>NW_024429266.1:110334457-110934457 GCF_017639785.1 Mesocricetus auratus
GTAGGGGTGCTGCCTGGGACTGAAATTCAGTGCAGCTGACAACTTTTCAACTCTGAGGAAAGGATTGCCAGTGCCCTTCCTGTGCCCGTTTAGGTTGCCCCTACTGTCTGCCTCTCCTGGGACAGCTCACCTGGAATATTTCTGAGAAAAGGCTTGAAACTCACAGGGGACTCTCATCCCTTGTGGCAGCACCAGGCTCAAATTAGGAAATGGAAGGCCTTGCTGTGTATGGACTATGATGATGTTGTGTGATTGTGTGATGAAGAGTCAAGCTGCTATTCTCCAGGGGACCACCACCACCACCTCCGCCACCACCACCACCACGAGTCCCTGTGACCTGGGCTATTATAGGTCCCGCCCACTAACGACCCTGCTCTAGAGCTGCCCAGAGATTGTGAGTATGCATACATTAGTGGTGGCTATGCATGGAGGTGTTGTATAGCAGTCTTGATTGCTTTTCTATTGCTCTGAGGAAGCATCATGACCAAGGCAACTTAATAGAAGGAAGAGTTTATTGAGGTGCTACAGTCTGAGAGGGTGAGTCCATGACCATCGTAGCTGGCAGCATGGCAGCAGGCAGGCAGGTATGGCGCTGGAGCAATAGCTGGGAGCTTATATTGTTTTCCAAAAGTAGGATGCAGAGAGAGAGAGAGAGAGAGAGAGAGAGAGAGAGAGAGAGAGAGAGAGCACAAGAGAGAGAGAGAGAGAGCACAAGAGAGAGAGAGAGAGAGCACAAGAGAGAGAGAGAACTACCTGGCCTTGGCTTCTGAGACCTTAAAGCCCACCTGCAGTGACACACCTCCCGCAGCAAGTCCTAATCTTTGTTCTACCAACTGGGGATGAAGCATTTAAACATAGGAGCCTTCAAACCACCACAGCAACGATCTCTCGGGAGATAAATCATTCCATCCGAGAGACAAGATTGCTCTAAAGGGGGTGGGAGATTCCATCCTGCAAAGAGGCTTCTTGAAACTCAGAAAATAAACATCTGAAATGCTTCAGGAGATCCATGAAACTGACTGGATTCTCTGTGTCCTGACTTCCCCAAGCATCTGTGAGCAGTGAGAACTGCTGAGAGACAGTTTCCATCAAGCTGAGCTGCTGACGAGAGACCAACTGTATCCTTGTAGGCTGTGTGATCACTCCACACAAGCTTCAATTAGATAAGGAAGTCAGCGAATTCAGAGACGATGCTGAGCTTATGGTATTACACAGAAGTCACACAAGCAGTATGGGGAATAACCTCAGATAGGCCACTTACCATCTGGTTGGTAGACAGTGCCTAGCTGTGGGCAAAGGGGATCACCCACCAGCAGGAGGTGGCTTAGATTGTGTGTTCTGTAGAATGTTCCTGAAGGAAGAGCTCAGGGGAAGATAGGGAGAAGAAATGAGCCAGTGGATGTGTGAGCAGAATGAGCAGGGGGTTAAAGACAAGGGCTCAGTCCTGTCCAAAGCCTCCAGAGGAGCATGTCAATGATGACTTGCTTTGGGGAGCTTGGGACATTTAGTTAATCCCTTGTGGATTGGACACATGGGGTCCCCAGAATTGCCAGCTCCTCACCTGCCTTGAGACCAGCAAAGTCCAAAGTGAGAGTTTTCCTAACTCTGTCTCCCAGCAATGGCCCCAGGGGACTTGGAGGGATAGCATCAACATCTGCTTGGGAAGAGATGACAGAAAGCAGGGAACTAGGCAATTCACTGCCCCCATACTCATTGACCAGAGGGATCACAGAGGACCCACCAATGGGGACATAGATGGGAATCTGGGACCATGGGAGGAAGGCAACATCTGTTTGTTTGCTTCTGGTTCCTATTGACATTGCCTGAGGAACGACCTGCACCTGTCCATTTGGTTTGCTGTGACTATTCATCCTGAGGCCAGCTCCCAGGGTCTCCTAAAGGTCTATTGGTTCTGTGAAAACCCTCTGAGTTCTTATCCCAAAGTCTTTCCAGTCCTATATGAACTTTGCTTTCTTGGAACCTTTTCAACCCATTAGTCCTATTTAGTACTTACTCTGTTAAAATCTGTGCTACAACTGTGTGTGTGTGTGTGTCTGTATAAAACAGTGCCATAATGAAACTCATATTTTGTATGCTGGGTTACTTACTTTTCTTATTAGGGTGCCTGTAGATGGAAGCTTCTGACCTGCCCCACCCTGCAGCCGTTCAGTCCCAAGTAAACATGCAGAGGCTTGCTTATACTGATTATAAATTGTTTGGCCTATTACTCAGGTTTATTGCTAACAAACTCTTACAACTTAAATTCACCCACAATTCTCATGTATGCTTAGCCACATGGCTTTTTACCTTTTCTCAGTAAGTAAGGCATTCTCATCTTGCTTCCTCTGTGTCTGGTTGGTCTGGCTGGTGACTGTCTCTGCCTTTCTCTTCCCAGAATTCTCCTAGTCTGTTAGCACTACCTATACTTCCTGCCTGGCAACTGGCCAATCAGCATCTTATTAAGCCAATACAAATGGCAAGAGCATTATCCCAGAAAATACCTGACAGAAGAACCTAGAAAAAGGAATATTTACTTAGTTCACAATTCAAGTTGATGATGCTGGCAGGAGCATGAAGTATGCGGTCAACATTGCATCTGCAATCAGGAAGCAGAGAGAGATGAATACTGATCCTGGGCTGACTTCCACATTAAAAAAAATCAAATCCAGGACTCCTGCCACAGAATGGCACCATGCACATTTAGGGAGAGTATTCTCACTTTGATTAGCCCACTTTAGAAACTCTAGCAGTCATGCCAGAGGCTTGTCTCCTAGATGATTCCAGGTAATATAATCTAAAATATATAGTATGTCAAATACTGCCTAGTATATCAATCAATATGTGAAGACATGCTGACAAGAAATCTGGGATAGATTCCATTCCCTTAACTGTGCTCCGAAGGCTGGACACTGGGCCAGTCAGGCTAAGGTAGGGAGTATACAGGACCTGTGGCACAGGCAGCTTTCCAAGCAAACCCAGAATAGCAGGACTCAGGCAGATTAAGATGACCTGGCGTTGGTGAGGCTATGAGGTCCCTGTTGTGTAGAAAGGGCAAGACTTCTAGCCCCTGTGAGAGAGTTCCTCCCTCACTCTCTGTCTTAGTCACTGTTCTGTTACTGTGAAGGGACGCCATGACCATGACAACTCTTATAAAGGACAGCATTTAATTGGGGCTGGCTTTCAGTTTCAGAGGTTTAGTCCATTATCATCGTGGTGGGAAGCGTGGCAGTGTGCAGGCAGACACGGTGCTGTAGATGGAGCTGAGAGTTCCACATCCGGATCCACAGGCAGCAGGAAAAGTGAGACACTGGGCCTGGCTTGAGCATTTGAAACACCAAAGTCCACCCCCAGTGACACACTTCCTCCTACAAGGCCACACCCACTCCAATAAAACCATACCTCCTAGTAGTGTCACTCCTCAGTGAACAGACATTCAAATACATGGGCCTGTGGGGGAACCATTCTTATACAAACCACCACAGCCTCCATGGGGACAACTCCCAACAGTAACAATAACGAGCTTCCCAGGCTCTGTGGGTACCATTCACACACCTCTGGGACCTTTTATAAGATGAGGCACTGCAGGCAAGGCTTGACATCAGCCCCCTCACTCCAACAGCACCTGATACTAATAGTCAGAGGGTCCAGCAGAAGTTTGGGTTTGGTGGACATGCGCAATAAGGCTTGGAATCCGGCAAGCGACCATCAGGCTCCTTCTTCATCCACGCTGAGGCTTCTCTTCCAAACTCGTGTTCATTCACCCCCACACACTTCAGTGGCCTCACCTGTTGTCTTGGGAGGTGTGGACATGAGAGGGACTGCATCCTGTGTAAACATTTTTGCATGTGTATGTGTGTGTCTACAAGAATCTATTACTGACCTTATGTTAATCTGTTTGATCTCACTAGTGGCTCATTCTCAGACCTCAAGGCAAGGCTAGCACCGAGTAGGGAGAATGGTGGTCCTAGGAGCTCAGTGTCTGGTAGACTAGCTGTCACTGGCACACATGAGTGTATGTAAGTCTTCCACAGCTCTTGTGGCATATGTACACTTTTTATACAAGAGGGGGGAAAACATGCTTTCGAGACCAGTCATCCTCTGCCTACCTTCCAGGACTGGTACCATGGAAACCAAGGGCTTTGGGTACCATGGCAACAGAGCTGCAGGTCAAACCAGGTGCTTCCTGCAAAGATGAACAGTGGGACTCCTGTCCTACAGGTTTGTGTTCACACAGTCTGAGGCTGCTCCACTGTTCTGGTGTGGTACTATGCTGTCACAGGCCAGATAGGTGCTCTTCCCTTTCCTATGAGGTGTTCTCTGGGTTTCAACATGATACAGAAACCATGGCATCTAATGATTTCTCAGTATGGCGACTCAGCACTGGAAAACACACAGCCTTTGGCTCTAAAGAGTGAAGCAGACTCAGGACTACATAGTAGCCACCCTGGATTATCTACAGGACAAACCCCAGTTGTGGGCCTGGACTCAGGGCACTTGTCAATGGTCCTTACAGTTCAGTGCACAAGGCTGAGCAACCGTAAGGCTTAAAGAATAGTTAGATAGTGGTGTACTGAGGATACAACGATGCAGACTTTCTATCCAGGCTCTGTCCCCATCCTGGACAGTCAATGTGGGTTCAACAGAGTGACCAGAGAGTACCTCCACACTGCTGAAACCTCCAAGCCATTACAGCATCCTTTGAGTCTAGCACAGGGTCAGAAATCCTGAAAGTCTGTGTGAATTCAGCCAAGAAATGGACCAGTGCCCCACTCTACAATAGCAGTACCTGTAAAAGGGTAGCCTAGCCCTTTAAGGTTGCACGTGTTTGAGAGCTGCAGTGTGACATTTCCATTCCTGTGTGAGCATCCTCACCCCAGCCATGGCAGAGTCAAGGCTCGTCTTTCCAACTGGCTGCTTGGAGAGCAGGTAATTTAAAATGTCAGAACCCGTTTATTATTTTCTAAGCTGATAGAGCAGTTACAGTGCCCCCCGGAACACCCTCACCTGTCATCTACAATGTGGGTGAGTTCTCAGAAACCTCTGGGTAGTAGTGTTGATCCTTTATTTGGTGGGACTCTTGCAATATTCTGTCATACTACACATCTCAAACACAGACCACCAGAGGCTTCCCCTGACCCAGAATCCATTTCTAACTATCAAAATCGTGCCAGGCAAATCAAAAGCAGTCAGATTGTCTCCATTCAGATAGGTACAGTGGGTTATTAGGGTCTTGTGGCTGGGTTGGGCAGTGACAGATGTCATGGAATTGTGTGACCTGACATATGTGTGTGCTATCTTTCCCATTGGTGAAGCAAGGGGAGGAATGGATTTTCCATTTACCTCTAACCATCAGGGTACAAGTGTGAGGACAGGAACGATTCCCAGAGGACATGGAACACTGTGCCTCATTATAAAGACAGTGTCACTGCCAGGTCAGGCAGGAGTTTGGCTTTTCAGGGCAGCACTGGGTCCATGCTTGCTGGCAATCAGAACCTAGAGAGATGGAATAGACCCAGGTACTCTGTGCATGTTGTTGTAACGGCTGACAGAGGCCAGGCACAACAGTAGGAAAAGAGGGGCCTGTCACATGTCTTGGGAGTAGAGCACGTCTTCCCATGAGTAGTTCTTAGATAACAGAGCCATGGGATGGGAGCTATTGATTCATTGTGCTTTGGGCACATAAGACATTTTATCTGTCAGTATTATAAGCCACAGGAACTAGTTTGAAGTGACGTGAGGACCAGCTCTGTAGGGAGTCTGTCAGAGGGCTAAATCTATGGGCTGCACCCCAGAGCTACCTGTCGACTCCCAGCCCTTTGGCGTCTGCTTGCTTTTGTTCAGTTCTCTTTCAAACTGAAGATGGTCTCCGGGACAGTAGCATGGCAAACCTTGGCACAGATTGAGGAAGGAAAGCTCTTTGCCACAGGTTGGTCCTGGAAATGGTGGAGGATCTGGAAAGCCATTATGAGAAGCAGGAGCTGGACAGATGGAGAAGAGACAAAGGAAGACGGCAAAGAGAAAAGGGGGAGAGGCCACAATCATGCAAGGCACTGCAGACACCAGGAGAGGTGGAATCGTGTGTGTTCCAGCTTGCTTTCTGCTGATAAGACTCGACAACTGGATCCAAAGCAGCTTATGGGAACTGAGAGTTTATTTGGCTTCCGTATTTCTGAGGGAAGTCAAGGTGAGAACTCAAGCAAGAGCTGCCTCACAGCAGAGGAAGTGTAGCAGAAACCATGAATCAATGCTGCTTGTTGGCTCAGCCACAGGCTTACTCATATCCAGCTTTTTATTTATACAGCCCAGAGGCACATGCCTAGGAGTTAGTGTTGCCCACTGTGGCTCATTCATCAATTAACAATCGAGGCAATCCCTTACAGACATTCTATAGACCAATCTGATCTGGGAAGTCCCTCAGTAGAGATTCTCTTCTTGGTTAATGCTAGGTTGTATCAAGTTAACAGTTAAAGCTAACTAAGACAATGCTTAAAAATGTTTTGAGGAGCAATAAGCCTACCACTAGATCCCTTTTCATACTATGTACCAACCTGATTTATGCATTGTCTTCTCCCTTAATTCTTGGTTAGGTTTTTTACTTCCCCTTTAAAGCATCTCCCACAGAAGTCATCTCCTTAAGTGGGGAGTATTTGAAGGCCATCTATAGACTTCTGTCTCTGGGAACCTTCAGTACCTTATGCTCTGGTCTGGCCTTTATGATGACAGTCAGTGTAACCTGGGTAGCACCCAAAAGTCCCAACAGAGCAAACACAGAATAGAAGTCCTTACACAAGATAGTGGCCTCTGTGGTACAAGATCCAATCCTGGGCATGGACATGAGTTCAAAATGGAACACCTTCCTCTCTAGCTACATGGGCCCTTGAGAGAGGGATAGTCATACTATGGGAAGGTAGTTGGCACTAAATTGTAGAAACCTTTGCCCATTTGTTATATGACTCATTACATAGAATACACAGGTGACCTTCAAACAACCTGGATATTTTCCTCTGGAATCAGATCAGGTCTCAGAGGAGACTGGGATGTAGCAATTTCCTTCCAGACTTATGATGCAAAGAGTTCTAAAAGGAGGCTCTTTAAGACTGGAACATAAACTCAGAAGTTTCAGGAAGTCCCTGAAACTGACCAGATGCACTAGGCTCCTCCCTCCCCAAGGTTATGTAAGTGACAAAGAGATTCAGAACAACAGAACTACTTGCTTTTTTTCCTTTTTTTATTTAAATTAAAAACAAGCTAGTTTTACATGTCAATCCCAGTTCCCTCTCCCTCCCCTCCTCCCCTGCTCCTGACCAGTCCCCCATCTTGTCCCCTTTCTACTCCCCAGGGAGGGTGAGGCTCTCCATTGGGAATCTTCAAAGTCTGTCACATCATTTGGTGCAGACATTCTTTGGCCTATTTGAGCTGCCTACCAGTCATGCAGTGAGACTCAGCATACGTCTGTCATGGGTCATCACACTTGTGATGCAGCTGACTCTGAGTCATTCATACTCTTACAAATGACTCCTCACCCTGCTCCTAGAAGTGAGGTCAATGATCTCATTGATTTACCAAGTTGGATTTTGGGTATACCCATACTTTGTTTTGTTGTTTCCCTTTTGGGGTGAGTGGTTGCACACTAATGTCTCACACAGCACTCAGGCCTGTAGAGAGAAGCCTAGTTGTCCTCCCCACATGAAGACTAACATCACCACACCACCAGCACTGTCTGCTAAATCAAACATGTTTACTTTTAAGCAGTAGCAATTATTAGTGATAATTAATGGCTGGGTTCTTCTGTTCATTTCTCGAGAAAGTGAGTGGTTTCTGTTCTTTGCAACTGCTAACAATGTTGTGACTGAAATTATCTCACCAATCTCCAAATGAAGCCCTCTGGAGGCTTTCTCCAAGTGTTTGTTTGTATGGCAAAGGCTGGCAGTTTAGGGAAGCATGCTCTCTTGGAGAACCTTCACTGCGGTGAGCTCTGTAAACTGGAATGTTTACTAGGATGTTTTACTTGTAGTGAACCTTTACAGGATCTTGAAAGGAGGAATAACTCAACGTGAACACAGCTAGAGGAGCACAGAAGCTCAGCCAGCTTGTGGTGCAAACAGACTCTGGTGGCCAGTCCCGAAAGCTGACTCCTGTTTAGATTTCATTTGGAGATTAGGCAGCACCTTTGTCTCCATGCTGTTCATGTGTTCACTTCCCCACCCCATCCATCAACACCACTGTAGCTTGTTTATCTGGCTGGCTTCTGTGCTAACACAGAAGTATTCTTTTTAGTGGGGGAACTGATCCTGAATCTGAATATTTAGAGTAGCAATGGCTATTTTGATGTTGCTAAATTAAAATCTAAAACCCCATCCTCATTTCTTCATTAGTGAGTATCACCTGGATGTGAGGGAGAGCCGTAGGTTCCACCCACCCCCAGGACTTTTGTCTTTTCCCTTTTCAGCCAGCTATGGAACTCAACATCAGTGTGAAGGAGCTGATGGGAGTCACATCAGGCTGAATTTCACACCAGTCTTCTGAAATAGAATTAGAGGCTTTCTGTGTTTTCATAAATTAGCAAACAAGAGTGAATGTTAATCACCCTGCTTTATGGTCCCCAAATCAGCATCTTTCTCTGAATTCTTAGTCAGGAGAGTTTCCCATGAACTTGAGCTGGCTTTGTGCTCAAGCGTGTTTAAATAGCCAAGGCTCTCTAGAGGAACAGGACCAGGAGAAAACACACACACAAGCACGCACACGCACACATACACACACACACACACACACACACACACACACAGTGACGTTTTATTGGATTGGTTCAGCAGTGTGGTCATCTGCATGTCAGAGAGGCTGAGAAACCAATAGATGTCCAGTTCACAAAGCTAGACGCCTCAGCAGTCTCCGTCTGGGGTTCAAAGGCTGCAGCTTCCTAGAGGGTCACTGGTGTTGAGCCCATTTGGGAAAGCAGGTGTCTGATAGTGGCAATGACAGACACTCTTGCTCAGGGAAAGTAATGAGGAGTAGGCAGATGGCATGGCTTTTCTCAGACTTTCATAGCTGGGCTGCCTCAGAAGGCACCACCCACTTTGAGGATGGGCCTTTCCTCTTCAGTTACACATCTCTGGAAACATCCTCAGGGACACATGCAGAGGTGTGTCCCCTAGGTGATTCCAAATCCTGTCAAGTTGTTAGGCTGACTTCTCACCTGCCCTGAGAATCCATCCAAGGAGAAGCTAAAGACACACAGACAAAATGACTATCAAATACTGGAAGTAGGGCATCTACACCACCATCCAAAGCTGAAGGAATATCACTGAAGAGGGAACACAAAGAATAGAAGAGGCAGAGGATGAAGAGTGAGTGCTGTGGAATACTGTCCTCTGTATATGGTGTGACTGGTGTACTCGGGAGTTCACATCAGCTTCACAAGATTAGGCCTGACTATATCCCATCATGGATAAGGAGAGACAGCTGATTGGATGCTGCTGGAGGGGTGGGTGCCTTTTTTAGTTGTATAGCTATCGGTAAGTTGCTTGGGCTCTAGTAAAAAAAAACCCACGAATGCTCATTCAACTCAGCGGGTCAGACTTGTACATACATGGACACACACATGCACACACACACACATGCACACACACACACACACACACACACACACACACACACGCACGCACACACACACACAGAAGAAGAGGAGGTCCAGGGAAAGGTAGAGGAGATTAGAAAGGTTGATGGAGAGTGAACATGATGGAAACACATTATATGTATTATGAAACTGTCTAAAACTAAATAAATGCAAATTAAGCAGGAAAATATATACATGAGACAAAGAGCCGAAAGAATCAACCATCAGAACATGGACTCAACTGAGAAAATGGGATAGTTTCAGAAAGTCTTAGAGATAAATTAAGCAAGAATAGACCATAGTTAAACACTAACAGGTCCATATGAAAAGAAAATTTTATAAATCAATGATACAATCACTAAGAATCAACTCCACAGACGGGAATGGCTGTAGATGAGCAGGAAGAGAGAATTAGCAAACTGAGGGACTGAGATACCCCAGTGTGAACGCATGTCCATCCCGGTTGTGAACATAGGCACACCAGAGAGCACCTGACGAGCAGGGAAGCTCATGCAGGGAGGGATTCTCAACGAGGCCAAAGAAGAATTCTAAAACAAAAGAATAAATGATAATGAAGCAAGCGTTGAAGAAAAAGTACTGGAAACTTCCCACAACTGCAAGATTTTATTTTTTGTATTAAAAGCACACCCAGAAAACAAAGATGTTTACACATCTAAAGACTGTAAAACATCGATAACAAGAAATGGGCACAGTATCGACAAGGCTTACTATTTACCAGACATGAGCCAGATGTAGAATAAAGAATCCAGCAACCTAAGACCCACCAAAGAGAAAGTAGAGATTACTAAAAAAAAAAGGTACAATAATTACGACAAAATCTAGTAATCACAAGGATGTCAGAGGATCAAGAAGCCTTCCACCCACAAAGCAAATCTCTGTTCTCACGAGAGGAAGTGTGGCTGCAACTGCCCAACAGCTCCCCCTTTTCTAGAAAGAGCAAGCAAGATCTAGAAAACCCAGGTCTGTCCAGATCTTTGCTCAGTCACAGCGCCTCCCTGGCCCAGTGAGGTCTTGCCTGTGTGTCACTGGCACAGGTGAGGCAGGCTGAGGCAGAGAGTTCTATGACAGGCCCATGCGGTACTGAGAAGACCCAGTGGGAGGGGTTACACATGCATTCAGTTAGTTAGAAGACCGCCTCCTTGTTTAAGCTTCCAGATACTCGTTGCTTCTCCTTGGATGGATTCTCAGGGCAGGTGAGACAGTCAGCCTAACAACTTGACAGGATTTGGAATCACCTAGGGGACACACCTCTGCATGTGCACCTCCTCAGGGGAGGATGTTTCCAGAAATGTGTAACTGAAGAGGAAATGCCCATCCTCAAAGTGGGTGGTGCCTTCTGAGGCAGCCCAGCTATGAAAGTCTGAGAAAATCCATGCCATCTGCCTGCTCCTCGTTACTTTCCCTGAGCAAGAGTGTCTGTCATTGCTACTATCAGACACCTGCTTTCCCACATGGGCTCAACACCAGTGACCCTCTAGGAAGATGCAGCCTTTGAACCCCAGACGGAGACTTCTGAGGCGTCTAGCTTTGTGAACTGGATGTCTGTTCGGTTCTCAGCCTCTCTGGCATGCAGATGGCCACATTGCTGGACAAATCCAATAAAACGTCACTCTGTGTGTGTGTGTGTGTGTGTGTGAGAGAGAGAGAGAGAGAGTGTGTGTGTGTTCTCCTGGTCCTGCTCCTCTAGAGAGCCTTGGCTATTTAAACTTGCGCTTGAGCACAAAACCAGCACAGGTTCATAGACAGCTGTCAAGAAATTCAGCACTTTGACCCACAATGAACGTCTCCATTACCTTCATCATCACATTTACTGTGAAAAGAAGTTTCTTTGACCACAGTTGAGAGCATCATAAATCTTTGAGTAGAAACACAAATATGTGGAAGGCAGTTTGATAACACTTCCACTCTGCAAAAAAACGTAGGTTCTTGTTAGGGCCTATGACCTTCTCAGCCCTGACTTTTTACCTGGTTTTCAGTACTGGGCATGAGTTCCCACCCTTGAAGTGGGCCTCAAGTTCAGCCAGAAGGTGGTTGGTAGCTCTTAGAACAGTCATGCTACCTTAGCACCAATAGGTATATTTTGCCCCATGGTTTAGTTGTATGGCACAAACAGTTCACAGCTGTTGCTGATACATTCTCTTATCCAGAAGGCTGCAAGGCACCTTCTGGCACTAGGACAGCCAGCCATCAGTGGAGAAGGTTCCTGGTCAGGTCCAGCATGATTTCTCTGTGTTCTGCGGCTAAGGCTTAAGGTGTCTTGGCTGGCAGGCAAACAAAACAGTGGCAATAGGCCTTGCTGTTTCAGGGGAATCTCTGATCATCCTTGGGTGGGGAGCCCAGCCCGAGAGCTCTCTGTGATCTGTCTGTGGCATAAATCCTGGGTTTCGCTTAGTATTCAGAGACACCCAAATGCTGACAATTTGACCAGTTGTGCTCTGAGACGTGTCAATCCTCAGAGGCTGTGGGGCCTTAGGCACAGTCCCCGTCAGCAGACAGTGTCCTTGGGTCATTTGCTGTATGTTCCTATGCCATTAGGGGTACAAATAAAAATACTGGCAAGTGAAGGTTATAGTATGCCAAACGCAGCTTTCTAGAGTGCAAACGGGGACATTTGGGTGGCCCACTTCACATGCTCCCAGGTCAGGGTCAGCCTCTATTGTCAGGCTCCACTGGTGGCCATGATGGTAGTGACACAGTCCTGGAGGAGATGTGACCTCAGAGAGGCAAAGAAAATCCTATGCCATCAGGATCCCGCCCCCCCCCCCCCCCCCGTGCATGGCCACGTGAATGTTTTTTCCTCTGCGTCTCTTGCTCAGTGTGTAGGGTTTATTCAGATTTCCATCCATGCCTCTCAGGATCTTGTGTGTGTGACCTCAGGGCCATGGGTGTCCCCGGGCTCCCTTGGCCAGAGCTGGGCTTTCTCATCAGCGTGGTCATCTGGAATCATGATGTGTCACCTGTTCTCAGCGTCCCCCGACCAGCTCCAGCATCCATGGGCTGCAGGTGATATCTCCTCTCCAGCAGACGCCTTCTCACTGCCCAGTCACTCATCCAACACAGCAAAGGCTCTGCCTAGGAACTCCCACCAGGAGAGGCACAGCGGGGTTCCAGCCAGGACTGCTCCCACCTAGGCAGACCTCAGCTGAGTTTCCATTTCTGAGTTCCCTCTCCTCTGCAGTGAATGTCCGTCACCGGGACCTCCCATCCCATTCAGAATATAGTAAGTTTTCCTCCTGGGGATCCCAAAAGGACAATGAGGGAATGCTGATCAGCAAAGTTGTTACATTGTGGTATTTCCATCCAAGCACACCACCCACCTTCCCAGCATTCTTGAAGTAGAAATAATCAGGGCCTGGTAGCCATGGCAACTAAATGAGAGCCCAGATGCAGGATATATAGTGACAGCGAGGTCTTCTGGAATGGTGATGGAGCTGTTGGCATTCCATAGGGTGTGAGAACCAAAGGGTCCTCCTCTTGCAGCCCAGGCACGACTCTCTCCTGGCTCCGTCTCCAGATGTAAGGGGGCTTGGGAACTGCTAGAGTGTATGGGAGGTGGAAGGTCACCAAAAGTGGGACTCCATGACGCAGTTTCCATGAGGTCATCATCCATGATGGTGGGCCTTTGTGGTGACACAGTTGCCCTGGGATCAGCCATACTCCTGTGATCACAAGCCCCTCGTCCATGTTCCATAAGGAAATCCAATAACTCTACTGGTTCTTGTGATCACAAGCCCCTCGTCCATGTTCCATAACGAAATCCAATAACTCTATTGGTTCTCCAAGCAGGACTTTGGTGGGATCTTTACTGTGTTGGTACCTCATCTGGGGTGAATAGACGTTCGATCGCATCTAGGAAAAGTTAGTGCAACAAGCATCTAGGGGGGACCTCCCTTGCCCCGAGACAGGGCAGAGTGTTTGCATAAACACCCAAGTATCTGTCTGTGGGCTTGGTTTCAGCAGCAAAGTAGCAGGCATGACATCTCCTATCATGTTTCCAAAAACAATGAATTTGGGGAGCTAATTCAAATTACAGACTATTCAGCTTAGAGGCCCCAGGATGCCTGGTGACGGGTAACAAAGAACACATTCAGTCCCCGGGGACTCAGCTCATTTCCACCCTCTTGTATCAATGTTTTGACTGCCACTTCTGGGTTATGTTGGTAGGACCACGGTTTTCCTGTCAGTATGACAAAATAATTTGTCACCAAAGCTTGGCTCCTTTATTCCCCTGCACATAAATGCTGTGAGTTAGATAGTTAGAGGAAGCACCCGTCACCAGGAAGGAGTTCTCCCACACACTTGCAGGCCTCCCTGGCTTCTTAATTGTTTAATTGTATTAATACAATTTCTAGCAACACAGTTTTGGGGAGTCAATGCAGCAGGCGCTGCCAATCAAAGACTTCCCTGCATCTTGAGGAGGTGCTAGCTAGACTTTCAGTTTCTTTGTGATAGACCAAGGAAAGGCCACATCACCCCCCCAGAAGATTAAATCTTTAATTTTGCGTTATTTCCAGCCATCTCTACAGAACAAAGTGGGCTTTACCTGTTGAATATGGGCTTATGCAACTTGAAGGACCCTTGAGACGTTAAGAGGCGGCCGAGAACGCTCTCTGAGATTTAAGCGGAGGGGAATTCTGAAGGGATTACGGCTGCATTTTCCATAAAATGAGAAATAAAAACAGACTTAAGCGTCGCATGATCATAAATGCATTCCTGCAGCGATGGAGAGCCATTCCCACTGCTGCCCTGGGGCCCAGGCAGGAAGCTCACACACTTGTGCGGATTTGTGTGAGTCCAGTCATAATGAAGCGAGGGCCTGAGGCTTTGGACAGGCCGGCTACTTTAAAAAAAGAAAAAGATACTCTTCCCCTCTCTCTGGCCCAAAGGTGAGAAATGCGGGCTTCATTTTGACATCATTAAGATATCTTTTGTATGGAGGTCTAACCTGCTTTGACCAAGACGGGGTAATTCTCTACAGAATGAGGAAGAACAAAGCGATTCCTGGGAAGATTTTCCTCCACTGATTAATTATGTGTTGGAAAAAAAAAAACCTCACACTGATGTCGTCCAAAGACTCAAAGAAAATGGGGACCCCAATTAAAATCCCATCCTTACTAATCAGCTTAAGAAATGCAACTAAAACAAAAGTCCTATTAAAGGAGAAGCCGTGCTCTGGGGCAGGCGTCAGTCACTCAGCAAAGCCCACGTCAAACCGAGTTCCCGAGTCCTCAGAGCAGGCCTGCAAGCTAATGACTGAGACCGTGAAAGAAAGAGGGAATAATGCTGTGCTGGGTGACGGGGACTTCTTAGTTTGAAGTCTATTAAAATCCAGAGATTTCTGAATTCAGGGGTGTGTGTTGGATATAAGTTCTTGAAGAGAGGGCTCATTCCTCATGACCATTCTCCACCTTTTTCTTTTTGACTTTGAACTTTTTGTTGCTATTAGGTCCAGTGTAAGAGCAGCTGCATCCCCGTTGCACAAAACGACAGACTTCCTTATGGCATTTCTGCAGGCTCTTAAACATACATCTTCTTCCATCGCCTACCCTGCCTCCTCTCCCGCCTGCCCTGCCTCCTCTCCTGCACTCCGCAGATGAGAGACAGCGTGGCATATTTGTGACTCTGGTTTATTATCCAATATGACAATCTCCAACTCGACCATTTTTTCTGCATTTTCTAAAGGCTGCTTAATAATTAATGGTATATATCTAACACATTTTCTTTATCTATTTATATTCATCTGTTGGTGTGCACACATATGTTGTCTTATCCAACCTGACAACGAATTTGACTAAAAGAACATTAAGTTTGGGGTCGATGGCCCATCAGATCAGAACACTTGCTGCAAGAGCACCAGGATTCTAGCCACTGCAAAAAATGTTATAGCCACTTGAACTTATAATTTCTGCCCTGGCCACCAAATAGTGATCTACAAGTTCAATGAGGGGGGATAAAGTGGTGAGTCATGGCAGTGGAAGACACTTGTGATCTCCTTTGGCCTATACACATGTGTGCAAACACATACATACACTTTTTTTTTTTTTACAAAGCCTTGCTTTAAACCCAGCCTATAGATCATTTTTCTGGTAATATTATTTTCTTGCTGGATTCTGCTGACCTGCAGCTCTTTGACTCTAAGTAAGAGACTTCCCATTTTCCATCAGGGCAAATGGAGCCATTTATATGACCTCTTGGGTCTTGTGATTCTGTGGATGGACTCGCTCTGATTTTAGTCTAGTCAGTGGACTTGTCCAAGTGTGTCTGAAGCAGAGCCCTCCTACACAGTTTCCTTTCCATCTTGTCACCCCTGTCCTCCCTCACTCTTCCTGGCCAGCTTCCCGGATTAGTCAAGGGGTTCTGGTCCATGGTCAGCCCTGGACTCGGAAGTCCAGCATGAAGCTCTATTATTATAACCTCCACTTTGTCAGCCCCATGCCTTCCTGACCCTTGGCCGATTGGGCTAGCAAAAGCATAGTTGGCCTAGCTGGAGATGCTGGGTCTGCTGAAGTCATGCAAGGCTTGGCACATAGGAATGGCCCTGCTTGTATTAGGATCGTGTTAACCGACTACACTTCAGGATGGGGGGATACTATAGGCATAAGCATGATCTTTCCAGTCAATAGAATGCATGTTTGGGGGTTCCCCATATCACATGTAACTTAAACCCTTGCTGAAAGCAGGTCCAAGGGAGAGCAGGGATCATGAGGTCTATAGAATGGTTGCAGGAAGGAACCAATCCTGCAACCCTTTCAAGATGAAAGCCACAGGACATGCCCATTGTGAATAAGAAGGTCCTGTTCCAGAAAGATCACTCATTTCTGATGTTGATCCTGTAGGGATGAGCACCCAAGACAGCCACAGACAAAAGAAAGTGATAGTGTCACTCATCATGCCCCTACATGGTCCTTTCCACCCTCCTTATACTCTATTTTCTGGACTCTTGGGATTGGAAGGATCCTGAGGGTCAGTCAGACACAAATCCTATACTATGTCCTGGTTTGGTTCCAATTCCACTGTCTTCTATGTGACCTCTTTTGGGCCATCCTCATCAATGACTTTGAAGTTCTGCTCTTCTCATTTTGGTGACTTCTTTCCAGGGATCCCAGGTCCTGCAGTCCTAGCTGTGAGACTGGGAATGCCCCCTACATGAAGTTCTGATGGTATTGCCTGCTTTGCTTTTAGGACAAGGAAAACACACTCGGTCTCTGCAGTTCAGTTACATCTAGGATGTGGCCCATACCCTCCAGGAGCAGTCTCCCTAGAAACTTCCCAGTTTTTTCAATAACACTACACAGTGACCTGCCACACCAAAGGCAGTCTAGATGTTATTGGGTCAGTGAAAGGTGAGGCAAGATTGCGATCAGCGGCTGTGGGTATCTCTCCATGTCCCCACTGGTGTCTCTATTTTTAGAGTAATATACTTGATTTTCTCAGTATCTATTTAATTTTACAAGGGGGAAAATTCCTTAGCACTCTTAAAACTGACCCAAACTGAGGAAATGACTCTGAAGATGGCTGCTCAGGAATACTCACTCGTTTTAAGGATACACTGGTGTCACTTAGGTTTCAATGGATCCAGTAATCTTTCTGTAACCAGTGGAGAATGAGAGCCCTGAGGAGCTGATGGTGGCAGCAGTGCACATGGGGTCCTTGAAGTCACTCACATGGGAGTCCTCGAATTCACACTCTTCTGGAAGCCCACACCTGCACTGATGTTTCAGGAATGCAGGTCTGGGTACTACTTCCCAGCCATGACTCCATCACTGTGTGTAGTTAGGTGCTGTCTCTCTTGGGTGCCTGTCCTCGGCACAGGGCACATGGAAGATCTTAAGAACAGGGTGGTACTCTCAAATTAAAATAAGGAAATCAGTTTGCAGCACTGAGAGTCTCGCAGACCTCAAGGCAACTGGAGCACAGGCTGTGGATGGACTGTCCTCATTGGTGTCAGAGGAGTGGGCCTTTTTGTACACCAGAGAGCAAAAGCCACCAAATGCCACCAAACTCGCACTATCTGAACTTCAGCCTGTTGTCTTTCCCAATGAAAGACAAGCCATGGAAAGAAGAAGCCATTTAAAGTCACTTCCAAATCATGTCACTTAACAAATCTAAAATACCACGCCAGCACACAGGCGCTGTCCTCTGTTCAGGTGTGGACAGTAAGCGTAAGCATAGGCTTAAGTGGGTTAGGCGGGCCTTAGGCCTTAACAACACCGAAGACCACATGTAACTGGACGTTAAGCATGCAGATGGGGGTTATGAGAGTTCTTTCCATCCCACAGGAGGACTCCACTGTGGAGGTCAAGGTTTGTGTAAATTCCTGAGACCCTAAGCTGAGAAAGTTAGGTGGTGCTTCAGGCCTCAGATTTCAGAGTTACTTTCACAGGGACACAGAGAAGCAGGTGCCACATCAGTGACCAACGGCTTGGCCATCGGGAGCTCGTCTGATCAGAACTGTTTCCCCGTGCTGAAATGGCGACCAAGCTGCCAAGGCAGCACAGTGATCCAAAGACAGGGCCACCAACCCCTGTTCTCGTCCTGCTCCTCTCTCCTCCACCTGTGAAAGAGAAACACTCCCTGAGTCAGTGTGACCCACTGGATCCCAAGTAAGTCACAAATATCAGGCCCCCACATAAAGCCAGTTATTCACTTATAACAGCAGCTGTTACTGGCGGTGGTGGCGGCATAGAGAACTCTGGGAGTTTCTGTGAAACCTGAAATGGTCATTCTTGTGCATGGAGATTTTTAGGTTTAAAGGCTCCCAAACTGCTCTGTCTAAGGCATTTTCAAAGGACACTAGAAAAAAATAACAAGAGGATATCCAGGTGTTTTATCCAAAAATGAAATGTCCTGAGTGTAGTTAGCCCAGGTGGTTCAGGGTCTCCTGCAGAACACACTTAGGACTCTTCAGGTTCTTAGGGACAGGCATGCCAAAGAGAATTTCAGAATGAAAGCCTAGAGGTCCCAATATTCCCCATAGCATCAAACCTGTCTTAGTTACTGTTCTATTGCTGTGATAAGATAGCATGAACAAAGCAATTTATAGCTAAAAGAGTTTCTTGGGGGTTTACAGCTTCAGAGAGTGAATCTATGACCATCCTGGCAGGCAACAGGCAGATGACAGGCAAGCAGAGCTATACATCCCTTTCCTCCTTGACTATATACCTCTTTCCTGTGAGTCTAGTTTGATTATTAAAACAGGATTCTAGAACAGTGGGAAACACTGGATTATAGACCCCACTCACAAAGTCTGCCTCGGATACCCCTGCCCTGAAACACTCAGGCTTGTGTTTAGCTGGAAGGGACTTGTTTCAAATGCCCCCACCACAGAGCACTGGGACATGGGTTCCCCCCACTCAGCTGCCCACACATTTGAGCAATGGACTATGGGCTCAGCTAACAAGGGTCCTCCCCAGATTTCTCATCCCGGAATACCAAGTTGTGGCTTCAGCTCATAGGGTTCTGCAGATATCCTTAATGGAGCTCTAGGCCATGGGCTCTGCTAATAGGGTCTGATTTAGCTGTCCCCACAGATCCAGCTGTCTGTCCCAGAGGTCCCTACCCTGGCCATGGTCACTGCTGATGGCTGTGTCCAACCTTATAGCAGCAGTTCCTAGCCTGCTCTCAGGGCTAGCTTCTTCTGTCTGTCATGGTGTCAAGCAGTGTGCATGTAGCTAGAGCAACCCCTACACTCACTGTGCTGGAACTTGTGCTTGAAACCCATCATCATAAAACTCTCCTGCTAAAATATCAACCCCCAGGAAGGTGGGAGCAACTAGCACAACATTTGCTGTGGAAAGTATTGGATTAGACTCTCTTACCCACTGAGAGAAAAGACATCGGTCTGGGGTATAAGCACTGTAGTAAGAGATCAGGGAGTTTAACAGAAAGTGTGGGCATGGACCTTCAGTTCATTCACAGTTTGCTTGGAGGACAGGAAGTGGTTTTTTTTTTTTGGTCTGAGGATCACTGACTTTCATCCTTTACCAGTCTCAAGGAACTCCAATCTGAGCCCGATATTCCTGTGGCTTCCACTAGCAAGGCTCACCCTAGAGTGTAAGAAGTTTTTGAAGACTAAATAAAAGCATTATCTTTAAAATATTTCTCATTTTTGGAGGCAACTGTAGCTTTGAGAGTGTGTCCTAGTATCTGCTGCATTGGAGCAGATGAAGACTCAGACACATGATCCCTAATAGATGCTGCATACAGAATTGAGATACAATTTCCCCTTCAGACTGTGCTTAGTAAACTCAGTGACGTCTGATCATTTATATTACTATTTAAACAAACTTAGAGAGGAACCCTGGTGCTGACTGCAGCTGCCAGGCATTCCCCAGAGTCAAGGGAAAGTTGCAGAGTCTTCATCTGGCTTGGCCAGTGCGGTCCTTTACCTCTGTTCTCCCGTACTTCCTGGTCCCTCAGTTTCTTAGGCTCTGCGTGTGCAGCCTTCCACACGTCTTCTATGGGCACATGTGGCCTCGAGTTGCCTGAAGGGAGAGGCTCCTGCCAGACGGGAATTCCTCACGGCACACACAGTCAGAGCACACATGAGGAACACAGGGCATCACTGTCAGAAGTGTGCTGTGTTATGGCCTAGCCTGGATTTCAGATGAACGGGGAGGGCTGGGGTGTACTCTCCACCACTCTGCATCTGTCTGGCTCTTTCAGTGGTCATAGTCGGTTAATGACTGGGCATAGTGCATTTGCTTGTTTTGCTCAAAAGACAGGGATGTGCTGTTTACATCTGTCCTTGCCCCAAGTCCTAAGAAGGGCAGTCACTGCTGTGAACTAGGGAAGTGGGGCCGAGGCCATTGAGGACCGTTTGGAAAGCAAACGTCTTCCTGCTTCACAAAGCACGCTGCAGCTGGACAGACCGGTCTGGGCAATCACTGTTTATTGTGAGGTGAATCATATCTCAGATGACTACATTTTAAAAAATAGATTAAAGACATTTTTGTCATTTTTAATGTCTTACTACTAGTACTTTATAAAAAATATCTGAGATGATGTTGACAGACATTTTACAGTGAGAACACTTTCGGGATGCTTAATGGCTCACTTATTACCACACAGGAATTCTCCAGGCCTGCCCGGATTTTTAATTCACGGTACCATCTTTGAGCATTTTTCTGCATTCAAGGGTGAGATACAGGACAATAACACACATTTTGCCAGTTGATCATAATGGCCTTAAGAACCAGCCCAGGAATGAGGACAGCTCAGGTGGAGCAGAACACGGTCTGCAGAGTCCTGCTTATGTGAAGCTCCAGGGGATGCCAGCTGACAGGGGATGCCAGCTGAAAGTGGCCTCATGGAGCTCGGAGCTTCCTTCTGTGCCTCTGCTAACGTGAAGGCTATGGTTAGGTGAAAGATTCAATAGAAACACTATTGCCGTGCAGACAAGAGGCCCCACACTTTAGGAAGAAGCATGACACCTAACTTTTAAAATCCTCTTAGAATGCTTTAAAGAACAAACCTGGACGCTCAGTTTCTGGTTGAGGTGCTCGAGGAATTGGGAGGGCGGGGTCTCAGACATGTCCCCATGTCTTCCTAAGGTGGTTGCAAGTCGATGGACGAAGGCAAATGTCTGCACAGGATAATGAGAGAGGGAAAGATGCAGACCTATAGTAGCTTTCTCAGACCCTTCCATAAACACAACTCTGAGACCATTCCTTCACAATCACCAAATAAGCAGTTGCATTTGAAATCTGGATGTTTTGGGACACATACTATGAAAGTATTCCCTGTTGAGCTGAATTGCAAGTTTCTCTGGGGACTCTTAATTTTTATTTGTAAAGTCTAGCACACTTCCAACAGGTTCTGGGTTATTGGTCTCTGAACACAAGCAGACTGTAGTGAAGCCACATAGCTTAATGCTGGCAACCATGAGGGTCAAAACCAGAAGGAAGAGGCCACTCTCCTGTGGAAGGAGGATGCTACTGACATGCCCGTGATGACCCTGGAGAAAGTTGTCTACAGAGCCACACAGTTAATGCCCAGGTCTGGGAGTTCCACACTTGGCAGACTTACCCTCACCAGATTCTTACTCTGCCTTGTGAAAATGGAGCCCACAGGGAAAGGGTAACAAGTAGAGTGGAGTCCTGTTAGTGAGCCTGTACATTGTGTTCCTTCTGTTGTCCCACAGAAGCCCAGTACAGAAAGTAGTGAAGCAAGAACAGTTTCAAGGTCTTGTTAGCAAGAATACAGTTTGACTCTGTGCGATAGGGTGGGGGCTTCGTGTGCTTATGTGATGTGTAGTGCATGTGGGGCATTGCTCACCTACCCACCACCTTGGCATCTAGACATACAGAGTCCTCTTCTGGACAGACAGCAAAACTAACCAAAAGGATACAGTGTGCTTGTATATGTGTGCATCAGCGTGTATGTGTGTGTGTGTGTGTGTGTGTGTGAAGTACATCCTGCTATTATAGCCATACCCAGGAGGGTCAGAAGAAGCAATGCCCAGGGTGTCAGAGAAAAAGAGGCTTAGCTGAGGATGAGTTGGGTGTACATCTGTCACAGCCAGCCTCCAAGAAGAAATCAAAAACCCTATGTGCAGTCTAGAGCTAGGTGGGAAAGTGCAGCTGAGGACACGGATGGTAGGAGAGAGGAACGCAGAACCACAGCTGGCTTTCTGGAGATAGAGCGTGGGTCCCAATGCTTCCAGTGGCAACACCTCTGAAGGGAAATATTTGTAAAATAGATGGGTAAAAATAATCTGCAAATAGCACACAGGAACACAGGCATATACCTACTTCCCTGATGTACGATTTCTTAGACTACAGGCATACGCCCACTTTCCTGGAGTACAGGCATACTACTTTCCTGTACTACCATCATATAGCCTCTTTCCTGGAGTACATCATATACCCACTTTCCCAGAATAAGATGTCCACAGCCCCCATGACCTCTTCAGTCAAACACTCAGATACACACATTCCATCCACCACCCTCCATCCATTTTGAGGCTGGCTGACAGGGGGTCTGGGTGCCAAGTCCCAGGGATGCTTAGGAAGACAGATGGCAGGATCTAGCTGTAATTCTGTTTGCAAGAGTTCGGCTGTCCAGATGAGGGTCAGTCAATGCTTTCTGAATATACACAGTCTTGGTCTGAATACTCAGCAGTAATGTGGCGGTGCCAGCTGCTGGGGCTCCTTCCTGAGCAAACACACAGCTGTGGGCAAGAAAACTGCATTTACGGCTCTGAAATGTGAAGTTCGTGTGGTTTTCATGCGTTAGAAAACATTATCCGCTCTTGATTTTCCCAGTCACTTTAAGTCATGCAATTATACTTAGTACATATGACATAAGAAATCCAAACAGAAGGAGTGACTTACGTTTTATCACCGTAAGGACACTAAGGATAGCTCTAAGGTGGGGCTGCCTGTGACCTTCTGCATTTTTGACGATGCCAGGAATGATGGAAGAGCAAGAATGGAGAAGGTAGGAAGACAAGGCATGCGGACACACAAGCCAGTTGTGATCACAGTGCAAGCATGCATACAGTGCAGGTGTGAACACAATGCAGATGTGTGTACCACAAAAGTATGCATACAGTGCAGGCGTGCACACAATGCAGATGTGTGTACCACAAAAGTATGCATACAGTGCAGGCATGCACACAATGCAGATGTGTGTACCACAAAAGTATGCATACAGTGCAGGCATGCACACAATGCAGATGTGTGTACCACAAGAGTATGCATACAGTGCAGGTGTGCACACAGTGCAGATGTGTGTACCACAAGAGTATGCATACAGTGCAGGTGTGCACACAATGCAGATGTGTGTACCACGAAAGTATGCATACAGTGCAGGCGTGCACACAGTGCAGATGTGTATACCACGAAAGTATGCATACAGTGCAGGTGTGTACACAGTGCAGATATGTGTACCACGAAAGTATGCATACAGTGCAGGTGTGTACACAGTGCAGATGTGTGTACCACGAAAGTATGCATACAATGCAGTTGTGGGCACTGTGCAGTTATGCATGCAGTGCTGTTGTGGGCACTGTGCAGGTGTGAGTGCAGTGAAGTTGTGGGCCCAATGCAGGTACGCATGCAGTGCAGGTGTATACTCAGGGCCGTCAGGAGCCCTGTATTGGTATGCATACAGAGCAGGTGTGTATAGGCAGTACAGGTGTGGGCACTGTTTAGATGTGTACACAATGTATTTGTGGACAGTGTACAGATGTGCAGACATTATAGGTATGCACACAGCGAAGGTATGTAAGTAGTGCAGTTGTGTAGTACACGTGTGTGTGTGTGTACAGAGTGGGTATGCATGCAGCAAAGGCGCGTATATAATGCAGGTGTGTATACCGTACACATGTGTATGTATACAGTGAAGGTGTGTATACAGTGCATGTGTGTACAGTTAAGGAAAGGACCCAGAGCAGATATGAGCATGCTGTAGGTATAGACCTTGTATAAGTGTTGGCTTGAATGTAACTATTGACCCACTTCAGGAGTGAGCCAATATATAGGTATAGACTCACCATTCAATTGTCCAGTGCAGGTATGGGTTCAATGCAGGAGGAGATCCAGTGCGTGCATGCATGCGTGTGTGTGTGTGCGTGCGTGCATGTGTGTGCATGTGTGTGTGTGTGTGTGTGTGTGGTGTGTGCCCAGTGTTAGTGTGAACTTAGTGGAGCCGTGTGGGTAAAGTCACAGAGCAGGTGTGCACACAGTGCTGTACACAGGTGTGAGCCCAGTGTGGGCACAGTACCCAGTTGAATATTGCACACGGTTGTGGAGTGTCATGTCTGCAGACACGTGCTCCAGTCAGCTCATGCTCCCAGGCTGCTCACCAGAGAGAGGACCGTGATACTGCAGTGCAGCACAGACACGAGCTCACCCTCACTCTTCCTTTACATCTCCTTGGCTCGCAGACTGACACGGTGCAGGTGGCCTTGGCATTTGCTCTCCAGCCTTGGCCAGGGCTGATTGTACTCATGCTCGGGATATGGACACTGTCTCTGATCTGGGTTTCTTGAGCCCCACTGGACAGAGACTGGCTGATGCGAGACAGGTAGCTGTTCAGGATATTTGTGGAGAGAGTTGGTGGTCTACCGTTTGCAAGGTCTCTGATTGACTTAGCCAGGGTGAAATCGATCACTTTGGAACAGAAAATGCAACTACTTAGCTTGGCCTTGTACTGCGAAGCCATTCGCTCTGAGGCTCCTGGATGCCCTGGCCAGCACTGAGGTTGCCCTTACCTATGAGGGTGCCTCTCACCCCGGGGGCTTTCATGGCTCCCTGCTACTCCAGCTTCTGTACCTCTCCTTCCCTAGCCACCTCCCTCCACCTGGCCCTGTGATTTCCTTCCCTTGCTTGCCTGTGCCTCAGGGTTCATACTACCAGGGAGGCCTGCTGAATTCCTCTTGGTTACTTATTGGCTGGCTGATAGTGGCCTAAGGCTGTAACCCCTGAACACTTTCATTCTTGTCAAAGGATCCACCCAGAGACCAGGAAGCATTGGGTGGGGGGCTTCCACTCACCACCGGCTCCAGAATGAAACCTTGTTCCACTATATCCTGTTCACCAGATATTTCAAAATCATGGAAGGGAGCCCCCGGGAGAGGCACAGGAGGTGATGAGGAGACACGGGGACTTGCTGTTTGGTTCTTGTCAATGTGACACAAACCTAGACAAAACTTGGAAGAGAAGATCTCAACTGAGAAAATGCCTCCATAAGGTCAGTCTATGGGCAGATCTGTCTGGAATTTTCTTGGTTAATGATCAGTGTGGGAGGGCTCAGCCCACTGTGGGCAGGTGGTCCTGGAGGGTACCAGAAAGCAGGCTGAGTACCCCATGGGAGTTCCTGCCTCCAGGTTCCGGCACAGGCCTTCCTGCTCTCACTTCCCTCGATGGCGGACTAATGTGGAAGTATAAGCTGAAATGAGTCCCTCCCTGCCCAAGGTGCCATTGGTTAAGATGTCTTATAAAGCTAAGACAGGGACATGCCATCCCTTAGGTGGGAGAGACAGGACATGTGGTCAACATTGACCTCTTCCCTGGAGCACATCTGGATGTCAGCTGGGGCCTGGATGTCAGCAGGCAAACACCTGCTGGGAGTCAGGAAGTTTCAGGAGGCGGGGAGAGAACATGAAAAGGCTTTTACTGGAGCGCTTGGCTACTGCTACAAAGCAGACTGGAAAAGGCCAAGATTAAAGCGAGATATTGGGAAACTGAAAATGAGGAGCTCAGGCAGGTGAACAGCCCTCCATACAGGGGAGGTGGCCCCCGGACGGCCTGCTTGGACCAAGTGTCAAATGTGGCTGGGGATGGAGTGATGGGACCTGTTGGGACTGGGGGTTATACATCTAAGTTCTCAGGGGGCTTGTTGAGCCTCTGAGAACAGGTGAGACCCAAAGGTTCATGGTGGGCAGCACCCTCTGTCCACAGCGTATGGCAGGAGTTGGGAGGCCGCCAGGGAGACGCTCACAGAGTTTGCCGCACCGTGTGGTGTGGGTGAGCAAGTGAAGAAGCAGCCTTCGTGACGTGCATGGGCTGAGGGCAGTGTGGGCCTGAGGAGGATGGTGTACAGGAGTGGCCATTGGTGGGGGGGTCCCCTGTCTCCCTGGTGAGGCAGGAGGCCAGCTCCAGGTCCAGTAGTCAAGTGCGGCCCTCAGGCAAGCCTGCTCCGTGTCCAGTCTGTGAGTGTACCAGAAGGGCTTGGACGGCAGCCAGCACCATCCACTGTACTCTCTCTCCAGAGACCGCCTGCATCCCTGCACCTCCTATCTCAAACAGAGCTCAGAGCGGCCGCCCTGTCACACTGCTGCTGCCCCGTGTTAGCACCCACCGCACACTAGGTTGCCCTTCCTAGGCATTCATTTGGGACAAGAACAAGCTGTGACTTTGGCATTTCTGGACCTTGTAGAGAGTCCCAGATGTATTCCCTGGTGACACAGGCACCTTTCAGTGCTGGCCCTGGCTATCAGGCTTCCACACAGACCTGTTGGTCTATTGAGGTATCCGACCCTACATCACTTCACTTCCCGTAACTGTCCCAGGCAATGGGGATGAGGGCAGCTGAGGAGTGTGGGGAGAAATGTCAGAGGACAGTGCACCTGACCCAGTGCCAGATCTTGGGTCCACAGTCTCTTCACCTGCTCACGTACGTGTGGCTTTAGGGGGCCTGGCACTGGCCCTGGGATGGACCAGGAGAGGTAGGAGCCTCTGTGCCTTTGTGTGTTCCCCCACCCGCCTCTTACGGTTTTGCTGAGGGCTGGCTCAGCAAACTGACCATTAAGTCCTCTTTCCCCGAGGCATCACAGAGCTAGGGGCATGGGAGTGCGAACTGGGGAAGTAGGGAGCGGATGTGGATCTAGTGTAGACACTGACTCTGTGCGGGTATGGAGCAAGTGTGGGGATGGACACAGGCAGTGTGTAACTGGACACAGTCCCCAAGGCGGACCCGTGCGGTGGTGGATACCCGAGTCTGGCTATCTGTCCTCCGGAGGACAGATGTGAGGGGACCGTCCCCTTCCTCCGTTTGTCCTGTGGAAGCAGATGGAGCTGCACAGTGTAGCCGTCTACACCGTTTCCTGGAGAGCTTATCGGAAAGCTCGTTTCAGTGGAATTATCCACAGGCAGAATGTACCATCTTTGCCTTGCTGGCAGTACCCATCCACGCTGCTGCTGGTGCTGGTGGTGCTGTAGGCAGTCACTGTGCCTCGACAGCCCTGGACACCTGATCCTACATGATAACTACCGCTCATGAGATGCCCTACCAGACCCTACAAGACACAGAGAGCCTTCCACTGTGACCATAGGTAACTATCTTCTACGCCAGTTTTCCCTGGCCCCCAAGAGTGTTAGCTTGGAGGGTAGCATAGACCTAACCCTGCACCTAGAGATGGGCAGTGGGAACCCCACTCAGCCTCAGAGCAGTCAGCATAGGCTTTCATGGGAAAGGACAACGCCACAACAGGCAAATGTGTCCACCGCATCCCTGTCCAAAGCTGAATGACAGGGGCAAGGTCTTAGGCTGCAGTTCAGGATTCAGGCTGGCACGCTGACATGGTGTTCTGGTTCTTTCAGTGTATGGGGACATAGCTTTCCATGTTGCTGCATGTCCGGTTGTTTTTCTGGCCACAGGGTTTGCAGCCATCTCTCCCAGCTGATCTGATCCATTATGGCTGGGGCTACTATGCTCACTTTGAAACCACCCAAACTCCGTAGTGCTGGCCCCACATCAACAGGCACTGCTGATAATGAAGTAGAAAACCACAAGACAAGTGGGCTTGAGTGGCTTGAGCCAGTGGAGGGACAGCAGCCACCAGCTCTGCATTGCTGGTGCTCTGGAAGAGGGCGAGCTCTAGGTGACAGGGTACTTTGGGAAAGGCATCTACTGCTGAGGATGGGTGGGTGGTTTGTGGAACCCATCCTTCCCAAATGCATGGACTGGGAGTTAACTATATGGAAAGGCTGCTTGGGGAAGCAGGGCAGGCTGCCCAAACACACATATGTGTACATCGGGCCTCTCCAAAAGGGGCCAACTAGTTGATGAGTCAGTCTCCTTCCAACTCCTTTCTCTCGCAGAAGATCCCAGGGCAAAGGTATTATCTGCTGCCATGAGCACCCTTTAACACACTCACTGGTCTTCACTGAGCACAGAGTGAACAGGGTATGGGAGACTCCTTCAGGAAGGGCAGTCAGGGCCAGGGTGGGGATGTGGCCCACATGATTGAGGTTAGATCCACAGCTCCGTGAGCTGGGAACTGGGTTCTGTCTTTATCTCTGGGACCTCTGTACTATGTAAGTCAAGTGTGAATACCTGTAGAAATTGCTAACTAACTTCACATAGAAAAGTATCACCCCCTCCCAGCCTCTGATCTCCCAATCCTCAATAGTCTCTTATTGAAGAGGCTTAGAGAAGTGAAAGTGGCCTTAGCCACCCTAGGCCTTGGCTCTAGCACCGAGCAAACATGGCCTAACTTCTGAAACCCAAGACAGGACTGGTTTTTGACGTCTTAGTCCAAAACAATGAACTCAGACTCCCCTAGAATGAACACTGGCCGTGTCCCTTCTCTCCTCTCTGGGTCTGTCTCTTTTTTTCACTGTAATAGTGGCTGCCCATGTCCCACAAGGCCCGGCCTGACTAAGTCTCTACCCAACCCTACCCTCATTTTGCCTATGTCCCTGTGGCATCCCGTTTGTCTTCCCTTTGCTGTGTGTTGGGTTCCACGAGCATATGGCCAGGTACAGGGCAGAAGCTTGGGAGAGAGAAAGGATGACTGACACAAGCCACTGAGGCTCCTGATACTGCCCTCCCCAAGAACCTGAATGAACAAACTGGATGCTGCGGATGTCAGTGTGCAAACTCCCTGAGTGGCTAAGATCCCGACTGCCCTGCCTGAAAACTCAGGGTGTTCCCTAAGCATTGGGATGGGAAGCAGATGGAGTCAATTGGGAGTGGCAGATTTATTGGCCTGTGTTTGTAATCCTAGCACTCAGGCAGGTTAGGCAAAGGATCACAGGTTCAAGACCAGCCTGGGACACATATAAGTTCCAGCCAGTTAGTAGTGAGACCCTATCTCAAATGCATTTCTCCCCTGCAAAAAAAGCAAAAACACCATAAAATCAAAGCCTGATCTACGCCCAGGGCCAGACTGTATGCAGTCACCCTCTGCCAGCCTCAGGTCCACGCTGGCTTATTTTCAGGAAAGACACAACAAACTGGATTTTCAAGTCTCCTGAGGGGATTTCAAAGGCAGAAATCCCAAGCTGCCCCACAGAGATGTGGGCTTGACTAGCAAGTTGTGGTTACATGGCGCTCCGGAGCACATCCTTGAACTCTCATGAGGAAAGTGGCTTCACACCTGGGCCGCAGTTCTGAAGGGCTTGGTACCTGCCTCTCCTCAAGAAAACTTGCAGCTCTGACTCATAAATATTGTCAGTGTGTTCCTCCAGAGAACATTGTTCAGACTTAAGCTCTTTGATAATGTTTTTAAAACTACACCGATCTCCTGCCCCGCCGCCGGCAACTGTGGTGTTTGATTGCTGTCTGAGGCTTGCGGCGTTTCCTAATGAGAGAGTTAAGATTTCAAAAATTCCCCAAGTTGTGAATGGAGTATTCCACCCTCTGCCTCAGGGTCAGAGGGGACACAGTTGGTCCATGGGTCTGTGGCTTGCATTGCCAGACTGTGGAGGGAGATTGCATGTTTGAAGACATGTTTGAAGAGATAAGTGAGAACTTAGCTTGGAGAATAAGGCCTTTGACAGGGCTAGTGTGCTCTGCCAGAGAGGGGACCCCACAGGCCTCACACATCCATTGTAAATACCCCTCCATGTGCACTTTCCCGTGTTCACAGCCTTAGCCAGTAACATCTGATTAGCTCAGGAGGTTGGCTGGGTTCCAGAAATGACACACACCTTCTACCCTTGGCTCATCCTTCCCTGGTGTGAATCTGGGAGTTTTCCAGCAATGGAAATCAACTGATCAAGGCTTGAGAGAGAGACCTTGGGTTCTCCCAACCCTGAAAGTTACTTTTTGTTGCCCCTGATTTGAGTAGACTCCTGCTCTGCTCTGGAGACAGAGCTTCCCTGTCTTCAGTAGACGGGGCGTATTGTGAGTGCTATCTAAATAAGCTGATCCCAGCCCACAGCCATCCCAGCCCACGGTGAACGAACGGGCACTTCCTATCCAATGTAAAGCTGAGCTGTCACACTGGTGGGACACATCAGTTGTGAAACCAAACCTCTGGTCCTCTGAGAGGGCTGGTGAAATGGGGAAGACTTAAAACGTGCTGTGGGCTGGAAAGAGTCCTGCCTGGACTGTCTGCAGACATTGGTAACTGAGTAGTTTCTCCCAGCTTGGTTTTGCCATGTCATGCTCCAAGCATCATGCTGAGGGTCTCTCGGGGAAAGAGGAAGGTGACTCACCCCCACTCCAGACCCAGAAGCATGAGACACAGCTCAGTGATCTGCACTGTGTGCAGGAAGTTGCTAATGCAGTAGAACGTTGGTGTTCCTACCAGATGGGATGGCTCAGATGATGAGCGCAGGCTGGAGTGTGAGCCCAGTCATACTTTCTCTGGGTATATACGCATCAAAACACCTTGGCCCACACCTTCAAGACACGTAACAATATAGACAGTTTTGTTAAACAGTGCTGCTAGATAACTAAGGGAAAGGGTTGGCACCAGCCTGGAGGGACCACAACTGCTCTGGACTCGCTGTGAGTTATGCTCCCGTCAAGCCAGGGTATCTGCAGAGATGCAGGCCAGGCCTACCATGGAGGGAAATGTCACCAAGGGTGATGATGGTACCAGCCTTTCCCTCCACTAACAGGCAGTGAGGACTGTCTCCAGAAGGTTCTGTGCTACAAAGGACATGTTGCAGAGAGAGAGGAGGACACGTTAGCCCAGGCACACAGGGAGGCAGTGTATCAGCTCTGACCCCTCTGGCCTTGGGAGTCATGGGCTCTGTGAAGTCTGTTCTGGGGCACATTGCTGGTCCTTGCAAGCCCTCAACTCCATATCATCATTGGCTGTGGAGGCCCTTCTGGCAGAGCACACAGAGTAAGGGCCAAATTTTTCAGGACAGCCCTGGAGAGAGCAATGGCAAGAATGACGCACAAGAGCGATTTCCCTTTCATTGTAACCGGTTACACTGGCAATGGCTGCCCTGGAAATAATACCGTTATCACCCAAGTGATTGTCATTATCTCCCAAGATCAGGAAGCAATCAGAGATTCTACTTCATGAGAGTAAGAACAGACGGGTAGAGCATTGGCGCTCAGCAGCGTGGCATGCAGTCTGATGTGGACCGGCCTCCTGGTGTGCCCCCATTCCAGACCCCACCTGCCTGATGGCCTGTCCAATCACACACTGACAGGACACTTAGAAGCCAGGTTTTAAGCACTGGAATATATATATATTTCTTTTGTCACAGGTCAGAAGAAATGGAAAGAGAATTTAAAGTGAACAATGGAAAGAGAATTTAAAGTGAAAAATGAAAAGCCGTCAAGGTTGGCCTGGACCTGTCAAATTGTGTCTCATTGTTTTCTATCCTAACCCCCTCAATTGCCACCTCCTCTCAAGTCCCCTGCTTTCCTGCTGAAGGCCTGAGCCTGTGATGAGCTCATCTGATCTCACTGTTCTCTCCCAGCAGGCCCCTGTGGCCGGTGTACCCTGTCCTGCAGTACTCAGCATCCAGTACTGTTAGCTGAGCAGTTCCCAGCGAGCAGTGTCCAGAGGGCCCTCAACCAAGACGGCCCTTCTTTGCCTTCTAGGAGAGTTCTCATGGACAGTCCCTCCTGCCGGCCCCAGAAAAGTCTGTTAAGACATTTTTTTTCATTGAGAAGGTGTAACCAGGGAGCTACTGGGAGGACAGAGAGCCAGAGGAGAAAGGGGACAGGAGGGGCAGCTGGGTTCCTTGTGCACAACTAGACAACAGGAGCAAGAGGGTTAGGCCCCAACTGCTGACTACAACTTCTTCCTGGGGGGTGGGGATGGGGTCATGAGCAGGCACTCAAGAAAACCTCAGGAGAGCAGGCTACGAGGACACTTACCCAACCTGGCTGCAGCCTTGGTCCCAGCAGTGGAAACCCCAAATGCCATCGGCTCAACCTAGGACAGCAGAGGCAGTGTCCAATGCTCTGTCTATGAAAAATGGACTTCACGGAGGAAAGTGAGCAAAGAGTGTGTCACCTCTACAATGAAGCTGGCCTCAAGGTGCGCCCACGTGGCTTGTGGGATGTGTCTGAGGGGAATTCAGTGCGCTCTCTCTCTCTCTCTCTCTCTCTCTCTCTCTCTCTCTCTCTCTCTCTCTCTCTCTCTCCCCCTCTCTCGATTCCTAGCCCTCTCATGTGGGGCTCTCTCCAGGAAGCACAAGCCACACTGCCACAGGATTCCCAGTGCCCGGTGCCACTGAAGTTGGCTGCCACGCTCATGTGCACGTTTGCTCATTTACTCAGGAGGTACATGGCCTCAGGCTGTGTGTGACATGGGTGAGAGCAGGCCCCTGAGGAGATGGCATTTAAGAGGACACACACCTGCCTCAGAAAGGCCTAGGAGAGAATGGAATGAGAGACAAGGCATTGCCCTGGGCATGCAGGGAGCATGAACACGTCTCTCCAAGACTAGCTTCCATTCTTTGGGGAAAACGTCACATGGACACAGTCTCCAGCCATGCCAGGTCCCTCATAACTTACAAGAAGAATAGAAACTTAGCCACAGCAGACAAGAGGGCGCTTTGGAAGCACTCACAGAGGCTTCGTGGTCAGAAACTCACCTGTGGCTTTGGGGACACGGCCTGGCAAAGAATGAAGCCCACCAGAAAGTCACAACATGTAGACTGCATCTGAACTTCTGCAAGGCCTGAGAGGGAGCTGCTGCTGCACCCCTCAGGCAGCTGAGGCATAGCACGGGAGGTAGATGGTGGCCGAAGCTCAAGAAACTGTATCCAGGCAGGCTGCACTGAACAGCAGAGCTCAGCAGGACCCAGGGGCGGGAGGCAATGCTCGGAGCAGGGATGAAGCAAGGGGCAGAGTGAGCAATGGGGAGCATAGGAGTGGCCGGTGGAATACGAGAGGCGAGGCTTCACATACGCAAATCATTCCTCAAGAAAACTCCAAAGCATGTTTGAAGTCCACCTAATGAGTCTCCACGACAAAGAAGTAAGTAATAATCACAGGTCAGTTGAACCAAGCCCTGCCTGGCTCCTCACAGCCTCAACAAGGCTCCTGTATTCATTCATCTCTGGTTTGGTGACATCAAGACAGGTCCTCTCGACAGTCACAGTGCCAGAAGGACTTCTAGTCCACAGGAACTCACTCTCCCCATTGCTTTGGATTTCCTTCCTCCAAGATGCAACCGGGGGGACCATCATGGAGTACCAGCTTAATCCAGCATTCCTTGTGAATTTAGGTACAGCTGAGGCTGAAAGTAGAGGACCAGCTCAATCCAGCAACTCCTTGTGAATTTTCTCATCGTATAGCTAAGAAGCACAGAAGGATTTTTTAATTTCTGTTTTTAAAACTTGAATTTTCTCATAAGCCAAGGAGAAAGGTGAGGTGGGGTTTGGTAGAGATGGAGAGTTTTGTCCATGTCACAGTGTCAGTCATCTATCTTGCTTCCTAAGCTTGGTTTGTGGAAAGGCACAATGAGACCAAACTACCAATGTAGTGTACATGCTCAATGGCCCTGCTGCTCCTTGAAGTTCAATTTCACCTGCAAAGACTGGGAACCAATAACACACGTGATGGAAAATGAAGAGGCAACCCATGGAAGCTCCTAAAGGTAGCTTTGGATACTTTTCTGTTGCTGTGATAAAATGCCAAGACTCAGGCATCTTATTAAAGAGTTTGTTTGGGCTTATGGCCCCACATGGTTAGAGTCCATCATGATGGGGAGGCATGGAGGCACCTGGAGCAGGAAGCTGAGAGATCACATCTTCAGCTTCATACACGAAGCAAAGAGAGCAAACCCGAAGTGCGCCCGTCTGTAAACCCTCAATGCCTCCCCTTCCCCACTGGCATGCTTCCATTAGCAAGCCCGCTCCTTTCCAGACTGTGCCATTAGCCAGGGATGAAGGGTTCAAGTATGGGAACCCACATGGGATATTTCTCACCCAAGTCATCACAGGCACCCTCCCAGCAAACGCAGTAATTGGTAGATGTTGGTACTCTGGCTCCAGGGTTGCAGATAACACCTGTGATGGGTCAGATCATGACTGTTTTATTCTCTGAGAGCCTATAGGCTACACCAGTGCTACCCAGCCCTGCAGAGGAGGTACTGTAATCGTGGGCGAGTGAAGGCAGATGGCTGAGCTCCGAGATCCTTGTTTCCTACCATGAACAGGGGCCAGATGTGACCTATGACTGCCTTCTGATCCCAGTCTGCAACGCCATGCTGGGTGAGTTGACTCGACTGAGGACCTTGCAAAGAGGAGGTGAGGACAAGCTGCCATGTCCCCTCCAAAGGGACAGTATCTTGGCTCCTACCCAGAGAGCCAAATCTCCAGTATGTGCTCTGAGGATGTGGAGGGACACACAGGGTTGGGAACTAGAGATAAACCAAAGACTTAGGGCTGCGACTGTACTGTGAGGATGTTGGTCCCAGGGGCAGGACTGGAGACAGGCCAAAGACCTAGAGCTGTATTGAAGGAGCTAGGAAGTGTGGCCAAAGCAGAAAGCCAGAGAGGTCTCCTGGGTGGGGGGATATTTTCACCCTTGGCTCGGGCTGTGGGGCCTCCTCAGAAAAATCCTCACAGGGCGGGAGAATTCCAATGTCAGGATGCCCAGGCCAAGAAGCAGGTTCCTGGTGATACAGTGGTTACAATTCCTTACTGAACAGGATCAGAGATGATTCAGGCCTCCTGGGGGACAGGCTTAAAGGAATGAATCAGTGGTCAGGATGTCCTTGAAGACTCAAATCTTTCTCATTTTCCACTGTATCTCCTAAGATTATTTCCATTCTGAAGTGAATCGGGAGTGACACAGCACTTGGCAGCGATGTTTCTTCCTCTGCAGTCTGCAGGACAGACCCAGACTGACTACAACCTCAAATTTTACTCGTGGTTTTCAAAATAAAAACATGTGATCAATCTTTTTAAAACACACCCACATAAGCATGCACACACACACACACACACACACACACGCGCGCGCGCGCGCGCACACACACACACATTTTGAGATGAAGACTTGGAAATATTTCACTCTACCGGCTCTGTCTAAATTTGAGAAAAAAATGTGAAACAAATGATTTTTCCCTTCAGAAAGATTATCTCAGGAGGGAGAGAGAGAAGGGCTTGACAGGTGCAGAGAGTTGGAGGTGTGGTGCTGGCAAGGCCCATCCCTCCGTGATGTGGTGAAGACTTGAAAATGAATACAAATATTTCCCAAACACTTGGAGATGGTCTGTGCCTGTGAGTCAGAAAGACAATGGGACAGACGGGATGGATCCTCCACGACATGGCCCTGTGCCAGCCTTGGGACAGCTGTGCTGTGTGCAAGAATCACAGCAGCTGTATTTAAACCAGAAATTAATTCTCTTTTATAATGTGCGCAGCCTTTTTAGTTATCAAAAAGGAAACATTGGCAATTAGGCTGCGTGCGTGTCAGGGACAGAGCTGGATTCGCTGTTTTTGTTTGCCACGTCTGTGATCTCTGGTCCTGAGACAGGATGGTGCCGGCTCCGCCAGGTTTCTTGAAGAGAGGGTGCTTTCTTTCCACCTTTCCCTTTGTTAGCAGAAGGGAGTTTCAGACATGCCCTTGTCCCCACTCTGCTGGAGGGATGGCAGCAATCTTATTCTCTAGGGCAACTGGCTGGTTTTGATTTGGACTGCCGAGGTCGGGCAAGAGAGGGGAGACAGCGTGAAGCCGAGAGAAGGGAGTAGAAGGGAGAGACGAGGAGAGGTAGAGAAGAAAGAGATGGCTCTGGCCTGCTCAGACACACAGGGGACAGCTGCAAGACAAATGACATCTTTACAGAGACAAAGGGACAAGTCTCCCCCAAGACATTTGAGAAGGTGTCTGCTACTCTGACCCTGAGGTGGCTAGAGCGCTGCCTGGGGTGGGGTTTGGGGTGCTGTTCTTCTCTATGATCCTCATTGCATCTCCTGAGCAGCCAATCTAGGGTCTCTGCAAAGAGACAGAAACCCAGTAAGGAGGAGACTGATGTCACCAGGGTCACAAGAAGAATGAAGAGACGGCTGGGTGGGGTTCTCCTGTGAGGCTGGCTTTGAACCTTAGGTTATCAAAAAGAAACCAGTCATCCACTACCTCCAAGAAGACAGCATCTTCTAGACCCAACAGGGCTGATACATGCATGAACTCAGAGACGTGAAACACACACAAGTTCAAACCAGACAAGACCCCAGCACAGAGAAGGGAAGTACACACAGCCCCACCCCACATCAAGAAGCTATTTACAACTGATGCCTGTGGGAAAGGGGAGACAGCTTTTTCCCGATGCGGCGTTGCTGGGTCTGTCAGGGCGCTCCATGCCAGGAGTAGCTGGCCAACACAAAATGGACTCCATGGTTTTTCACACAAAGAGTGTGTGTGTTCGTGCACACTTTTCTCCCTATGTTTGTGGATCTTTTTATGAGAGAGAGAGAGAGAGAGAGAGAGAGAGAGAGAGAGAGAGAGAGAGAGAGAGAGAGAGAGGCGCTGTAAAGTTGTGTGGGTAGGGAGGTGGAGAGGATCTGGAAGGAGTTAGAGGAGGGGGAATAATATGATCAAAACACACTGTATGGGAAAGAATAAAAAGGAAGCCCAGAGCATGGATGGCCCCTGCCTTGCTCTCTAGCCACTGAACCTCAAGCTAGAAGCCCATGGACTGCGAGGCAGCCAGACAACTCTCCTTGTTTGTTATAGTAGCAGCAACTTCTTTCAGGGATCCCTCTCCGGTGCTACATAGAGCACACACCTTGTTGTTTGCAGGTATTTAAAAGACCTCCTGAGTAGGAGGTCAGGTCTCTGCCTGAGAGAAAAGAAGCAGGCTCGGTCTGCTCGGTATCCTTAAAGCCCAGTGTGAGGATCAGAGAAAGGGTGGAGTACCACTGAGGACTCACTGGGAGCCAGAGGAGGCAGAACATTCCCCTTCCTCCATTCCCAACACATTCATGTCTCCACTGGAGCTGCACAGAAGCCGGAGGGCAGAGCCTCTGGGAGAAGGGTGGGGCCAGTTATACAGAGGTACAGAAGGCAAGTGATATCAACTAAGGCCATGGCTGGCAGAAGTTGGGCCCTAGCTATGGGAAGCCTTTGGTGCCCTACCTTGGTGACCAGACAAATTATGTGAGCAAGACCTGAGCGGCCATGTTGTCAGAGGAGCCTATACAAGACTGAGCTAGTCAGTCCTCACAGGGGCAGAACATTGTCACCATGAAGGGGTGGGAAGAGCATTAAGGGGTCGAGGATAGGCTGGCTAGAAGTAGTTCTGGGCCACTCTCTCCTTTCTGCTGGGATAGAAGGCAGAGGATGGCTCACTGGCTCCCGAATGAAAGAAACCACTGAGATCAAAGGTCCCGTGATCTTCTCCCTAGAGACACTTGACCAAAGTAACTGACAGGCAGGTGGGGACTAACAGCAAACATGGGTGTTTAAAACCGTGTCATGCTCAACATCGTGCTTCATAGCAGAGACTTCCATAGGAGCCACTTGTGTCATTTTCAGAGGCATGGTTTACCGCAAATTTAACATGAATGCCCAGAGACACTGCTGGTTTCCTAACAAAATCCACAGCACTTGTCTTAAAAGTGTTGTATTTTGTACGTATATGTGGTGTATGTGCATGTTTTCACATGTATGTGCACATGTGTGTGGAGGTGAGAGGCTGATTCATATGTCTTTTTTGGTTGCTTTCACTTTATTTACTGAGGCAGGGTCTCTTTGTGATCCCAGAGATCATCAATCCAGCCTGTTTAGCTGGCCATCTAGACCAATTCCCAACCCATTCATGTTTCTACTGGAGCTGTACATAAACCCATCCTCACCCCAGACATGTTATTTTTAACCCTTCTAAATCGTAGTACTTCCTGTCTCTTCATATACTGACGCCATACTTCGTGGAGCAAGGGGCACCTCCAGCAGTACAAGTATGTTCAGAGCTAACACTGAGGCTGCTGTGTACACAGCCAGAGCAGTGCAGGTGGGAAGCTAATCTTACACCTCAGAAGGGCCAGCAGGACCCATAAGCAAGGCATGACAGGCAGAAGGGTTCCCCAGGACCTGCTGGCCATGAGCACCCCTTGGTGTGGACCCTACCATGTTCCATTGCTGGAGGTGCTGGGCCTGGACCTGGGCTTATCTTGGGCTGCCAATCATGGCTACCCTTCCTTCTTAGCCACACTGATCCGTGAACTTGTCACTTGACTCAAAGCTGTCTGTTTGTAAATAGAAGAATCAGGCTTTCATCCAAAAACGAGATGAAGTTTTTGGACCTCAGGAGTTTCTAGATGGCTCCAACTTTTGTTTCAATTCCGCCAGTTGGTTAGCAAGCAAACTCAGGTGCTTTGTGGGTGGAATTCTAGTGACCCAAAAGACTCTACCAGGGAACTCCGGCAACTGATAAATACTTTCAGCAAAGTGGCAGGATACAAGATCAACTCAAGAAAATCAGTAGCCCTACTATATACAGATGATAAAAGGACTGAAAAAGAAATCAGAGAAACATCGCCCTTTAAAATAGCCACAAACAACATAAAATACCTTGGGGTAACGCTAAACAAACAAGTGAAAGACCTGTATCACAAGAACTTTGCATCTTCAAAGAAAGAAATTAAAGACACCGGAAGGTGGAAAGATCTCCCATGCCCTTGGATAGGTAGGATCAACATAGTAAAAATGGCAATCTTACCAAAAGCAACAAACACATTTAACACAATCCCCATTAAAATACCAGCACAATTCTTCACAGACCTTGAAAGAACAATAATCAACTTTTTAAGGAAAAACAAAAGACCCAGGCTAGCCAAAACAACTTTATTCAACAAAGCAACATCTGGAGACATCACCATCCCTGACTTCAAGCTCTTTTATAGAGCTTTAGTCCTGAAAACAACTTGGTATTGGCACAAAAATTGACAAGTAGACCAATGGAATCGAATTGAACACCCTGATATTAACCCATACATGTATGAACATCTGATTTTTGACCAAGAAGCAAAAAATATACAATGGAAAAAAGAAAGCATTTTCAACAAATGGTGCTGACATAACTGGATGCTGGCATGTAGAAGAATGCAGATAGATCCATGTCTATCGCCATGCACAAAATGGATCAAAGACCTCAATATAAATCCAGGCACACTGAACCTGTTAGAAGAGAAAGTGGGAGGCACCCTTGAACGAATTGGTACAGGAGACTGCTTCCTGAACATAAATAACTCCAGTGGCACAGATACTAAGATCGACAGTTAATAAATGGGACCTCCTGAAACTGAGAAGCTTCTGTAAGGCAAAGGACACAATCAGCAAGACAAAAAGGCAACCCACAGATTAGGACAAGATATTCACTAACCCCACATCTGACAGAGGACTGATATCCAAAATTTACAAAGAACTCAAGAAGCAAGTCTCCAAAACACCAAAAGATTCAATCAAAAAGTGGGATACAGAACTAAATAGAGAATTATCAGTAGAGGAGTCTAAAATGGCTGAGAGACACTTGAGAAATTGCTCAGCATCCCTAGCCATCCGGGAAATGCAAATCAAAACAACTCTGAGATACCATCTTACTCCTGTCAGAATGGCTAAAATCAAAAACTCCAACAACAGTTTATGCTGAAGAGGATGTGGAGAAAGGGGAACACTCGTCCACTGCTGGTGGGAGTGCCGACTTTTACAGCCACTTTTGAAATCAGTATGGAGATTCCTCAGGAAAATGGGAATCAGTTTATCACAAGACCCAACAATTCCACTCTTAGGCATATACCCAAAAGATGCACATTCATACAACAAGGACATCTGTTCCACTATGTTCATAACAGCATTATTTGTAATAGCCAGAACTTGGAAGCAACCTAGATGCCCTTCAGCTGAAGAGTGGATAGAGAAAATGTTGTACATTAACACAATGGAGTACTACTCAGTGGAAAAAAAAACAATGCAATCTTGAAATTTGCAGGCAAATGGATGGCACTAGAAAAAACCATCCTGAGTGAGGTAACCCAGTCACAAAAAGAGAAACATGGTATGTACTCACTCATTTATGGATTTTAGACATGAATCAGGGGATTGCCAGCATACAATCCCACTGCCAGAGAGTCTAGGAAACAGAACCTTCATCCAGCGACTGATGAAAGCAGTCAGATACCCACAGACAAACACTGAACTGAACTCCTGGAATCCAGTGTCAGAAAGAGAGAACTGATGGGCAAAGGAGTTAAGACTGGGCTGGTTTAACCCACAGAAACAGTTCGCCTGAATAAGGGGGAGCTCTTGGACCCCAGATTGATGGCTATGTGGAAAGCATGGGACTGACCCAGACCCCCTGAAAGTGGGTGTTAGTGAGGAGGCCTAGGTAATCTGTGGGGCCTTGGGTAGTATTTACCCCTGACGTACAAGACTTTGAGTGCCCATGCCACAATATGGGATGCTCTCTTAGCCGGGACTCTTGGGGGAGGACCTAGGCCCTGCCCTGGATGAAATGACAGTCACTGGAGATCCACCATGGAGGGCTTCACCCTCCCTGGGCACTGGAGTGCAGATTGGGTGGGGGGCTAGGGGACCTGGTGGGGAGGGCGGGGGAAGAGGGGAGGGAGAGGGAGCTGGGCTTGACATGTGAAACAGGATTGTTTCTAACCTAAATAAAATAATAATAATAATTAAAAAACAAAAAATAATAAATAATAAAAAATTACAGACCACTCTCACTTTGAAATTGCCAAAATTACAAACAAAATGTTATCATGACATTGAGGGAATAGGAGACCATGACCACAAACAGATGGCAGGAACAGCACACTATAACGGAGACAGGGGTCATCCATCACCGCAGCAAGTCAAGGGCATCCGTGGACGCTCGTCTGAAGCTGTAGTAGTAATGAAAGCTACATACAAAATAGAAAGGAGAAAAATATAAGTAGATCTTTTAGAGCTGGGAATGTAGCTCAGTAGTAAAGCACTTGCCTAGTGTGCACAAAGCCCCGAATTCAATCTCCAGGACAACTCCCAGACAGACTATTTAATAAAAGCAACAGCAAATGTTAAGATAATAAATTTGCTTAATATGCTAGTACTTAGCTGTGTTCATTTTCTTCAAACAGCTTAACATTGTGTTTCCTTTATGGCTAGGTGAAACTGCTGTGACTACACATCACACACAGACACAGACACATGATTACACCTCTCTCTTCTCTCTCATGCATGTGCACACACACACACACACACCGATGACAGAGAAAGCAATCACACCTTCACATCAAAAGGAGTACAGTGTGCACGCATGTGTGTGAGCACACCTCAGCAGAAAAGCAACCTAAACACTGTCAAAAGCCAGGAGAGCTTCTAGTCTGAACCCCACATGTGCGTGGATGTCTCCTAATGCCAGCTTGAGACACGTGTCAGAACTGGAATCGGCTTCCCATGCATGCACGTCCTTGTCAAAGTCACCACCATCTCCTGAATGACACTGCCCTCCACCCAGCTGTGAGAGCCAGCGCTCCTTCCTGTCTCCTCCCTCACTGTGTGCCCCACGCATGTCCTGCTGGCTCACCCAACAGAATTCCACTTCTTGCCTTCTGTTCCTGCGGCCTGTCCACTCCTCAGTGGTGCCCAGGACTTGCACCTTCTCTCTACAGACCCCACGCCAGGTCCAGAGTCATCTCCAAGGCTGGGAATCAGGTCCTGTTACTCGCTCCTCCCTACGGGATACACGCACACCAAGCAGGGCTTCGTTTGTCTGGGTTTTGTTAGAGGACTGTGTGGAGGCTCTGAGGCACATGGGCCTGCTCATACAGTGCAGTAAGCCTTTCCCCGTCTCCGTGCAACCCCACTGTTGAGATGCCATCTCACTGGCCTCCGGCCTCCACACAGAAGTGAGTTTCTCACAGCCCCAGAAGCTGCTGAGTCGAATTGAGGCAGATTGGTGATAGGTGTGGCTGTCGACTCTTCGTAGATGGCGGGAGCCTTCTCCGTGCCCTCAAAGCAGACAGGGGGCCACAGGTCAGGGAGGAGACATGAAGGCTAACAGATAGGTGCTATTGAATGACTTGTCCTGGGGAGAAAAATCCCTGTCCACCACAGACAGGGTGCTGACAGCAGACCAAAGAAACAATCCCGCCCAAGTCTAGCTTGGAGAGCCAATGACTCGTTTACTGGGGTTACATACAAGCGTGTGAGTGAGAGGTTTCTTACAGGAGCATGTGTGACTCAAAGGCAGCCACATCACCACAAATCCACCCAGCCTGGGTGACAACTTCCAAATGCCTGTCACTGCAGTTTTCCATCCCACCAGAGTCTCCTCCCCAGCAGTTACTGCTCACAGAACGTTGGGGAGGGAAACATCTCAGTTAGGAGGTGGCAGCCACATAACAGATGTCTGTCTGCGGACAGAGGCAGGGCAACAACTGCATGTACAGCTGCCATTGTGTGTGCTGGCCTGGGCTCTTCGAGGCAGCTAGCAGCAGAGCTACAACTCCAGCTGCTTCTGCTCTTGGCATACCAAACAAACAGGGCTCCCGATGAATGTGCCAGCATCACCTGGGAGAAGACAGGGGTGGTGGCTGCACCTTATACTGCTTTCTCTGAGCTGCCACCATGACGCAGCTCCATTTGGCCCATTATTCACATCTGTGCACAGCCAGAAGCCATGCTGTCACTCTGTTCCCTAGGCTCTGGAATGGGCCTTCTTGGTCCGTGTGCTTGCCTCTAGTTTTCTGTGTGCTGGGATGCTCTTTCAGCGACACTGCAGTCCCCACCCTCATGCTGAGTCTGAGGACAGGAGCAGTGTGGAACTCCTGGTCGTGAGATACCATTTTTACTGGGCTGGGGCGGTGGCCGGTGAGTAAAGTGTCTACTGTGTAAGTACGAAGACTTGAGTTTCGATCTCCAGCTACTGTGTAAAAACTGGACAATGACAGAGCATCAGTAGCCCCAGCCCTTGGGGAACACAGAAACAGGCAGATCCAGGGGGCTTGCTGGCCTGGCAGTCTAGCTGAAACAGCAGGCTCAGTGAGAGAGCATGTTCTCAAAACATAAGACAGAGGAGTGACTGAGGAAAATACCCAGTATTGACCTCTGGCCTCCACACATGCTTTATGGGCAGAGCACTTTCATATATACATACAAACAAACTCATACACACAACATGTCATGCATGTATGTACTCACACAAACACAAATACACTCATACACAGAATGCACACATACACATATATAATCACACATGGGAAACATAACATAACATATACAATCTCACATGTAAACACACACATATATATACACTCATTACACTTGTACACATACAAACATATACACAACATATACATACAATCACACAGGAACACGTATAAACACACACATACAACATACATACATGTAAACAGACATACATATATATGTATATATATATACAATTACATATGCCCACATACAAACATACACTCATTACATATATATATGTATATACATATATATACACACACACTCATACACACAGTTACATATGCCCACATACAAACATACACTCATACATACAACACATAATCACATATGCATACACATTCATGACAATACACACATACACACATGCACCATTCTTGCTGACTGTGTGATGCTTATCTATAATCTCTGCACTCAGGAGGAGGGCCAAGACAGATCATGAATTCAAACCCAACTCTGCAAGCTAGTTCCAGACCAACCTGAGTTATATAGAGAAACTCTGTCTCAAAACCAAGGACTGGGTTGAAGCTCAGGCTGCAGTGGACTTGCCCCGTATGAACAAGATTCTGGGTTCTGCTCCCGGAGGGGAACCTCCTCTCTAAAGGAGATGTCTGTATCCTGGTGAGTTTTTATTGTCAACTAGACACAACCTAGATTCTGGAAGAGGGAAACCCCATTGAAGAATTGCCTCCATCAGATTAGCCTGTGGCCATGTCTGTGATGAATTAAGTGATGATTGATGTGGATGGATTCAGCACACTGGGGGTGGCACTATCCCTAGATGGGTAGGCTTTGGAGTTATGAGAAATCTAGCTCAGAAAGTCAGACAGCAAGTCAGTAAGCAGCATCCTCCATGGTTTCTGCGTCCAGGTTCCTACCTTGAGTTCCTGCCCTGACTTACCTCGGTGATGGGCTATGGCCTGGAAGCATAAGCAAAATAAACCCTTTCCTCTCCAAGTTGCCTTTGGTCATGATGTTTATCAAAGCAATAAAAAGTAGACTAGAACACCTGATAGGCAAGCCAGAGAGTCTACTGTTCTTTTGTTTCAGAATGCATTGTTCTTCACAGAGAAACCAATTGAGCACCAGCAGGGATGCTTAGACATTGCTGTTGTCCAGAGAATAGCCATTGCTTGGACCAGGGTCCCAATGTCCCAATTCCTGGCCTTGTTGCTTTGGGCAGATGACTTGGCTCCTGTTCCTCGGTTTCTCATCTACAAAGTTGAGTGTTTCTCTCAGAATGATCATGAAGACTCCATGAAGTTTCTATGACTCAGCAGTGAGAACAGCACCTGGTATACAGTGAACACTGAATAAGCAGTGCTCTGGGACTGTTCCTTGTGTTGCCTGCCAACAAGAGTGGGCTGTTAGTGTTACTACAACCCATTGCTGCTACTGATTCATAGTCACTGGTAAATGCTTTCTGGTTATGAAATTACTTTAAGTGCACGTGGTCTTTTGTCTTTAAAATTAGTATTACTTTAATAGGCATATATAATTCATTGCGTGTAATAAGAGTTTCTTTCAGGTGTATCATTATCATGCAATTTGACAATACTCACACCCCATGTCCTCTCTTTCTTCCCTCTGGCCCTTTGACTCATTCCTCTTTCCAGTCTCCCTTCACTTTTGTATCATATGGTTTACGTATCTATATAAAATCTGGGATGCACAGATGAGAGAAATCATGTGTTGTTTATCTTCGTAAGTGATCTTTCAATTTCATCCAAAAATGAAAAGCTTTATGTGAGCCATCAGATATCATCTGGTAGCTAAAACTGCCCGAGTGACACCTGCAGATGCCCCTTTGCTCAGTCCTGCCCCCCTCACTTACCTGGCTGGGTCCGTCTCCTGCTTCAGTCACAGGGACTATGGACTGAGAATGCAGCATCAGTGGTCAAGCCCTGTGACACCTAGTGACAAGTGGCATAGTGCCACAATGAGGGTGTGGAGTGGTCATTATCTGAGCTCAGAGAAAAGCCATACAAACATAGTTCTAGGAAGTTACCTGGAAGCAGAAGACCAAGAAACTGTCCTCCTGACTCAGGCTCCAGTAGGCATGGAAGCCTCATCGTCAGTTCATAAGAAAATCTCCACAGTGTTATCACCAGGAAACCTGCGCTCTAGAAGAACCAGGTAGATTTCACTCTAGAGGAATGTCTAAGAACCTTCACACGTAAAGCAAGGGTCAGTGGAACTATGAGGGTGAGACAGAGGTGGAATTTTCTTGATGGTATCCAGGAACCTTCCGGTTCCCCAAACTCCAAAACCATTATGCAAAATATTCAAGGACTTTTGGGGGGATACATTTCAAAAACTGTGGAGGGGATTATTTAAAGTTATTTATTATCTATTAAATGCCACCCACCACAAGGTCCTCACTACTGCCCATGGTAGTGTGGCACCATCGGTACGGCTGTTCCACACACGATGACACTTTCAGAGAGCATAGTGTTGTCTGTGTGATCCATCAAGGTGTGGTCATTGGAAAGGGCAGTGTGTTTCTGTGCCCTGGGGGAAGAAGAAGCTTGTCACTTGGTCACTGGATGACTACAATTAGCACCTGTCTTAACTGGGAACAATGCATATTGTATGCATTCCATCATGTCCACGGTAATAAGGGCACAACGTGTGTCCAGCAATATCCCAGACAAAATGACCATTTCCCCAAAGAGCAGAATTTCTTTGTTCAGGTTAAGGTATCCGATAACGACAGGGAGATTTGTGACGCTGCCCGCCATGAATACAGAAAGCCCGAAACTCCAAAAGTGATGCCCTGGCTTTTCAAAGGTTCAGATTAGGCGGGATAGTGAAAGCTCACTGGGGGAAAGCCTGAGCTGTTGCAGATTCTTACCCTACCTCCGCCTGGCTCCCCTGGCCCAAGAGATTATCCACTGGCAGCCAGATTCTTACCTCTGACCATCATATTCTTCCCATATGGCAACTGGAACGTAGGTCTATTGGCATCAGAGTTTTGCAGAATGCCCAGATGTGCTCAAAGAGCTACTGCATGTGCATCATATTATGAATCAGGTTCACGGCCTCTGGGAAGGACAGGGCTTGCCATGGCCTTGTGCTCACCACTGGCTTTCTTTGGGTCTTTTAGTCAGGGGCTGCAGGCAGGGGAGACAATCCCATCAGTGTCCCTTCCAGTCTAGACGGATTACTGTTTTTTTCTCCTGCAAGGGGGACAGCACAACCAGATGGCCAGTGAGTGGCTGGTTAGCCCTGGTGGACCACAGCACCAGCTTCTGCTGCCATCATGATGCCAGCATTAGACACCAGGTCAGCCCTGAGAAGGACCCAAGCCTGGCACGCATGTAACTTCTGCCTGACCACCTCCACCTCTATTGTTGTATTGTCTTGCGTGCTCCATTGGGTCAACACTCTGGCAATCGCTGCAGCTAATATGGCCTTTTGGAATTAGAGGTCTGCTTTAGACTGTCAGTGTGACGTCTCCTTAAAGACATGCCCACTTCGTCTGGCTCCCCTGTGGACACTCCCCAAGGCTTCCTCCACGGACTCCGCTTCCTCCTTCCGTGTCTAGGTCTTCCTTCGTTGCCTGATGCCCACGTTGCCTGTTCTCCTGGGTTATGTCACGCCAGAAGTCTCTGGGCGTCCCGTGTGCACGTCTCTCTAGTCCGTGTCCAGTCACCCTGGTTCTTTGCTGCTCTCTCCTCCTCCATTCACCAGCTTACGTGACAGCAGAGCCCTGTAGGAAGTATTAGGGCATCATGCCTACCTCGTCAGCAGGGTGCCTTTTCCATGAGTCCAGCTTCTCCCTCAGCCAGAGGATCTGAGGAGGTCTGGAAATTAACTCACGTCCAGAAACAGGAGGCATGAGATTTGTTTGGACCGGAGCCAACTGCTCTCAGCAACCCTTTGTGTGTGTGCGTGTGGGCCATGTATGTGCAGAGACCAGGTGCAACACCCTGTCACTCTGCTCTATTCCCTTGAGACAGGATCTCTCACCGAACCTGGTACCAATTTGGAAACCAACAAGCCCCAGCAACCCTCCTGATTCAGCCTCCTAACCAAAGCGCACAGCTGGACCCAGATGTTCCCATTGGCACCAGAGCTCCAAGATGAGGCCTTTACGCTTGCACAGCAGGTGTTCTCTCCACCTCTCCAGGCACCTAGAGACTTCTTAATACTGCTCATTTATTTCGAGAAGGCCCACTACTACTGTTCCCGATGTCTCTATTGTTTGATTTCTGCTTTGTGGGCTGAGGCTCTTTGCTGTTCTTTCTTTCCATTTTTCTGGCTTTCTTTATGTTAGCCTCCTTAAAGCCGTGGTTTAGACCTTCCTCATTCTCAAACACCGGCATTGAAAGCTGTGAATATTCCTCTCTGCACCACACCTTGGCTGTACCACGCCGCTGTTCATTCACTCAGGAGGTAGTGTATGTATGTGTGACGTGTGCGTGTGTGGTTGCGAATGCGTGTGCATGCGTGTGTGTGTGCAAGCTTGTGAATGTGTGAGTGTGGGTGCTCAGGTGCTACAGTGCACGTGTGAGGTCTCAGAACACGCTCTGGTGTCAATCTTCACCTTCCCCTTTGAGACAGGCCCTCTCATGTTCACCACTGTGTGTACCCAGCTAGCCATCCCATGAGCCTCTGGGGATTCTGGGGTTCTCCTGTCTCCACCTCCTACCTCAACACAAGAACGCTGGGATTCCAGACACAGGATACCATGCCCAGCCTCATTTGGGTTCTGGGAAACCTAGAACTCAAGATGTTCATGCTTCAAGGCGTGTACTTTTCCCACTGGGCCATCTCCCCAGCCCAAAGTGGGGTGCTGATATTGTGACGTATGATGTCTGCACACACTGCCAAGTATCCCAGGGCTACATCATGAGGGAAGGTTCTGAGTCCTCATCTTGCTAGGGTTGGAATACAGCAAGTGACTGGGTTTAAAGTCGCTTGTTGATGCAGAGGTACTGCAGAGCTGCCTTGAGGTCAGCTTTTACTCGTCTGTTGTCTGATGTAAAACTCCTCTGAGTTGTCACAGCAGCCAGGCTGGTGAGCTGGAAGGAATTGTGCTGGGTCCTGATTTCATATGCCCCAGGGCAGTGCTCATGCCCCTGGCCCATAGGAAGCAAGGGAGCTTTTAATTTATGCTCTGGAGGAGTGGGGCACTTTGAGGGCCCTCTGCAGCTCTCCCTACTACAAAACTTTTGCTTTCATCAGTCAAGAAACTAGAGCATATATTTTACCAACTGCCAACTGTGTCCCTTAAATTACAAAATTGAGAACAAGAGAAATAACCATCAAGGCAGGTAAATCCACTGCCTAGGTGATCCCCAGGGATCTTCCTTGACAAGTTCTAATTATACTGGATCCTGGTTTGTGGGGTTCCAACACAGTGTCTTGGTAGTGGCTCTGTTCCCGGTGTCGCTGTTGAAATAGCCCTCCAATGTCTGGATAGTCCCTTACCCAGATACACAGTAACCTAGGTATACTGATGCAGACCCCGCTCGAGAAGCATGATGAAGTCATCTGGTCCTTCCTCTTGTAGCCCCATTGTGAGCAGAGAGTGAATTTTTATTTGCATGGCTGATTATTCCATTCTTGATGGCTTTTGGTTGGACAAGTTAAGTGATGCCTTTGATGACTTCCCACTTACCTCGTCTTCTTGGGAGCACTGTGTTCCATCAGACACTTCCAGAGCTCTCTGGGGGACGGGTTACCGTGGCTGCTGCTCTGTCCTTTACATCTCTGTAGTAACTGTGTCCACTTGGCTTCTGGCGTTCAGCACTCACAGCTCTCCAATTCCTGCAAAGTGCTGGCTGCAGGCATCAAGGCAAAGCTTGACGTGGCAATGGTCTACTAGCAGTCGGGGAACAGAAGCCCTCCAGGGCAAATTGTCTACCCCAGGCAAGCAGCTCCTTCTGCTGGAATGAATCCAGAGGCAGGACGCTTTTGGGGCCCAGTGCTCCTACAGACTGGAGACTGAGTGGCCCTCTTGCTGGGGATGGAGGGGCTCTGGGGGAGCAGCTCAGCATCCTCTCAGCCGCAGCTCAGCACCCTCCTGGGAGGCTGGAGTTCAAGCACAGAGATGGCCCCATGCTTATTGCCCTTGCTATTTTGTCCTTGGGATGAAGTTGCCTCAGTTAAAACGTAATCTCATCACTATGCAAGTGACCTTTTCTATGTAACCCTCCTGGCAAACTCAAGCCACAGGGGCTTTGGGGGTAACTGAGATCACCCACCATAAACCCTTCCACAATACCTGGCCCCTAGCAGCAGCCCTTCAGTGGCCCCTCATCTCCTGACATTAGTGATTCTTTCTGGTCACCGCACTCTTCTGTGCCTTCCTCAAAGGTATAGGCGTGACTCTTAACACAGCGCTTACCACATATGCCCTAGGTCATAAGTTGTGTTCCCAGCGCTCCAAATGAAAAGCACAGCTGTGCCTTGGAGGATGCTCACCCCAAAATCCTGGTGACCTCCTTCTCCCCCACTCTGAGCTGACAACAAGAGCATTCCCTCTGAAATGGCAGTGTCCAAATCCAGTCAAGGGCTGAACTCTGCACCAATGCAGGAGCAAAGATGGACAGGGATGGAAAGTCAGACGTGGGTCTCCTGCAAATATTACCCCAGACAACTTTGAGCTCAGAGCTTGGAGGGCATACCTGTATTCCAAGTGCCTACCTCTGGGCCAGCCCCTTATGCTCGGGTACCTGTGTGTCTAGTTCATGGGAGGCCCTGGGAGCCAGGCAGAAGCCACTGTGAGCAGTCAGGAGGTGGTGAGGGAGCAAGGCCACCTGGCTATCTGGACTTTCTAAAGTCTGTTTCACCCTTTGGGACATTCCATGTAGACAATTCCATAATCCCAAAATCATTTTACATGTCTATCTATGTGGGTCCATCGGCACTGCCAACTTTGCCCTTTGGGGGGAAGCTGAATCCTTCCCCCACCTTCTCCCTACCAAGTCACAACTCTTCAGAGCAGACTCTACAGATAATTCATTTCCATCCATTTTGCCACCAGGATTTCAGCAAGAAGACCCTGCTAGGAATTTTCTAGTGGATGCTGACAGCTGTCTGGAGTGCTGAGGGGGAGTAATTAGGTCATTTTGTACATAAGCTGCAGCATGAGCTGAGGTTGACAAGGCAGGCAAACTGTCTGCCTGGCACGAGGGAGCAGCAACAAGGACACTTGCCACATGAACAAAAGAGAAGTGTTTCTCTGTCACTGGTCCTTAAATTAAGATATCCCAGAGCTAACTGTCCTCATGCTCAGTAGGCAGACAGCTCTGCTTGTCGGAATTAGTTGAATGCCCACGTGAACTTGAAGTTAATCCACCCTGTGAAGGCCTGCAAGAACCAGACCACAACACGTCTACATAATAGACTCTTTGTGTTGGGTAATATGAAATAAATTGTTTTAAAGCAATCATGTTTAGGTTAGAAAGGAAAAACTGGCTTCCTACTGAGAGTTATTTTCTGAACAAAATTAAATATTATAAAACCATATTATTAAATTCTGTCAAAAAGGTATTAATCTTGTTACTTTGGCATGGAAGTCATGGTTCTCCATAATTATGGATCACTGTAAACTTGACCTCTTCAGTTGTCTTGCAGCTAATGTGTAACAGAGGTCGGAAGGAGTGGGCCAGAGAAGTCAGAGTAGACTGCAGGAACACGGGGACTGGGCCGGACCCTAAACCCAGTCAGGCATCAGGCTTGGGAGGTTTCTGCTTAAAAAGACAAAACATGGGAAACACAGACTACATGCACACTCAAGTCATGCAAACATGCATCACACACACACACACACACACACACACACATCCCTCAAAAAGCACATGGCATACACATGCACTAGGCACACCCACTATACATGTAATTATTACACATACTTTTATACCTTATCTCTTTGTGCACTGTTCTACATACACACAGTATGGGTGCTCCACAGACACTGCATACCCAATGTTACATGTCGTCACACATGAGCTACTTTGTGCACACATCATACATGTATTGCACACACACACACACATACACACACTGGGACACCTAAAATCACATATATCCTCTGTTATACACATTTACATTGCATGCCCATGGCTAATACATAACTGCACACACATGGTATATGCACATGCACTGTTACAAACACATATATCACATTCCCATAGCAAACATACATGGCACACATACTGTCTCCACATGTGTGTTACACATATGCACAACACACACACCAGGTAGGTGGGTGTTGCCACACATGCTACATGTTCTTCCCTTTTCCTCTATCTCCATCTGAAGCCTGTTCATAATAAGCAACAGGAACTTGGTCCCTCCCAGGCCACAGAAATCATGAATGTCCCCTGCTATATAAAATGGTTTCCTGTGCTCAAAGCTGGTGAGTCCTCCAGGATTCTTAAACAGCAGAATTCACCAAGGTCAATATCATTAGGATTCACCACCTTTAGAGACAGGTAAGTAAAAGCTAATCTTCCCACACAGGACCATGTGTCACTCGTTGTACAGCATTGATAATCTCAGTACAGGTCTCTGAGGGGCACACCATCACTGTACCATCCTTCAGAGAAGGAAACTGAGTCACAAGTGGTAAGGTCCAGCTGCCATCTCAGTCCAGCGTCAACACCACATTCACTGCCAGCCAACCGAGTGGCCCTGACCTGCCCAGTAGTCCAGACACTGAAGAGGACGGGGACCTGCAGGGCCCAACCGCAGGCAGCGGAAACTCCTTCTTACCCAAGTCCACCATGGCCCTCATCACCAGACTCTGCTGCCCTGTCCAGCCCCAAGCCCTCTCTGTCCCCAGCCCCCTCTGCCCCCTGCCCCCTCTATCCCCATCCCTCTCTGTCCCCAGCCCTCTCTGCCCCCAGCCCTCTCTATCCCCATCCCTCTCTGTCCCCAGCCCCCTCTGTCCCCATCCCTCTCTGTCCCCAGCCCCCTCTGCCCCCAAGCCCCTCTATTCCCATCCCTCTCTGTCCCCAGTCCTTTCTATCCCAAGCCCTCTCTGCCCCCATCCCCCTCTGCCCACAGCCCTCTCTGTCCCCAGCCCCCTCTGCCCCCAGCCCCCTCTATCCCCATCCCTCTCTGTCCCCAGTCCCCTCTGCCCCCAGCCCTCTCTGTCCCCAGCCCTCTCCTCTCCCACGCTCCTTTGCTGCTGCTCTCCTCTCTTTCTCAGAATCTCCTTCCTTTCTCTCCAAATGATCCTATGGGCAACACCATCACCAAAGCTAAACTTCAGCCACCACCTCTGCTACAGCCCAGATCTTCACACCCTAACACTGCCCTAACCTCTCTGACCATTACTGTTGGAAGGAAGCATGAATGACACTGTGTCACAGACACAAGGGAAAGGTTTACAGTGTTGTGACAAATGTGATACAAGCCCTGCCCTACGGGCATTGCAGCTCTTGGGCACAAGCTAAGAGGCTCTGGGAAGACTGTGACGTGTGGATAGGGTTGGAGGCTTGGTCCCTGGCAGAGCATCGTCGTGCTTCTCATGCTGCTCATGGTCACCGCATCCTCTGGCGTGTGGCCTGCCTTATGCACTAGTGATTGTGAGGTGGCTCTCTGTGTCATGAGAGTTTTAACAATGCTGCTACTACTAACTGGGCTAGCTCCCCAGCAATTGTCCTGCTACCTGGATAGTGTTCCATCCAGCCTTTTATAAAATGCTGACCTTGGCGAGATTGGGAAAGCGGAGTGTCCATCCCTTTAGAAGTGGGACATAATTTAGGATGCAGGATGCAAACTAACACAAGATTGCAAACCCTATTTAAATAAGACTTTGAGTTTGACCCAAGCCTACCGCGTCCTTAAGGGATGATCTGCCTCATGTGTGTTTCTGAGAATTTAACTTTCTAATCCCTAAGCACAGAAGTGTGTGGACACCACACCAGGCATGGTGACATCTGTGCAGTGAGGAGTCCTTTGCACTCTCGAAACCTGTTTTTCCCCATTCAGACAGAACATGCACTTAGGAACCACTATCTTCAGACTCAGGAGACTTTGGGGTTCAGCGCAAGGTAAATGTAGTGGCTATGACCTCCACCACACTGGTCCACAAGCACATTCATTGTTGAATCCTTTGTGAGGATGACAAGCTCTTCCTATACCTCAGCCATGCCTGTAATCTCAAGCTCCATCCCTGGCTGAGTCAAGGGAAGTCCTCTTCTTTAGAGTCCTCATGTGCTAAGTGTCTGGGACAGTACCCATCCATGGAGTAAGTGTCCCCAATTATGCCTGTTGGTCAAATGCTGATGTGGGCGATGTGGCATCAAAGGACACCAAGTCAGGCCGCTGGCACACCGCGTGTTACTTTAGAAAGGGTGTAGCCTTTTTCTGGCACAAACCATTGCTTAAGCGTGTTTTTAGTTTTGGTCAATGACAGCATGCTTGTGGCAATCAGCTCTTAGTCTCCCCAGGGTATTTCTCTGGGTTCCTTGTGCTTAATGGAACCAGCATACGCCTAGTGATATCTGTGAGAATAAAGCTGAGTTTATCATAAGGTGACCTCCAGGACGACAGGGTCAGGGAGATGCACTGGCAATGTTCTCGGCTCATGGCTACTGCTGGGGTAGCAATGCCTGGCTTTGTTCATATCCCACGCTTGCCAGGGAAACATCTACCCCAGGCTTGTTCCCAAAAGGGCCTGGCCTGAGGTCTAATAGGAGGGCCAGGATCGTACTGACCAGACATCCTCCTGGGGAACACGTGTGTCTCTTGCACTTATTGGATCGTCAGTGTGGGCCACCTGGTCCCTGAATGCTGAGGACATCAGAGGAGAGGTCTTCTTTCTGGTTTTCAGCCAGTTGCGAGAATTCAGTGATGGACAGAAACCGTGGAAGGAATTTGGAAACTGGGAGAGTGGAGACAAGACAAACAGGAAGACAGGTGCTAAAAGCGGAAAGGAGAAAGAAGGAAAGAGAGAGAGAGGACTGGCAGGTACCCCAGGGCCCACAGTGAGGGGGTTCAGGTACTCCTCCCCTACCTACCACCAGCTACCCTATGAGCCACCCCAGTTCCCAGCAACTGGAGTGTTGTCTGAAGGTGGCACCCACTGTCAAATCATCTCAGGGGAAAAATCCCTGCTCCATCAATGCCACACTTATTCTGGAAGGTGACTGCTCGCACCCAGTAGCTGCTTCCATTTGGGTCTTTTTTACAACTGGATTCCTCCCAACAGTCGTGATGGGAAAGGGATCCAGCTCCAGCTCCCTGGGACCGGGGAGGGCCCTCACTTTCTCCTTCTGTTTCCCAAATTTCTATTCTGTAACTTATCCCCAGGCTCTGGGACATCTCCTGGTACCACCTGCAGACAATGCGTTTCAGTCTCTGTCTTCCAGTGGGTGATCCCAAGAACCCGGTGACAATGGAAGTCCTGCAACACCTGAGTTTTGTGGGTCACATCTGTGGAAGGATGTCCTGAGCACTGCACTTGGCCCCAACTTCAGAACCCCACAACTCCAATCTGAGAACCCTGAAAGCTCCAGTTGAGAGTTCTGTCTCAGAAGAGGCCAACTTCGAGGGCAAAGGCCCCAGCCTCTGAGAATGCTAACGCCATCTGCTGAAGATGCCAGGGAGTTCTTCAGATGCAGCACCCTGGGCATCTCAGCTGTGTGCTGGCCCATTGCATGACAGAGGTCCCTAGGTCCTCACCTGTTTCCCTGACTTGGTAAAGGCAAATTCACCTTAACAAAGTGTGCTGTGTACAAGTGTGACTTCCCTCTCTGGGCTGCTGAGCTCTCAATGGGCACTGCTGTCCTTGTCTTCTCTGCTACCTACCTCTTTGGGAATGCGGAGAACTGATGTCATTTCAAGGGGATGTTTTCATCTATTTTGGTAGCATAGAGAAGCCTCTAATGAGTGTCAAATGACTTATAGAACAGTGGTGTTACATAGCTGGCAAACTGTCCTGAGCCATGCTGATACAATGTTTCCTGTCTCCTTGTATAAGCCTAGTTGAGGTGACATGGGCAGTCAGGCTGATGGCCTCCTACCCTGTCACCTCTTGCACAAGACTTGCTCCAAACAATCCTCCGTGAGCTGCTGACTCTTCTTTATTCCCTTAACCTTCCTTTGTTGGAGCAGAGAGGATGATGGGAAGCTTGGCCTGCACAGTCTGTCTCCCTTTTGCTGATATCATTCACCAGTACTCACTTCTAGGGAATCATGTCCTCCTCAATTTTATGGCTCTTGTCCTTGGTACATTAGTGTTGAGAGTAGATCCTGTCATCCCAGCTGGGTGTTTTGCATGTGGGCCGTCTCCACATCCAGCGAGCGGAATCCATCCTCAGCCCCTCTCCCCAGCCTTGGGGGAAACTCCCCACCTGGTCTGCTTGTGAACACATATTAATGTAACACCCAGATTGGGTATGCTAATGGTCTCCTGGGTTAGGTTTCTATGAAGAGATGGTCAAAAGATTCCTTGAAGGCTGCCCAGTCTCCCCAGCAGGGGTGCAGGACATTTGGGGTGTGGCTGCTGGGTCTGGGGCAATGCTCTCTGCCCTGCAGTTGCCAAGTCACCAGACAAGCCTCTTGAGCCATCAACGAATGCTCCATTCTGAGGCTGGCAAATGGTTCTGTGGTGACATTTATTTGTTCAGGCATATTTTGATATGTGGTGGTGAGCAAAGGAGTTATAAATAGAAAAGGGTGGTTTTTCTTTTAACCAACCCAAAATGGTTAAGAGGAGAATTTCCTCAAACCTTCCAGAAAAAAAAATCAAAACCAAGACAGAAAATCCCTGGGGATGAAGACTGCTCAGGGAAGCTTTTGTCTTGCGGGAAGCAGATCCAGAACAGTGTGTGGAATGGGTAATAGAGGACAGAAGACCCAAAGTCAACCTAGCCACAAGAAGAGTTGTGCGGGCGGCACGATCCAGTCACCGTACTACAGCAGGATAGCGTGTCTATTCCTGACATCCAGATCACTTGGGAAGGTGGCTTTAATTAACTGTATGTGGCCTGCGGATGCTGAGGAGCCCAAGAATCCACAGAGACTGAATGGCGGCACCCTGTCGCTTTGTCCTTGAGCGAGCTCTGCAGCTCCTGAAACACAATGTTAAATCCAGAAGATGTTTGTTATGCATTTGAGGCCAAAACCAAACAAGGGCACGCAGAGCCTCCAGAGGTAAGAGATGAAAGGCTGTGTCTTCTCTCTCCTCCACCTTTCATCCCAAAGTTAACGCCTTCAGGAAGCTGGCTCCGAGAGCCGCTGATATCTGAGGAAGAAACCAGAGGCCTGTTATTATATGACTTGTTTTTACATGGACCTTGCCTGGATCAAATCATGCCCTTCTGAACATAACATGCCCTGCCACTGAAGCCAGGAACGGCGAATCTCAGGCAGGGGCTTCCTACAGCATATCTCAAAGCCGGCAGTGGCCTGTGTGGTGGTAACCACATGCAGCCTGCTTGTGAGTGCTCTTCGAAGGGCTCTTATGAGCCAGTCCAAGTCACAGAAACGCTCAGAGTACTCACATGACCTTAGCATGAGGCAGGCCACACTTTATTCCCTGTATCTGCTCAGAGGTCCAGCCTCCCTCAACCCCACCCTCTGGGGAAACCATAGGTGTGCTATAACTCCCAAGGAAACGATGCCTGGTTGCCTAACACAAGCTGGGCTCCCAGTGGGGACAGTTTATCCAGCATGCATCAGGGGCCTGGTACTGTTCTGACTTGTTTACACACAGATCCAATTTCTCAAGCTCAAATTCCAGTAAATTCAGCTGCAATGAGGATGTTTGGGGTTTTACGAAAGGAAAGAGGATAGAGAAGACAGCATCATCATCATCACCATTATCAGGTTGTGCAGAAGCCACCAGGATATAGTCACCTTCATGCCTGGCAAACAGATAGGCTGGCTAAGGCCAGGTCTGCCCAGCCAGTCATTCCCCAAGTCCGGGTTCTTGATCACTTTTGTACTTGGGGGTCTCACATATGAATTTATCCCAACCTTTAGCCCGTCCTGAACTTCTGGTTCCCCAGATTCTCATGAGATGGCCAACTTTAAAACAAAGTGCATTGGCTTACGAATCATTGCAGCAAATATGCCAACAACAGAAGTGCGTGTGGCCTTTGAGGATGTCTGAGAAGCACTTACAGGCCCATCTCCAAGGAGATGTGGTGGCCGTCCACACAGCACTACAAAGCCATCAGCCTGTCATCAGCGTACTCATACAAAGGACACAGCAAGAGTCCAGTTAGTACAGGGGGCAATTTGCAGCTGTGAACTGGTCAGTGTCCTTGCTCAGAGCAGTGAGTCAGACTGGAGCCAGAGTTGGGGTGCCCAATAGACAAAAACCCAGATCTGGTCAGTGACCTCTGCTCAGAGCAGTGAGTCAGACTGGAGCCAGAGTTGGGGTGCCCAATAGACAAAAACCCAGATCTGGCTTGGCTGGCAAACATTCTTGTAGCAGGGCTAAGAAAAATGTGTTAATTTTAAGTTTTTCTTTCTATCTTTGGTTTTTTAAAAAGATCATCACAGCTTGGCTTGTTGAGGGTGAGGAAGGGGGAGTCACTGAACACTCACTTGGGGGCTCCAGAAACACTTTCTAGACATCATATGCAATCCTGCCCTAACTGCTCTTGACCTCAGTGATCTTGGGGATGGGCTAGAATATACAGGCTGGAGAAGATGAACTATGCAGCCATGGGAAACTGGCATCCATGGCAACTTCAGGGTATCAACACTCCTGCCAGCTAACCCCTTGTCCACGCTCTGTAAGTAACCCTAGTGAACTCATTGGTTCCTCAAGGTGAGCTTTAACAAAATTATGCTTTGGTTTGCTGCTGATACCTTAAGAGGGGAGAGTAGACCTTATTTCTATGTCCCCCATTGAAGAAATTCTCACAACAACTAGACACAGCTCTGTCCACAGCAGATGCCCTGTGATGTCAGGCTATCCCACTTCCCCTGGCTACTGCTCATCCAAAGGCTCTGTATCACCTGGTTCCTCTGTCCTCTATCAGGACCTGGTGGGGACAATGCATCTCTCCAGCATGGGATAGAGCTTGTCCTCAGAAAAGATTTGAAAGAGGAGAGGCTGTTCCCCGTGCACCTCTTCACACCCCCCGGGTAAAGGGTATTTCCTTAATGAATGTTTTTCACTAACCTGTCTCACAGTTCCCATGTGCTCACCGCGTTATGCGCAGTGTGGAGGAAAATGACCGTTTCTATTTACCTCACGGTCTGAATCTGTCCCATTGTCTGTCTCTCTGTTCAGAATCCTAGGCCTTTAATAGTCTGGTGGGTTGACAATCTGTATACCTTGGTAATTTTGTCAAATAACTGTTTATGGGGATTATGGCTGTCTGTAATTGTGTCTTTGTTTTCCCCTGTGAAACTCTGGGGGCTCTGGCTATTTTGCTAACTCCTCAGGAAGGGGGACACACAGCATTGCTTACCCTCCACACATGAAAGGAAAACATCCCTGCTAGTCTTCCCACCGCCCTGTGAGATGCCGCTCAATGTCTCCCCATTGATCCCTGGGATTTAAAGCCCTGCTCGGCTTCTGAGACCTGTGGGGTTGCCTGTGGGAAGCTACACATCTGAAGTATAATTTCGGAGGTCAGGCTGGGACAACCATTCCTTAGACAACGCTGTACAAGGGAGGCTGTCAGGAGGCCAGCAGCTCTGGGGTGTTTCTAGCACTAGGGTGGCATTTCTCCGTGGAAAAGAAAATGAAGTGTCTACCTGCATGCCAACAGGCCCCAAGCTAGAAACAAACCCTGGCATTTCCTGCAGGAGTGTCTTCAGCTGAATCCCACCTCGTTTGTGGTCATTTGTTTGACTTCTCTTGACTGGGTGATTTAAGGAAGCAGGGGCCATCTCCCATGTCCTGATCTACATAAGCTAGTTGGGGAGGTTCCCATAGTGCTTTGAGCAAGTTTCCAGAGGCCAGCAGGATTCAGTTACTTTCATGCCTGGAAAAGGGACAGCCTAGGACCATCTGGTCTGCTCGAGTAGTCTGTCACCCAGGCTGGACATGGTGAGCACCTCCACGGTCTTGGAGTCTGAAGGTTCCTTGCCACTTCTGTACCTAGGATCTCACAGATGGGATCCTTCCACACTTCCCCCATCCTTTAAGCCTCTGGGTTCATAACCATGTTTCTCTCCACTATGCTCAAAGCTGCTGTCTACAGAAATAAACAAACATGGCTGCTTCTCAAACACCTCATTTGTAGAAACAACAATGCAGGAAGTCTATAAAATGGGAAATACTCAAGTAAGGGCTGTCCAAGACTATGTTAGGCTGGATCACCAACCTAGGGTCTGTGTGAAGACCCACAACCACCTACACACCATGGTAACACTATACCTTCTCAGGCACCAGAGGAGCCCACCCGCCATCCACGCACCAGGCAACTGACCACCACTGCTCCTGTGCCCCACCCACATCTAGCCTAAACAAAGAGCACAACTCTTTTCCATTGGCCGAGCACACAAGCATACCTCGGCACATGCACGGCTGAACGGCAAAACCTGTGTGCAAACCCTGAATAAGTTCTAATCTGCCTGATGTGACTCGACCTCGGAAGTCCTTTTCAGCAGAGCAGGCCAGGTTTTCTGCAAGTTGCCTCAGTCCATGTGGAATTCAGCCCTGAGTGGGTCTCCCAGTAGAACGAGCCCTGTATGTTAACTGCCCGGTCTGTCAGTTCATATTACCTTCTCCCCTGCCAGGAGTCCCCCCTTGCATTTCTTAACAGTACTCACATCTGAGCATCACTCTCTGGTCCTCTGAAGGTCCCTGAAGAGCCTCCCTGGTGTGCAGCGGGAAATCCCTGTTTTCCAATCCTTCTAGAACATATTTCAAATTCCCCCCAAGCTTCTGAATACTGCACAGATGGAAACTAATAGAGAGTCATGTAAATCATCGTGGAATAAAGAAGTCAGCAGCAAATCATTTCCTGAGGTGTCAATGAAGAGTTTGGGAGACTTGTGGAGATCAAAACAATCTCCAGGCCAGCCCCGCCTTGTAGGTCATTAAGTAGTTACAGTGCAGTTAAAGACAAGTGGACGCAAAGAGCGATTGTCATGTGAAGCAATGAGGCTCTGGGTGACAGATACCACATCCTCCCTCATTTGTGGATCCTGATCTTACATAGACACCTGAACTCGGTCATATGCATATCACGAAAGTAGAAACAAAACTGAACGGAGAAGAAAGGGAACCAAAGGGGATATGGACGTGTGAGAAGGGATTCCAGAGGATGAGTACTATCAAGCACGTGACACACTGGCATGAAAATTTCTTTATGAAACATGTTGCTAAGTGCATGGATATGTGTTACTAGATATTTGTCAAACACAAGAAACAGGTGTCGAATTGCCATTAATCCCCGTTTGTTATGAACTATGAGAAAAAGAGGTGTACTGACACAGTCACAATTCCATAAGCCAGAGAGAAGAGGCAGCGTTAGATGGTATTTGATGATGTGCCCACCCACTTCACCCCAGATAGCTAGCCCCAAGCATGCTTTTCCTGCTAAAATGAGTTCCCTTGACTTAAGTGCCAGTTTTCAATGTAGAGTCTTGCTCTTTTGTCCCCTCTTTCACTTCCTAAATAGAAGGTAATGGTTTAGATTAAGACAGATGCCACCACAGAGACGGCCATCACCCTAGTACTGGAGGCCTGTAGCCTCTTGGGTAACTACCGTGTGATCTTCCAGATGAGCATGTTTATATGGGGGGGGGAGGCTCACAGCACGAGAGCAAAGAGGAAAGGTCCCTTGGGAGGTGTCCCTCACCTGCCACCCTCCAAACTCAGCCTGTTTGCTCATCACTCACACACATGTGGGTCTAGGTTTAGTTAAGGTCATGCAAAGAGAGCAGCACTGTTGCAGTCAGAATGAGGAGGCCTCACCAGATCAGACAAAGGTAAGAGACTGCCTATGGTCTGCTTTCACCCTGACTTCTAAGTTCGCTTCCTGCAGGAAGTAGTAGTTTGCAGTCATGTTTGCAAACTGTCATTTTTTTTTTGTTCTGGTCTTCCTGTGCTTAGAGAAGCAGTCAGAGGAAACATTGCACATGGGAGTAGACATATTGGCCACTATTTTGAAATAGCGAAGTTGACATCAAGATGCATCCCATATGAATGAAGATGACCATAAAAGGAAAAAGATTTCCCAGAGCAAGCTGTCACTGGGAACATCGCTGGACTCTTGATGGGTTCAAGGCCAGCCTTTGGGTCTCCAAGGAGCCAAGGGGCAGGTTGAATATTCCGTGGTGTTTGTTGTGCTTCCCTGAAAACCCACAGGCAAGGTGAGAACCTCTATACATGTGCCCACATCAGCTGGAGATGGCTGCCCCTGCCTTGATATTCCTTGTTGTCCTTGAGATGGAGGACAGCCTGATTCCAATGACAGCCAACATAGAGACTCTGCTTAAAGAGCCTTACCTGGGGCCTTAGTGAAAATGGTGCCCTGGTTACTGCCCCAGACAACCTTGGACCCGAACATCATTTATGCCCAGAAATGCTCAGAATTCTCCATTCAGTTACGGGGGACTCTCCTTCAGGAATAGCTTCATGAAGAGCATGGAGGTCAGATGAGCATGAAGAAGGCTGGGAAACAATGGGCCGTCGCTGCATGCAGGGCATTGTGTATTTACAGGGTATTTTGCCCCAGAGCCCTTCCTCCAGCTTATTTTTTGTTTTGGTAACATAAGTCACATTGGTACAGTAGTAAGAGATGAGCTAGCAATTATAGGGTTAACGTCTCTGGGAAATGCCCTTTTTCCTCCTGATCCTGCAATAGGAAGCCTCTGGTTTCTGGAAGGTTCAGTGTCCCAGAGAAGAGTTTTCTCTAAGGGTGTATGTTTTATACACAGTCGACCAGGTTCTGTCACTGAACATGGATATGATCAGAGGTTAATGGTGAGGGGGTTAACTCACTGATGAAAAAATACATATGATAACCCCATCTGGAGATAGAAGCATGGTGTGGAGTGGAATATGAGGTTCCCTAGAAGTCTCCTTTGTCCTACTATGTTCAAGGAATGGAGAAACACCATTGTCCTGCAGCAACCAGACACCACAAGAGTCAGGGCTGGCATGCAGAAATGGCCTAGCAGAGTGGATGGGGATGTATGATGCTGGGCAACCCCGCCGTAGTTGTGAGGCTGGCTGGGGGTTTTTATCTCCTTTGTTCGCACAGTGAGAATGGTGTTTCCACTTTCTGCTTTCTGCTTTCTATTAAAAACATACTCTATGCCAGTGCTGGCAAGATCTGCCATGCACCCTGGAGGTCACCACAGATTATAGCAGGATTGTGCTGGAGTTTGGCGGAATGCCATCAGCCAGAGAGACCAGGCCCGAAGCTGAGACCCCACCCATCAGCTGTGGTAAGAAAGGCGGCTGTAAAGTGAATTGGGACATTTCTCCCAGAAGTTAGAACATGAGACCACTTCCCTCATCAGAGGCAGACTGTGCTGTGCTGGGGACACCAACATGAGGCATGTGCCATGTGCCATGTGCATGGCTGTGCATCAGTTTCCCCAGATGTTCCTCCAGGCAGATGTTGCTCAGGCAGCAAGGCAACTGAGGTGGTTTGCCGCAGCATCTCACAGCGCTGACCAGTGGTACACCTCCGAGTAAGCCATGATGGAGACAGAGAGGTGTGACTCTCCCCTGCATGCCAATTGCACAGGCTCTGAAGACAGCGTGAGCCCAGGGGTGCCACTGAGACATGAGTTCCATGAGCTGCTGCTAAAGCGACCTGAATTCCCAAAGCCCCTCTTATGGACCGTTTGTTTTTATTTTCTCTACTTTTCAGTCGGCTCAAGCCTGTTTCTGTGGCTCTCGGGATCCAAACCAGCCTAACACCCAGGGTACAACATCATGGAGAGAAGAGAGGCCATCGTACTCATCGAAGAAGCTGACCTTTACTTCCCAGTTTTACCCCTGCGGACAGCACACAAGGGGCCTTAGTTTCTCTTTGTCCCAGGAAGCTGCAGTGACTGAAACTGATCAGGAAGGCACCCGTGGGGAGCTTTTAACCCCAACACACTCCCAGGCCTGTAGTCAGCTTCTGGCGAGGCCCTTTGGGGGCATCAACGACTACAGGAGCCTGCGTAAGATCAATGGGATTTTCCTGGACCCCAGAAACAGGAAGAGGAGACTCTGCACTTTCAACTTTGCCTTGGCAAACTGAGGGCCATACATGAAAGATTGTGCTTTCTCTGCTTTGGCCTGTGCCCAGAGAAAACCACCTTTGGGAGACTCGTCATCTTTGGAGAAAGGCCAACATCAGAGGAGAAGCCACATTCTCTGCTGCAGATCACTGCCGCCATGCTCTCAGAGTAAGCACTCTTGCTTTCCCTGCAAGGAAGAGAATTCTACAGGAAAGGAGCTACAGGAGAAGTAGGTGAGTCCCCGGGTCACCAGCGGAGCCCTCGTGCTAGGCTTCCAGCTCCTGTTGCCTGAGTGATGAGTGCTTTCTGACTTTGAATGTAGACATTAAGTCTGTTTCGGGATGACTCAGGATCCTGGACCTGAGGTTCTAACCCATGCTACCCCAACCATCTTTTGAATCAGAGCATTGTTCCTCCCAGCTGAGGGGCAGAGGTAGACACACCTTTCAGACCATTTGGGACTCTGACACCAAGCAACTTTAGTCAAACTCTTCCAGGTTTTTCCTTTGCTGTTGTTCTGAGGTAGGGCCTCTCTCTCAGAGTACAGACAGGCCTCCCTCACATTTGCTCTGAGGCCAAGCATGGGCTTGAAATTCTGGTCCTCCTGCCTCTACCTTCAAGAGTGGTGAGTTTACAGGTGTACACCACCAATACCCAGTTTAAGTTGTGTAAAGAAGTAAACCAGGACTTCATGCTAGCTAACCAAGTGCTCTACCAACTGAGTGCCTAACCCAGGTTCTCGGAGACTCTCATGGAATTGGTGCATGCGCTTGTACAGCTGATCCTTGGTCTTGAGCAGGTGACGTCCAGACTCTTATACCCCACCAGACCTCTCTGGTCTAAATAACCATTGTTAGGCTTTTTTCCTTCTGTCTTCTCCTCTCCTAGGATCTGATGTCATGATATTCAGGACAGCTTTCCACACAGAGTGACTTTGGGAAGCTCGAGACTCCACAAATACTATTGAATAATGGAAGGTGAATGAACGATTATAGGCTGTGTTGGATACATTAAAATTTCATTTTCTTCTGAATGTCTTAAAAACTCACCCCTAGCCGGGCGTTGGTAGTGCACGCCTTTAATCCCAGCACTCGGGAGGCAGAGACAGGCAGATCTCTGTGAGTTCGAGGCCAGCCTGGTCTACAGAGCGAGTTCCAGGACAGCCTCCAAAACAATACAGAGAAACCCTGTCTCAAAAAAACAAAAAAATCCTCACCCCTATTACAGGCCAGTTGATACACACAATGGAAGATAACTGGAGAAAAATACCAATTGTTTTATTAAAGCTTGGCTTGGAAAATGCTGGAACGAAGGGTGGAGAGCATGAATGCTGGTGTGCAGTGGGTGCTGGGTGAATACTGATGAATTTGCAGGCATGCACAAGAACCAAAGCAGGCAGGAAAAATGGAGAGGGTGTGTGAACCTGAGAATCAGAAATTCTGGGGCATAATCTGTGTTCTTGAGGCTCAGCTGTCTTAAGACCATGTTGTACACTAGTCTGACTGGGGTGTGGGTGTTTTCTGGAGGTCTCATAATAGAGAAATAGGAAGCCAGGGGAAGGCGGTCTAGTGCACAACCTTGGTGACAAGGCTTCCATCTGATGGAGATGGGTATTGATTTTTCCTTCCTCTTCTCGGCCTGTAATGTCCTAAATCATTTCCTTTGTGCAATTGCCCAAACACATAGCCTGGCTCCCACAGTGAGGGGCCTGAAGGTTAGGACTCCAAGGGGTGGGGCCGCCCTCCACATTAGGAGCTGCAGAGGATCCAGCCAAGATGAGCAGATGGTGCAGACGGAACCCCCATCCTGGGCAGCTTTTTCCATAATGGAATCCACATTAAAAATGATATTATCTTCACTTTTAAAGGCCCTAATGGATGATATTTATGTCCATGAAATATGTTCCTGACTGAGGCACACACAGTGTAAGAGGAGCGCGCCATCAGAAGAACGCTGCTTCAGAGACAAGAACACAGGTGTGGGTATATTTTCCTTCCAATCCACCAACCAGTAAAATATGTTTTAATACAGGACAAACAGTAGACTTTGTCTGTTCTCCCCACAGAGCATGGCGAGTCGCTGGCTTTAATGGGACCTGACAGCCGTGTGATATTCTCTGCCATTCTCGTCGTGAGCAAAGTGCTCTAAAAACGCATCCATAATTTATTTATGGGACCTGTCAGTTAACTCGTGAATAACCAGGATGTTTCCGAGGGCATTAAGACCTGATTCTTTCCCTTTCTTTGGGAAACACAGCTAACGGCATCCCAGGAAAGTGATGGATTCCTGGGCCCTTTGTGCTGAGGGAAGGGTGACGATGGAGGTCAATTGCCCCTCTTCGTTAGGATGCCCAAGTGCTCTGTTAAGTCTGATATTTATCTGAATCTCAGGAGCTTTGGTCTTGTCATCAATGACTTAGTGTTTGCCAGGGAGCAACGTTTTGAATGGAAGGATGAGTTAATAGCATTTAGCAATGGAAAACCTCCAGTATATAAAAGGTAAGCAAAACTCACAGCCTCAAATCTCTGAGCATTTGACTCGATTGAATTCCTCAGGCTGCACCACTTTGCTGAGGGTCATGCTTTACCCTATATGATCAAGAAACCAGGACAGACTCACAGACAGTTCCATTGCAAGTGTCCTCCTTTGCTTTATCTTAGCTAAGTTCTGTCTATACTCATCAGATGGAGGACAAGAAGCCACATTGCTCCCCCACCCCCACTCCCAGGACCACTGTCAGTAGCTGAGATGGACCAGGAGAGGTGAAAGGCTGCTGTCTACCTGCCTCCCCTCAGGCTCTCAGGTGTGTCCATGCAGCATCCTATGCCTCAGGAGCTAGCCTGTGTGGCCGGCCAAGGCTCCAGGCTCCCTTGTGTGAGTTTGGCATGCCTGGGCAGTTTGCACAGTGAGGCAGAGCTGCGTGTTTGTTTACGCGTCAGACCTGTTGCTTTAGACACCACGAGCCCTGTACACATCGTGGTGGCACTGTGTGGAGAAGCACCTATACATCTCTTTATGCCTCCACACTGGTGACCAGCTAGGATGGCAGTGCAGTGGTCCACCCTCAGTGCAGTGGTCCACCCTCAGTGCAGTGGTCCACCCTCAGTGCAGTGGTCCACCCTCAGTGCAGTGGTCCACCCTCAGTGCAGTGGTCCACCCTCAGTGCAGTGGTCCACCCTCACCTGTGGTTCCGCTTTCTGCACTAGCAGTCACAGCAATCAGCTGACACATCCTCAGAGTCACAGTGTCCAGGCACTGAAGTCACTCCATCCCATCACACCGACGTTCCACCCCCCACTCTTCAGTACATGGCCTTATTTGGGGAAGAGGGACACCATGGTTGTTACAGTGCTCTGTAATGGGCAGTCACTGTTGCCCACTCTTTACTGTGCCTAATTTATGGGTATCTTTATTGTAAATACACAGAGTGTATGTAGTGTTTGGCTCTGTGGTTTCAGGCATGTGCGTGTTGGAGTTCTTGGGATGCATCCCGCATGGATGTGGGGATAACTGTAATTGCTGTTATGGCATACGAAGGCAGCTAGTCTGTAACATACAACACACACATGCTTTGCTTGTAGATGACATATATTACTAATTCTCTTCCAGAAAAAATTCCTAAGGATGAGCTGGAAGTGACTTTTACCTGAACAATTGAAAATAAGGCAGAGAGATTAATATTTTATTACATTTCTTACTTCTTTTTTGAATTTAGCACCAATCTATACTATACCCTAACTCCTAGGTTAAGTCTGAACTTATATACCAGCTCTCAGTAGACTTAAATTATTTGGTTAAAAGTCATCCACAACTTAGAAACCTGCATGCATTCTCTCTCTTCTTGTTTGTAGATATGATGTTATCAGCAGTCTGAAGCTCCCACTGCCAGGACTCCCACAATCATAGACAATAACCTCAAAATGTGTGCAAAAGTAAACCTTTCTCCCTGTATTTCTAATAACAGCACCAGGAAACAAAATTGGGAGAGAAATTGGCACCAGAAGTAGGATTGCTGCTGTGACACATCTTACCACGTAGATTTCAGCCCAAAGAGGCCTTTGCAAGAAGCTATGAAGGCGAAGCCTCAGTTGCACTGGGGACACTGGGCTGTTGGAGATGCTGGAACTGTGGGGTGCCTGCCGAGGACAGCCATGGACGTGGATGGAGTGAAGCTGCCCTAGTGGCTGAGATGAGGCATACTGCTGCAGGTGGCAGAGCCAGAGGGACGAGCCCGCCCAGGCCTTTTGGAGCCCAGCTGATTTCCTCATCAGTGCCAGGTACTGGACATGGTCTCACAGAAATTGTTCCTCTGAAGATTATGATTTTGCTGAAGTGTAACTGCTCATTTGATGAGGTCTCGTCCTCCTTTGGAAGTCAGAATACATTCTGTGCCATTATGTGCCGAAAGCATACAACTCGTTTCTTATTTTATGGGAAGCTCCCAATTAAGGGACTTCGAAGTTTTAAAGTGTCACTGAGTGTATTCTTACATTATGAGCTAAATGTGATATTTTTGAGACAAAGGATGGAAGGTCATGGCTTAGAGCGATGTGTTTGCATCAGTTAGTAAGAAGTAGAGTTGTAAGGGTTAGCTGTGCCCTGGGATAACCTGGGAAGGGGATCTCAATGAGGAGTTGTCTAGATTAGGTTGGCCTGTGGGCATGTCTGCAAGGGATTGTTTTGAATTATATTAGCTGATGTAGGCGTGGGTCCTGGGTTGTTACCAGGGAAGTGAGATGTATGCAAGCAAGCATCCTCCCTCTGCTCCTGACTGTGGATGTGATGCCACCTGCTGTCTCAGGCTCCTGCCATCACGGCCTCCCCCATAATGATGGACTGTGACCTGGAACTGTGAGCTACAATAAACCCTTTCTCCTCTAAAAGGGAAACAAAATGCTATCTGTGACTTATCAGTGAGCAGCCATCTTGAAATAGTCACATTTCGCCATTGTCAGAACTGGATTGCTCCACGGTACATTACGAATGGAAACTAGACTTCTCCGTGATAACACAGTGATGCCAACCTCTCTACGACGATGAAAGCCCACTTTTGCCCCTATGCAATCTTTCCACAGCCTCACTATGTTGCAGCCCTGACCCTCCTACTGCACAGAAGGATGGAAGCCGATGACAGGAGCAATGGCAGTGGGAAACAGGTTCTGAAGCTCGCACGTAGGATGAAGAAGGTAGAAGAGCAGGGTACGGTACAGTGGGAGCCGCTTTCTAGATCACGGGCGTGGTGTCTGGCTCCCATAGAGTGGGACCGTAACTGGCAATCAGCAGGGAGAAGTCACAGGCAAGGGTGCAGGAATTTCCTCTTGGGCAGGTGGATAAAATGCCACAGCAAACAGAACAACCTGCGGGATACCTGTAATCTTGGCACTGGGGAGGCAAAGACAAGCAGATTACTGGGGCTGGCTAGCCAGGCACCTTATCTGACTTGGCAAGCTCCAAGCCAGTGGGAAGCTCTGTCTTGAAAAACAAGGTAGACAGCTCTGAAGAACACTCAAGGATGACCCCTAGCTTTCGCATGCACACAGACACACACAGACACACAGACACACAGACACACAGACACACAGACACACAGACACACACACACACACACACACACACACACACACCCTTCTCTCATCTGTGAAACTGCAATGTGAGTTTGGCCATCGTGGCTGTCATTGGTGATGATGTTCATCCATTCCTTTTCATAGTAAGTGTTTGGTCAGCAGAATCAGAGTCAACCTGGGCAACTAAACTCAGCCCAAAACTTCATTTGACTATTATGATGTAAAGGTTTGGATCCAGGGAGTGGCTCATCTAGTTGGCCAGTCCAAAATTGAAGGCCTTCTAGGATGCCCGAGAGAGTACTAACTACATGGTAGTTCAGCATGCAGAACTATGCCACCTTCCTTGGAGGTCATACTGGCTGTGGAGGGAAGATCATACACCAGATCAGCAAACAAGTATGCATGACCTTCCTGCCTCAGTCCAGGCCCTTTTCCAAGCACAGAGGAAGACCACCCATGACCACGCTTCTCAGACAGGTGTCTGAGGATGGCCTAGGTGACTGGAAGAAGGCTTGCTGAGAGTCGATACCCACACCCCGAGAGCCCCTAGCATCCCACTCTCTGTTTAAAACAAGGCATTCTTATTGATTCAGACACCATACTTCAGCATTCTCCTATTTATTTCATCTCTAGGTTATGGCATAAGAAGTCTTCATGCAGCAAGAAGCATTCTGCATTAAAACTCTCCTTGGCCTCTCTTATGCAGCTAACTGTGCCATCCAAAAATGTCTGCCAATAAATACAGTGTCACTTAGCATTTTGTGCTAAGCCCCACAAGAAATCAGAGATTAAGAAACATTCTCACATTAAAACTAAAATAGATGTACGAGGTTTATTTTTTCTAAGCGACCCCACAGCTACCTGGAAGTCATGTCTATGACTCCCTAGGGTACTCCTGAGCACCAGCTGCAGGATGCAAGTGGTGTTGGCTATGTCCCTAAGGCTCTCATAGCTCACTGAAGGCAGGAGGTCAGAAAGAAGCCCTGGCTTTGGGCACAAGTCCCCCTGCCAGATGCTTAAGTAGAAATAGACCCACTATCTCTCATTTATTGTCATCTAATGCTATGGCATGCAGTCGGTCAGTCCACTGACCTCACTCCCAAACCCAACTTCAGACCTAAGATGTTCTAAGCACCAAACATTTTCCTTGCTTATTTGGTGTGCGAATCCTGTCCTGAGCTGACACGAGGCTATTTTTAGCCTTTATTTATTCCTCTTAGTGTGAATATTCATGTCTCCTTGCAGAAGGGCTCTAGAGCTGGATGCCGAGGGCTGCTACTCAGTGCCTGGGTCTGTTGCATAAACTATGTGCCCTGCAGCCCCTCCTGAGTTTCTCTCAGTCCACTGAGCCTCTCAAACAGAAGAGTTGCTGTCTGTACCTCCCTCATGGACAGAATGAAGTTCCCCTAGGGTTCCATCTGTCCAAGCCCAAGGAATGTCTGTCCTGTTGGGAGTATAATCTGATGAGGGACAAACTATTTTGATGACCCTATGCTTGTGTCTGAGCTCTTTCCAGTGTGAGATTTCATATGGGGAAAACACATACAGAATCAAAGTGTTCTTGTGAGTCATGCTTATAAAATTTAGTCTCCACTATTCGGTCCATGAGGCAGGGAGACCTTTGGTCAAAGTAGATTATACATGTGTGTGTTTTCATATGAGTATGCACACATAAATGGCATTGAGAAAAATAAACAAAGCACTTTCTATGCAGGCATGAGGACCTTAGTTTTGATATCTAGAATCCATGTAAATACAGACCTGGTGGCCCGGTCTGTAATCTTGGTGTCAGAGACAGGAGCATGCCCAGAAGCCCCCAGGACTAGCCAGCCTACTGTACACAGCAGCAAACAACAACAACCACTGAGTGAAGGTTCGATGCTGCACACATCCAGGAACACAGAGCCAATGAATCAGGAATCGGTCCCGAAGGGACCTTGAAAATATGGGACAGATTCGGGTGGCTTTCAAGTCAACAGAAGGAGTGAAGGAGAGAGACACACCCTAAACTCTCAAGCATGCTTGGCCTGTGAGGACTGGGCAGAGTTTGAGCTGTCACCACCTCAGGGGTGAAGATCTGAAACATGGATCACAAGAGAATGGGGAATACAGAGTCTTTCGAGAACCAAAGAACGTCTCTTGCTACTCTCGAATTTTCTGTTTTAGCTTGCTGGAAAATGATCCTGTTTTGATGGTGTTAAATTCTAATGGAAGTAGAGGATGCTGTCTTGGCTACTATCTGACTTTTTTCAGGAACAGCATGACACAAATAATTTGATTAATTTGTTATTTTACAATTGAGTGTGTGTGTGTGCATGTGTGTGTGTGCGTGTGTGTGTGTGTGAAAACATACCTTGATCAAATTCTCCCTTTATCCTTTCCTCTTTTCTGTCTCATCAGATCTTTTTCTTCCCTCTTTTCCCAAATCCCCTCCCTACTTTCACAGCAGATGTGTGTATACGTATGAGACTACTACATTTAATTAGGGTTACCTGCATGAGTGTGGGCCACTTGCTTGAGTGAGGGCCAATGTACCCGATGGAGGCTTCATCACTGAGTAGTAAAACAGAAAAAAGGGGGTGCTGAAGAGATGGCTCGGTGAGTAAACCACTTGCATACAAGCATGGTACCCTAAGGATGGACATTCAGCACCCATGTAAGGTCAGACCATGTCTCACTGTTCCTATGGGAGATGGACGTTGGAAACAGGAAAATCGCCAAGAGCACAGAGATCAGCTAGCCTGGTGTATGCAGTGGCAAACAAGAGACCACGTCTCAAACAAAGTGCAAGTAGAGGACCAGCATCAGGGTTATCCTCTGACTAGCACACCTGCTCTATGCTGCCCTCCAATATCATACACACACAGAGATGCAAACTGACATATAGTTACCATCACAGCTTCACTAACAAGAAAAAAAACGCATTTCATATGTTAGTTTTATATGTTTCCTGAACAATAAACTGATCAACAGTTTCTGTCAAATGTTGGTTTCTGTTCTAACTGCACTCACTCTGCTCACTAATTCAAGGTGAATTTAACCCAAGGTCATCTGCGCATGAGTGATCAGAGCCTTCAGTGTGGTTTCTGGTGCGGGTGACTCTTCACACCCCTCTCCGGCTATGTACCTGTAGTTAGGCTGCCACCGGCTAAGCTGGGAAGTCAGGAAGCAAGTGTGCTGGGATAATGCAGACAGTCATTTGATGTGGTAAAGATGATGAGGGGTCTAGATACTAATTGACACTGGGAGAGAGGTGTAGAAAGTAACCACACACCTCTAGGAGAAGGATCAAGCCCCTCTCCCTGATGGGTGGGCACCAGCTGCTCCTGGCATTGTGAGCGAGTTGCCCCATGGTACTTTCCTCCCATCTCTCTTCTTCCCACTGGAGTCTTATGTAAGAAGCTTGGTCCTTCAGCCAAGCACAGGGGAACCCTGCAATCATGGGAGGGCACTATCACATGCTACATGGCTCTCCCTTTCAGGGCACCTGTCCACCATCACAGCCACCATCATCAGTGCCTTCCTCAAGCTAGGACCAGAGACAAGGCAAACGTTGAGACATGTCCTCAACTTCCAGGGTCATCAAGATAAACAGAAGAGAGGAAGATCTGAAAAACAACTTGGGCAATATGTCTTCTTGATAGTTCATATGGAAGTCAACGGGCTGCTAAGACAAAAAAAAACCCTTGGAAGATAATTTTTACAAACTGTTTTCCTCCTGTTTTCTTTCTTACTGAACCACTGTTACTGGACCCAGCTGCAGAGTTCTGCATGGGCTGACTCTGGGACTTCCCCTCTGTTCAGAATGGAAATTAAAATGGTAAAACCAAAGAACTGCAAACAGTCTCCATAGCTCATAGGATAACAGCTCTCCCTCAAGACTCTGATGTCTAAGTTTCTCTCTCCCTCCTCTCAAACCTTATCACAGAATGTCTTGTTTTGGTCTAGAAACATAGGGTGACATGTTTAAGCACACCCTTCCTGCTGGGTGGATGGGCCACCTCTGCCCTGTTTGCAGACAGCAAGTACTTAGCTTCACAAGGCACTTTGGGAATCTCTGACTATTCCTCAGTATAAACTGTTTAAAGTAGAATTTGTGCATAAAGACATAGCAGTCTTTAAAGTTCTTAAAATCTTGTTGAGACTGAATTAAATATAAGATATGCTAATTTTGCATCATTTGCATATTTGATAAATATTCTCCAGCTTCAGGTACACACTAGAAAGGCAGTGTCTAGCAGCAAATCAATAGTGCCTGATGTCATCATTTTATCTGGTTTTCAATATCCTCAAATTTCAGTAGCAATGTACTGAGCAACACTGAGTTGGACAGAGTGTGTTCACACTACTCATGACTTTTGGAAACACGGAATGGACAGTAAGTACCACCTGTTTCTTAGTGACTGTGGAGATCTGAGGTTTGCTAAGTTCACATGGGTTATGATCAGGGGATTGGTTTTCAAATTGAGGTTTTTGGCTTCCATTTTGCCCAGTCTTGTGAGTACACTCATTTGTGTCTCTAAGTCTGTGCCAGGCATCTGGTGGGTTCACCCAGCCCCCACATTACAGGATGCAGCATCCCCCTGGGTTTCCTTCAAGACCATTGTTAACTGCTGCCCTAGTGTTCTTCAGGGTGAGTGAACCCCCCGGTTTTTGGGATTCTGTCTGTCTATCTTTTGTGGCCTTAACTTGGAGACAAATTGATGGGGATTAAAGACAATTGAAGGAACAATGCCCACAGGAGGCCTCTGTCTCCTGAGTGTGCAAGCTTCTTTAACTGGCAGCCAAGGGCCCTGGCAGCAGAGAAGACAACTGTATAATAGGTAGACAAGGGACTCTGAGGGGCTGGCTACAAGGGCACATGCCCATTGTAAGTCTCCAGAAGAGTCTGGCTGTGACCTCATTTGCATTATAGCTCTGGCCTCCCTTGCAGTTCACAAATGGCTTCTGACTGCTCCTGGCACCTGCTTTCCTGTTCTCTGAGTTTCTTTCCTGGCTGCCTCTGGTCTACTGCTTATTCTCCCGTAGACTTTCTCCCTCTCCTCCATCCTGTTTCCCACCCCCTCCAGTGCTGATCCTGCAGCTCAGCTGCCTCCCACCTAGGCCACCTGTGTGGGATCTTCAGCCTGCACGGGTCCTAGGCAGGACCTGACATCAGGCCCCAACACTGTTAGGATCAGTTGCTAGTTCTCAGGGAGCCACACATTGAGGCTGTCATGTGCTGGGGCCGTTAGCTGCAGAGGATGGGGTAAAAGTGAGACACGTCAATCCTGTGCTGTCTCCATTAATCACTGTTAACAGTGCGAATCTGTCAAAACAGGCAGGTGATGTGTGCATCGAGACTAGCTCCACAGATCAGAGCTTTGACATTCCAACCACAGTCATTTCAGCTCCAGGAGAAATGGGGCCATGATAACCTAGAATCCAGACACTCCTCTCTCTCTCCCTCCTCCCTCTCTCTCTCTTTCTCTTCCCTCTCTCTCTCCCTCTCTGTCCTCTCTCTCATCTCTCTCTGTTCTCTCTATCCCTCTGTCTGTCTTCTCTCTTTCCTCCCTTTCTCTCTCCCTCTCAGTCCTCTCTCTCCTCTCTGTCCTCTCTCTCATCTCTCTCTGTTCTCTCTCTCTCTCTCTCTCTCTGTCTTCCCTCTTTCCCCCCTTTCTCTCTCTCCCTCTCTGTCCTCTCTCTCCTCTCTGTCCTCTCTCTCTCATCTCTCTCTGTCCTCTCTCTCATCTCTCTCTGTTCTCTCTATCCCTCTGTCTGTCTTCTCTCTTTCCTCCCTTTCTCTCTCCCTCTCAGTCCTCTCTCTCCTCTCTGTCCTCTCTCTCATCTCTCTCTGTTCTCTCTCTCTCTCTCTGTCTTCCCTCTTTCCCCCCTTTCTCTCTCTCCCTCTCTGTCCTCTCTCTCCTCTCTGTCCTCTCTCTCATCTCTCTCTGTTCTCTCTCTCTCTCTCTGTCTTCCCTCTTTCCCCCTTTCTCTCTCTCCCTCTCGGTCCTCTCTCTCCTCTCTGTCCTCTCTCTCATCTCTCTCTGTTCTCTCTCTCTTTCTCTCTCTCTCTCTCTCTCTCTCTCTCTCTCTCTCTCGGTTCTCTCTCTCTCTCTCGGTCCTCTCTCTCTCTCTCTCTCTCTCTCTCTCTCTCTGTCTGTCTCTGTCTTCCCTCTTTCCCCCTTTCTCTCTTTCCCTATCTCTCTCTCCTCTCTGTCCTCTCTCTCTCTCCCTTGCTCTGCCCTCCCTCTTTGTCCTCTCTTCGCCCCCCTCTAGCAGAGGAGCTCTGTAATTCTATGCAGCGACATACACAGATGTGTGACAATGCGTACACCCGATGTGAGCAGTGCACATACCCACAGCATATGACACACATGTGGTACACTGAGCAACCGCGTTTCTTCAGAGCTCAATGGGAAGAAGACATCACCTTGAGAGACAGGGCTCCACTTGCTCTCCTGCCCATCCACATGCTTGACACATTCATCTTCTGTATTTTCCGGGGTCACATAGTTGTTGAAGGTGTAAGCTGTTCACACATTTTTGTATTTTTTAATCAGAAAATTATATTTATTAGATGTTTACTATGGGTTGGGACTATTTTCAATGCTGTAGATACATACTGTTTTTTTTTCTAGAGACTATTCTTTTCTTATTATATATTTAAATTAGAAACAAGCTTCCTTCCCATGTCAGTTCCAGCTCCTTCTCCCTCCCCTCCACACCCACTCCCCCCACCAGCACCCCTCCCCACCCAGCACCCAGTTCCCACTCCGTTCCCCAGGGAGGGTAAGGCCCTCTCCATGGGGGATATCTAGAGTCTATCATTTCATTCCAGGGAGTGCCTAGGCCCTCCCCCAAGTGTCCAGATTGAGAGAGCATCCCTCATTGTGGGATGGGCGCCCAAAGTCCATTTGTGTGCCAGGGATAAATACTGATCCATTACCCAAAGCCCCATAGATTGCCTAGGTCTCCTCACTGACACCCACGTTCAGGGGGTCTGGATCAGTCCCATGCTGGCCTCTCAGCCATCAGTCTGGGGTCCATGAGCTCCCCCTTGTTCAGGTCAGCTGTTTCTATGGGTTTCACCCTCCCAGTCTTGACCCATTTGCTCATCACTCCTCCCTCTCTGTCACTGGGTTCCAGGAGTTCAGTCCAGAGTTTAGCTGTGGGTGTCTGCCTCTGCTTCTGTCTGTCACTGGATGGAGGTTCTAGGATGGTATATAAGATAGTCGTCAAAAGCATTATCAAGGAAGGGCATTTAAGGTAGTCTCTCCACTATTGCTTAGTTTGCCAGTTGGTGTCATCCTTGTAGATCTCTGGAGATCTCACTAGTGCCAGATCTGTCCTCAAACCTAGAATGACTCCCTTTATTATTGTATCTCTTATCCTGCTCTCCTCTATTCTTCCCCCAACTCAACCTTCCTGCTCCCCCATGTCCTCCTCTCCCCTCCTCTTCTCCCCCTGTCTTTTTCTTGGCTCCCTCTCCCCTCCCCTGCCATGCTCCAAATCTGCTCAGGAGTTTTAAAATTAAAAGGTATGCTTGTGTCACAGGAGGGTGAGCTGTAAGAAGTTCAAGCATGGCAGACAGCTCTCAGGGTTCCTCAGATCACCCAACCCACACAGCAGACTTGGAGTCCCCACTGGGGCATTCCCTAAACACCTTGAGATGTTGGATGGGCCCTGCTGAGCTCATCCCATGGGAGGAAACACCTGGATTGATCATTTTCCTCCCTCTTTAATGTTGATATTGACTTTGGCCTAAAAAATGACAGGTTTGAAGACTGTCATTAGTCTCCAAGGTAAACAGATTACATGTTGATATAATAAATGTTTTACCTTTAATTTTTGTTTTAGTATGTTTTCATAAATGGGTATCAAACTGGGTTGAACCTATTTATTAAGCTTTCCTCTGAAAGATGCCTTGGTTGCAAAAGGAAACCCTCCTTCCTTATCAGAGGCCCAGGCTCAAGCCTTCCTTAGCTACAGTGGGGTTCAGGATCTGAGTGGGGCAGCCGTGCTTGCCAGGTAGCAAGGCACCTCATGGATGGCTGGTCTTGCTTCTATCCTTCCTGTTTCTTGTTACTCCATAAACACCACCTCTCCCCTGCCGGTAAAACACCACTCAGTTTGGCAGTGTGGTGTTACGGGCAGAGCTGGATCTCACCCCTACTCTGAACTCCCACACTGCAGACTAACTCCCAGGATGCTGAAGTAACCGCACTGAAAAAGAGGGCCTTGATAGAAGCTGGTGCGGTGAGGGGAGTCTCAATACAGCCTGACCACTGTCCGCTTCTAAGCAGAGGGAGTCAGGGTCCACAAAGAAGACCACCCATGTAAGAGCAGGGGGAGAAGACACAAGCCAACGAGAGAGGTCCCAGAGGAGCCAGATCTGTGACACCTTGGCTTTGGGCTTCCTTTCAAGACCAGGAGACACGAGACCTTCACTGCTAAGTACCACCCAGTCTGCGGTCCTGGGTCACGGAGCCCGCACTGACTCCTACACCCAGTTAATGACCCTTTTTAAACACTCACCCAGAGAAGAGCCAGCTCCAAGCCCAACAATATGTCCAAATAACACCCTTGCCCATGATATGGAGTTCCCTGATTACTAGACTCTCCGAGGGCAGAGACCTACTGTCTCTAGCTTGCACACAGCTGGTGCTTGGGCTGCAGAGGCAGCCATGAGCAGACTCTGCCTCCCTTCCACTTCAAGGGCAGCCAGCCTCACCTCCCCAGGTTCCATGGTGGATATGCCCTGGGAGCATCGATGGTTCCAGAATCAGTCTTTGACACAGACCTCCATGTCTATCTGCAACAGAGCAAGTGTGAGCAGAAAGAAAGAGTCATGCAACCTGCTGAGTGGGCTTCTCTCTGCTCGCAACATGCTTGTTACAAGCAGGGTCCTGAAGTGACAGGGTAATGGGATCCAGGTAACGGGGTCCGTCCAGTTCCTGATGGTTCAGAGTCCTGAGACCACAGTGGCAGAGCAAAGCTACGTGATGTAGACTATGTTTCAAACACCAGAGGCACAATTGGCCAGTTTAACTACTGGAAAGGGGCAGTTGTGCCAGCTGTGGTGTGGCTTTTTGAAGTGCAGAATGAAGGCTGAGCAGGAATGTAACATAAGGCACATTAAAATCCCAATTAAGTTAGAGTCTGCAGATCATGGCTGGGCTGTCCAGTCAGCAACCACAGGTCATGGGAAGTGTCCAGGGCCCTTGCACCTGCTGGCAAAAGGTGACTAGAGTGCCATGTGCTCACCAGCCACTCAAGTGAGGCCTTCAGACCTTCTTGGCTTCCAAGCACCAAGCTTAAGGGTCCATTCATGCCAACAACTAGAGATAAAAACAAACGGATGTGATGGGACATACCTGTAATCACAGTGCTCAGGGGGCTGAGGCAGGAGGAGTGCTGTGGGCCTGGCCCTTTTTCTTCTACTGCCGCACCCATTTTTAACTGTAGGAGTGGCACACTCCCTTGCTTTGTTGTAACTGTCTAGTTTGGAACCTGTTAACTCCCAGCAGCTAACACCGGAGGAACCACGAGGCTCCATGCTGTCAGCGGTCGGGCAGCAGCCGAGTCCTGCTGGGTGATTTTGAGGCAGGTCAGAGCAGAGAATGCCAGCACATGTAAATTTTATTTCTCCTCCTTCCCACCACTCTCCCCTATTGCCTTGTTCTTGGGTATTTCTACTGGTTGAGGAATTGACTGTCCATTTCTACATATATTTTTCTCTTGGTCTCATACACACTCACACACACACACACACTCACATGCATGCCCTCCGTTCCTCACACACACACACACACACACTTACATGTATGCCCTCCGTTCCTCACACACACACACACACACACTTACATGTATGCCCTCCGTTCCTCACACACACACACACACACACACTCATTCATCCCCTCTCACTCCCTTACACACTGTCTCCTTTGTACACTACTCCTTCCTCTTCCTTCACACACCGTCTCACTCCGCACACATCCTCCCTTGTGTACTCTCACAGACACACACGCTCTTAGACTCCCACAATCCCTGTATACTCTCACCAACACACAGGTATTCTCTTGTGCAAACACACATGCTCCCTTCTACACCCTCAGAGACCCACACTGCCTCACAGCTCTCAGTCACACACATACGCATTCCCTTGTACACTCGTCCACAGATATATTCACTCTCCCATAGACTCACGCACACATACACACACACCTTTCACACGCTCATACACACACGCTCATATACACACACACACTCCCTGTACACTCAGACATGTTTTCTCCTAGACTCACACAGGCACATTCACTCACACACTACCACACACACACACACACACACACACACACACACACACACACACACCCTATGCACTCCCAGACACATTCTCTCATAGTCTCACACACTCACACTGCTTCACACACTCTTTCTCATACACACCCTGTACACACTCCCACAGACACACACTCATTCCCTCACACACTCCCTTTTGATGCAAAATATGCTCACACACTCTCCCTCAAACTTTCTGGCTAGGTAAGGAATTGGCTGGAGTTTTCACTGACAATGCTCTCAAGTACTAAAACAAGGTTACCGACTATATAAAAACTTTATGACATTTTACGGTTGTGAGGACACAAGGCTCTCTGACAAGCCCTGACCTTCAACCTTCACCATGGCTGTTCATGGTAGTAGCCTGTGTCCACGTCCACTCCTGGGCAAGTTTTTGACTGTCAGCTGAGTGATGATCGTGTCCCTCTGAAGATGCTCCAGCGCCTTTCCCAGAGACAGCAGGCCCTGAGGCACCACACAGGCAAGGGACAGGTGGCAGAGCCAGGGCTCCGGAGCCTGGAGGTTCCCAGCCTGGGCAGACTCTCAGGCAGTCTGCAGCCTGCAGGAGCACTTGGCGACTGCTGGCCAATGATTTCAGGGGCAAATGAGTGGGTGTGTGAAGTCACTAATTATCTCCACCTCATCACCCATTTTAAGAGTTTCTGTGGCTGCATAATTAAAGATATGGGGCTTTATAGGGATTATGGGGGTGCATACAATGCAGCCAGGTGCTAAGGCCCCAGTGTTGTCTGGAAGCTACAGAGTCTCTGATGGTGAACAGTATTCCCAGCTTGCCTAAAGCTCCTAGGCTTGTTTCCTTGTCCTAACTGCTTCTGGGCAGAAGAGCCTGGAAGGACAAGGGCAGCTGGATACAGAAGGAGCTGCTGAAGAGCCACAGGCCTGAAGGTGCTGCCATCATCTTCCTTGGGGACAAAATGTACCAGAGCTCACGGTGCCAGCAGCTCTCTCACACAGACCTCTGTGGGTCACCTTTGTGCATCTCTGTTCTGAGTAGAAATGACACCTAGTGACTTGCTTTAAGAAATAAAGCATGGCAAAGCTGGAGGCTCTCACTGCAGGGACTTGGTCACATGGGCCAGGCTGACTGCTCATTGGTGGCATTCCCTTTCTATTGACTTGGTGGCCAGTGCTCCCTGAAGGGTGGGATGTAATGCTGGGAAAGTTCTCAGGAACTACAGTCCAGGGTAGCTTTAGATGTCAGCCATGAGGAACACAGTCTCCTGATGGCCACAGGACAGCACTGGCAGCCAGATCCTTCACCAGCTGAGCCTAGAGACACCTGATGAAAGGCTTGTAAGACTCCAAACCAAAACCAGCCAAGCAATGCCTGAACATTGATCCCCAGAAACATACTGTGGGCACTTGCTATTACAGATTATTAGCCTAGCTAAGTAACACTGGGGACTGTGGCGGGCCTATTTCTTAAACACAGCTACCAGGCTCCTGAGATGCGTGAGCCATAAGAAGAAATGTGCTCGTTTCCATGCACTGGAGAAGATGAGGAAACGCATAGCTCTGTTCTGTGTATACTGTAGGTCATCCAGTTTGCCTGCCGAGGCAAGGCTTGGATTTCACAGGGCACCAGCCAGTTGGTTTCAGGCTTCTGTGGTCTCACGTGGAACCTGCTGGCAAGTGATCCCTACTCCATGTGAGCAGCAGCTTGAGAAGCAGGGATAAAACGCTCAGCTCAAACGTCCGGTCTCAGATCCCTGACAAAGGCCAGGATATTCCTTTGGAGTGTCAGGAAAATATATGACAAAGTCATCTAGAGCCTGGGGATGCGGCTCAGGTGGCAGAGTGCTGGCCTTGCATTTAGGAAGAACTGGGTTCAATGCCCAGCACTACCTGAAGCTGAACCTGGTGGTGAACTCTTATAATATCAGTACTCTGGAGGTTAAGTGGTTGCAGACAATGAATTTAATTTTCTACACAGCAAGTTAAGGCCAGCCTGGTATCCATGAGCCCCTTCTCAGAAAAAAGCAAAAACCAAAATAAACAAAATCAAAAGTCAGATAAGCATCCTAAAGAAGCAAAGAGACTGCGGAGAGGTTGGAGAAATGGGGCAGGCAGCACATTACCACAGGAAACCTGAGGCAGTCCTGTCTGCAATGCTGAGGACTGTCCTATGCGCTAAGAGGGTCCTGCCCACCGAGAGTCATGCCTGCTGGAGGAGGAGATGCCGGCCTTTGCTTCTCCATTCTCAAATCAGGGCTACACGTGGACTTGCCTGGAAGTTACTTAAAAACAGCGCAGATGAGCATAGTAATAAGGCTTGTGCATAGCCATTGTCAAGTGTTGGCACTGGAGGGACTCCAAGTGCCAATCATCCCTGAAGAATTGTCTAAACAGTGCCAGCCTTTGAGGCCTGCTGATAATAAAAAATGTAGGCTGTATGGCCTGAATCAGGGAGGCAAGCCCCTCCCAGGACGGACACACACACACACACACACACACACACACACACACACACACACACACTTCGACAGCAGCAGAAGAACCAGGGGGGAAGGGCTTGCGCAGGACAGAGTGGCGGTATAGTGATGGGGTCAGTGGACATCTGTCAGCACTGACAGAGAAGACAAATGAGACAAGCCAGTTCTGCCCTGAGACTGGATAAGTTACATGGTCTTTCCATTTGCTCTCATGGTCCCTCAAGGGTAGAACGTGGGGCCCAAAGTTTGAGGCAAGGGGGAGACAGCAGAAGCAGAGAGGAACAGAGGGATGGGGCTCAGGCTCTGCTGTATCAGGATCTCAGAGCATGTCATATGTACAAGGGACTAGGAGTCCAGACAATGTGCAGCCCTAGACACCGGGGGTCTTACAGTGACATCTGCCTGTGCCCAGGGGAGAAAGGCCTTGTGCATCTGAAGGGAGCTGCTTCAGATGGGAGCCAGGAAGGAGAGACTGAGGAGAATGGACACAAGTGAGTACTCCTGTTTCCCTTCAGAAGGGCACTAACCTCATGCACGAGGGCCCCATCCTGTGACCCAGACACTACTCAGAAGCCCATCTCTTTGTCTTAGCATGCTGGGAACCAGATTTCAGCACCTGAACTTTGAGCTGCAGCATTTTTCCTTGGATCCCCCAAAATTCATGTCCTTCTCGCATGCAAAATGTGCTCGTTTGAAGTATTAAGTGTGCCCTAGGAACAGTTTTTCAAGTCACCAGTCTTATTTAAATACCAGGTTGACTGAGATAGGAAGGAACTCCATGTGTAATGGAGTAAATTTCACCCCAGCTGTGAAAGCAAATCAGTTATATACTTCTAAAATAGGATTGACTTTCTGTTCAGAAGTGGAGAAACTGGTAGGGCTGGGAATGCAGAGCAGTTTGTGGGATGCTTTCCTAGATCTCGGGAAGCCCTGTGTTTGGTTCCTAGTACTGCATGAACTGGGCATAATGCTGCACACCTGCAATCCCGGAACACAGGCGTTCGAAGCAAGTGGGTCAGAAGTTCAAAGTCACCCTTGGCTATATAGTGAGTTTGAGGCCAAGAGGGGTGGGGGCTGGAGAAGGAAAAAGAATTTGGAAGGCAGAGATAAGACCCATCAAGACAAGCAACATTCAGTACTAAGGCTTTTGAAGTATTTTCCTGGTATAGTTTGGGCCAACGGCTAAGAGCACTGGATGGGCTTTCAGAGGACCTGGGTTCAATTCCCTGTACCCATATGGCAACTCACAACTATCTGTAACTCCAGTTCCAGGGTATGCAAATCTCTCTTCTGGCCTCTGAGCATACTAAGTTCACATGTGGTAGACAGACATACATGCAAGCAAAACACCCATGCACATAAGATAAAATATTATATTTTTGAAAACTCATGGAAGACTCTGCAGAACTTGTTTTTTACCCCACCTGTTCTTCCAGTGTCTCTTTACAGTACTGAATGTGTTTCTTTGGCTGGATCCATGTGTGTGTATACACACACACACACACACTCACACATGCACACACACACGCATGCATGCACTACACATGCATCCATAGACCCCGCACACGTGCACACACACTTCAGTGTTTCTAACTGAATTGTGACACATCCTCTCCACCACCCATGGGTTTAAATTATGTAACTGCATGTAGCTCTTCTCATTCTCGGTCTTTTCTCTGACTACAGCCTACGTTACAAAGGCAGACTAGGATGACAGTGCTCAATATCTTTTAGAGCTCCTGGGCTCAGACACTCAGATGCAGGGAGGTGCCACCAGCTTAGAGGAACAGGGGAATTTGGGAAGGTGGAGCCGAGTGACAGTTGGCTGCTGTCTCAGGCGCCAGGATGCAAATGGTCGCTTCCCTGTTGCTGGGCTGCCGGACAGAGTGGGAGGGGTGGGCTGTCATCTGACAGTGGGACTGTTGTTGCTGAGTCTGAAGAATCCCTTCAAGAGCCAGTAATGAGTGAAGCCACAGCCTGATTACAAACTGAATCAGAATGACAACTACTGGCCGGCACGTGTTACACAGATCGTCCTAACCACAAAGCCTGGGAAGAATAGACAGACAGCCGGAGAGGGCTATGTGTGTAGGGCTCAGGCCTTCCCGGATGGCCACACAGCATCTGGCAACAGGGACACCCACTGGGAGGAGGCTTCATCCTTAAAGCAGGTCTGTATGGGACCTGGCAATATGTGCCCAGAGACGTAGCCCCTGTATCTGGATGAGTCCAAGAAGTGGCAGTCACCAGAAGCAATGTGTTGCTAAGAATCTAGGGGAACCCCTATTACTACACAGACATCCAAGACACTCATCCCATAACATACTCAGGAACCTGGGATGAGTGAGAACCTTCAGAAGAATTTCTAGGAGGGACCTGCACAGAAAGAAAGAGACAGGATGCCACAGCAGGTAACAGGGCTGGAGAGACACAGGATGGGGGTGCCACTGCCCTCCGTAACGTCTGTGATGACTAGATGCTAATGAAAACAATAGACCAAGAATATCTCCACCTGCCCCACCACTCATCTGGCTTTCACAAGACCAGAACACAGATGCTAACACCCATTCTGACTCAGTAGCACGGCCACAGCTGGAAGCCATAGTAATACTGATGGATGCTGAGACTAACTCTGCCAACGAGCACTAGATCACACTCCTGCCTACAGCACCACTTGCACAGTCCTGGCTGGGTGTTGGATCAGGTTCCATATGCCTTCACTATGAAAGCATTCCATCCCATAAGAGCCCTGGGGGGGTCACATCTGTCATCTGTCATGCAAACTGCCCTAGTCACACTGCTAGGAGTCTCCTTGTGTCACTGATCTCAGTGGTCAGAGCCCTCGCCATCTTGGTGGCAGAAACCAGACTGGAGGTGAAGCCTCTCATCACTTTCCCCAGATCCACTATGCCCAGGGTGACCACTCCAGTGACAGAAGGACCCACCATGATCACCACTGAACTAGTGTGGGTGACAGCTTCATAGCCTTATCCTTTCCTGCAGTGGGTCAGTCTCTCAGGCTCCCCCCTCTCATGCCGACCTCACGTGAAGCAGGCTTAGACTTTTCCAACACTTCCTCATTTGTAGAACCCCACTGTCCCATGTAGGGGGACATATTGTCAGAGCTCTAGCAGACGGCACGCCAGCACAGCCCCCAGTGCTGACATAGTGGACTCACTGGGCTAGACAGCTTGAGTGTGTTTGTGTTATGTCTATAAAATGTAAAAAAGTTAAAAAAAAGAAGTTAAAGTCTTGATAGCATGCCCCAGCAGAAAAATCCATAGGGCTCATCGTTTCCTAGTCTTTGACATTCTCTCTTGACAGTTTTAGTGGTGACATCCCAGACGAATGGGCCCCTCGGGGATGACCACCTCCCATGAGTCTGCTGGAGGCCAGCCTCTCTGGACAGTGGGTGGACGCCAACCGCCAGGGTAAGAAGGAACCCTGGTCAGTCAGCCAGAGGAGGCAAGAGCAGAGTCCACCGTTCTGCTTCCTACCTCCCATCCCCCAACACCAAAAGGAATATTGCCAAGCCTGTGATACAATGTGTATTTCCTTAGCCCGAACATGCATGAGACTGGATGATGGGAGACTTTGATGTTAGCCCTGTCTCTGAGGAACTCTGAAGGGCAGAGCACTGGACAGGTAAGCCTCCAGCAAGGGAGAAAGAATGGTCAGACCAGTGTTCTCACCTGCTAAAGAAAAAAAAAAAAGACAGACAGGGTGGGGTGGGGGGGCGGGGTGGGGGGCGGGGGCTGCTGTGGCGGGGCTGGGCAGAGGCAGTATGGCAGTCCAGTGGAAAGCTACACCTGCTCCAAACTGGCTAGGTGGAAAAACTAAATCCAGGCTCTCATTACTTTAGAAATAACAAGAAAATAATTGGAGACAGTGTTTCTATTTTTACACCCAGTCCCAAGCATCCCGGCCTGCTGTTTGAGGAGAGAAATAAAAGGGAGGGAAGCAGCTGTGTAGGTTCAGAGCATCAGCCCCAAGCACAATATGCTGGGTTAAGTGCTGCTTCCGATGGTCATGGAGACCACACTTGGGCTGAAGACAGAACCAGGTACTGTGACTTGATCCTCTTAAGGACCTGGGTCCCGGGCAACCTTCTGAGGATGGAGGCAGGCGTCCTGGCTGATGGGATGTTCATAGAGCCTCAGGGACTGCCAGAGCTGCCATGTCACTAATGTTGACAATGCACCGAGTCCGGTGTGAATTGCCAGCGCTGCCGAGACTCAGAGCCAGACTCCCAGCAGATGTAAGAGAGACCAGGTGGCCTCCAGAGGCCAACAATTTTAGCATTGCCTCTCAAAGGCATCAAGCTTCCGTCAGTGTCCCTGATGGTGGCAGACAGCAACCTTGATTCCTCGCCTGTCCTCAATTGTCCCCAGACACCTGGATGTCCCAGATGAGGAAGAAAGGGGATAGCAAAGGCAACTGGGGACACATCCATTTCCCAATGCATTATTGTGCTTCTGTGCTGTTTCCAAACCTCGGCCACTGGAGGAGGCTACCACTTAAAGCCAAGGAGATGTCATGGGACTCTTTATAAGGAGGATATAGGTTCAAGCTGCCAGAGTAGCAACCACACACACAGATGTGAGGATGCCGGGAGGGAAAGAGTCAGCCTGGTTCCCTTCCCCGCCATTCCCACTGCACACTGGCAGACCTGCCGGAGGCCACACTCACAGACAGCTTTCTTGGCATGTTGGCATCTTCCCCCACCCAGCATTTCTGGCTAGAGCAGAAAATGGAATAATATCTAATCATTCTGTTGAGAACTTAACTAGAACTGACAGACACATGTCACTTCATCACTGTAATAACAAAGCTTTCCAAAGAGGAAAAGTGTGTGTGTGTGTGTGTGTGTGTGTGTGTTCAGTATGCGCACACAGAAGTAGTGTGTACGTATAGGCACTGTTATATTAGACCATTTAAGCTATGTGTCGCATGTATGATATGTGTTTATGAAATTGTACAAAGTGAGTAGCGTGCATAATTTGTACATATGTATGAGATGATGTACAATATATATATATATGTAAGATAGTGATGATGTGTGTTATGTCCAGTGTGTGTTTTATGTACAATGTGTGTGGTGTACGTTCATCATCAGTAAGTATCTATATGTGATATGTGATGTATGTGCCTGGTATGTATGCATGTGTATGCCTGGTGTGTATGGTAGTAGATGGCATATAGTATATATATAGTGTGCATGGTGTCTGCATGGGGTATGTATACATATGTGTTGTGTGCATGGTGTATAGCATGTGGGTGGCATGTGCACTATGTACTGTGTGCATCAGGCATACTGTGAGAGAATGACCCGGCAGAGGTGGCTTGCAGCAACCCAGGCCATGTGTTTCAGGTCCCCCTTCCCAGCAGCCCTCTCCATGTCTGGAGGAGAGGCTGGGGTCTCTGCAGAACCCTGAGCCCAGCTGACTCCACAGGGTCTGCAATTCTGCAGCAGTAGTTTCCATGACCTGTGATGTCCCCTGAAGTTTCTGCAGTAGGCAGCGTTGCTTCCCTCCTCCTGAGGTGAGAGGGTTCACTCTAGGTGACGGACTCGGCCTCGCCTGATCCGGGAAGCAGTGGCTGTGATGACACAGACAAGGTACTATTTTTCTCAGTCATGATGTAGGTCACAGCTTCCTTAGATTGGCTATTGCCATGGCAACCAGAGCTTTCTGCCTTTGTACAGGGACTTGCAATACTATTCCTCAAGGTAAAGGAAACATCCAGAATCCTATAAAAGAGGCCTCCCTGACAGCTAGCACACACTGCCCTGTTCCCCACGTCCCGTCCCCAGCCCGAGCCAGCACTGCCTCACTCTGAGGCCCCCTTTCCTTTCTCAAAGATGAGCATGCCCAGCTGCTCTCCAGGGCCTCTAGAGCTAGACACAGTCTGTGCTCCATGAGATCTGGGAAATCAAATCAGCATCGTTCTCCAAATCCTGGTGTCTCACAGTACTACAGGGTCACTGAAGGAACACAAGCATCCTGCCTTGTCTACCTCCGTCACCCATCGGAAAGGTATCCTTCCTTGTTCCTTGTCCTCTGTCATCTGAGGCATCTTCTTTTGTATTCTCAGAACCTTGCAATGACCTGCCTGGAGTCTGAAGAAGACACTAAGTTACTCACTTGAACAATATCTGGTTTTTAGCAGGCCCCACACAGTAAAATTCAGGGGCATGACTCCACAGACCTCACACACCTCTACCCTTGCCACAGAGCCCAAATCAAGGAACCTAAAGCACTTCTCTCTCAGGGTGCTGTGCACGCCAGTCTTCATATTGTGTCAGATCTGCAGAACATGCATGAGCATCCCATAGCAAACACTTCAGAGACCAGAGCTGGCCAGACACGACAACCCCAGGGCTGCAGAAGGAGAAGCCTAAATCCGGTGATTCGGATAGGCTAAGCAGAAAGGTTCAGCAGAATCATAGGTAGACCCAAACAAACTCCACCAACATAGAACTGGGCTGAAGCTCGCCACTCACAGTTTGGGAAGGCTGCTCGCCTGTCTCTATTTAGTAAACCCACCCTCCAGAGCTGGAGCCTGAGAGCAGGTGTGGCTGTCAGGATGCAACGAGGGCCCACGTCACCGTCCTCGGGACTACAGACCTATGCAGCACCACTTCCCAAACTAGGAATAAAACTCTTCTCAAAATTAGGTTGTGTCTGCAGCAAGCTAAGGGATTTCAAAGATGTAATTGGAGTCCCCAGTGAACAGACTTTCATCAGTGCAAGTGCAGACTGCCTGGGGGCGCCAGCCTCTCCAGGTGAGGCCAGACACAGCCTGGGATTCTCTCACTGGCTGCCAAGAGGCAAGGCCATGAGTTTTACAGCTGGGAGAAGATGCGCTCTGCTGATAGGCACACAGGCTGGGCCACACCCTTGGTTGTGTGATTCCTGGGGTCCCAGCAGGGAAACAGCTCATCCTGCTGGGATCTGCTGGCATGCAGAGACGGTGACAGGGCAGAGGTGCGCTGTCTTCAGCATGGTATTTGCAATCATTTGTTACGTTGCTGTAGAAAGTGAACACACAGGCTCATTTTTATCTGATGCTAAGGCCATGTTCGTGTGGCAGCGTCAAGCACCTCTCTCAGAGTGGGGCTTTCAACACATTAGGGTTGTCATGCCACAGTGGATTGTCATGCCACCCGCTCTGGCACGGAAGGCACCTTAGCAGAGGCCACAGGTGTCTCTAACACCAGGAGGACTGGCTTTCCTACAAGGTCCTTTTGATTCAGCTTTTACAATACTATTGAGAAAAGTGTTGTAATTCACCTGAAAGGCTTAAAATAAGGCATGCCTCCATCTTTCCATAACATCCAAATAACAGAAGTCATCTTAAACTGTAGAAGCTAAGCTAAAACAAGGATAGAAAATTAGGAAAACTCGAATTAATTAGTTCTTCTATTGGTTAGCTATGCTGTAGTTAACAAAAAAAGTGTGATGATATGACAGCCAGTTTCGTCTTCACTATGGACCATCCCAGATGAAGACCTTCAGTGTCTATACCCACACAAGCTGCCCTCCCAGCCTGGGTGAAGACCTTCAAAGTCTCTACTGTGCCTCTTTTTTCCCTAAGGCTTGCCTGTGGTTTGGGCTTTAACGGACTTGATTCCAGTTCTAAACTACCAAGTAGCCTTCAAATACAGGGAGGAGGAGGATGGGAGTGATTGTATGTTGTGCTACGGTCCACAATGGCGATCAAAGATGGTGTCACACAGGAACTACAGACCTCTCAGCCTGGAAGTAGCCAGAGTGCCTCAGCAGGGCTGAATGAGCAGGAGGATCCATGCACTATTAAGAGTATCAGACAGACTTCGGAGAAGCCAAAAATCCTATTCAAGTTAGCAGCCCAAAGGCAGCAAGCATAAGCATTGACCCAGACCTTGCAGAAACCCAGCAAAGTACAAGAGACCGCTGCTGTCTGCCGGGACAGGTATCTGTGGAGGAGTAACTGGTGGAGAGCAGGAGTAGGAGAGAGAGAGTCTGGGGCAGGGGAGGGGGGAGATACAGAGGTCATGCATCTGCTGCTTGCAGGGGGAGGTCAGCGAGGATACCAGAAACTAGGGGGAAATGACTGAAAGAAAGCCTGGTTTGCAACCTGAACCTCACAGACAAACATGCTAACTAATGAAGAATGAGGGATCCCAGGCAGGGCAATGGGGATGGAAGGCGGGCTGATATGAAGGAGATTCTGGGCCAGGCACACCTGGGAGACTGATACAGCTTGAGGCTGCATTCCCAGCACCCTCCATTCCCTGTGCCCCCAGGAAGCTGTGGAAGCAAGCCACAGAGAGCTACACTGGCTAGCACTGGCCTCCAAGAGTGGCTGAGGCACTGGGTGATAACAACTTCTGAAGGCAGGGATTCAGCTCCAAGGGCGGCAGGCCAGCTCCAGCTGAGGCTGTGAAGGTGCATCTGCCTCTGGATCACTAGATGATGTGTCACCTGGCAGCTCCTGGTGCTCACCCAGTCCCTGTCTTCACTGTCATATGGTGTTGTCCCCATTTGTTCACCTGTGTCTAAGGTTTCCTCGGGAGATGTGTTGGTTTGAATACAATGTCCCCCATATTCTTGGGCCTTTAAACACTTGATCCCAGGTCAATGGCTCTGTTCGGGGAGGCTCAGGAGGTGTGCCCTTGCTGAAGGAAGTCTATCACTCGGAGAGGGCTTTGAGAGTTTAAAGACTGTCACCATCTCAAGTTTACTCTCCATGGTTGGTGCTTGTTGTTAAAGATGTGAGCTCCCAACTTGCTGTTCTGGTCACCATGCCTGCCTGCTGTCCCTCTTCCCTGCTGTGATAGTAAGGGACTCCTATCCCTCTGGAACTGTAAACCAAATGAACCCTTCCTCCTTTAAGTTTCCTTGGTCATAGTGTTTTATCACAGCAATAGAAAAGCAATTAACAAAGAAACACACCATCACACTGGTCCAGCTCGTGCTAATGACCCCATACTAATTTAACTTGCCACTTTCCAATGGCCCTATTTCCAAGAAATGTCAGTTCTAAGGTACTAGAGGTTAGAGCAACAATGTAAAACTTTGATGTCACAAATCAGTTGGTAACCCACACTCAAAAGGATGCCCATTACCACAGCCAACTTCACTATCCCTCTATCTGAGAAATATTTGCATGTGTCCTTGTTATAGTCTTAAATGAAATACATAATTAAATCTACCTACATATATATCTTTAAAAGTATTTAATTCTATTTTCCTGAGGGCAATTTAAAATAAAAGTTAATTTATAAGAAAATATGTAATTTAATGTGTGTTGAATGCTTAACTAATATCTATGCTGGCTGGATGCTGTCACATCCCAAAGGAGGGAAGCATTTCCATGTGTCTGAGCTCAGGGATATAACTTCTCACAGCACCACTGGGATGTGATTAGCCAACCCAGGAAGACAAGTGAAGCTGTCCCCAAACATGCAGAGAGCAGGTTCTCAGCTACTCCAGTCTTGATTCAAGTGCTAATAGTTTTGTATGTTGTCTGGGTTCTTAGAAACCCGTACGCAAATGAGCTTTACTTTCCACTGTTGCGAACATTGTGCGATGGATGCTCCTGTTTCAAGTGCCTTATATGCTCCTGTACCACAATGCCCTTTAAACACGCCTACTAGATCAAATGTTGAGATCACCCAGTTTGGTTGTATAAAAACATATCAGCAAGTACTGAACACAAAGTTTAAAGGAGAGAGAAGTAGAAAATAATTGCTACCCTCTCCGCACTCCTGGGTCCCTGGAAACCACTTCACACCCACACCAGGGGATTTGAGTGTACCTTGCAGGTGGTTTCTAGCTTCCTGTGGAGTTCATTCTCTGCTCTGTGGCCTCGTCTCGCTCCTAAGCACCTGCTGCAGGAATCCAAGTCGCAAATCCTCTCTCCTTGTGCCGGATCTCCTCCTCCCAATCCTAGGTCCAAGAAAGGCACAGGTGAGGAGCTGGTTTCTGTCTTCCTGTGATGGATCGGCACCTGCTGTCAAAGTCCTGGAACTCTCTCTCTGTGGATCAGACCTGCCTCTGCCTCCTGGGTGCTGGGATTAAAGGTGGTGCCTCTAGCAGCTCAGCCATCTTTCTAAAACTTGCAAGGGGTGTGCCAGCCACACTCTACTCCCCCAATAGGTCCTAAGCTTTATGACTATGACTTCTAACCCATGGACAGCTTAGAAATACAGGTGTGTACGAGAGGGGGAAAGCAGTTTGTAATCAGAAACAGAAGACCTCTTGAGGCATGTGGCTTCCTGTGGGAACAGTTGATGCTGGCTTGTGCAGAGGGAGGCAGGCAGAGGCAGAAGAAGAATCTAACAACCAGAATGACACAGGACAGGCCACGAGCTACTGCTCCCCCCCCCCCAGCCTCACCCCGCTGCTCTTCTTTGTGTTCTGAGGAGCTGGCATGCTGGGGTTCACTTTAGAGTGGAAGACACTGAGTCCCAAATACACAACACTGCCTGAAGTCACTAAGTGAAACCCATGAAGCTACCACATGACCTGTAATACAAAGAAGGTTCCAGAATGGTGGCATTGTCTCTCTTAGGCACAGGAATTTCTGTCTCCCCAGAGATTTCCCTATCTCCTTCTAAATGCAGATCAGGGAGTTGCCAGCATACTTGCTCCTGGTTCCCATCTTCCCCCAGTGACAGTGGTCTGCAGGATTTATGGGCACAAGACTTAGATGTTCCATATGAACATTTGTGTGCTCCCAAATTGATAGCCCAGGGGATGGTGCTGGGGGAGAGCCTTTGAGGGACGGTGAAGTCACAATGGTGGGGGGGGCCTCATGAATGGGACTGGTGCTTTTTAAAAGACCTCACCAGAATCTTGGTCAGCAGCATCTACAGCTCTGAAACATGTGTGCCTATCATTTCCAAGACATCTGGACTGTGCTACTCTGCAATAGAAACTGATGGACTGAGACACTGAGGCCAGTCTCAAGATGCAAAGACCTGTACGAGATGTTAGGGTGCAGATGTGGTCTCTCTTCCAGTGGCCCACCCTCAAAGGCCAGCACCACACCTTCACCTCCCCGCCCTCCCCGCATTCCTTGTGTATGTGAGAAGTGCCGGTCTCCTGTCTGCAGCCTCCAGTGTCCTCAAGCCACACGGTCTCTCTGTTTCCTTAGGTCCTCCTACAACTGTAAATGTTTGCCTGTGATGACACAGGAGCTAAAACAATTAAGGATGTTTTCTGATCACCCTAGAGTTCCCCTTTAAAATTAAATGAAGAGAGGGGAGCGACAATGTCAATCACCCAAGTGACACGAAGCCTGCTTGAGCTTGCTGTCCTTTCTGCATTGTTTGCTGAGACAAGGCTGCCCACTTCTCCATGCAGCTTCTCCACTGAACTCCCTGTGTTCTGTCCTTGGCATGCGTAAATCAAGCCGCTCAGAAATTCACCCACACAGGATATGGGCCAAACTCCTTTCGAATATCTGTAGAAAGGGATTTTATAGTGAGATGTTGCTGTTGTCCTTCCTATTCTGCTGTTCAAAGCCCTGTAACAGTCCATCAGGGACAGAGTAGGCTGAAGGTAAATTCCCATCTTTGAGGTCCAGAGGAGGAGATGTCATGGATATCACCAGTGCTCACACGAAACAGATGTCAAAGTTCAATCTAATCACCAGGTTTGGGTTTGTGGATAACTGGAGTCACCACCCTCTCCCCATTTTTCTGAAGACGGTCAAATATATTCTTTTAAGTTAAACATAAAAAATTTACCTCAGGGACTGATGAAGATTAAAATCTCAGCAGTGGAGCTGGAGAGGGCTCAGGAGATGAGAGCATTGGCTGCTCTTGCAGAGGACCTGTGTTCAGTTCCCAGCATCCACAGATGGCTCACAGCTGCATTTCATTCCAGCTCCAGAGTATCTGGTGTCCTCTTCAGGCCTTCTTGGGTACCCACTCACATGACACACGTGTGTGTGTTTGTGGGTGTGTGTGTGCATGCACACACATAGTACATATGCACACAAATAAAATTCAAATCTTAAAAATACTTAGCAGCCAGGTGGTGGTGGTGCACACCCTTAATCCCAGCACTTGGGAGGCAGAGGCAGGTGGATCTTTGTGAGTTCGCAACCAGCCTGGTTTACAAGAGCTAGTTCTACCAGGACAGCCTCCAAAGCCACAGAGAAAGAAGCCCTGTATCAAAAAACCAAAAAAAAAAAAAAAGCCTCAGCAATTCAAACCTTCGTATGCATGCAAACTACACCCACTATATATAGAGTATTCACATGCAGGCTTCAGGTGGAAGTACTTTAAATCTCTTTTGTATGGAGAGAAGATGCTTGGGTGCATGTGTGTATGGGGGGTGGTATGCATCCCACTCTGTGTATGTACTCTCTAGGCCAGAGGAGGAACTGGACTGTCTTCTGCTGCTCTCTGCCTTACCTTTTGTGACATGGTGGTCCACTGAACCTGGAATTTGTGTTTAAACTGGCCTGTATGGTGAAGCAGCACTAAGAGGGAATTCCATCAGCTTTGTAAAGTCTGAAACTGAATAGCATTTGATTCAACATATTCACTACTAAACAATTCGCCTTCAGTTTTGCACTCACAAGGCAGAGGCACAAGCAGGGTGGTCACTGCAGCTCTTGGAAGCAGCTGTCTCCCTCAGAGTAGGAAAGAAGTCTGTGAGGTATCAAGGCAGCGTTCCGTGACACCAGGATGGGGAGAGCCAACCTCTACCAACCTGCACAGAGAATCAGTCAAGGGAGTTCACAAGGAAGGGGACTGAAGAAAAACTTTTACTGTCTTTAATTTGACACATGCTAATTATCCATCCACACAGAGCCCGGCAAGACCCTCAGAGCTTGCACACTGTGTATCATGAGTAAGTCAAGCTAATTGGCATCTCCATTTCCTGAACCACTTATTTGCTTCTGGTAACCCTTGACTTTTCTCGTGTAGTTCTCTGTACAGTAACACATTGTTACCTGCAGCGGTTCCACACTCAGAGCAGCAGGAACTCACTCCCGGATCTCCCTGTTTTTGATGGCAACATTAGTTACCCTTTGTCTGTCATTGTAACGAAATTTCTGACAGAAGTGTCTTAGGAGGAGGGATTTGTTTTGGGTTGCTATTTCTGTTCAGAGGAACACAGTGTATCACACAGGGAGGGTGTGGTGTGGGGGCAGCCTTATGCTTGCATGCAGTGAAACTAGGACCACACCAGCCCCAGCGACCAGACCCACACCCTCTCCAAACAGCGTCACCAGCTAGGCACCAGGTGTCTAAACACATGAGCCTGTGGGGACTGAAGCTGCTCCTGTCAAGCACAGCCAGAGTCTCACCCTGTCCCCAAGAGGAGTCCAATCCCATGTGATGAAGAAACGCCCTTACCTGTCCACAACGCAGCTAGAAAGCTGGTCTCCTCCGAGGGCGAGAACGACTCCACACTTGAGAACAAAACGACGATGTGAAGGAAGATGCCGAACACAGCACCAGGAAAAGATGCTGTCAAAGAGGAAGTACGGAATGGGTACCAAGAGAGAATCCACTACTGACAAGGCATGCAGAGACGAGAGAGGCTACTCGTCCACGGAAGCGCAGCTGGCTGAAGAGTAATTTACCAAGAATCTCATGGATCAGAAGTGTGAGTGAGAGCAGAGAGGGAGGAGATCTCAGTGGGAGCTTTCAGTAGCAGAGCTAGTAAACTCCGGGTCAGGCCTGACCTATGGCAGCAGCCCATTTTCCGCGGCTATAATGTGTAGTGAGATGTTTTACTCTTTTGACTTTTTGAGGGGGTCCACCACCCAGATCTCAAACAAATTATGCACGGAGGTTTATTCTTAGTTATGACTGCCTGGCATTAGCTTGGCTTGTTTCTTGCCAACTTTTCTTAACTTAAATTATCCCACCTAGCTTTGACCTCAGACCTTTTTATCTTTCTCTATTACTGTATGCCTTTCCTCTCCTCCTTATGCCATGTCTGGCTGGGTGGCTGGGTGGCTAGGCAGCTGGGTGGCTGGGCGGCTGGGCAGCTGGGCAGCTGGGTGGCTGGGCGGCTGGGTGGCTGGGCGGCTGGGTGGCTGGGTGGCTGGGCGGCTGGGCGGCTGGCCCCTGAAGTCCTCCTGTTTCTATCACATACTCGATCTCTTTTCTTCCAGAGTTCTCCTCATATTTCTTCTCTCTGCTTGCCCGGCCTGCCTATCCCTCTCTCCAGTCTCACTATCCACTGTTCAGCTCTTTATTATAACAATCAGTTGTTTTATTTTTTTGCTTTTTTATTATTTATTTTTAAGTTTAAATTTAGATTAGAAACAAGGTTGCTTCACAAGTCAGTTCCAGGTACCTCTCCTTTTCCCTCCCCTCCTCCCATGCCTTCCCCCCCAACCTCCCCATTATCCCCTCATTTCCCCAGGGAGGGTGAGGCCCTCCATGGGGGTGTCCATAGTCTGTCATTTCATATAGGGCAGGGCCTAGACCTTCCCCCCAAGAGTTCAGGGTGAGAGTGCACCTCACATTGTTGGATGGGAGTCCAAAGTCCGTGTGTATACTTGGGATGGGTACTGATCTGCTGCCAAGGCTCAATAGATTCCCTAGGCCTCCTCACTGACACCCACATTCAGGGGGTCTTGATCGGTCCCATGCTGGATTCCCAGGCTGATGCCTGGGATTCAAGAGTTAACCTTTGTCAGGTCAGCTGTTTCTGGGGGTTAAACCAGCCCAGTCTTAATCCCTTTGGTCATCAGTCCTCCCTCTCTGTTACTGGCTTTCTTGAGTTAAGCTCAGTAACAATCAGTTGTTTTAGACAGGCACAGTAACACAGCTTCACAGAGTTAAACAAATGCAGCATAAACAAAAGCAACACACCTTAAAATAATATTTCCCAACAATAATGACATACCAAAGGAAGGCTGCTAAGAAGGTTTGCTGAGCTCACAGTTTCTGGGGCTGAGATACTAAGTGGCTCATTGGCTTGGATTTTGTCAGGTAGCATCTTGGTGAAGAGTATGTGCCTAGAAGAAATTGCACTACAAATCACAAACCCAGAGAGGCTGGGTGCCCCCAGCCCCTCCTTCGGAGCGAGAGCACACCCCAGTGCCCTGAGGCTACCTCCTACTAGGCTCTGCCTCCCATGTCACTTCCTTGGGTACCAAGCTCTTGGGACATCTAAACCACAGCAGTTTCTTTCCCAGAAGACAATGTAAACAGAATCAAAGACAAGAAAAGAACAAAACTAACAGGGAGATGTGCTCAAAGACACACCAGAAGGCAGATCTAAGTAAAGGCTCTTTGTCAACTGGAGAGGCCTGGGATGCTGTATGCATCAGACCAGACACAACTCAGAGATTCTAGGTCCACCTCATATCCCGGGCTTGTAGTTCCTCCATGATCAGAATGTCCCCAAGCTCATTTCTAGCAGTGTCCACAAACGAACATGAGATAATGTATTCAAAGTTTATATTTGGGAGCTGGGATTTGATGCCTGTTCAATGTGTGTGTGTGTTCTTTTTGAGTTTTTTAAAAATTTATATTAGAAACAAGCTTGCTTCACATGTCAATCCCAGCTCCCTCACCCTCCCCTCCTCCTCTGGCCCCCACCAATCTCCCCAACGCCCCACCCAATTCCCACTTCACTCTCCAGGGAGGGTGAGGCCCTTCGTGGGGGATCTCCAAAGTTTGTCATATCATCCGGGGCATGGCCTAGACCCTCCCCCATGTGTCCAGGCTGAAAGAGCATCCTTCCATGTGGAATGGGCTCCCAAAGTCCATTTGGATGCCTGGATAAATACTGATCTAGTATCCGAGTCCCCAAAGATTGCCGAGGCCTCCTCACTGACACCCACGTTCAGGGGGGTCTGGATCAGTCCCATGCTGGCCTCTCAGCCATCAGACTGGGGTCCATGAGCTCCCCCCTTGTTCAGGTCAGCTGTTTCTATGGGTTTCACCTGCCCATTCTAGACCCCTTTCCTCATCACTCCTCCTCTCTGCAACTGGTTTCCAGGAGTTCAGTTCAGTGTTTAACTGTGGGTGTTTGTCTTGCTTCCATCAGCCACTGGATGAAGGCTCTAGGATGGCATATAAGGTAGTCATCAATCTCATTATCGGGGAGGAATGATGAGGAAGAAGAAATAATATACAATGGAAAAAGCAAACAACAAAATTTGAAACTAAAATTCCAGATGACTGTTACTGAACCGAGGGGACAGGAGGGAGTGAGAAAAGACAATGAAGTCTCAAGACAGGAGACAAAAAGTACGTGCACAGATCCTGAATCACATTTCCTGAGGCAGCTGAGCTGGCAGGTTGGAAGCCTTTCAAGAAATGCTTCAAGAAATATGTTATCAAACTAAAATGTCATGTGGTCGTGCCAGTGACGTATGAGAAGGACATGTGAACCCTCAAAAATGCCCAGGGCAAGACTCTAGAGGACAAGATTCCTTGAAACAAGAGGGTAGTACAAGGAAGGAGAGTCAAGGGATCTGGACCCATGATAGACTGGAGGTCACCCACATGGTAGGACATTCTCAGCTGAAGGACTGGGCTCAAGGGAACTATTCCCTTCAGTCCTACTAGGGCAGGTGGCAGTGCAATGTGTGGAATAATCCTCTTGTACACGGTACACTTGACTTGGAATAATGAAACACCGATTGGCCAGTAGCCAGGAAGGAAGTATAGGCGGGACGACCAAACTGAGGATAATGGGAAGGAGTAGTGAGATGCCGGCCTGATGCAGAGGGAACAAGAGATGAGCTCTAATAACGGTACTGCCACATGGCAGAGCATACATAAGGAATATGGGTTAACTTAAAATGTAAGAGCTACTGGCCAAGCATTCACAATTAATATAAGCCTCTGAGTGATTACTTGGGAGTGACTTTGGAACAGGAAAACTACCTTCCACATGGTAGGCTCCTGGAGATGACAGGGATGGGCAGGGGAAGAGATGGATCCCCTGTCTTGCTCATCATATGGAGTAATTGTGGCTGACAGAAAATTTGAGAATGAATTGGCAACAAATGCATTGAAAATGGGGTTTGCTATCTTTGGGCTGGGAAGGGGGTGAAGCACTAATACAATTTCCTTATGAAACACTTTCACTCTTAGTGTTTCTTTCACATGTGCATGCTGGTCAAAAGTATGAGACAGAGGCCATGGGTATACCAGACAATGATGCACTATACCTTTCTGCGTGGTGAGACCTCTTCAGATGTGTGTTTTAGTGGACATTACTACTTGTTAAAGTATTACTCCATGCCAGTGCCACAGAGGAAGGGAAATCAGGGTCCAACAGACAAGTAACTACGAAGGGGACCAGCGGCAGTGTCTCTGGGATGTTTGCAGGTAGGTGGGTATCATTGGAAGGGAGCTCAGGTTTGGCTGGAGGGATTTGTGAAGTAGAAACTGATCAGGAAGTGGCAGAGCCAGCAATCACAGAGATGGCTTCTGGAGCTGGCAGCACAGTCTGTAAAGCAACAGGTGTTCATCTCCAATGAGACACTTTGTTTCAAGAGTAGAGATATAGGAATCCCTGACAAATTGCACCCAGTGGTGATGAGGTAACAAATAGAAGAAGAAGAGAGCTTGGTTTTTAGCAGTAGATGACACATGGTTTTAAAAAAATCACACACATAATGTATTTCACAGAATAAAAATCCGTGCCTGGAGCTCTCAAGGATTTGGTTAGGATTGGAAACTCCCTTCCTAGCAAGTGTGACCACCTCCTCCCCTCTGTGGAGGTGATCTATTTTTAGACTATCTCCAGATAAAGGTGATGGTGCTAAGCTGAAGCTCAGAGCATTGTTGTTAATGCTTAAATGTTTATGTTTAAAAAAGAGTGATATTGTCACCATCATCTCTACTCCTTGTTGGAGTTGGTAGCTGTATGGTTGGTTGAAATGAGCCTCAGGATAGTCTAACAGCCTCTTCTGCATTTATAATCCCACTTTTATGGGGAAATTATTTAAAGTAAAATAATTGAATCACAAATAAATTATTAAAATGCAGATCATTTGTAATAAGGGATTCATGTTTCTATAAGCACCTTTTAATACAATAACATGCAGCCTCACACTTTGGAACCAAAGTTTATAAGTGACCCATGTAAATCTCCCATCAAGGGGTCTGACCTGTGAATTAGGGCTCAGACAATTATCCCCAAGCAATGCTCATGAAGCAGAGATAGAATGAGATCCACCAGATACTGGGGTCCCAAAAGGTCCAGCCCCAAAAGGCCAATGAAGCAGGGACAAAGTCGAGATTGTGTTTATAGGAAATGCCATGTGCCAGATGTTGCCAGCCAGCATGGTGTGATGATTAGGCTCCTCAGCAACTCATGGAACATCCCACCCAGCACCCTCACCCTGTCCCCACATTCCAGAACCTCCTCCAGAATTCCTGCACCCCATGCATCTCTATCAGTTTTAATGATGCAAGTGGCATGGCCCCTTTAAGTGTGTATAAATAGGTGATAGAACAATGAATTCCAGTATCAATCAATTTGGTAATGGGAATGGGGCATCAACAGTTCATTATAATGTTCTGTACTCAATTATTCTTTTTGCTCCTCTTTTATTTCCTCTTAATGTTTCATGGCAAACTAAATAGCTAAGAAATTGCAAATGTGCAGAGCTCATAATTCTTATTATTATGGTAAATTAAATAACGCTCTCTGAGACGTGTTGTGGTAATTATCCCTTCCCCTCATCTTCTTTTCTGTTAATTTAGTTCCTAAATTTATTTCTGAACTGTGGACCTTAATAAATAGTTGTTTTAATGAGGTCCTTTTAAATGCAAGTGTTGTTGAATGGCTCGCTCTTAAGGTTTATCTTGAGTGTGACAGGAATTCCAGGTGATTTGATGAAAAGCCTGGGATTTCTTGGGGAAATAAGGTCACTGATGAGATTGTTTAGTGAGGATCTGCACCTTAGGGACATGCTTTCCTTCAGTATCAGTTTCGGTCTCCCCATTGCACCCAGTCTGACCAGTTTGGTGAGCTGCAAGCCTGTGTACCTCTCAGAATGTAGCCCAGAACCCGAAGAGATTCCATCTGCACAACCCCAGGACAGTTGAGAACATGGGCTGCCTCTGTCTTTGAGGTGGTTGAGGGAAGATTCCCTGTCCCTACTTCCCACTGCATATGCCCTACAGAGCCCAGCATGCCCCACCTCCCTCTGGATCTATAACACAGCTCAGGGAACAGAAGCTTCCAGCCTTGCTGTGGGAATGTCAGCTGGGACCTCAACCTCACGACCCTGACAACCGTTTTGTGTAACCCAGCTGTCCTCAGACTCATGTAGCTGAACCTCTGATCTTCCTGCCGCTGCCTCAAGGTACTAGCATAGCTATGGTGTCCCTCCATGCCTGGCTTTTCCACGCCTGGTTTGCTTTCTCACTAAAACCAATCGACAAACAAACAAAAAGGTATTTCAATTCAGAAAGAAGCAGAGAAATTATTCTGAATATGAAATTTACACATCTGGGAAAAATAACACATTCCATCTCCGCATTTATGATTTCAGACATAACTCACAACAATAAGCTATCCTTGTTATCCTCCTTGTTACCCTCCAAGTCACTGTGATGAGACTTAGGGTTACCCCACAGCCCCAGTTCTCAGGGTTCTCTCTGCATGCCGGTCCTCCTGCTGTCTTGTTCTCACATGCTGGTGGGCCGCATTTCACCGCCAGTATTGGCCCTATGGCTTCTTTGTATGGCCTCCACCTCCTGAGACACTTTGCATTTGACTTTCCTTCCCTGGAGCCTCTTTGTCCTTGAGGGGTAGGACCTGGAGTCTGGAAAATACTCATGAAAGTGCTGGCTCTCTTCTGGGGCATCAGGCACAAATGCCCCCAGTGTGACATAATAACATCATATAGCCAGGGATGGCTGCAACTGAGCCTGGGGTGGTGTTTCAGCCTGCATGAGTCTACCATCCCCCAGCCTTCCTGGTAGTGGGTTAGCTTAAGGCCAAATGTTTGCACAAATCCAAAGTGTGCAGCTCAACACCCATTACTTCTGACCCTGACTTCAACCCAGAGCACACCCAGTTACCCTAGAGTCCCCAGAAACCCCTTCTCCCTGCCCTACACAGGAATCGCAGGGTCACAGATGAAACACTGCAAGTTTTTTCCTCTTGGTCTCTCAATCATGCAATGTCTCAGGATGGCAGACGCTCATCTGTCTCTGTGGCTGTGATGCTTTCATGGTGAGGTCTCAGACCCCAGCATGGACAGCTAGGAGCATCCCATCAGCACAGCCTGATCCAGTGCCTGCGGATGGCTGTACTCGAACACTTACTGGCTCATGCAAAAAACGTTCACTTCTGCCTTGCAAGAAGCCAGTGAGAGGTCCCAGAAGCAGACATTTGCTCCATTTCCTGTGTTTCTGACAGACATTGAGGATTGGAAGAGGAGAGACACGCTGAAATTCCAGAACTCCTGATTCTGGCACCTTGCATTTGCCTACTCGCAGAATCTGGAGACTTTGCCATTTTGCTGTCCAGCTGTGGGTGGCACTGAAGCTGTGTGGAGGCTCAGATTTCACCAAGATTTGTCTGTGTGGGTGTTTGTTTTGCCACTTCCTCTTGTAAAGACAGAGCCAAAGATGGTGCCTCAGACACTGTATTAGAGAGAGAGCTCAAATCCAAGCTGTTTAAAGCAGAAAGTGGATGGTATCAGAAGATGTCACCCTGAGAGGCCCCCAGTCCCCGTCCTGTTTCCATGGTCACGTTGCCAGGACACTTCATGCGTGTTTCTGGCATCTGCTTTTCTCTGAATGACCTGGGAGCCAGTGAAGCCACGCCTTCACTACTGGTTATGCTGTGAACTGACCAATTTGTCCTGGTACACAGTGGCATGCTCACCCCTATTCTCAGAACTTCTATGGATACAGTTCAAAAGCAGCATGGTGTTTGTCCTGTGTACTGACACTGCCGTGTTCAGTTCTGCCATGCCATCTAGGACACCCTCGGGTGAATTCCTGAAGAGAACGCCTCCATGAGCCACCATGCTGGTTTTGACAACTCAGGAGAGGGCAGCTAGGACCAAGTGCCCCATATGTGACACATAATGGCCCCCGCCATCTTTCTTTCCATCCCATCCACTGTATTCTAAAGTTTCCCAAGTGGACCTGAGCCAACATCTGTGTAAACACACCATTTTAAAGGAATAAATTAATGACAAGGTGATCACCTTGCACAGCATCTTTGGATAGTCATAAAATCCAACAAGAATTGGCTGTGTGCGTGAGCATTCTATTTTATATTTGGGACTCCAGATTTTTCAGCTATGAGATAAGAATCACATTAGGGCTCACATACACACCCCAATAGGCTTTATGTGAATCAGTGAGCTCACAAAAGAAATGTGCTTTAAAGCAATCCTGCAGGCAGCCAGAATCCAGGAGACACTAGTCATTTTCACTAACACTGATGTTTGTTGGCTAAACAAAACTTCAAATCTACAGGGGACATTGCACAACTCTGAGCCACTATGTCACATACAGACCTCACTGTCTAGGCTCTGTTGGTTTAAGGACACCCTCTCCCAACTCCTGAACACTCATCACTAAAGTACTAGGTGCTACCTTAAAGAACAACTTTGATGCGACATCTCGTGTTCTTAAGATCTTTTTGGCACTGGTAACGTTTCTGAGTTGAATCACGAAGAATTCATAGAAACAGACTAAGTTTGTTCAACTCCTTCTCATCATTCCCAAATCATTTGATGCTCTACAAAATAAAGTTCATGATTTACTGTCTTCATTTGTCTCATTCCATGGTTGGGAAGCCGGGAAGGAAGAGAACGGGAGGCAGTAAGTGTTGGTTGGCTATGCTGAGAGTAAACTGACCCTTCCTCTTCCCTTACTCTGGCCGCCCCCTCCCAGAATGGCAGCCACATTAAAGCCCTCTTCTGTTTTTTTTTTTTTTATCAAATTCCTACTGTGAGCCAAACACAACCGATCCTGCTTACTTTTTAATTTTTGCCTCTTTTACCTCCAACCTAAAGCAATGTTTAGACTGTCACAATTTGGAATTGCTTGATAAATGTCAGATGTCAGATATTTGGAGCTGACCAAATACTTTCTTGTGCATCCATTAACCTGGCCTCTCAGTTGTGTGTGCAAATGCGTTTAGATATGCCATTTCTAAAGAAGCCCCTTTCAGAAGAGGTATGCAGTTCTGTTGTGTTTGAGGCTCTCGTGGACTGGAGCCGTGATAAACCTTCTTCATTGATCTTTTTATTCTACAGCCCATGAAAGAGAATGCTAGACTCTTCCATTATTTCCCTTCCTCCTCTCCCATCCCTCCTCTCCATCCACCCCAGCCTCTTAAAACAGTCATTAGAGGCAAACAGAGGACCACACTTCTGCCTTTTAATTGGGTGTTTAACGGGACAGTGTTTGAAAGCAATTAATGGGGAAAAACATTTTTGTCCTGTTTTATCAATTGGTCTTCAAGAAAAACGCTTACCAAGGTAGCGATTCTGTGCGAGCCAGAACACTGCTGTCCTTTTCAGTTTTTCCCATGTCACAACTTATTCATTTAATTCAGCTCTCCAAAATTACTGCCGTGCCAATTATCTCTGTGTGTGGAAAATGAGTTCAGCTCCTTCAGCTCTCCCTTCATCTGACGCCCGCTTTTAGCTTTTCTTCTGTGCCTGAGTAATGTGCGAATCCTGAAAAAGGGAAGGGTCTTCAAAAGCACGTGAAGTGGCCGGAATGGCTTCTTGGTACCTGTGAAGGGTCCCCTCGAAGCAGCTTAGGGGACAAAGGCAGGTTGCGTCTGGCAGGGGTTTATTTTGTCCACATGATCCATTTCACACGCACCCAGGCGCCTGATGAATGGAGGATTAGCACACGTTTTCGCCTTATTGAAACGAGTGATTCAAAGCAAACAAATAGGGCCAACTGGTTAGAATATGAAATTAAAGATTCTCTAAGTCCCTTTGTGGTCCTGCAAGTCACAGTCACACTCAACTGAAAAGTATGCAGATAGACACACAAATACCATGTGATTGCGTCTGGTTGGCCAGAGAGGGTTGGCTTGCACATTGGAAACACAAAGCAAATTGTGTCCCTGTTACAGAATCTGCCCTCCCTCCCAGGAAGATGGTGTTTGCAGCTCATCATCAAGAGGCAACTTGGTCTACTGTTCAATTCTGTAACATCAAATTTAAGTTTTTAATTATCATCCTGAGTATACGTTTTATGTTTAACAAATGGAGACTAATACTGAGGATGTCATCAGTTGCATATCTGGTAACTTTGTGGGACACAAGAATTTCTTCCTGGCTGTTTTGAACTAACTCATCGTCCTGGACTCACTGTATCAAGAAACAGTGACTCGCAAGAAGATCATAAATGCTCACGTCTTTTCCTGTCCGTTCCCCCAATGAGCTCAGCTTCTTTTTCATACTTATTGTATTCTCACCAATGCTTTGTAATGTGTCTAATGGTAGTCTTTCTGTGGACTTGAACTCTGAGCATTTTTACACTCAGAAGCGATAAAGAACAATCCTGGGGGGCGCCTGCAATAGTTTTTTCAGGAGAAATCTAGCTCCTCTCTCTAGGAGGGTGTGCTTTTAATTCTATCCTGTTGGGCCTCATAAAATATTCTTTTTTGTTTCATTTCAGTGTCATTAAGAATATAAATTGGTTAAAAAAGTTAGAAGCTTTCCAAACCAACACACACACACACACACACACACACACACACACACACTGCTGCAGCCACAGCCCCTGAACTTACTTTGTCTGCCAGCATGAAGCTTACTGCGGACTACTTCATTCAGTAGTTTCAGGCCGTCATGTCCACATCTGTCTTTAATAACGACCTACTCATTACTGAGCATGCTTCCCAAGTGTGTGCAGAATGTGGGCTCAGCTTCCTCCCAGCCCTGTGCTATCCAGCACAGCTTCAATAAACAAAAACAAATGAGGGAAGGAGAAATGACAGTTCCTATTAAGACTTTTTATTGTCGTTGAAATGAGAAATTGTTCAGAGGAATAAAATGTTATTGATTTATTCAGACTACCTTCGAGTTCCTTAAAGATGCACGGCACAGAATTAATTGAGGAAACAAAGAATGAGAAAAAATAATACCCTCTTTTGGAAACTAATAACTCAGGGGCAGAGAACAGACCCACAGATTTAAATGTGTTCCACACAGTGTTGGATTGCTGGCTTGACATTCAGCAGAAAGGGAGGTTCAGTGAGCTGACACCCAGCCTGCAGAGACGCTCTTCAGGAGGGAGACTGGGATGTGCTGTGTCTGATAAGAACCCACAGGTGGAGAGGTAGAGGAGGGAGCTTAGGGAGTGACGAGGGCTGAATGGAGCCTGAGAGATGTGAAGGACCTGCCCTCTCTGAGTCCCTGCACCTCAGTGCAGCAGGAGGGTCAGCAGGGACCTGGAAGTACAGTCTCAGTGGGGGGGGGGGGGGGGGAACAGCCCGCACGTGAGTGTGGAGCACAGTCCAGGGGAGATGCAGATCACAACAACGACCTCTCAGGAAAGTGGCCCAGGATCTCCAGGCTGTGCAGGTCAGACCTGAGTTAAATCTCAAGGACAGCAGGCAGGGGTTAGGGATTCATGTGGACCGGGGTTGAGCCGAGTTTGCATGTGGGGGATGTGTGCATGGACTGGTACTGTCTTTCCCCATCACCTCCTGTTCAGACAGCCCTGGTGCCTCCTCACCTGCCTTCCATCCCACACCCACAGTTAATTCAAGTGATTGTCTTGGGACTCACATTACATATTACATAATTGCCTTACATTTTTGAGTGGTGTGTCTTCTTTTTATCTTTTGGGAAAGTCTGCATTGGATGATGGACTTAGGAAAAGATGGGGTGAGTTTAAGTAGGGAATTTATTGGGCATAAAAACATGCAGTGCCAGCCCCGTTGTTGTTGCTTTAGTAGTTTGAGATCCATGGAAACAGGGGGATCAACTATAAATACAGCAGGCTGTGTGAATTCCCAAGGTGCTCCAAAGCAACAAAATTACAGTAAATAGAAGAACTCTTAGCACGCCTGTTTTAATAGACACATCTAATGGGAAGAGATAAAATGAGTAATTACATCTTTGAAAAGCAATCTACACAGTTGGGTTTTCAGCTGTCCACGCCACTTTAAAAAGAAATTTAGAAATGTATGGAGACCAGAGTTTGGGTCCTCAGAACCCACAGAAATGTCAAGTGGGTGAGACAGCCTGCTTGTAATATCAGAGCTATGGAGGCAAAGAAAAGGAATCCCCAAAGCAAGCCAGCTTGCTAGACTACCATGTCAGTGAGCTTTGATTTCAAGGAGAGACCTTACTTCAGAGGAAGATACCTGACATCAACTTCTGGTCTCCATGTGCACACACATATGTGAATATATATGCACACACATAGACACAGCACCACCACCCCCACACATGAATATGCATGCACACCACACACACACACTCGTGCATGAACGTGGCATTACTCACTATCTATCAGAAGCTACTGAAGCCTGACTAAAGCATCACTTGTCTTAAGTACTGTTGACCTATTTTACTCAAGGATATCTTTGATACTGCTAGGATACCCTGTGAGCAAACAGGACGTTGCTGACATCGGGAGTTCCCACCAACAGGACAGTAATCGTCCGTGCTGACATCACTCTCCAAGCCATAAGCTGGAATCTCAAACTGAAGACCCACCGAGAAAAGGTATTCCCTAGCAGGTGGTGAGGAAGTGTAGGTTTCTCCAGGCCAGCCTGAAGATGACCCTGGAATTAATTTCAAGTCCTCGGTGTTTGAAAGTGACTCTGTCATCCACCTGTTTTGACACTAGCCTGCATCCTGCTCAGAGCTGACCTGCATGTTTTCCTACTTGTTCGTCTTACTCTGCCATTATTAATGTCAGCGTCAGACACAGTGAGAGATGCTCCCTACTAGTGAGGAGAGTGTGGTGCTTCCTAAACCCACCCCTGAGCAGTAAGCACTCCAGGCAGACCTGTGTGCAATGTACACTTGATGGGGTTAGAACCACCCAAAAGACAGCTCTGGGCGTGTCTGGAGGACCTTTCCAGCAGTTTAACTGAGGTGGGAAGGGGAAGATCTACCCTGAATGTAGGAGACACTATCTGTGCACTGGGGCTGCACAGAAAGGGAAGAGGGAACGTGTGAGCTGAGTACGGCGTTCAGCTCTCTCCTTCCCGACGGTGGACGTGATGTCACCGGCCGCCCAGCTTCCCACCCTGACCACTGCATCTCCCCTGCCTCCCACAATGGCCAACGCCTGCAGACTCTAACCCCAGGGAAACCCTTCCTTGTGCTGCGTCTGTCTGGTAACTTGTCGCAGCGTCAATGAATGCGATTCACACGATAACCAGGGGAGGAGTGGTATTGGAGACCACAGTTTCAAACTGAGCCGTGAGGTCATCTCCACAAGGGTGAGGGCATGGAGGCACGGCCACAGGTGGGATGTGAGTGCTACCAGCTTGTGTAGCCAGGAGTGCTGCACTCTTTTTTTTTTTTTTTTGGTTTTACGAGACAGGGTTTCTCTGTATTGTTTTGGAGGCTGTCGGTCCAGCCTGGCCTCGAACTCACAGAGATCTGCCTGCCTCTGCCTCCCCAGTGCTGGGATTAAAGGCGTGCGCCACCACCGCCCGGCTCGAGTGCTGCACTCTTACCCTATTTGCAACTCATAGATTGCATGGGGTATCTCTTGATACAACTGTCAGTGTGAAAGGCCAGAACCGGAACGTTAGAGCCAAGGTCCTTTAAATGCATAGTGGATCTAACACGGAGACGCCCTCACAGGGTACGGTGAAGAGCTGAAGGTGTACTTTGCTAGGAGAAGGCACCACTCTTCAGATGGACTTGGGGAGGTCTACCTGGAGAGAACCTTGCTGGAACTTTAAAGGAGGAATTGTGTGCTATAAGGAGGCAAGGGGAGCCCTGAGGAGTGGAGAGCCTGGGGAGAACAGCAGCCATGGAGGTAACCCAGGGGCACTGCAGAAAGTGGGGTCATGCTCCTCAGCCAAACAGTGCCCACACAGCTGGGAAGAGTACACATCAAATGCCAGCTCAGGCCTGGGCAGCAGACGGCAGGGTCTCTCTGAGGCTCCGAAGGCGGGTCTCCTCCCCCGGTGTGTCCACCTGGGAACTGCCCACCTGTGTTTGGAAGACTCAGTCCCATTACAAGGGTAGGAGGCTCAGAGAACCGTACTCAGAAAAACGCAAATGCACAGCGCATTCTCCCGAGCCAGCTCAGAACCCAGAGCACAGAAAGGACCTGCACTTTGGGCGCCGTGCTCTGAATAGTTCCCGGCACACAGAATTGATACTGAGCAGATCCTCAGGTTACCAGTCTCCTTAAGAGCGTTTGTATAGCCAGATGTGCCCAGAGCTGCTCTATTGGGTCATTTCTCCCCCTAAGGATCCAGAGGGTATTTCAGTCCCCCTCTCAAAGGAGGGAAGATTGCTAACTTCTCAGGGGCACGGGGTGCAAGTGGGAAGCTCCCAAGTACTGTAGCTGGGGAGAATTTTCCAACATAGCAAACCACCCCAACAATTCTCTAGGTGCATATGTGAGAGAAGTTTTCTTCAATTTCTTTAGTACTTATGAAATGGTTTACATTTCATTTTGGTCAATCTATGGCCTTCTAGTGGTCTAAGAATTTATCCATCCTGCTTGTAGAAACTTGGGCACATAAATTGTTTCGATTTATTTGGAGGTGTTCTCATGTGGCCTACTCTGGCCTCTATGGTCACAATGTAGCCAGAGATGCCAACTCCTGATCCTCCTGTCTCCACCCCCTCCCCCAGTGCCAGAGTTTCTTCTGCCTTGCCTGGCTTGGTCTTACTCTTCATAACACTCTTTGTTTCCTTGTGTCAGGGTCTGGAGGGGTGGCTTCTCCTTTCTGTATCAAGTTAACTGCTCCTATCCTTTGTTTTTTCTGGAACTCTCCTTTCTTTGTAGTTTCCTCTCATCTCCCAGTTGCTTGAGCTGCCTTTTGTCTTTTAAAAAAAATGTTGCCTGTATGCGTGCAAATGTGCCACATGCGTGTAGGTGCCAGAGAAGGCCAGAACAGGGCATTGGATCCCTTGGAACTAGAGTCACATGGTCGTGAGCCATTTGAGTGCTGGGGACCAAAGGCAAGGACTCAGGAGGATCAGGGAACACTCTTAACCGCTGAGCTATCTCTCTCTATCCCCCTTTTCTGCTCTTAACAGCATTCCGCGTTTGTCTCCTCATGACAGTTCCCACTCCCGTGTGTCCAAGTTCCCAGTCCTTTCTCCTGCTGTATGTGTTCCACCAATGGACCCTTCCCAGGCATCTCTCCATCTCAGACATGACAGGCTTCGTGTCTAGACGTTCTGCATTGGTATCCGTCTATCCCTGGTGCTGCTACTTGGCTTTCTGGGCCTTTGAGAAGTGGCTTTGATGTCCCTGCTGTGCTGTGCCATCCCTTTCAGATTAGAACGGGCTGATTGTTCTCGTCACTGTGTGTAGTCGGCTCTCCTGCTCACCTCTACTGAGCAGCACGCATTGACCATCACCTTGCTGGTGCTGGTCCTGTATTTCTCCACCCCTGTCCCACCACTTCCCTTTTTCTCTGTTTGTTTACAGGTAGTGTCTCATATAAGCCAGGCTGGCCTCAAGCTCACTATGTACCTGAGTATGGCTTTTAGCTTCTGCCTCCATCTCCCAAGTTCTAGAATTGCAAACATGTAGCACCAGGCTTGGTTTATGTCTGCTGGAGATCAAACCGAGTGTGCCACGCATGCTAGACAAGTGTCCTACCATCTGAGCTGCATCCCCAGACTGTTTTGATATGTCCGTGAATCCTCTTGAACTGTGGACAGAGGCCACTGGAAAGGTACCCCTTACTGACAACCTGGTTCCTGGTCCTTCATATTCCTTAAGGAGTCCATTCTTGGTCCATCTGGTCTGCTTGGGATCAAATGATCTGGCTTACACTGGACAAGGAGCAGGAGGGGATTCAAGGTTGGGCCAATACAAGCTCACTCCAATACTAATGGCTAGGCCTAGAACTTCTAGCTGTCCTGAGATACATTCCTCTGACTGTCTCTGTGGTTTTCCTGGCACCATAGTCTAGAGCTCAGAGCAAGGGGAGAGAAATAGGCATAATTGTAAAAACACCCCATCTCCATGGATTGCTCCCATATTCCAGGTCTGACTCCCACCTCTTATGACTACCACTGTCTGCCCAGTGGGGTCGGGTGGCACTGGTCACTGTGGACTGCTTACCCATCAACTCTTATCTCACCCTGTGTCCCCTGCACTGGCTTGGGCAGAAGGCACAGCCAACCCCATTTGCCCTTTTCAACCAGACTTGTTTTTTTTTTCTTTTGCAGACAACTTAATTATTTAACTGCATGACTCTCTTGAATTGTAATTCTAAACTTTTATTCATGATCTGACTCCAATTGGCAATCAGTGAGTAGAAAGTGTTCCAATTAGAAAAATCAAATTAATTCTTTTTTAAATAAGAAGGAAAAACTACTTATTCTATACTCCTGGGAAGTAGAAATTAGGTAGAAGTCTTAAAAGGGACAATTATATCTCCTTCATTTGTATCATTCTCTCTCTCCTTTCTTTTCCTCCTGTGTTCTCTGCTCCCCAAGCCACAGAACATCCTGAGGAAGGAGTCACTCCACATGGAACACACCCAACCAAGTTTCTTTCACAGCTCCTTCCCTGAGTGGCCACAGGCTAGAACACCAACTCTATGAAGTCAGGAAGCTGATGGTGGGGTTGAGAAGACCGTAGAGGCTGCCTCATAGAGACCTCACCCAGGTCTGACAGGGTGGGGGAAGGTGAAGGCCATGCTCTCCCTCTCCCATGTCCTATTTCCAGGTTCTGTTTGTGTCTAGCTGTGAGTGGGTTTCCCTTTACCAGGTGCCATTCTTTTAAAATGGGGGGGTGATAAAAAATGTTGTTATTCTGCTCAGAGACAAGCAGTTGCTAAGAATTCAGGGAGAGCTGTAATTATCTCAGTCAGGTATCACATTACACAAAAATCATCTTTTCAACTTCACAACTGTATCCAGGAAGAGAAAAGACTCTAATCCAGGTATACACCTGGAATCCCAGGACATGGGAGACTGAGTCAGAAGAATCACTAAGAGTTTGGGTCCAGCGTGGGCTACAGTGTAGTGAGTGCCAGGTCAGCTTAGGCTATAGCTTGAGACTCCCAGAAAGAGGGAGAGGGAAGAAGAGAAGGGAGGGGAGCACTGAGTAGAGAAGGCCAACATCTTGACTCCAGTCACAGTCACTGCAAGTAGCAAGTGCTCTGGAGTGTTCGGTCACGGCTCATGGCAACAATTCTCCTGGCCTCATTTCTGCAGTCTTCTGGTAGCTTTGGTCCCAGACCAACATGAAATCACCATTTGGGTGAACATTTGTGAACTCATTTTTGGCTTAGCTGCCAATGATGCTGTCTCATCTAAGTACCTGATGACCTAACATGTAGAACTAACACAGTGGATTGCATCTTAAACCATCCTAAAACCTGATAAATGAGTTGAAAATATGGCAAGAGGCTATCTTAGCAACAGGGGTCTTGGAGACATAGGAAGCTAGGCATTCGATATTCTCCTTCTTCAGGGAAAGGCACTGAACAGGAATACCAGAGTCATTGGCATTAATGACAACAACCGAGTTTTCCAGGATCATGAAAACCTGAGATAACTTGTAGATGAAGAAAGAATACTTGGAGAAAGGCGAGAGGCAGGAGAGACAAAGAACAATTAAATACAAGGTATGACTCCTCCTAAATGTAGTGAGAGCAAAGACACTCACTTTCTTATTCCTTGGACCCTCCCTAAGAAGGCATTTTTGGGGGAAGTTCCATGCTGATGGGCTGTCAGCAGGCAGGCTTCTTGCTTGTGTTGGGCTGAGATACTGAAGATTCTCATGGTGGCTTAGCATGGTGATAGCAGGCAGACAGACACAGGTCCAGAAACAGCACCTTGAACTCACTTGGCACTCTTAACCCTGAAAAATTATTTTCCAGCTTCCAAACTCCTGCCCCCTAGGCACAGATCTAAAGACCCCTGACACTTTTAGTGTCTAACCAGGGCAGATAGTCTCAAAGCTGGAGTCTCCCTCACCATACTAATTCTCAGTACTTCTTGTCTCCCTCATCACTAAGGCCCTCAAAAGTCATCTAGAATTCGCCCTTACTGTATCACCTCCCATCACTTGCTGGTCTCTCCCTTGATTAAATTAGGAATCCCTGGTTTCTGTATTTGCTGAGGAGTCTCATTATCTTGCTTAGCCCCATTGAAATGCAGGAAAACAATTTCGCCTCCTCTAAGACATGCATGTCCAAGAATCTATTTTGTTGGGTCACAGGAAAAGAGGTTCACAAAAAAAAACGCAAACCAGCAAAGGGGGTTGTGGGTGCTCATCAGAGGGCCATACACAAAGGAGGATGCTCTCTGGATTGTGAAGTGGGCCCATGGTTAAGACAAAAGCCCACAAGTTAAAGGGAGAAGAGAGGACCAATCAGGATAGAGCACAGGGAACATGGTGGCTGGCACAGTGTAGAGATGGTGTCTAGGACACAGGCTGCTTCCTCACATGTCCAGGAGCCAAGAACTCATCTTACTGTTCTAGAGTATTAGTCGAAGCTCTTCTTGCAAGTGGAAAACAATGCAAGACTTTATACAAAAAAAGTGAACAGCACCATAGAAAACGCATGGGTAAAATGCTAGACAAGCTTCACCTGACCAGGAATACCACTGAGAGGAGGACACTATGAAAGTCAAACATGCACAGGAGGAAAATGGTGCCAGTAGGAGTGTGGCATCCAGGAGGGACAGACAAAGATGAGCCATCAGGCAACCGCTGAAACTTGGTGAGAACCAAGTAAAAAGCCAGCAACTGAGGTTAAAATGATAGTATCCTGATTAATCCAAACAAGGCATAAGATGGAAGAAAAACTGTGCAGAGTAGAGGTGGGTCGTACGAAACAAATGAGATGGAGGACTAGAACCCACAGGGGCAGTAACTACATGAAAACGTCCACCATGGGATGGAATACTGAGGCCAGAAATAAGCTCTGACATATACGGCTAGTTGATAAAGGTACAAGGCAATTCAGTGAGGAGAGGCCAGCCTCGAACAAACAGTTATGAGAAAACTAAGTATCCACACACAGAAGATTAAACTCAATCCGTTGCCCATGCACTGCATAAAACTTAACTTGCATGGAACAAAGTCTGAACAAAAAATAGTGAAAGAGAAGAACATGGGAAAAACCTTCACAACATTGGGTTTGTTAATGACTTCTTGGATGTGACACCAAGAACACCAAATAAAAGAAAATATAGGTAAATTAGGATCCATGAAAGGTAAATTATTTACAAGACAGCTCACAGAGACAGAGAAAATATTTACAAATTATACATCTGGCAAGATATTAACATCCAGAATAAGTAAAGAATCTTATAGCTCAATAATAATAATCATCATCTTATAGATCAATAATAATAATAATAACAATCCTCAGTTTAAAATAGGCAAATGACTTTAATAGACATTTCTCTAAAGATACACAAACAGCTTATAAATACATTGCTAATCATCAGGGAAATGCAAATGCCAAACCGTAATGAAACTTACTTTACAGCTGCTGGGGTGCTAGCATAGGCACTGTTAATGGAACAACCTGCAACGGGAAACAATGAGAAGCCGTTAAGATTGCTGGTGAGAATGTGAAAGGGTGCAGCCTCTGTGGGCAACCGCTCATCCGCTCCCTGGGAAACCAAGAGTGGACTTTCTACCCGAGTCTGCAGTCATGCTTCCGTGTACGCTTCCAGGCCTGATAGCAGGGACTCAAGTAGATATTTGCATACCAGTCTCCATATCCGCCAAGCAAATAACCCAAATCAACAGATGAAGAGATGCACAGAATGTGCTGCGTCTATACAATATCGCAAGCATTGTTTCCACAGCTATGTAAAGGGCCATCCCGAGGCGTGAGTTTCCCACATGCCTCTTGCAACTCTGCAACTAGGAAAGGAGACAGATATATGAAACAAGCTAGAGGGCCCCTGTGATCTTAAGGAACAACTTTCTGTGTCGTGTGCCACACTGCTGTTCCTCTTGTCACCTTTCCACTCTAGTGGCTGGAGGTAAATCATGGGCCCTGCCTACCATCAAGACGTGAGCTCCAGGAGGCAGGAATCATGGGGTCCTGACAAGAATGTCTGCCTTACGAGGGTCATTAATGATGCATGAGCAATTCATCAAAAGCACAAAGCCATCTCAAGTGTCTGTGATCTGTGAATAGAACTTCAATAGGCTCAAAGCGAGGGCAAGGGAGATGGCTCCCTGGGTAAAAGCAGTTGCTGCACAAGGCCCATGACCTGAGCTGGATCCCAGGAGCCCACGGTGCAAGACCAGACTCCTGAAATGTGTTCATGGCGGGGGAAGTACCCATGAACTCGAGAAAGCTAAGGTTACCACATTAGATCTACACACACACACACACACACACACACACACACACACACACACACACACACACACACACAAGGTCAAGCTAGCTAAAAAGTCCAGCATGGAAACAGGGTAGGGGGGGTGTCAAGTCCAGAGTCTCTGCCTCTAGCTGAGGAGCTATCAGGAGTTGATGGCACCTGGGGAAGCAAGGGTCACTTTCCTTCAGAAGTTGTGGCCACTGGTCGATTCCCCATATCCCAGTAGATTGCCACGTGCCCATGCACATATAGATAGTACTAACTGGATTCAATGGGTTAAAATAAATAATAGACAAATAAGGTCATGGGATGTAGCTGGGAGTCCTTGAGGCAATTAGAGATAGGAGTGAGAGGTGGGTATGATCAAGATGTTTACACACGAAGTCTTCAAAGAGTAAATAAAAAGGAAAACGGATAGATCTCAGGGTAATGATCTTAATAAACTAAAAAGCAGAGCAGAATGTAAGCGTAAAGTATTAATAATGAAGTGCAAAGTAGAAAATGTGAAGACAAATAGAGATCAGTGTAGAAAACAATAAGTAAAATAAACTGGTTCCTTAATAAAATCAACAAAACGGATCAAAGCGGAGCAGCAGCAGACGACATGGATGGGGGTTGTGGACGAGAGGCACATCAGTGTTGAGAGCCTATGGAAACCCAACAGGTAACAGCAAATCACACGATTTATGCAAATAATTTGACACTTGCACGAACTAGATGAATCTCTTGAAAGACACGATCTGATTTTAGTAAAGAATAAATGAATGCTATGAATCACTTGAAATCTAAGAAAACCCTTCCACAGTGAACCCCATGATCAAAAGGCTTCTCCCTAACTTCCTCAAGTGTCTTGAAAGAAACAAGAGCAGCACTGTGCGAACCAAGAGACCAAGGAGGACTGAGCGAAGATGGTACTACTCCTGACCAGGGAAAACCTAACAGTCACTACAGTTGGCACCACAGAGCACAAAAATTACTACCTGAACCCAACAATATAAAGAGGCTGATGCAAAGTGAGTTTGTACCAAGAGTGCAATGTGTCTTTAGTGTTTAAAAACCTGATGTGTGCAGGGTGTGGTGGGGTACATCTGTCAACCAAGCATTTACCCCTCAGGAGGCCTGAGTTCAAGGCCAGCCTGGACTACATAGCAAGACCCTATCCCCTCCCACCCCACCCCGCCAAAAAAAAGTCATGTGTAATTCATCTAATTAACAGACTAAAAGCCAAACTATATGATTATCTCACAGAAAAAGCATCTGACAAAATTTAACAATCATTCATGATTAAAAATCAAACACATCAAAGTAGGGGGAGACGAACCTCTTCAAGCTGATAAGTGCATTTATGAGGAAACTTGAGCTGACATCAGACTTAATGTGACAGGCTAAATGCTTCCTCTGAATTCAGGAGCGAAGCACTGGTGGCTGAGCCCCGCTCTCCCTGGTCTGCTCAGCCATGTGCTTTTGATTCCAGCCAGTGTAATTAGCCAGAAAAAGAAAATTTTAAAAATCAGATTGGAAAATTGGGGCTTAAATAGAATTTGTCACCACACGACATGATCATTTTCTAAAATATTCTACGGAGTCTACAAGGACAGTGCCAGAAGTGAGTTTAGAGAGGTTGAAGAATGTGAACTGTGTAGTGCATGGGATGGATTCTGCCACCCCTGTCCCTCATGCTTTACGTTTGAAGTCCCAAGTCCCAGCGCCTCAGAACCTGTGTTTGATAATAAGGACTTTAAAAACCAATTAAGTTGAAATGAGTTCTTTAGGGTGGGCCCTATGAAACTTGAGCATGGTGGATTCTAACACAGACATGCACAGAAGAAGGCTGCCATGAATCAGGAGACAGACAGGACTACCACCTGCCCCAAATAGGCCAGCCCTGCCACACCTTGAACTTGAATTTCTCTGGAACTGGGAACTAAGCTGCCTTGTCTCTTCCTGTTATGGGGGCTCTGGCAAGCAAACAGAAGGGTCTGTATGACATTTGTTTCTTTCTCTTCTAGACATCAGCATAGAGAAAACTTACACTCACAAGGAAAGCTTTCTATCCTTTGAACCCACAAATGCAAAGAGGGAATTGGCTTCTCTGACCTCCATACACACTCCATGTTCTCGACATCAAAATGGGAATAATTAGAGGTGTGATCACAATGTCAGTAGCTGTTGTGTTATAAAGTCTATACGCAGCTCTACATGTGTAACATTAGAGATGACAAACTTCACATGCATACGTGCCTGTGGGTTCAGAGGATAGAATTCATGTCGCTAGTCTTATGTAGCAAGAGCTCTACTCTCTGAGCCACCTCTTGAATTAACCATTTCTCCAAGGGTCTACTTGTCCTTATATCACAGAATAGTTTTAGAGACCAAGAACTAGGCCTGGGGTGCTCACTGCTTAGGGATATCAGAATCTGTGGAGAAAGGAGAACATGTCCAATAAAACAGAAGCCAGTTACCTCACCACACACATTGATAGCCAGATGCACGCTATTGCCTCCAATTCCAGTAGGAAGCTACTGTGGAAGAATTTCATTTTGAAGTCACTCTCCTAAATAAAGAACAATGTCAAAAGAGCACACAGGCCCAGATACACACAGACCTACCAAAAGAGAAGGACCAGGGAAGCCAACGTTCCTGCTGCCCTCCCTGTGTCTCATCCAGGTAATGCTTTAAGGCCACCATGTGGAAAAGAGCCCACTGTCCACCAAGTTCAAAAGAAGCTCCCCTGTTTGGAAACGCCCAGTTCAGGCAGTGAGAGCCAAGGATGGAGGCTATGATGGACAAGCATGAGCATCTCTGTTCAGACCCTAGTGCTCATTTGAAAGCTGGAGCATGTGGTGTGTACCTGTTATCCCAGAGCTAGGGAGACATAGACAAGACAACCCTGGGCTCATTTATCTGCCAGTTTAGCTAAATCAGGGAGCTTCAGCCTCTCTAAAGGTAAGATGGAGAGACATTGGAAAACTTCTGATGTTAACCTCTAACCTCTATATTAACATATACAAGTGCACACACACTCATATGCACATGCACATGCACGTGTGCGCACACACACACACAGAGAGAGAGAGAGAGAGGGAGAGAGGGAGGGAGGGGAGGGAGGGAGGGAGGGAGGGAGGGAGGGAGGGAGGGAGGGAGAAACAGACACAGACAGACAGATGGAGAAAGAGAGGAGAGACAGAGAGATTCTGGGCAGGAGGACAGGCATAGCAGTGACTCTCAGACTGAAAGAGTGGCCATAGCCAAGCTTAACACACAGCACCTAACACACAGCACCTAACACACAGCATGCCTCTGGGAAGCAGCATCTCTCTTAAGGCGGTAGTGGGAAAACCACTCCACGGATCTATGGAGGGAACCTCAGTGAGGAGGAAGGCAAAACAAAACCATGTAGTTAGATTCAAGTGAGTGTACCGCCCTGCCAAGTACCAAGTCCTCCTATGGGTTCTGGAGTCTTACCCTCATGGCTGCCCTTAGCCCCATCACAGCCGTACTCCACCGGCACACCATGTCCTGCCCTGGAGTCCAAGGACTTCCAGATCCTGCACCCTGGGTGCTGCTATTCACCTCTCTGAGAAGTGGCCTCAGGGATCCCCAGAATAGGGCTGTACCCAACTCTCAGCCACTGCGCTCAGAGCCCAGTGTCTCCCGGGCCCTTCCATGCTCATCTATAGCTTGTCATAGCAGAGCCCCAAGACTGGAGCCAGGCCGGGCACACAAGCCAGTGACTGGGGCTCATCAGAGCTGGCTCTGTGGAGAGAACAAAAGGAGGGGAAGGGAGGACCCCAGGGTTGTCACACAATCCCTGGTCAGAGCTGGGACCAGCAAAGAGAGGACACTCAGCCTGAGCCAGCATGAAGCACCAGCGGGGTTGGGGGTGGGGGTTTCACTAGGATGCTTTGGAGCTTTGTGGCAAGAACGCCCTATATTAGAGAGGACCTGAGTTCTGACCTCTACCTGCCTCTGATCACCAGGAAAATTGGAACATTTGTCAGCTCACATTTGAATTCACACAACCTTGACGGTGCTGCCAACGACAGTGCAGCAGCCATGCGTGCCTGCAGAACTTGGTGATTTATTTTTATTTACCCATTTAGTTAGTTCACCCATTTGTTATTCAGTGGTCACAGACCACTTGAGAGTGTGATGAAGGCCATCAACCCTCTCTGCCCCGTGCCCATGTGCACAGAGCCACGATGAGAATCCCTAACGGACGCCCACGGGGACTTCCTTCTTCCAACACTTTTGTGTCTGTCATTTTATCTTGCCCTTGTCTCAAAATGAAATAAGAATTCACCCACTGAGACTTAACACTCCGGCTGAATTCAAGACCCTCAAATGCGACAGAAGGAAACGCCACTGACAGAAACACAGGGAACACAGCTGCATAGCTTGAAGGACAAGGCAGGTCGGCGGAGCCCATAAGGAGAAGCTTGCAATCAATTAATTCTCCAGCTCAAAACCATTCACAGCAGAGAAGTTTTTGAAACAGCAAATACGGTGAAAGAAAGTGAAAACGACCTTTGCCTTCCTAAGAATGGAGAGGCCCAACTAGGAACCAGCAGTCAGCTCTCCCCAACTTCAGAAAAGGGGCTAAGCTCAAAGTAATCACATGCAAAGTGGAAGACACAGAGATGGCTGAGGGGTGGTCCCTGGGAGTCCAGGGTCCCAGCCCCCCATGGCAGCCCAGCACGAGGTCTGCAGGGGAGGGCCTGGAGGTCTCATTAACACCCCAGAGGAAGAGGGTGGATTACAGGGTGGCCGGATGAATTCAAAGGGCCATGATGATGGATTCCCCTTATATCGGGAGCAATCAGCATAATTTATTTCCAAATCAGCCGAGTGGCGCAGAGGCAGGCACGCCTGACGCATGGGCAGCCGGTGTGACAGAAATTGTTTTTTAAGTAGTTGCCCTCTGAAAATATTACCCTCTGGCTGACACCCAGTATAATAAGACCTTGATTATCTGTCAGGCCTGTAAAATCAGAAGTCCTTATCTGGGACACGTGACCAGCGGCATCCACCCCTTCCAAAGTGTTCTGTTTGCTCTCAGCTGCCCTTTGTTCTTACTCTGGGTACCCTTTCCTGGGCTCTTTCCCAGTGCCCCCCCCATGCCTGCCCTTGGGTAGGAGCATCCTTCCAGGCCCTGGGCAGACAGGAAAAAGCCGTGCATGGCTAGCAGGTGAAGACCTCGGCACCTGGAGGCAGGGTAAGGGTCAAGCTCAGAGGAACAGCCTTCCTCTGCCATGCCAGTTCTTTCAGTGCTAGGGGACAGAGACAGGAGGAATGCACTGATGGACCTAGTGTCCCTGTCCCTTTACTTCCCAGTTACTTGGGGAAATCACGACAAGAAGAGAGGAAATGGCTTTCCTCTTGGGGGGCATGTTGTGTTGTTTACAACAGAAGTTGGATTAAGTGGGTCTCACACTCATGGGGCCCACAGAGACTGAGCTGTCCCTTAAACGTCCAGCTGTTCATCATCTGTATCATCATCCAGCTGTTCATCATCTGTATCATTATCCCCAACTCTTGTGCACTGTCCTATAAGCACAACAAGTCACCTGTAGGCAGACCTGTCCTGGAGGCTGGGGAAATGGCTCAGTGCATAACAGCATTTACGGCTTCAGCATGAGGACCTGAGTTTGGATCCCCAAGGCTTGTATAAAAAGATGGACATTGCTGAGTACACACGTAACCCCAGTGCTGGGGCAGAGGGAGCATATGGGAGGGGTAGGGAGGATTGGCGGAGCTTGCTGGACAGCCAACCTAACCCCCAACAGAGAACTTAATACTCAGAGAGGCTCTGTGGGACACTGATGTCCTCCCCTGGCCTTCCACACAGGGTGGAAGGTACATTCCCATCTACCCCCTCACACACACATAGGGATGCCCGTCCCCAGCCCTCACCCTACTATTCCCGCTGGTCTCCTGAGGGCCCCTCCTTTGCCTCAAAGGGAGAAGAATCCATCAATTTTGTTTCTTTTTATACGCTCAGTGCTTATATTACCCAGGGGCCCTGGAGAGATAAGAGGCTGAATCTCTAACAGATTCTACCATGGAGCAATCTCAGTGCAGTTGAGCAGGGTGGCAAACCCCTGTAATCCCATCACTGGGAAGGGTGAGGCAGGAGACTGGTGCATTCCAGGCCAGCCTTGGCTACACAGGAAGACCCTGTCTCCAAAGAGCAAGGGCTAGGGGGATGCAGTTCAGAGGCATTGCTAGGTATCTTTTTATGCAAACACATTGCAGCTACAGTGTTTGCATGTGGTCTTTGCTGTGCTTTGCTAAGTGATTAACAGGCACCTACTTTGGCAGAAAGGCCAAAAATGCTTCCAAGGCAGAAATGGGGAAAACATATTTATACACAGATCATGACTTTAAAATTCTGTTGTTCCCAAACACATAGTGGCACCCCAGGACAGTATCCTTTGTACAAATGAAGCCCTGCTGGTGTGTCCCAGTCAGAAAAAGGAATTGGGGGTGTGGAATACTAAATGGGTCCATGGCTACTTTCCATCTAGATGCCTTAAAGTACCGAATGGGAGGTGGGTCTCTAGCCTGGAGCCACAGTAACCCTCTGTCATACCCGAAATTATCAAGGCAGGATCCTCACCCTCTTTGGAAACCAGAGGAGTAAAATGCTAAGTCTCTCTAACTGTGGTCCAGGTCCCCCTCCAGGCTGGCTGGTGGAGGGGCAGAGTCAGCACAGGACACTGTGCAGTGGCAAGACAGAAACTCCTTGGTCACTGCTGCTGCTCTGTGTCGCAGACATGAAGAGGTCACAGGGGGCACAAGAGACCCTCCCACAAGCACTGCTGGGGAAAGGCAGCCTCTTGTTCCGTCCCTCCCCCTATTCTAAACCACAGCATCTTGCCTGCTTAATGAAGAGTCACCCGATAACTAGAAGCTGCCATCTTTAAACTTTACAATGACTCTGTGGGGTGAAATAGTTGCACTGATGGCAAATTTCCACCTCACCCCAGAGAGAGCAGTAAGGATGTATGCATTCTTGTACCCTGTCCCAGGGCCCAGTGCAGCACTGCAGAGACACCCACCATGCTGTGCACTAGATACCCAGCTCCTGTTCATCCTGAACGAGGGGATATCTCCCCTATAACACCGTCCTGATGTCATGAATTCTTTCTTGGGTGTCCTCTGAATTGATCCTTATGGCCACAGCAGACAGATCTTATTTTTTAAATGTTGTCTTTCTGTGCACTTAGGTCTCATTTTTTTAATCCATCCATCCATTGGCAGGGACCAAGTTGCTTCCATATCTTAAGCTGTGATGATTGGTGTCTTCATAAACATGGAGTGCATCGTTCATGGTTCATTTCCTTCCTGTGTGTACAGGGGGTGGGATCCCTGGGTCACAAAGTTGCTTCCATATCTTAGGCTGTGATGACTGGTGTCTTCATAAACATGGAGTGCATCGTTCATGGTTCATTTCCTTCCTGTGTGTACAGGGGGTGGGATCCCTGGGTCACAAAGTTGCTTCCATATCTTAAGATGTGATGACTGGTGTCTTCATAAACATGGAGTGCATCGTTCATGGTTCATTTCCCTCCTGTGTGTACAGGGGGTGGGATCCCCGGGTCACAAAGCTTTTGCTTGTGGTTTCTGCAGAGCTAACTGCTATTGTTGCCAAGATAGTGCCAAGGCTTCTCCTTCTTGTCCACACCCTGGGCAACATGTCTTATCTTGCACACTCTTGGTGACAGCCACCCTCTTGGTGATAGCAGTGAGACAACATTCCCCTATGGTCTGGCTTGCATTTCAAGGATGACTAGTGGCACTGAGCATTGTTTCTTAGACCTGTTGACTACTTGTATCTCTTCTTTGGAGCAACATGTATTCAAGACCTTTTCCCATCATCTAATTGGGTTATGGGTTTGTTTGTCTTTGTATTTTGCTCTTCATTGGTTACTTTTTTTTTTTTTGGATGGTAACACTTCTCAGATGCATGGCTTGTAAATATCTCCCATTTCCTCAGGTCATACCTTCACTCTGTTCCAAGTTTCTTTGGTAGTACAGACACAATAAAGTGTTGCTTACAGTGCATTTTTCAATGCTATGGGGCTCAAACTTAAAAAGTCACTTCTCAGACTAATGCCAAAAGGGCTTTGTCTCTACATTTTCATCTGGTCATTTTATAATCCAAGTCTAACATCTAAGCCTTCTCTTCAATTTGAATTGACTTTTGTATCATGTTAGGTGAAGGTCTATTTTCATTCAACATGTGGATAGTCAGTTTTGCAAATACTGCTTGCTAGGAAGCCTATCATTTTCCTGTGTACATACACAGCATGTTTTCCAAAGACACTTGTTTGGGGGTTGACTTGTGGGCTCCCTATTCTGTCCCATTTGTCCTTATGTCTGCTATAACACTGGTAATATGTTGTTTTGATTGCTGTCATTTTGTAATATACTTTAAAGGCAGACAATAAAGTGTCTCCAGAATTGATTTTATTCAGAGTCATTTTGGCTATCCAGGTCTTTGGTGTCTCCCTGTGACATTCAGGGCTCCCTTACTACCTCTCAAAGATGCCATTGGCCAGGCAGCCAGGCAGAGACAAACATGGAAACAGACCTGGAAAACCCACATGTTTTATTTCTGTTCTCACAGTTGTAGGCACTGATTTGTGGGTTATGTGCTGGGATACTTACGTGGTGACTTCTCCCTCCTTTGCCTTGGATTTAGTCTGCTACACTTTTCTCTAGTCAAGGATCTTTGGAGGGCCTCAGAATTCTGAACCTCCAGATTGCTTCCATAGAGGCTTATTTACATCCCTTCCCACAGTGTACAGAGCTCACCAGGACATATCTTGTGTCATTTTGACAATGTCATTCTTAAGGGGGTGAAATGGTATCTCACTGTGGTCCTGCTTAACATAATGGTTAAAGGAAAAGGAAAAACTGCTATCATATGATCCAGCATATACATATATGCTAGGTATATATGGAAAGGATCATGCTATATCAAAGAGACATGTCTATTGTGGCACAACAACAAAGAAATGGAAACCATGTCTATCTGCCGCTAAATGGACACAGACAACATTGTACATGTGTGCCATGGAACACTGTTCAGCCATAAAAAGAAAATAGAATCCTGTCGTTCACAAAATAGAGACCCTTGAGCTAAGTGAATAAGCCAGGCACAGGCAGAGGAGCATGGCAGGCTCTATGTGTGCAGCCTATAAACAGTGGCACAGAAGTAGAGAGAGAGATGGTGGTTATCAGAGGCTGGGGAGCAGGGTGTGAGAAAGGTGACAATGGGTTACAAAGAGCTGACAGCGAGAAGTCCTGGCACCATAACCCTAACCCAGCAGTACTGTGGCAGATGTCGCTAGTGTTCGGGTCTTTCCAAAACTACTTCTCTCTCTCTGTCTCTGTCTCTGTCTCTGTCTCTCTGTCTCTCTGTCTCTCTGTCTCTGTCTCTGTCTCTCTCTCTCTCTCTCTCTCTGTTTCTTTTTTATGGTTTTTGAAGACATGAAGACAGGGTTTTTCTGTGTAGGCCAGGCTGGCCTCAAACTCACAGAGATCCTCCTGCTTCTGCCTTCTGAGTGCCGGAATTAAAGGCTTACACCACCACTGCCTGGCTGATCTTTCCAAAAACTTTAAAAAGTATTTGTAAGTGTTTATCAATAAGAAACGACCACTGTGAGGAGAGTGATCTGTTTAATGTGGTCTAAGCATTGTGCAGTGAAAACATGTATTGAAGCACCAGGAGTATTCATTCATATGTATAACTTTTATGTTTCATATAGCAGTTAGGATACGTTTCAGCCTTGGAAATCCATTCAAGTTGCACGTTTTCTTTGACCATGTGTGAGGGCACCATCAGGCACAGGGGCTGGTGCCAGGTGTGCTCCACTTGTGACACAGACGTCTCTTAATACGCTTGCTTCCTTTTTTGCATTAATCCCTTAGAGTCATTCAGTTTACTGTTAATAAAAGACTATCAAAAAGACCATTTGTAAGTCAGTAGGGTGGCAGCTGGGGACTTAACTCCGCTGTCTCTGAAAACGTGCTGGGAAAAGCTATATAACTGTAAGTGAACATGGAGAGCCACGTGAACACATACACTCATAGTTTTGTTTGGTTTAATGCTATAATCTCACTAGGGGGGAAAAACACCTGCACAAAATAAAAATCTCAAAGAATGGGCAGTAGCCACTGAGGAGAGTGTTAGAACAGGTGTTGCGTGGAGATCTTTGATCTCGCAGGCCCTTTTATAAAGAGGCTGAGGCAAAGTACATGTCTGTGTCAGAGAGAAAGCTCAGGGCAGTGCGTTGCTTTCCACAGGAAGGGAGGGCTTTGCCTAGGGCAAACTTTACTCTGCCCCCATTTGTAAGGATGAAAGCCAAGCACGTGGGGCACGGGGTACACAGGGCACTGTGACACTGTGACTTTCTACAGACCGCTGAAGCCCCAGGAAAGCAGTGGCAAAGGGTTGGAGTAGATCCCATGAACACTCTAGAAGGACCTAGACATGGAGCGTGTCTGCCAGGATGCTGCTGCAACAGCCTAAGCCTGTTCTGTCACGGCCTGTGAGGCAGCCTGGGAGCCAAAGGCGGGCTGAGAGAAAGGGGCATAGAGAAGGCACTGCCTGATAGAGCCTTGAGGCCTCTGCTGTCTTGAATATTTCATTAATACAATTGAAAGGGCCAGTGTGGAAAGTACATAGAATTCAGAGTCAGGTGCGGGGGGGGGAGGTAGCGGGAGTGGCTGGAATCTAAGCTAAGTGTCCCAGACAGGTTACCCTCCGAGCATTACTTCAACACTTGGGTTTCAGTTCCTTTCTGGTCTGGAAAACTACAAGGACCTCCCCATTGTTTGTGTGTAAGGGGGTTACTAGACTGGCATTCACGGTATTAAAACTTACCATCTAAAGGAGACATTTTAATTAAACAAGTATTTTTTAGCATATTTCTTTGAGAATTTCATTCAGTGAATCTTGATCATATTCACCCGAACTCCTTTTCTTAAGCACCTCTCAGATCCACCATAACCCTAGACTTTGTGTCTTTTTTAAAAATAACACATTCCAGTGCTGTCTACATACCCCTGAGTATGGATGCATCTACTAGAGCAGGATGGGTCTACCAGGAGCCACACCCTTAAAGAAAACTGACTCTCTGTGGCAGAACAGCCCCCATTGCTCACATATTTGAATGTTTGGTCCACAGCTGGTGGAAATGTTTGGGAAGGATTAGGAGGTGTGGCCTTATGGGAGGATGCATGCCACTGGGAAACTCTCACCATTCCCAGTTAGTTTTCTCTGCCTTGGGCTTGTGGATTAGGATGTAAGCTCACAGCTACTGCTCCAGAATCATGCCTACCTGTTTCTGCCATGCTCCCTGCTACGATGGTCATGGACTCACCCCTGAAACTGCAAGCTTCCAATAGACTATCTTTTCTATAAGATGCCTTGGTCATAGTGTCTTACCACAGCAATTGAAAAATAACTAAGACACCTTCCCTCCCCTAGAACCAATCAGTTGTCTGTACATGCTACTTACACATATTTTAAAATAGCACTCTTTGCTTTTCATGATAGTCTTTCCCATGGTTTGAGATGGAGTGTCAGTGTAGTTTTGATTTGTGTTTCTCTGGTGGCTAAAGGTGTTGAGAATTCTTCATATGTTCATTGGCCATTTGTGCTTCTTTTGAGAGAGTGACATTTCATTTGCCTATCTGCTCAGTGGCTTAGTGGGTTGTTCTGTGTACTATATTAAGCAAAACAAGTCAGACAACTATCATTGTATTCTCTCAAACACAGGTCATAAATTTTATACCTAAGATCATGTGATGACATGGTGTGTCTCTGTGTGTGCAGACGCGTGTGTTGTGAAACTAGAGTGGGGACTATCTGGGGAATTGATTGTTAAAGGGAAGGAGGAGGGGGAATGAATACAGTTAAGGCACTTGAGACACTTCAGTAGATTGTACTTATGAGACCCACCACTACATCCAGTGAATTTTTAAAATACTGTATCTTTTGGAAAATAGTATGTTCTCTGAAAAATATATAATTTTCTGTGGAGAACAGCATTGTTTGGCACTTTTACAAACCTCTTTTGTGTCTGGTTTAAGGGAAGTGCCGGATTCTCCCCTTAGCCAGGGGGAGGGGCTCAGGGCGGACTGCACCTCTTGGGCAGATCAGCTTCCACCTGTGACGGTTTTTTAAACTTTTTAATGATGGTAAGGAAAGTGATAAGAATTTGTAGTTCCACACTCTGAGTTCTAAATGTGCCATTGTTCTGGCTGGCAATATCTCTCATTGTTGAACCAAAGCAGAGAGCAGCAGCCCACCAGCCATGCCATCATCAGGAGGGTAAGCCATTCACACATGATATCTGGCTGTTTCTCAGCTGTCAGTGTGAGAAGGCTCCTCCCACTAAAGATCTTCCCTAACTCTTGACCTTATCTCAGAGCTTTGATAGCTACTGAGGAAGGGGGACTCAGTGACCTTTCAGAGGACCATAAACAATTGATCCCTGACGTGTAGTTGTAGGCAGAGTTTTCCTGTCCCAGGGACCACTTCCAAATAACCACCCAGAGGCTTATATTAATTGGAGATGCTTGGTCAATAGCTCAGGCTTATTACTAACTAGCTCTTACATTTTAAGCTAACCCATATTACTTAGTTATACTCTGCCATGTGTAAGTACCTTTATTATTATGGCACATTCATCTCCTGGTCCTTCTGCAGGTGGCTGGTGATGCCTGACTCTGCCCTTTCTCATCCCAGCATTCTCTGTTTGGTTTTTCCATCTAACTTTATCCTGTTCAGCTATTGATCAGTCAACTTGCCTATTAAACTAATCACAGTGACATATTCACACAGTGTAAAGGACTATTCCATGTGTAGTCATTTGCTTTTCATTGTATTTGAGATAGGGTCTAGGTAGCCCAAGCTACTTTCAGAGCCCTGGGTGGGGTGCTACCAAATAGTTCGTGCCGATGAAAAGAAGCTTTCTGAACATATTTCAAAAAATGTGACTGGGGATTGGGACTCAGATTATCAAATTTAGTGGTCACTGTGTAAACACACAAAAAATACCTTGAGAACCTTGGAAAAGCCCTGTCCTAGTCAGATTTAGCTGTTAACCTAACTCATTTGCTAGAGTCACTTGAGAAAGGAATCTCAAATGAGGGACTGCCTAGATCGCATTGGTCCACGGGCATGTCTGTGACTACTACTGACTATTAATAGATACGAAGGTTCAGCCCACAGTGGATGACACTGTTTGTTCTAGTTTGACTTTTGTTACTGTAACATGTTACAACTTGGGGAGGAAAGGATTTATTTCTTCTAACAATTGTCAGGTCACGCTCCATCATTGAGGGAAGGCAGGACAGGAACTCAAGCAGGAACCTGGGGGCAGGATCTGAAGCATTGGCCGTGGAGAAATGCTGCTTACTGGCTTGCTCCCCATGACACGCTAAGCCTGCTTTCTCATACCTCGCAGAGCCACCTAGGGTGTCAACATTAACAGTGGGTTGTGCCTTCCCCATAGGCCAATCTGATGGAGGGATATTCTCAGTTGAGGTTTCCTCTTCCCAAATGACCCTAGCTTATGTCAAGTTGACCAAAAAAACAAGAACAAAACAAAACAGCCATATGTCATTTGGGCAGGAGGTCCTGGGCTGTGTAAGGAAACTATCTAAGCATAAGCCTATGAAAAAGTCAGCAGGAAACATTTTTCCATGGTTTCTGCTTCAAGGGTAACTGTGACTTGGAAGGGTAAGCTTAGATAAGCCCTTTCCTCCCTAAAATGCTTTTTCTCAGAGTGTTTTATCACAGTGACAGAGAGTGAACTGGGACGGAGTCCCTCTTCATCCATGGGCTTCTACAGTTATGTCATGGATTCTAAATGCAATTGTCCACAATATAAAGACAATTGTTGTATTTTCAAGTTAAGTTCACACACACACACTTATTCATATGCACACACACACTTTCAAATTTTAAAATTGACTATGCATAGTAACCCGTGGTTCAAAGAATAGACTAAGAATTTGAAGTGAGGGCTGCATTCCAAAGATCTGGTGGGACCTTGGCACTTGTCCAGATGAGCCCATGACCACCACTTCTGAATCAGCACAGTGGCAGAATCTTCATGAACAGTCTTACCAGTTTCTGATTTACTTTTCTTTTTTGGGGGGGCAGTGTTCGAGACAGGGTTTCTCTGTGGCTTTGGAGGTTGTCCTGGAACTAGCTCTTGTAGACCAGGCTGGTCTCAAACTCACATAGATCCACCAAAACCATCCGTCAAGTTTCTGATTTTCTTATAAAAAGCAGCATTTGGTTTAGCCTCTGTGTTACCCTCCATGTTTGCCCCTACAGTCCAGATGCCCTTGCATCACAGAGCGTCTGTTCCTCCCATTAGGGAAGCACTAAGCCTAAAGAAAGTTGAAGCTTGGAGCCATAGAAGAGATGCTTGCAACACACTTTCCTCCACCTGGGCATCCCAGTCACTCTGCTGTCATGAGCCATTTAGGGTTCTCTCTCTAAGGCCCAGTTCAAAAGGTTACCCTCTGTGAGGCTGTCTACAAGCCTTCTGGTCAGAATTAACAACAGGCAGCTTGACCCCAAACATTTCTGGCCTTGATCAGATGCAAGCTTCCTCTGCCCTGTAACCGACCATGTGGCTTTGTAAGCATGTTTCTTAGGCAGCTACTCATTGTCTGTGCTTATTAGCAGTTTCTATATCCAACTGGACTGACTTTCCCACAGTTTTGTTTCTCCCAGTAAATAAGAAAGCATCTCACAAAGCAGGTGCTACAAAGGCATTTTCTAAACTGCACATTCAAGAAACCAGAACTGTATAAAAGCTAGTATTAGAACTTAGATCTCCTTGGAAGCACAGTGATATTTCCTGTCATAAAATAACCCCATCTACATAGTTGGCTAAATGTTCAACAGCCAAAACTTCCCATTATGTCAGTTATCAGTTTACATGGAGGTCCAGAAGCCTCTGTAGAGATGCACATAGTGACAGCTCCTCCTCAAGTACAATGCTGCATGTGACATGCTCAGCCAGCTTCATTGGTGTTGATGGCCATCTTGACCAAACATCTGGGCTTACCTAAGAGACTGGCTTCCTGGCACTCCTGTGAGGAGTTATATAGGCTAGCTCGGTCTCTGGGCGTGCCAATGAGGAATTATTTTGATTAAGTTAATTAAAGTGGGAAAACCTAACAAAAAAGCAGGGTGGTGCTTTCCCCTAAGCTTGCATCCTGGACGACATGGAAAGGTTGAAGCTAAGTGGGCATAGTCATCCATTGCTCTCTCCTTCCTGACTGAGGGCACAGCATGACCAACGGATTCAACTTCCTACTGCCTTCGATTTCCTGTCATTATGGACTGTGAACCTTGACCTATGAGGCAGAATAATGCCCTTTCTTCTTTAAACTGACTTTTTTTTCAAGGTGTTTTATCAGAGCAACAGAAAAGGCCTCTTACTAATAGACACCAAGAAATACTAACATGTTATCAGGTGACACTATGATATGCCGTCAGATTCCAACACTTATTATGAGATATCAAAGTAAGAATGGAACCCATTCAATACTATCACATACTGTACATGGGATACCACCAGACACCAATATACATTATGAGACACCATAAGATACCAACAGATACCATGAGTCACTGTGAGATACCATCAGATACTACAACACACCAGTGGATACTACAAGCCACCATCAGATACTATGAAACACCACAGCATACCATAAAACTCTTTGAGATACCATCAGACAAGATGCCATCACCAAGTTTTTACTCAAGGCCAGTGTTGCCTAATCAAAGAGTTCACCCTGAAGCTGCCCCTTCAGTTCCTTCTCTGTGGAGGTTTGTCCTGGCTGCCCTTCCAGGACAAGTAGCAGCCTAGGATTTTGCAAGATAATTCACTGTCCATACCATAGTGCTCAGCACTGCTCTTTACTGCAGAGCTGGCCAGTCTGCTGGTCGTGGAGAATAAGATTCAGGACATGCTGCCCTTGTCCACTAAAAGGCTCGCTTTGGAGCCAGCTGCCCCTCTGGAAACACTGCTGTGTCAGGTTCCAGCAGAATGTTCTAGGGGTCACCTGTATTAAAGGGTTCTGTTGTAAAGTTAATCCCCATCAGCTAGTCTACAGACTCATGCCAGAGGAAAGGTCTTTACAAAGCCAAATTTTCCGAAGCCACCAAGGGCTCCAGGTACCCTTGTTCAGCATTCCCGGAGGTGTCTTATGAAAACACTCAGCGGCTTAGCAGGGCACTTAGTTTGTAAAAAGGCTCCTCTATGCAGCCTGTGTCTGCAATAAAAAAAGCATTCAACATCTTGGGATTACAAGAGCAACAATTAAGGCCGGGCCTGAAAGCTGACCTCGCTCCTCAGAGGCCATGCGCTCTTGCTCAGGCTGAAGAAAACTATGTCAGACTTAGGTGCCGATTTTTACATAAGCCCTGAATCTCCCTTTAGCAAACAAAAGCTAAAGAAAAATTCCAGGGCCTCCCTGGACTGGGGAGGAGCACAAACAGGGAGGTGGGGGAAGGGGCACATGATGAAAGCTGGATTGGGGAGGGACCCACCCCTCACTCCTCAGCCGAGATCCCTGCAACCCCTTTCAGACTGAAAAGGAAAACACGAAGCTTTTCCACACAATCCCTTCGGTCAACTTAGTGAGGATGGCACTTTGGCGACTCCTTTCACACAGTCCTGCGAGAGGCCTAACTTGAAAGTGTTCTTTAATGTCTTGAAAGCAGAAAGCAAATTGGAGAAATACTTGCAGACACTTTGATGGGCCTGGGAGCTGTTCTGGCCTTTCAGGACACAGTGAAGGATGGGAAGAAAAGCCTTTTGAGGCTGGGCCGCTTCTCTAAACCAATGCTTGCCTTCCACAAGTCAGATCACAGGGAATGTGGAAACCGGTGGAAGACTTGTCGGCTTCCAGAGCCGGCTTGTTTTTAACTGTCCGCAGCAATTAACAGGATGGGGGGAAGGCTTCCTTGCCTCTGCCTAACCATAGCAAAAACAACAAAAAATTCCACCATTAGTAAAATCTGTGCTGCTGGCCTAGTATGCTGTATGTGTTCTGAAACTAAGGAGCATGGCCAGAATAAGAAAAAGAAAAGTGAACGCTGTCACAGTCACAGACATAAATGAAGGAGCATGCTTCTAAGAATCTACATCAAGCAGAGACATTTCCAGGGAGGAGGGTGTGAGGTCCTTTATCACACAAGGCACAGCTCACACCTCTGAAGAGCTGCATGGAAGGGTGTCATTGAGGCAGAGTGGCATCATGACCAACTGTAGCCGTCCCCAAGTTCTTCCATGAGCAGCACTGTTCAATGCCAGCACAAAGGATGGGATGGGATGCTATTCCAATCAGCCATGACCTTCTGTCTTCTGAGCTTAGACCTTTCATTATACCCTCCCATCACAAGAGCCCAGGCGTCCCTACTGTATACAGGCTTGAGGCAGGGGTTCAACCATTTGCCTTAGGAAAGGGCATCCCCAAGTCTTAAAGTTGAGTCATCTGCACAGTCCTACCGCTGATACCGGCCTATTTGGACTGCAATATCCTGACCTGGACTTGGTACAGACATCTTTGGGTATAGATAAGCACGTTCAAACCCTAACCCTACAGTTCGCCAGAGTTCTGAATACTCGTTCACTGTCTTCAGCTCCAGGGAACTTCTCTGCCATCCAGTGAGCTGCTTGGGAAGTCCAGGGGCTTTCAGGTTTCTCAGGAAACCAGCGTCTGTACTACAGTATGAGCAGGTTCAGTGAGGAAGCCCTGGCCATCTTTGAGACTGCAAAGACACGAAGGGGGAGCCCCACTCAGGAACTCAATGAAGAGATAGTCACAAATGGTCTCCATGACTGCCAGACAGCTACTCTGTGCTTAGAAAGCCCCAAAGGCATCCAGCATGGACACCTGTCACAGGCACCACAGAGGAAGGTTGCATCACTTGTCACTTCACCAGACAGGTATGGAAACAAAGGCCACAGGCAGCCACGGGCAGCCACGGGCAGCCACGGGCAGCCACGGGCAGCCAAGGCAGCTGCCAGCCTGCCGAAGGATGCTGCCCACTCCCCCCACACCAGGATGTGACCTGCTCAGAACTCTTTCCCTTAAAGAGAAAACCCACAGCCTTCATCTTTAACCCAAGAAAGACAGCCCTCAGTTGACCTTTAACCAATCAAAGGAGAAATGTGAGCTTGGTGTTCATATTATATCATAATTTTGAAATGTGACTTTTCTACAACTGAGAGACTTATTTGTGGCTGTGATTCCCAAGCCACTGGCTGACAGAGGCATCCCTTGGTGGGAAGGCAAGCCCCTGAGCATGCTTGGATCACACTGGCTGGGGTCAAAAGGTCCCAGAGGTGGAATCTGACACATAGAGCTTCAAGCTCAGAGTTACTTTTTTGAAAATATTATGAAACCTCATGACTTGCTATTCTAACATGTGGGGGCCGGAGTTCTCTTTGGATTTCAAGAAAGTTGGCTAAGTAAGTCTCAGTTCATAAACTGGATTTGATGCCATTGATACTTTGGTCTGTCCTTGGTTTTCTATCTGCAGTGAGTAAGCATTCATTTATATATCCCCAGGAATAGCATCACGCAACAGAGAGATGTTCAGGAGACACTGAATTGTCACCACCAGCTGAGGACAGGTGCCATGTGTCTACACCCAGAGCAGCTGGAGACAGAAAGTATTCTTGCCTGCAATGGCTTTATTGTAGACATACTCAGACTACGAGCATGCTAGAGCTGTGGGCTGGGACTCAGATCTAGCACTGGAGTCTAGCATCTAGTTTGGAAGCCAATACTCTGAAGCTGGAGAAAGATTGGCCCCCGAAGCCATGGAGCAGGGAGACTTACCCTACCGTGGTCTCTGTAGCTCTAAGAGTCTCTAGACATATGTCACCCTGGTTGTGCCCTATCACCATCTACCTACGGGAGTGGGGTCTCTGAGAGAACAGATCCATGGCTTGTCTAGCCTCTTCTAGTCTGTGGCACATAGACTTTAGAGCATTGTTCTAGGCTCCAGCGACTCCAGCGCTGTTTCTATGTGATGACAACAATCACATTTATTCAGAGCATAGTTATATGTTGACAGTTTACATGTGCGTTATAGGGTAATAGTTTATGAGTTACAGGTTGGCAAGTCTAAACCCTGTACATAAACTGATTTAATATTTTCAAAATATCCTGAGGCATGTGTCATACAGTGTACACTGCCATTGCAGCCACGGGGACCAAACACAATGCTGTGTCTACCCCTCTGCTGGGGACATGACCAAGACCTGGGGTGCAGAATGTCCGCAGAAACAAATACACCCATTGCAGGCAAAAACCATGTGGCCTTTGGTTTTCTGGGTCAGAGTGGCAGGCAAGCATTGCTGGCAAGGAAGGGACAGTGCAAATCAGACCTGCAGCTGCCTGCTAGGCCCCAGTGAGCCCCAGTCTTGTAAATGATGGACACTGTTTTAAATGCCACGAATCCTTGCTCTACAGAGACCCATCCTGGAGTTCTCCACTGCATTCCAGCAGTGTCTTCACTTCCTGTTTTGTCTTCCCTGCTAGGCCTCCTCTTCTTCTAACTCACTATTTTCTCATGTTCTCCTGCTTCCCCAGATCCCACTCTCAAGCCACAGGGCTGTGCTTGTGTCTTCCATACACTGTGTTTACACTCAAAGCCCTCCATGTCTTCTTTGAGATGTAAAGGTTGGGCAGCATGGCCTGTCTTGAATAGCTCCTTCTGGAGCAACTGATGAGTACTGAACTTGGATCTTCTGAGAGAGTTCAGGCTGAAGCGGGGCATGCCTGAGTGATGGAGCTGTAGAAAAAAGTGTACTAACTTTCCGTAGAGATGGACACCAAGGTGGTAATGTCCTGGGTTATGAGTTGGGGGGGTCCCTGGAGGCGGGGGGGGGGGGGGCGGCTGCGTTATCAAAACAATTTTCACTTTTGTGGGAAACTATTTACAGTGCCTGCTGTGGAATTTAAAGCTGCAGGAGTGGTTCACACCAGCCTTCTATCCACATTGCCATTTTTGTGGTGAAAATGATAGTGCCAGGGGTCTGGGTACAGACAGAGGCTGCAGCTGAAGAGCCCTTGGGAAAGCTGCCTAAGACACCAGGTCTGGGAACAGGGGTCTCATGGATGGGTTGAGTTTCCCAAGGGCTAATGCTGTTCACAGTGTCCCTTTGAAAGGCCAGGGGTGGCTCCCTGGCACTGGGACAGGAGGGAGCATTACCAGGCACAGGTATGAGGCAGAGGTCACAGAACCCCAGCCTAGTCAGCAGGGAGCTGGAGCCTGTGGAGATCTTCAAGACACACAGGGAAGACAGGGAGGTGGGGAAGCTGCAGCCTGTGAGGACATGCCCGGTGGCTGGGGCAGCACCTGATGGCAAGGCAGAGCTGGGAACAGGCTATGGATACCTGATCAGGTGGGTCAGAGTGGTCAGCCCAAGCATGGGTCTTTTCATGATGCCTAACAATCATGGTCAAAACACACACTGCCTGTCTCCACAGTCATGGAATGCATACTCCAGTTACACTTGCTAGTGTAAGTGATGATTCCAGACTTGCTGTGGGAATTCTTTCAGGGCTCTTGAGACAAGCTGCAAAATCAATTTTCCAAAAAAGTTATACCAATCCAGTCTGACCTCTTTCTTGCTGTGGTTTTGATGGTTTAATAGGCAGGGATTGTTATTGTAGGAGTACTCTAGGTGTAACTCGTGTATGTTTGCTAGTTTATGCATGTAATTCATGCATGCACCCTGTTAGGTGTAACCCTGGTTCTGGCCGATGCAAACAGCATTGTTTATATATATGTGCATGTGCATGTGTGAGTACATGGGTATGTCTATGTGTGATGGGGGCATGCATATGTATATTTTTGCTTGTGTGTGTGGAGGTCAGAAGACAACCTTAGGCTCCACCCATCTCTTTGCTTTGTTCTGAGATGGTCTCTTACTGGCCTGTAAACCACCAAGTAGGCTAGGCCGGCTGCTCAGCAAGGCCCTGGTGTCCACCTGTCTCCACACCCCAGGGTTGGAAATCCGTGCCACCACACCCAACTCTTTCACACGGTTCCTGGGGATCAAACTCAGGTCCTCATTCTTTCACAGTGAGTACCTTACAGACTGACCAGTCGCATTATCCTAACCTCAGTTTCCAGACGCTTCTCACCAATATACACCTACAGGATGCTCTTGTAGCCAACTCTCACTTGATAAACATTAGAAATTCTCATCCATTTTAAGGAATTGTTTTGGATTTTTTACATTGGTGATCATGCCAATATGAAAAGCTGATTTACCCTTTATACCCTATGTGTATCATTTTATTAATTATTGTCATTAACTTTCTGTATATATACTTTAGTTGCAATAATAAGTTCAATGTAGAGCAGAAAGCACGCCCTTGCATCTGTCTGACTCTGAAGGAGAAAGCACACACTCATCAGCTCCGCTGTCTCACAGGGCCCCTTTCCAGACTTTCAGGCTCTCACTGGTGCCTCCATCTAATTTTAGAACTATTATCCATGCCCATCACCATCATTATCAGTCAAAACTTCATTGGCAGTTCTATTCAAGTCAATAAGAAAAAACAATTTTAAAAAACAGTAACAACAACAAAAACTTTAGAGATCCTGACAGAAAATTCTGTCAGATCAGGGCAGAAACAAGGAATTTCCTGGAGAAAGACAGGTGGCCAGAGTGCAAGGCACACACTCCACCTTGCTGACTCCAGTAACAGCGCACAGTAAGATAATGTGGTGGTGTCTGTCTATTATACGGATATATCTATATAATATATATATAGTCTTTTCTATGCAATAGGGCTGCTGAAAACATGAGGAATATTCTAAAGCCCACCAGAGTTCCTGTAAGAAAAGTAGCATTAAGCCCTCCAAGTGGCACAGCATGGGAAGGCAAGGGTTCTCACCTGCCCAGGGAGAGCAGGGTTACCACAGGAAGCAGTGGCTACAGTGAACAGACTAAGCCTCTTTCCAAAGCAAAGACTAAAACTACAGAGAAGACTGGCTGTTAGAAGTTGCAAGCATTGTGAACTGGGGGGAGAGGAGAGGAGAAAGGGCCAAGTGACAGTTCTAAGTTGGTATTGTTATAACGACAATAAAGCCATGAGACTGTACTCAGTTCAATAACAATACTGCACCATGCCAAGCAAGTGAGGAAACTGGACTGTTGCTACTCTCAACTTTTGTAAAAGAACCCGTGCCAAGAAAATAGTGAAAAACTGAATCAATGGGTAGATGGCCACTGAACTTCACGTTAACTGCTGCTCCTCAAAAAAATAAAAAATGCTATTAAGGAAAATAAAAAGGGCAGCCACCAACTGGGAAAAGGTTCTTGGACAACACAGATCTGATGGAAGCTTGGGCCAGAATCTATAAAGAACTCTTAGAATATAATAAAAGACAAGCTGATTTTTTAAAGAGAAGGGATGTACAAAGGATTTGAAGAGACACTTCACCAAAGAGAATAGAGATAGACAGTTAGCCACGAGGAAGTGCTCACTGCCAGTCCCCATTCAGAAACTGCAGCTCACCCATACTGAGGCGTCACCACTATCACTAGCGAGTGGAACTGCTGACATGTGGAAGCTCCCACTGCTCCCTGGGGCACGGACACGGTGGCTCTACTTTAGAAATGAGCTAACACTGTCTCGTGTCAAATTGAACACACACTGCAGAGTCTCACTCCAGGCATTTACCTGAGATAAATGAATGCAAATATCCCCATGGAGACTCACACATGGAAATTTAGATTAGTATGCTTCATTAGTGCCTGTTGTCCCAGCCAAACAACTGCTATCTTCAGAAATTCACTAGGCCTGCTTACAAAAGACTCTCACAGCTGGGCTTGTTGACTGTTGATGTCCCCTCCTTGAAGGAATGAGGGGGGTCATGGGACCCTCATCCTAGTATCCACCCATCAGTTCTGTCCTAATTGCAAGGGGCCTCTGGGTCTCAGAGAAGGGACAGAGTAGATGAGTTGGGCAGGGATAGGGGAATGGGACTCCATCCTGTCACCTTAGGGAATTTATTGTCCATGCCGGATGCAGGCTGTTGGGTGTGGTTGCTTCAGGGTCACCTACGCTCATTCCCATAACCTTTCACCAATGCTCTGATAGTAAGCCCAATAAACTCATTGGTCTCCCAGGGTGAATGGCAGTGGAATAAAACTTTGCTTTGTCATTGGGACCTTAGAAGTGAGGAGAGTAACCTGCCTCATCACCTCCAAAGCAAAAATTCTTGCAACAGTGTCCCAAACTAAAAACAGCCCATATGCTTGCCAACTGGAAAATGGATTAGTAATTGTCAGGGGCTGGGCACAAAGCCTACCATGTATAGTTGTTGCCAGAACAATTCAGAGAGAGAGATGACCTATCAAGGCAGGTATCGTCACAGTTTCTAAGATCTTGGGTCAGTAAAGCAAATCTATTGCAAAGGCTTTTAATATTCTTTCTTTTGAACTATACTAAAGGACAATTGCCCTGGTAGTGTGGGATACATAAAAACTTCCTCCACCAGGAGCTGGAGAGACAACCCAGTTGTTAAAAGTGCTGGCTGCTCTTCTAGTGGACCCAGGTTCGATTCCCAGCACCTTCATGGCAGCTCATAACCATTTGTAACTCCAGTCCCAGGGATCTGGTTTTTTCTGGTCTCTGTGGACACTGCACAAGTGTGGTGCTCATAGAAACATGTAGGTAAACATATACATTTAAAAAAACCTTCTCATTTTTGGAGACAAGGTCTCGCTTTGTGATCCAGGGTGTCCTGAAACGTGTTACATATAGCAGTCTGACCTAGGGCTTACTGACTCCTGACTTTTGGCATTAAAGGTGTGTGTTACCATGCCAATCATAGAGACAAAAATCTTAAAAAACAAAACACTTCCTCCATCATTTATTCTTCAACTCTGGAAAATATAGGGAAGACAAGAGTATAGGAGTTAAAAAATTTTTGGTGGAAGCAGTCACAAGCCTTAAAGGGAGACACTGGCTACTCCTAACAATGGGATTAGAGACCCCAAAGGGAGCTCAGGAGGGCTCAGTAGACCATGGGAAGATTTCCCTGTAACCTCTGACAGTTCTCCTTTGCAAGAGTATATGAAATGTCATCAGGTGACACCAGCAAGTTGGACCAGAAGAGAAGCAGTTATGTCTGCAACAGAGACTTGTCATTCAAAGGACAAAGTCTAGCTCCACCATGATGGTGTCTCCTTGTACTCAGCAGTCTCCAAGAACCTAGCAAGTGAGTTTCTTCTCTTTGGGGAAGTACAGAGATGGCTTTGCCCTGCCGGCCTTGCCCCAGAGGTGTGGTTCTGGCAAATGTGGAAGTCTAAAATAGCAGACTGTGTGGGAGAGGCTCCCTTCTTCCAGCTCTAGCCTGGAGAAGAGCATTCTACCTTCATGCAGGGCTTCAACAGAAGCGCCTTTCACGTTGAAGGGTCAGGCTGAGCTAGAACAATCCATTGCTGGGAAACACAGGAAGACAGCTTCAGGCAGCTAGTTATAAAGATCTCTAGGCTGTGCAAGCATGGGAGCAGATGTCTGCCAAGCAGAAAGGACGGGGCCCCTCCTGGAAGAGACTCATGAGTAGTGCACCTTCAATTACTGCCCCTTTACAGCAAAGCACCCATTTTAACCTTGCTTTAATAAGTCCTAAAAGTCCTATTGTCAAGAAAGCGGACTCTTTCAGAAAAGAGCCTCTGAAGAAAATGCGGCACCCACTACATAGGATATCACAACCATACTGGAGCTGCTCATGTGTGGACGGCAGGTCGTGGTGGGTGGAGTAGCAGGTAGCAGGCCGTTTGTCAGTCTCAGATTAGGATGGACCCAGGCCCTAATCCCTGCAGTTGGTGATTCTACTGACTCCTAAGGGGACAAGAGGGTAAGGGACAGCCCCGACAACTGTCCACGGAATCTAGTGACTGGGCTAAGAGGGAGCCCACACTGCACAAACCTCACTAGGATCTTCACTGTGCTTAGCAGCCACAGATAGCTAATAGTGCCCTAGGCAATCAACATAGGAGGAGGAAGTCTGTCATGGTCCAGGCTGGATTGGGCTAGCCTGCTGTTTTGGATCTGTGGCAAAAGTATATGGTGAGCAAATGCAGCCACCTCATGGCAAAAGAAAGAGAAAGGCCAGAACCTCATGTCCTTGAAAAGACAGTCAATGACCTAAGACCTCTCATTAGGCCCGAGACTGACCCCCGGTAGTATCACCCTGAATACCAAACAGGCTTTGGGGGAAGTGCAGAATCCCAAACAATGCAGTGCCAGCTCTACACGGACCGTGCCTGCATCTCTAACTACGCTGTTCGGCTGGGCAGGTGTGCTGTAGGAGCAGCTGCGTTCACATACCCACTCATAGTCACATAGGTACAAACCACACTCACACACATGCATTCACATACGTATGCCCTTTCCCACTCTGTTAACACAGTCACACACTCTTACACACACACACACTCACACAACTTTTCACCCACACACACACTTACACACTCAGCACTTTGTTCAGTTACACAGTCTCACACCCACTCACACTCTCATGCACACTCACATGGTCATTCATTTACAGTCAGCCCCATTGAGTCACACACACTCTCCTCACGCATACTCACATACACCCACAGAGTAACACCAATATGGACACACTCTTAATCTCACACACTCACATGCTCAGCCCCACACACATGGTCATATACACATATAGCTACACTAGTACACTCGCACATTTACAGTCATAGTCACATTGACACACGCATACGTACACATTCACGTACATGCTCACTTCCATGGTCACATTCTCCTCACACACAATCGCACGTTCTCTCGGTGACATCTCTTTCATGTAACACACACAACAGTCATCCGATGGCGTCTGTTCTCCCTTCCAGGCACATGGTTCAACTGAGGCTGGGCCGGAAGCCTCTCCCTGCTGTGGGGCAGGTGAAAACAGTGGCTTTGCTCTCACTTTGCTTGTAAAGACCACCTCACCCAGAAGGTCACACTTGTGCCTAGTCACCCTCGTTTTAGGTGGACCGAGGCCAAGGTCACTGCAATTAACAGGACCTCTCAGGAGCCTATCCCAAGGACAGCTCCTAGGAGACCCGACACTCTCCCTGGTCAGGGTAGAGCTGGGTCAGCCTGGCCTGTGTAGGGCGCAGTGCAAACCCCTGGGAACCCCACATGCACTAACTCTTCCCAGGGCAAACCCCTGGGAGCCCGCATGCACTAACTCTTCCCAGGGCTTCTCTCAGCAGCCTTGGCATGCCGTTTCACAGGGGTCAGACCAAAGGAAGCTTGTGCTGAGAGCTCATTAACCCCATTCCTTCCAATCTCAGCCTTCCCAGGTGGCTAGCATGCGTAGACAGTGGGTAAACATTTGTGGACAGAGCACTGCAAGGATGTGCGGACGTCTGTGTTGCTGGCCCCTGAGTGGTGAGGCTCAAGAGCTCCAGACTCTGGGGAGAGAGCAAACCTGGACGTGCGCCTGTTCTCTCCACTGTGGCCTCAGAACAGCAGGACTGGGGACAGGATAGTCCCTTGCTCCCTTCAGGAGATGAATCTAAAACCGAGGCCAGTCTCCCCTCTCCCAACCAGGACTTAGGAATTCCGCGCCAGGAGAACCAGGGAGTGAAAAGATGGAGGCGTAGGCTGGGGACTGGACGCTCTTCAGGAAGCAAGGTGGAGGGAGGACTGGTCCCAATCTCCAAGCAACCACACCAGAAGGTTCTCAGCGGGAGTGTTTGCCTTTCATCTAAGACTCGGTTGAACCCTGCAGCTGGGAGCCTTTGTCGGAACGTCTGCTGAGGCCGGGGAGTGGGCGAGCCTCAGAAGGAACCACCTGAACCATCTCGCACCGCGCCGGGCATCTCCACCTCAAACGGTGTTAGCAAGCTTCATTAATTAACACTCCTAAAGTGCTCTGGGCTCTGTGGATGAAAGGGAGCTCTCCAAGTGCAACGTGTCATTACTATTAAAATGATATTTAGTATTGGCAGACGGACCAGATGCTGAGCACAGATACGCCTCGGCCACAACAGAAGAAAGGTTTGTGAGGATGTTTCAGAGCGCTGCTAACAGGCTCTCCCAAATTACCCCTCCCTCCCATAATGATGATTTGAAGAGAGATAGGATCTTAACCGCTGCAGAACCCAAGGGTATTTCCATGGTGCATTTCGAGGACCTGGAGCCTGGCGCACAACAGACTTTCAGCCTTGTCTATCCTGCCGCACTAGATCTAGAATAAGCTGTGTCTGAACGGTAACAGTGGCGACCACGTTCCCCTGGACTTGCATTTGGGGACAATTCCACATGCTCGCATGTTATTCCGGCCTCTGCACTATGCCGTGTGCTGTTGTCTGGAGGCGACTCTAGAGAGTAAGGAACAATGAAGAGTTAAAAGTGTGTGTGCAGCGAGTCGGCAGAGAAAATCCCCGGCTGCACAGTCAAAGGCCTGCGCCTCAAGCTGCCAGCCACAGACAGAAAAGTGCCGGCGAGCAAGTCCCAACACGCACGTCTTTATTAAATCTTTCTTTACAACACAGAAGTTAACTGTCTCCTGAAGTATGTGGGGTGTTTAAACGTGCCACAGCTGACAAAAAAGTAATTTTTAAAGTCTCGGCACACGATTATCCATGGAAACAACATCTTGCCATCCGTTTCTGCTCAGTGTGTAGTAAAGGGGGAAAAGCAGCCTCTGAGGCAGCCTGGTACTTCAGTCCGCATGCCCACCCCCGAGTGTCTGCCCCATGTGGAGATTAGCCAGCCAGCTTCTCCATAAGGAAAGGGCTAGGGAGAAAACACCTTCACTGTAGCAGTCGCTGCTGCGAACCAGCAGCAGAACTAACATACGGCCAGAATGAGGCTGGGGAGTCAAGGCCAAGAGGCAGCGTCTATCCAGGGCCTTCTTGCCGCATCAATTCCTGGAGGAAAACGTGAATCCAAAGGGCTTATAATAGAGCAGCTGAAGGATGAGGGCCGAGTCGGTCTTTTCATCAGGGACACATACTTGTGATGGCAGCATCCAAACACTGTCAAGGGCAGAGTCAGCACGGCCCCACTGCCTTCTCAAGGTCCCACGCGTCAATATCACTGTGCGGGGGGCATAAGGTTCCTAGCATGTGGATTCCAGGGGAGATGCTCAGAGCAGAAAACAGCTGGAGTTAACAACATCACCCACTGCAAGTCACCTAGGCACACGTGTGTGGCTCAAAGAGCTTCTGTGAAAACTGTTTGAGTGGCCTTGACATTGGCCCTGGAGGGAAGGCGGGGTCTCACTATCCTCCCTTGAAGGACTCCAGGTTCCAAAACCCCACAGGATGAACTGTGAATAAGCCTACAATGCTCCTTGGAGGTACATTATCACTAGGGTCTAGCCTTCACCATGGCTCCCATCCTTCTGCAGCTCACTCAGCTGGCCCAGCATGACCACCATTATTCCTGACCAGCCATAACTGGTCTGGGTGGGTAGGGGTTTTGTTCTCTGTTCCCCCCCCCTGGAAAGCTGGACAAATAACCTGCATACATTTCTTTTTCTAATAGTCAACACCAAGCCTTTCTCTGTTGCTTGGGTAGACATGGAGCTGGGTTTCTACTTAGATTTACTTTCAAATAGAAACTAAATAACCCATAAATATTCACAGCTAGAATAAGAATACACAAAGGTATTTTGAATTTAGCTGTCAGGACCTCCCTTTTAGGAATGAGGGTTGTGGCCCACAGGCTATGGTAGGTATGCACTGCATGGCCAGTACTGAGGACCGAGCCAAGAGTCAGGGATCCAGCAGAGTCCATCATGTCTTGACAGCAGCAAGGATACAAACCATGCCCCAGTGGACACAGCTTAAGAAGTAACTGTGGCAATAGAACTTCTGGAAAGTCCTTGTTTTACCAACGAAGTGAATATTGCTTGCTTTCTCGAATTAAAGCATCTAAAGAAATTTGGCAAAGGACACAAATGTAAATTTCCTTGAGGCGTGGACTGCCCTCCGAGCTCTGCCATCAGTCCTCCCCAGCTTCCTGAAGGTTGGACACCCTGAACCAGTGGTTGAGTCTCCATACTGAGGCCAGTGCTGCAAGTCAAGCATCCCAAGAACACCTCCTTTCACACAAGACCTGTGATGCTCCCTGGATGTTCAGAGGTTCAATTTTTTTAAATTAAAACTTCTATTCTTAAATGCAACTTCACTTTAGAGGTGTAATCATCATTGTGCTATCAAGACAACCATGAAGATGATGGGGATGATGACATCATCGATAACAACTCTTAGAAGTGAACCATGGAAAAGTGTCTAAGGGCTAAAGTCTAACTTCAAGATGGGCTGCAATCACTGAACCCCTGAGGTCCTTGGAGTACCCAGAAAACTTTTAGCAAGCTTGCCACAACCTCCTTCAGTTATGTTAGGCTGACTTTAGCAAACAGTATTCAGCCACACAAAACAGTGCTGCCCCCAACTGCTGGCCAGTGCCTGCTGAGAGATACCTACTGAGGTCTTGGGGGACATGGAAACAGATTTGATAGCAGTCAAGTTAGAGGGTCGTTGCTAAATGTGTCAGATAATCGTCACCATGGGTTTGAGCATTTCAAAGATTCACAGTTGAGATCATCATTATGTCTGCACTTGCCCTGAAATGCTTTCACAGAAAATAGCTGAGGCATACAAGAAAGCCTCTCACTGAATACAGGTCAGAGATACTTTGATGGTTTATATTCTATGTACACATATCCTCTTTCCTTTTAATAATTTTTCCTGTTGATTAAATATATCAGCATCTACATTATTAAAAGATAAGGTACTGTGTGGGTTCCAGAGATGCTGGGAACCAGGAGCAGGGTCTATCTAGATCAGTAGTTCTCAACTTTCCTAATGTTGTGACCTTTAATATAATTCCTAATGTTGTGGTGACCCCCAACCATAAAATTTTTTGTTGCTACTTCATAACTGTAATTTTGCTCTGCTGTTATGAATTGTAATATAACTATCTGATAGGCAACCCTCCTGCAGAGGGGTCATGACCCATACATTGAGAACCATTGGTCTACAAGGTTCTCTCTTCTTACCACTCTACTGGTGGCCTCAGTGGTAGCTCCAGCCCCTTAAGCGCTTTAATGTGGAAGATTGTTTTTAATTCACAGGAAGGAGAGTATTAGCTGGTTCATATTCAGAGGGTGGGAAAATATTTCTGCAATCTAAGGATTGGAGTAATTGTGTAGAGAGGGTACAGTCAAGTGCTCTGACTTTCCACTATGTTTTCACCCAAGACCAGGCTACCAGAGCATCAAGCCCTGCTCATCCCGTGTTCTAGTGCAGTTGTAAGCTTCATGCTTCTCCTCACTCATCACCTGCCTGCGTGAGGAGCTTCTCTTCCCTTTGGCTGCATGGACACATGAGCTATCATGTCCCTTCTTTCCATCTCTAATTCGCTACTTCAGTAAGACTTCCTTTAATGGTTACCTAGTCCCTCAGGGCAGGCAAGGGTTCTACCACTAAGCCACACGCTCAGTCCCTGCTTTACTTTCTGACATGAGGTCTCATTAAATGGCCCCTTCTGTCCTGTACAGCCCAGAAAAGCCTTGAATTGGTGATCCTCCTGCACCAACTTCTGTCTTAGTTAGGGTTTCTGTTGTTATGAAGAGACACCCTGGCCCTGGCAACTCTTACAAAGGAAAACATTTAATTGGGATTGGCTTAGGGTTTCAGAGGTTTAGTCCATTATCATCAGGGCAGGGAGCATGGTGCTGGAAATGGAGCTGAGAGTTCTATATCTGAACCGCAAGCAGCAGGAAGAAAGACTGAGTGCCACATTGGGCATAACTTGAGCAAATGAGACCTCAAAGCCTGCCCTCCAGAGTGACACATTTCCTCCAACAAGGTCACACCTTCCAGTAGAGCAACTCTCTATGGGTCAAGCACTCAAAATATGAGTCTATGGGGGCCATTACTATTCAAACCACCACAGCTTCCCAAGCAGCTGGGGTTACGGGTCTGTACCACCAGGTCCAGTTCCTAAATCATCTTCCAAGAACTTTCCATTACCCCAAGGCTAGACCCAAGCTACTGCCTTGTGCTGGTTGTCACAACTTCTTGCATATATAGTGAACCACTCCTGAGTCTGAAGCTTACTGTGCTCCTTGAGTCTCATCCATGAATGAGCACACACACACACACACACACACACACAGAGAGAGAGAGACAGAGAGAGAGAGAGAGAGAGAGAGAGAGAGAGAGAGAGAGAGAGAGAGAGAGAGAGAGAGAGAGAGAGAGAGTAGAATGAGATGCATTTATTTCATGTGAAAGTTAGTTTCCTTACAAGAAAGCCAGGATGTGGAGCGGCTGCAGAGAGGAGTGCATACCAGGATGGAGAGGGGGCTCTGCTGGACTTGGCCCCACTGCCAGGCTGCACTATCCAAAGGCAGAAGCTTTCTGGTCCCATTTCAATTGGTTTCTTCTCCTCAGGATTTAAGATAGCTGTATGCAGAAATATGCGTCCGCATCACTCTGACTGGACCCCACCCATTCCGTTTGGTTTAACCACCTGCACAGGTTCTTTCCTCTTTGATTAATAAAAGGGTGAGATGACAATTGTGACAGGTGCAAAAGAACCAATTTCTGCATCATCGCCGAGAGGATCACTGCCCAGGGCCACTCGCGGCCCCAGCCCGCATTCTGCTGCCTGGCTGCTCCCGAGGCCGGCTTTGATGTGCTCGGGTTTCATTTTGCTTTGCCTCAGTGAGATGTCATCTGGGGATGTACCCAGAGTCCTGACACCTTTCAGATGCCAGTCTCTCGTCCCTCTTCACCCGATGCTGCTGCTTTTGATCGCTCTGGAATCCGCGTTTTCTGTTTTCACCTGGCTCTTTTTACACGATGACTTCTATGTATTCTGAATGTGGTGACCTTTTGTCTATATTTGTCAAAGGTGTCAAAGAGGTGATCTTTGAAACGACTCGAATTTTGCACGTGCTTAGCCTCTGGTTGTCAGAAAACTACCCCGTGGCAGTTTAGGTTTCCTGCTGTTTGAAGGTTCTCTCTGGCGCGCATGTGCACACGTGCTTGTGTGTGTGTGTGTGTGTGTGTGTGTGTGTGTGTGTGTGTGTACAGGTGCATGAGTGCATGTGTGTTTTAGGGAGTGGTCTCTGGATAACTAGGCATGGAATTGTAATGTCCTAGGCCACATGTGATTGGCATTCTTCTCTTCTCAGGCCCATGCTAGCATCGGCTGAGCTCGGGGCCCCGCCCCATGCCCAGGCCAGCTCCTTACCTTCTCACATATTCAGGATGGCCTGCTCTCCTCGCTCTGATGCTCAGAACCCCTCCCTGTGCCCAGGCTGGCTCCTTATCTCCTGTATATCTGGGGTGGCCCACTCTTCAGACTCTGTCTTGCTTAGTTCTGATGACCAGGAGTCCTATTATTTCCTGGTCACTCACTTACTTCCAGGGGCTTTTGTGCACTAAGTGGCGTGTGGCTCAGGGGACCCTGTGACAAGTCCACGTGCTTTCTCCTGTAATTCTATGAATCAGTTTTGGATTGAATATTCAAACTGGCTATGAAATATCTGTACATTTTCCCACTGTCCATTTCCGTGTTATTAATTTCCTGAAGGATTCTATTCCTATGACTGCCTGCCCACCAGGCAGCCATTGTGCAGACCCTCTTCTCTGCTGGGCAAGATGACTTTAGGTTTTCTATGTGAAGCCTCAACATCTATTTCCTGGGTCTGGGGACTGAACTCAAAGATATAAACTATCTTTAGCGGGGTCTGTGCCCTTCCTGAGGCCAGGCTTAGGATGTGTGCATGAGCCCACATTCTAAAGTCTATGCTGTAAACTGACTGTAGATATTTCGGTTGGCTTCAATGGCTGTGAGACAATGTGTGCTTGCTTTGATCAACTCAAGGACAAGGTCGAGTATTTTGAGATCTCTTAAAAGAAAAAATAAATGTTCCTATATTCTTATTTCCACTGCTTCTGGGTGACATTGGGTAAACACTCACGTGGCTTTCTTTGCAGGACGCCTTCCCAGAATATCTGAGGACTGGGTGGCATGGCTTGCAATCTGAGCTATCTGCCAGCCTCACCATGAAGCAGGCACAGCAGAGATGCATTCTAAGCACACGCAAATGGACATCTTGGCCCAGGAAATGACAATGTCAGCAGTGGCAGCAGCATCTCTGAAAACTAAGGACAATGATAAAAAATCAAGGATGGAGGCAGGAAGCAAAATGTCCTCAGGACCTCACAGAATGGGTAGTGTCCATTTCTTCCTTCTAATGGCTTCCCAACTTGCTGGCCTTTCTCACTGGTCTATTTGGAGGACCATTTCCCGTGTGCCAGATGTCTCGCTATGTTTGGGTAATTATAACTATTTGAGGAATTTCAGGAAAATGCCAGCTCATTAGTGGCTGAGAGCACTTGACATTCTCTTTCTGATAAAAATCAGGGTTTAAAATTCATACAACACATGGCACAAAGCAGGATCCAATTCAACAGAATCAAAATGTGTGTGATCAAGATACAGGCTGTGGAGACATGACCACTGACAGCGGCATTTTCTGATGAATGTGGTCATGTTCTTATGGGACCTATTTTGACGGTCTTCAAATATCAACTAGACTATAAAATAGGAGAGTTAATCCGTTGTTGAATAATACTGGAGAAAAGACTTGTCTAGCAAAGCATGATATTGGCCCAGTAATTACCAGGGAAAGCCCTTTCTGGTTGTCATTGTTCAATGAGCCAGAATCATCACTGAGTTTTTAAAAGACATTTGCTGCTGAAGATGCTATAGTGTGACTCAAGGTCACTGTCCGCAGGCTCCGCACACCCTGCCTATGACTCCATTGAGGATACTACCTATGATTCTGTCAGTGTTTTCCACCCAATGGGTTGTTAAGAAATATGGGGACAGGGCTAAGTCTACAAGGACTCCAAGAGTGAAAAATAATTTTCCCACTTTTAAAAAAGCTTCTTGCTCTTTAACTTGAAAACTTTATGTAAACATGTACACTGCAACTGCACGAAAGAAAATCTAAAGGAAAAGTTTAGAGGAATAAAATAATATTACTCTCTAATCATTTTATTAGCAGAACAGTCTCGAACGAACCATCAACCAAAGCTATTGCCTATCTCTTAGTTTGCATGTTCCAAAAGAAACCGCAAAGTCAGTAAACTATAACCTCCTGGTACTTGACACCAACTCATGATTCCCAGGGGCTCAAGCTAGGCTTCCTGGATTCAAGTCTAGCTGTCCCCACTTCCAGTCTGTGATCTGGGAAGTCTCTAAACATCTCTAAGGCTCAGTTTCCCCATCTGTGAAACATACAGTAGTGCTCACCATGCAGGATCCAATGACCAACTGAGAACACCTTTGCACGGAGCTCTTTGGAAGGTGGCTCCAGTCCTGATTACTAGCATCTTGCATCTGCATGCCTGTGCTCTGGGAGGCTTGTCCATGACCGTGACACAGGGTATAATCACCAAGATGCTCTTGGTGCACCCCAAGATGGATGAACAAATGTTGTGAATGGCACTCATTGGTTCATCTTCCATGTCAAAGATTTTGAGGTTATGTCCTCAACGGAAGAAAGCGGTTTCCCGTGGAGGTCACAGTATCCACTAACAATGTGTTAGAGGCAATGAGTGCTCATTTTGGAGTCCATAAATGCTGACCCAACCAGGCAATTGATAAAGAAAAGAGATCAAGCCAGACCAGAATAATTTTATTTATTTGTTTTTGTTTTTTCAGACAGGCTTTCTCTGTGTTGTAGCTCTAGCTATTGTGGAACTCACTCTGTAGAACAGCCTGGCCGTGAACTCAGAGATTCAACGGCCTCTGCCTCTCGAGTGCTGGGATTAAAGGCATGTGCCGCCTCCAGCAAGAATTTTTAAAATGTATCCAACCAAACTGCAGATGACACACCAAGTTAGGAGGGACAGTGGTAGGACTGATGTGAAGTGAGACTCGCTGGATGCCTGCTTAAGGGTGTGCCATGCCTGTAATTCAGGCAGAAAGAGAGCCAAAGCCCCACCCTTGGGAAGCCCACTTTATCTCAGTCCCTCAAACAAAAGCCTGAGGTTTTTAGTTGAGTGAAAAATTTAAGGACCAGCACTACAACCACACAATGTCATAGAAGCTTGCTTCAGACATATGTGACTTCAGGTAAAACAATAAATAAAACCACTGCTTTTCAATACAGAGAAAGCCCGTCTCAAAAAAACTAAACAAAGAAACACTGCCTTTACTAGCCTAGTATGTACTACTCGGGGTTCTCCAGGGAACACATGTGATAGAATGAGTATATACTAAATGGGTATTCATTAGACAACACAGTGTGGGTATCCCAACAATGACTTTCTCATACTGCAGAGGACAAGAGTGTGGTAGTCCAAGTGGTTCATGTGGCCCATTGGGCTAGTTCCTTCCACTGGGTAAAATAGTATAGTTGTAAGAATGGTTGAAGGAGAAAAGGCAGGGAGAGTTCCACCAATGGTCTCCAAATTCCCAAGGTACATTTTTGTGGCTTCAAGAGAAAGTGCTAGAAAAACTATTAAAAACAAACTGAAGACAGTTTTTATAATATAAGGAAATACAGTGTAGCCAAGCTGGTCCAAACACAGTGACTACATTCCTAGGAGGTGTGGAGGGTTGACTCGGGAACAGCTTCTGATAACAACCATCACTGAGGAGAGACCTTGCATCAGAGCTAACACTAGTTCACGTGGCTAAGGAGAACCTTTCAATTCTCTTGGTACCATTCTGAATTTTTCAGACTATAAGGAACCTATTCAACTATGGAGTGTTCTGTAGTCCTGTGCAGTTAGTAAATTGATTAAATGATAGGAAACAAGACATTTTAGCCCTGGGAATAGTCATATATAAGCAATTTTAGTGTGTTTTTCTTTTGTTTCTTTTTTGTTTGTTTGTTTGTTTAGACAAGATTTCTCTGTGTAACAGCCCTAGCTGTCCTGATACTAGCTTTGTAGACCAGGCTGGCCTCGAACTCACAGAGACCCACCTGCCTCTACCTCCCTAGTGCTGGGATTAAAGGCCTGTGCCACCACTGCCTGGCTTCAAAGTGTTTTTCTAAGCTTTTAGAATTAACACAGTAACTTATCTAGTATTTTTCTTATTGCTGTAACAAAATTACGTCATCAGAGGGTACCAACACAGCAGCTTAATAATTTCCTGGGAATTGGCCTGGTCAAATGGACTTAACATACACACACTCATACACACAAATGCACATGCTTATACATACATAGACAACACATAGACATACACAGAAGGCACACACACACACACACACACACACACACACACACACACACACCTTCCTCTGACATAAAAGCCAGCTTCAATGATACTACATACCAGTCTTGGGAGCTAAACAGCCTCTCATTTCATGGCATAGGAATAAGTACTCCCCAGTGAACCCCTCACCTAAGTACACAAGGCCACTGCTGCATCCCCTATACTTCTATGACAGGAAAGAAAGGAAGATGACTGACAAGCAGAAAGGGTACCAGTGGAGACCAGTGACATTGAATGCCACCTTCATCTGAAGGAGGTACAGGGAGACAAACCACAGTTGATACTCAGAGACCCCAGGAGACCTGGGGGTAGGAGCTTGGTTTATGAGTACTCAGCGGGGAAGGGTTGAAGGGTCTGTGGCAGGGACAAGGAACCTGCTTAAGGAGTGGACACCACAATAATCCACACAACAGGAGAGGTTAGGGACAATGGGGCTGGATGAGCTGTCACTTTACTATAAAGTGCTTTTTAAAAAATTAAGAACCCAACTAGGGGCTCCATTCAACAGGGTTGAGTTCCAAAGAGCAGGCGAGTGTGGTGGGGGGTGAGCCCAGGTACAAGGCAGGACACATGAGCGATAATAACTAGCAGGTTAAATAATCACCTATACCTCCTGCCTTAGGTAGGAATTGGGAAAGGGGCAGTATATAGGTATGATCCCGCAAGGAAAAAATCATCCGAGAAGGGACAGTGACAAAACTGTTGATGGAGAGTCTGCAACAGGAACCTGAAGGTTCTGGTGGGTTTAACTGGCAGGAGACACTGGTGCAACCCTTTTTGTAATGACCCTGGAAAATACGTGAAGAGTTTCACTTCAAAAGCACTTCTCAGTGTTTCCTTTAGGTAACTTCCCAGGCCTGGGGATGTGGCTCGTGGCTAAGGAGATTATCTAGCAGGCAATAAGCCCTGTGTTCGATCCCTGGCACCACACAAAATAAGTACATAACTTGCCAAGCACACAGAGCTTGCTAATTCCTCATTGAGGAATCACATGGGGATTTTAATGTCCTAGCAGCTGATGTTGATCGAGAATCAATCTGAAATTAGGGTTAAGTTTCCTTTCTGAGATGATTATTTAGGGCAGCAGGGAAATGTGTTGAGATTTTGGAGAATTCCATTTCCAGGCAACATTTAGAATGACATCATGGCCATGGGTCAACACTTGAACCACAAACAGCACTGAAGTTAACTTCTGAGCCAAACTGCCCCGTGCTGTGGAGAACTCCCGGGTATCTCAGAGAACAGAAACTACAGGATATGCTGCATGAACAAAATAGTCAGCTAGTGACTGTGAAGTGAGAACTTAACCTCTGGTGCCCTAGAAAACATCCCTGAGCCGGGCGTTGGTGGCGCACGCTTTTAATCGCAGCACTCTGGAGGCAGAGGCAGGAGGATCTCTGTGAGTTCGAGGTCAGGCTGGACCGACAGCCTCCAAAACAATACAGAGGAAACCCTGTCTCGTAAAACAAAAAAACAAAAACAAAAACAAAACAAAAAAAAACCCGAAAAACATCCCTGGGCCCACCAGTTCTTCAATCCCCCTTTCCAGGCCAAGGGTCCTCCAAACTTAAGCAACCGAGGAGACACACCACACACCTGGGCCTCCTCCTACAGGAAGAAGGGAGAGCATGAAGGCCGTGAAGCCAGCACAACCATCAATGTGAAGCCAGAATAACAGGACTCACCCCACAATGGAGCCTGGACACACCCTCTATGGAGCGAGGACCCGCCCTACTACGTAGCCAGGATATGCTCCACTTTAGAACCAGGACCCACCCTGCCATGGCAGCACACACCACTCCGTGGTGCCAGTAGCCATTCCACTCTGAAGTCAGCAGACACCCCACTATGGCATCAACACGAATCCCACCATGAGTGCAGTGTAGGTCTTCTAGGGGGTCAGCACACACACCTCCATGAAGCCAACAATCACACGGCCCAGCACACATCCCACGTTCCCCAAAGGGTTGCAACTTGAAGCACTCTTTTCCCAGTATTCCCCGGCTCTCTAATGCCATGCCTGAGCTGTATGTGTTTCCTGTTCCCTCTCTTGGTCTCCTGTTACCCTGTCTTTGCCTTATTCCCCTACTGAGCTATTCTGCATCTAAATCAGATCACCTGAACCACACAGATGTCTGGAGTTTATGGCCTCAGGTGCAGATGTAGCCATGTGCTGGCCGTAATGATAAAAGCCAATGTTCTACCTTAAAGCATCACACTATAAGGGACCTTGTCCCAGTCATTGTCCTCAGTGCTGGGGTCACTAAAGACAAGATGCAGCCCTAGAGGCCAGCGAGAGTCACTCCTCCACCAAGGAGAGCACACTGTGAGGCAGAGGCCGAGGGGACCACTCAGGCTCAGAGAGAAGCACTATCTGCTTCCCACCCCTACATAGGAGATCTGGGAACCAGGTCCCTGGCATGTGTCAAGTCTTTCCTCTCTGGAGAATTGTTCATAAAGGGGAAATAATTTCAGAGAAGCATGCAACACGCACACACACACACACACACACACACACAGACACACACACACAGGGCCCTAGAACATCCTCTGTCATCACACAGTAGTCACACAGTCTGCACCAAGAGTATTGAGGTCCTGTATGCACGGGGTACAGAGCCAGGCCAGCCTAATGTGTTTTCAGCCCCATGGGCGTGAGAGCCAGTGAGGGTCAGGTCTTCTCACAGTGCCTCCCTGCTCAGGTGAGCTGTTATCTTGCTTGGGGAGATTCAGCCCGAGAAGCGGCATAACAGCTCCAAAGGGGTGAAGTGCATCAGAGAAAGACTCCATCCTGGGCTTGGGGTCAGGCCGCATCCATATTACCTGACAGGATCTCAGGGCTCCAGCCCCAGCTCCAGCTGGGGAATCCACACATCAGCTTGCAGTCTTACTCCTCACCCAGAGCCTCGAGGCCTCAGAGACATGATCTGCTCCTTTTCCTGGTGTGTTTGCCTTCTTGTCCTGGCTCAAAATGTTGAACACGGTGAGACACAAGTGTGGTTATTCCCATTCTGCTACTTAACAAGAAATGCCATTTCTATTAATTAAACATATAGATGTACAGAAAGGATACTTCTACATGTCACAATGACAATTTCCATGGTAAGAGAAGAACTTTGGACAAGAAGCCTCTCTCATGAAATTCTCCTTAAAGCTATCAGTTATTAAGGAAACAGGCCAGAGAAGAAAGCTCAGGCCTCAAGCATTCTTCATAAGCATGGCTCAGGACCTTCCAGCCTCACCCCTTCTCTTTAGAGCAGGCTCTCATCCCAAGCAAACCTGGCTGTGGGGTCTCACTCACATACTCACCCACCCTGCGGGGTCTCACTCATGGTCGTGCGCAATCTGCCCACTGTGGGGTCTCACTCACGTGCACGCGCACTCTGCCCGCAGTCTTCACCGCTCTCTTGAGACGTTCAGACCCTGCTGTGACTCTCTCACCAAGACTCATGCTCTGCCTGGTTTGCCTTGATGACTAGTGACTGTGTAGTCTGCAGAGACCTTGTCTCCAGCCTGCGTGGCAGCCCCACCTTACTGAGATGCCACCTTGAGCAGAACCGCTGACCCAGGCCCTGGTATCAAGTGAACTAAACAGACCCCAGTTGTTCCCAGGGTCCTCTGCGGGCACTTTGCACGTGTGCTTTTTCTCCATGCTTTGAGTGGGATCAGACACCACTAAGCTATCTTAGAGCACGCTGATGGCCTTCCACGACTAAAGTGAGAAAAAAAGCAACAAGGAAAAAAAATGTTCCCAAGGGCACTCCCAAAATATTGCCCCACTGACCTACCTCTCCTGTTCCACTTTGTCCCCCCAAACGAGAGCTCAGGGAAGTGGGGCCAGAATCCTTTTGTATCTGACATTGAGCAGCCGTGTGATTTTGTCTGAAAGCATATGACTATGTTGGTAATTAATTAAGCACACTGAGTCTTGTAATTCAGCGTCTGCTCTGTTGCCAGGCAGTATTCTCCGACGTTTATCCCAGAGGCCATGGAATTCCCAGTAGGAAAATCCTAAAGGTAAGATAGCCCTGAGGCCTGAACTCTTGGAAACCTTAAAGCCCTCTGCATTCCAGTCTAGGTCCTAGTCGGACCAGAATGTATCTCATATCCTTTCCCCAACGGTTCCTGCACTGAGCAGGGGCTCCATCCAATTGCTGTTTGAGAGAAATGCTGGGTTCTTGGAGGCATGAACACTGCTTGTCACGTTTGAAGTGAGGACCTCTGGGGAGGCTAACCCATGCTGAGATTCACACCAGAGTAGATCCCAGGAAGTGGATTCCACCCTGCCACCCTGTCACTCACCACCTTGGCGTGCCCCCTTTCTCCACCCCCATTTAAGATGAGAATAAAGAAGCCTGTCCTGCCATTGCCAAAAGTCAAGTAGACAATGGTACATGAGGCACTCATGTCACTATGAATGCAGGCTTGGTGGCAGAGCATGACACACAATGCATGGAACGGGCCAACCTGAAGCCACGTTTTCCATGCAGTAAGGAGTTGGGTGGTGAGAGTCAAGCTGTGTGGAAATGGCAGATAATGGCTCAGGGATCCAAGGGTCACTCTGCTGCTTGGCAACAGGGGCAGGACACAGATATTAGTTGAGAAGTGTTCTGTTGGGACCATTGCCAGCCAAGCTAAGACTGTTAATCGCTTCATCTGTAGTTGACACACAAATGCTGGCATATTAGTCTATAGGGTCAGTGGCATTATGAACACCCCGACTGTATCATGTACCCACTAGATGGCCAGTAATTGGTGCCCCTTCCCCTGGAACTATATAAAGATTGATTCCATGAGTTCCCATAAGGAAGAGAATCTACCAAAATACATACAAGGTGCACTGCACAAACTAGGGTTAACATGTGAACAGTCCCTTCATGCATGCAACTACAACACCAACCAGTGAAACAAGCCACCTCTCACCACCCCCCATCGCTACCCAACCACCCCAGCACGCTTCTCTTGATGCTCCTTCAGGGCCTTTCCAGACAGTAAGAGTGCTGGTAATTGTGAGCATGCTATCTCTGACTCCATTTTTCAAACTTGTGTTCCATCACATAGAACTCAGGAAAGCTGATCTAGAAAAAGCCATGGGTACACCACTGTGCTGTACTTCATCTCTGTTATACAATTGAGGCTGAGAAAGCAGAAGGGCCTGACACATCCTAGCACTTGCCACCCAGCCTCCCAGTGTTCATGTCAGAAGCAGGTGTTCTCCCTAACACACGGGTCTCTGGCCCTGAGTGATCACGTGTGAAACTATTAAAGAGTAGAGCCTCTAGCCTGTGAAACCCAACTCTACCTGGGCATGGGTCTTCCTGATCCCATGTGTAATCAGTACCAAGCAGGATCTGATCCTCAGCTGCTCTCCATCAACTGTCTACATACAGCAAAACCAGGAAGTCATTCTTGGGCTTGGCTGAAGTACAAACTTGGGGATGGTTCTGTGTATAGTGGACACACATCTCTGAGGTAGCAGAACCCCTCTGTTTGCCCTCACACTGACTTGCCACAATTTCACAGGGTGCTGGAGCACATAGTGGGCACTAAATGAATACTCTGTTGAACAGAACTCTTCATCTTATCAATGTTGGGTTTGGGGATGTTTCCCCAGGTTCCTCAATAATCCCAGTGTTGATTGTCCAGGTATCTGTTTCATTCTTACCATTAATCCCATCTGGTGGGACTTAAAGAAATTAAGATACATGCCAGTCTAGGTGTGTGGCTCAGCAGCAGAGTACTTGCCTAGCAAGGGGATGGGGATAGAAGGAAGACTGGAAGGGAAGGAAGTCCTTCCTGAGATCCTCCATCCGCATTTAGTACTTGCACCATTTCCAGAACCTATAGGGCCATCATGCCACAGCTGCTTCCATTTCTTCTACATTTAATATGGAAAAAGGCCATGAGAGTTTAGGTGCTTGATCCAAGGTCATCATCCAGTCATATAAAGGTTTGAACAAAGACCAAACCTCCTAATTTTCCAGTTACACAATATGGTGTTGTCTAACATGCACTTAGGAGGGATAGAATCATTTATATGTGGGAATATGGAGTAGTGAGTAGTGAATGAAGAGAGAATCAGGAGGAGATGAGGAGAGGAGAGGGGAGGGAAGGGAAGAGAAGGGGAGAGGAAGGGAGAGGAGGAGAGTGGAGAGGAGAGGAGAGGAACGAAAGAGGAGGAAAGGAGAGGAAGAAGAGAAAAGAGAAGGCAGAGTTTGGTGTTTCCCAAGTTGGACATTAGTGGTAACTTCAAAGTAAAGAATGGGTCTACTAATTGTAAAGCAATTAAAAGAAGATGAATGCAATGCACCTTGAAAGCAGTAACTCAAAGACATAGTTTACCTGGGCCAATCAAAGTGCTCACCATCCTATGGCAGTCTTACTGGGATTTGTATACCCATAGGAGTTCAACCACATCAAGGGCCATTTGCTACCACACAACATCTTACAGCTGGGAAAGTGAAGGCTGGAATAAAAATGCAGAATCGATGCCTCTGGTATCACATTCTTTCAGAAACATGAGGCAGGAAGCAGAGAAGTGGCATAATCCTCAGATGCTTGGGTAACTTTAGCAAGGACCTATGGGGTGGCTGATCAGTGACTGGGAAATGGGTATTGTGGGTAATAGTAACATATAAAACATGGAATGGCACAGCTCAGCCAATCAGGGCAGTTAGAGTTGCCTGTGAATAGAAAAGGACAGCACTTCCATGGAACTGTGAGATAATGCCTATGAAAAGGCCTCAATTCCTTCTTCTCTAACATTAGAGAAATTAACCAAACCACATGGTTCCGTGACTCTACTCTGCATGAATTCAGGTGTGTGAAGTGAGACCCAAAGCAAACAAAGAGTAAAGAGCATGACTCTTGAACCCCAGGGTCATTACTCTATCCAGGACTCTATATAAGTTTAAGTGTCCAATTGTAATAAATCCCCCAAAATGTTTCTTCGTTTTCCTCTTGTCTTCACTCTCCCATGAGTACAAAAAGTCACTGTAGATACCCAGGCAGCACTGCTGTACAAAGGGGAGGGGAGATGTCAGGAGGACCGCATGGTTCTAGGCGACCCTTTCCATGGTCAGACTCACTTCTTTCCTCTCTGTCATCCCTTTGGTAGGTAAAGACTGGCCTGGATCTTGGGATGATCCAGTCTTGCATAGAGCCAAGAGGCATGTGTTTCAAGGAGAAGAGCTGTGGAGCTTAAAACTGCAAAGGGTCATTCAGGCCTGTAGCCCCTCCTTGCTCAGGACACACTTCCAAGAGAAGCACTGCGACCCCTTGCCCAGGGCTGGAAAACTCTTCTCTGTGCTTGCATTTTCAGAGAAGCCATGGGTCTACACTGCTTGCCTCTGTTCTTGTTACAACATGAATGCTTTAACCTGAAGATCTCCAGAACAATCATGGAGGAACCACAGCAATTGGGAGAACACGCAACATCGGTGATCAAACACAAGTGGGACGATTGAACCCAATCAGGCAGAGATTGCATTCCCGCAAAGCCGCAGAGAAGCAAGGCACCTGGCCCAGTGTGAACCCTGTGCAGTTCCCTCCAAGGGTTTATGGTAATCAGCTAACAAGACAGCTACCGAGCCTTCACTGCACCCAGCCTCATCACAGAGGCCAAGTGGAATACATTAGGAAGAGGGACTTGAGGAGCTCATCACTTAGCAGGGGATCAAGTCTTTCAAATCAGAAGAATTTGAAGAGCCATTGTCATCAAGACGAATTCTGAAAAAGGAGATTAGAATTGGCAGGAGTTGTTGAAAGGACCTAGAAGGGGAGATCTTGGAAAGAAGGCAAAAAATGTGACTCTCCCAAGAGAATACGGGGACATGCTGAGAGTGTGGACTAGCATAGAGGTCACAGGGAAAAGGAAGGGCATCTAGGCTGGGCTTCTGGGGCTCTCCTGTGTGAAGCAAAGGTAATCTTACCCCAGGAACAGGGTAAGGCACTGAGAGTTCAGAGTCACAGAGAGGATATGAACCCATCTACTCAGTGAGTCACAAAGCTTAATGAGTTGCTCATGCAAAAAGAAAAGGATGGCGTATCCATGGAGCTGAGAGAGAAGCTTCCTCACTCCCTATAGCAAAGAGCATGGGGATGGGGAGAGGATGAAATAAGTCATGAAGAGATGCCAACATCTGGCAGCTAGAGGGGTGGTAAGGTTCAGGAATGTCTCCATCATCTGTTTCATCCAGTGCCCATCCTCTTAAAGACACTGGGACATCCCCCACCTGTCACCTGAAACAGGGGTGCCCAGTTTGGCTTTGATAGGGAAAAGTGGAGAGTGAGTGGATTACGTTCCTTTGGGTATAGACCCAGGAGTAGTATAGCGATGTCACAAAGAGGGTCGGGTCCCTTTTTAATTTCTTAAAGGATGAGCATACTGATTTCCATAGAGACTGCACTAATTTATATTCCTCAGCAATGCGGTGAACTCCTTTTCCCTGGGTTCCCAGCATTTACTGTTTTGGTTTGGGGGCTTTATGCTTTTTTATTTTGTTTTGCTTTTTTCTTGATGACAATCATTCCACCTGGGGTTAGATGGAATCCCAGCACAATTTGTTCCCCTGATAGCTACAGGTGTTAACACATTTTCATGTATGCATTGGCCGGCTTGTACTTCTTCTGAGACCTGTCTGTTTATTTCATTTGACCAATGTTTGACTGTTACTGATTATATCACTTGTTCATTTGTAATTCGACTTCTTGAGTTCTTTGTGTGTTCTGGGTTCCATCACTATCTGATGAGTAGCAGGATAAGAGGCCCTCTCATTCTGTAAACTGTCTCTTCATTTTTCAAGCTTTCTTAATTTGATGGAATCTGATTTGTTGTTTCTCACCATTATTTCCCAAACTGTTTAGATAAATATGTAGAAATATGTACAAACTTTTTTTTAGTTCCTAAAGGTATAAGGGAGAAATATCTTTCCCTGAATCACTCATGATGCAGGTAGATAGGCAGATAGACAGTCAGGTAATGGATAGGTAGGTGATATGCTGGTGATAGACAGACAGACAGACAGACAGACAGACAGACAGTGGTTGAAATGAGCCTATGGCCACTATACGCTCATATATTTGAGTATTTGGTCCTGTTTGTGGAACTGTTTGGGAAGGATTAGAAGGTGTGATCCTGTTGGAGGTGTGTTGCATGAGGTTGCCTTTGAGGATTCAAAAGCTCACACCAGGTCCAGTTAGCTTTCTCTGCCTCATGACTGTGGACTAAAATATGAGCTTTTATCTGGTGACTGTGCCTTCCTGCCTGCTGCCATGTTCCCTGCTATGGTGGTTACAGACTCCAACCCTCTGGAATCATTAAATTAAACTAAACCTTCCTTTAAGTTGTCTTGGTCACAGTTTTGTCACAGCAACTGAAAAATAATTAAGACATAGCTAGACTATAGATAAATAATAGATAGATGGCAGATAATAGATATTAACAGATCAATGATAGATAACAGATAAGTAATGGATCAATGATAGATAAGGGATGCACAGATGAATGGGTGTTGGATACATGATAGATGATGGCTGGATGGATAGGTAGAGAGAATGGTGATAGGCAGGTAAATACCGATCCTCCTGTTTACTTATGTATGTGTGAACAATCTGATAAGTGTGCATTCACCTTTTACACAAAGCATGGAAAAATCTCACACACTACTGTGCATATTGGTTTTCCACTTAAAATCAGGAGAAACCACTTCCCAGAAGTAGGTCTTAACCCAAACTGTATAAAGTCCTACAGGCTAAATGATACAAAAATCAGGAAGTCCGAGATCAATGCCAGCAGATAATTCCCATCTTGAAGCCTCTTCTCAGCTTGTGTCCACCGTTCCGTGTGCTCACGTGACCTACTGTTCATACAGGACTGGGAAGTTCCTCCCTCTGGGAAGACTTGAAGCAATGTCAGGTTATCACCCCACCTTCTGATCTTGTAACTCATTCGAATTACCTCTGCAAAGTCTGTCACCAGATCAGGAGGACACTGGTGCTCTGGACTTCATCATGTGAATTTAGGGACAAGAGAATTGGAAGTTCAGAGTTATCCTTGGCTACACAGCTCTGCCAGGCTCCACTGTAGAGACCACGACAACCACACAGATTGTAGGAGAAGAGAAACAATTCCCAGCCCTCAGTGAGCAGGGTGCTGATGACTCAGATTCTTGAAGGACACAACCTTGAAATGACTTTTGTCACTTTTCATATTTTTTGAGGCCATCATGCTATTGAGAGCACTTGCCAAGCTGGATGTGGCGCCTTTATAGGTCCCATCTTGACCCCTGGATCTTGAAGCGTCTCCCTCTGCACTGAAGTACAGCAACACTTGGAGGCCCCCTTCCTACTGCTCCACATCAGTCTTTTTTTTTAACACTGCAGTTTGTGTTTGTTGAATTATTCAGCTCCTCTAATCGTAGAACACTTTCCTGAGTTGTAGCTTTAGTTTATTTAATAACCATGTTCCTTAGTTGTTCCCTGAGTCTTTCTTCTTTCTGAGGTTGCCAGCAGGAGCATCTGCTCCACAGCGATAATTCCCAAAGCCCCACAACTTACAGTTGATTTCATCTGACTATAAATTGTTCACAAGCTCTTCTATCTTGCTTTTGTACTCTTGTTTTAAGAAGGCAAGCTGCTTCAGGATTCTTCAACGTTCGTGGTGAAATGTGTGGTTACAGTGGTTGTTTGACTCTTGGCAATGCTTTTCAAATCTTCTTCTACTGTGAATTCATTGAGTTTCTTTCTGGTATCTTAAAGTACACCTCTTGAATCCCAACCGATCATGGAACAGGAAGATTCTTCCTCTACAGTATTTGATGACACACATGTGGGTATAAGTCCAAGGCCACACAGTAAGTAGGAAGGAACTGTCCTGATTCTCCAGGTTACCCATGTAAATAAGCTCATTTACATTAACTTGGCTTCAGCCAATTAGGGCTGCTGATCTGTGCAAAGCTTTTCTGTCCTCTGCCTTAGCAGCACACCACTTTTTTTCTTGTTTAGAAGTATCAATTACTATATAATTCCCCCACCTCCTCTGCTTCCTGGGACTCTGCTGCAAGCTGCCCCGGACACCTGCTCCTGGCCCAATCATCTTCTCGCTGCTTCTTTCCATATGCGGTGGCTGCTTTTCCCTGGGGCTGGGTCACTGAGTCTCCGGCTCTGCAGCTGCGGGTGTCCTCCCAGCCCTCCTGGGCTTCCTTGGTCCTCTCTCTCCTTGGCAGCCTTCCCTCCTATATTGTGTTTCAGACTTACAGATGTCTATGATTCTGTTGTAAAGACAGCATTTGCATTTTTATTCTCATTCTTCTTGCTGCTTTTGAGTGATTTTTTCAAGAGCATGGGAAGGAAAATACCATCTTTACACAGTGATCCTAAATCCCAAACACAGTGTTAAACACAGGCAGGCACAGAGTCGTAGGAGGGGCCTGATGCTGTGAACACCTTCCTGCAGGCAAGCAGGCAGAGCTGAGCCTGTGCTCTCCTGGGTGACAGGCCGGAGGAAAAGCTTCTCTCCCTTGAGTCTCACACTCAGGGAGCAGCCAGGAGCCCCAGTAGTTTTGCTGAGGTCAAGAGCAGCTGCTCAGGGGTTAAAAAACATACTGCGACGATCTCACTCCAAAGCCACTACAAGTCTATGCTCACAGGGAAAGAGGCCCACTGGCAAAGAGAACTCGTTAAGGTCACTGCAAACTGACAGTGTCTAGGAGTTCAGCCCTAGAACCAAAGGGTCTCAGTCTGTAGACACCATGAGAGCAGGGGCATGCCCTAGAACCAAAGGTCTCAGTCTGTAGACACCATGAGAGCAGGGACATGCCCTTGGAATTTCCCCTTGCTTTTTATTCCCATTGCTTTGTAGTAAAATTCCTTTTAGAACTAGATTACAGTCTCTCTCCCCCCTCCATCCCAATATCATTAAAGTAAAAGAAGGAAACAAGCCAGATTCTCTGCTGTTTCATCCACAGGTTAGCTAGGAAAAGTCACAGAGCCAAGACGGACTGGTTTGAGGAAAAGACGAAAATATTCAAAGGTGCATACCCAACCCGCGAAGCATGTGTATGGGGGGTTGTGCATTTTTGTGTCCTTGAACACTTGTGTGAGAGTATGTGTCTGCAGGTCCTGTTGGCACGAGGGAGAGAGGAAGGGGGAGGAGCGTGCATTTTTGTGTCCTTGAACACTTGTGTGAGAGTATGTGTCTGCAGGTCCTGTTTCCACGAGGGAGAGAGGAAGGGGGAGGGGCGTGCATTTTTGTGTCCTTGAACACTTGTGTGAGAGTATGTGTCTGCAGGTCCTGTTTGCACGAGGGAGAGAGGAAGGGGGAGGAGCGTGCATTTTTGTGTCCTTGAACACTTGTGTGAGAGTATGTGTCTGCAGGTCCTGTTTGCACGAGGGAGAGAGGAAGGGGGACACTTTGCATCTGCTTAGACGGTCACCCTCTTCCTGACCACACTTCTCCATACCCACCCTGTGTACCAGGACACACTTGACAAACAGCTGATCTGCAAACCAGCAAGGTGGGTGCAGGTGAGAGGCTGGGTTGTCACCAGCTGGGAGGAGCAGTGTCCAGCAAGGCCTGGGAACGAAAGAGCTGAAACTCAAGCCTGACTGCAGGCTACGGGGCGCCTAGTGTGGCCACGGCTCTTTCTTTGCCCTTCCAACACCCTCCTCTCTGAGGTGAGCAAGCTGAGGAGCGATTCGTGTGTCCCATGCCCCCCTGCAGAACTGAGAAACAGGATCTGCACTCTCATGCCCACTGCGCTGCTGGCTCCACCAGGCCATCCGTCCCTGATGCATAATTAATAGTGGGACAAAAATGCAGAATCCATTTTCCAGGATTTCCGATTCCCAGGTGGCACAATAATGAACTTCCGTTTCCAAAGGAAGTGTTCCTCTCAGAGATGGATATCTCTGGGGTGCAGAGAAGAGCTTTCTAAACAAGGGACCCCTTTACCCGAGCTGCAGAGTTTCATCAAGCTCAGGGTGACTCCTGGGACCATTCCTACAGTCCCAGACTGGTCCTTGGAAGGATTTCATGAGGATGTGATACCCAGCGGCCTCACTTCCCTGGGCTGATTCTGATCACTCTGGGTGCCTGAGGTTTCTCATAAGGAAAGGCCTGGATTCTAAGCCCTCCTCTGTTCGGCTGAAGACAAGGAACTTTGATGTCTGTCTCTCGGAGAACGCGTCCTTTGAAGCAGCTTGCTAAGGGGCGCAAAGGAAAAATGGGGACCAGGCTGTGCTGCTCTGGAACTTTCCACTGGATTGCAGCCGCGGCCGGCCGACTAGCTTCCTCCCAACTCAGACCCTTCTGCAGAGTGGTTCCTTATGGCTTTTCCCTGAACCAAAACTCAGAGTGAGGGAAGCACCCTCACACAGTGGCTGTCATGGTAGCTGCTGGATTCCTAAAGCACAGGGGTTCATTATGGGAGGACTTCGAAAACCAATCCACTGTGCCCTCCTCTACTTTGGGAAGAAGCCTGCCGTTTAGGCTACACAGTTAGAGTGGCGCTTTTAATAAATTATTTCTGTATTTTATCTTGGTTGATTCGGGAAATTGCAAGTGTCCTAACGCTTAGTGATAGAAGCTGGCATATCAAAGGACTCAGGGAAACATAAACAGACATAAATCACCTTCACACTGCCCCTCCCCAGAACTAAACTCCCCATTTTACAAAGACCATGTAATCCTTTCGTTTTCTAACAAAAGCCACTGCAGCACTGTGATCCCAGAGTAAGCCAGCATAAATCTTGCAACAAGGGGCACGTTTACTGTGTTCTTTAATAGTCCACTCCCAGGGCTCCAGCCTGACATCACTGGAGGGGAGTCTGAGGGGATTACATGTGTCAGCCATTCAACTGGTGGCAGTCATCACAGTGGACCTGCCTGAGAACTCTCCACAGGAAACTATGTGCCACATTTCCCCGCCTGTAAAAGGCAGAATTAAAAAAGAGAAAAACAGCTATTAAATTAATTGGCACTAAAAGCATGTAACGGCTATCTAATCTACTAATTTTTGGTTTAATATTAACCCCAGTGTCTGCTATGACACACATTTGACCTGCCCAGGGAGCCAGCTCACTGCTTAGGTCTTTGAAGGGAGGCAAGAGGTGGGGGGGTAGGACAGGGGTTGGAATTCTTTCACCCTGACCTTGTATTCGAGATCTGTGTTTGCTCTGAGACGAGTATTGACTTTATGTGAGGCCGAGCTCACTGAGCCTGATGTAGCATGTTCCTCTGTAAAATTTAAAGGACCATGGGTTCAAGAGGCAGCTTTTAACTTGCAGGCGCTTGAATCGGCTAAGGTGATAGCATCTCTCTTCAAAGGGGGGGAGAAGCATTGGGTCCCAAGGGAAGGATCGTCCAGGGCCACTGGGCGGGACAAATGCTCAGCTGGGACCCTAAGCCTTTGTCTCCTACTCTCTACCATTTTGTTTAATCATAACCATAGAGAAGGTCCCTTGAATGCAAGGAACATGCGGACTCTAAAAGAAAAATCTCGCAATGAAAAGCCCACAGTTTGAAATCGACATGCCCAAAAGAGCATTCACTCTTTGGATCCTCAGTAGAAGGTGGAAGATGGTGAGGATGCTCAGTGTTATCTGGAAGTGTCTGGTGGCGACATCTGTATGGGGACTTCCTGCTGAACTGTCTCAGGCACTGGGGTGAGACGGAATGGCCGTTGGTTGACAAGACCTGTTTCCTTGCTCTCTATCCAATGTTACCACACGTGGTCCAGAGTACCCCTTCTCTCTACTTCTCAGCCCTGGCTCTCGAATTTCACCATTTTAGGCTTACAGAACAACAGAGGAGTTTGAACTTTTCATAAAGTGAAAGCTACTCAGTAGGAGCCTTCCTCAAGCATTAAGATGTGATGGTTAGCCGGGCGTTGGTGGCGCACGCCTTTAATCCCAGCACTCGGGAGGCAGAGGCAGGCGGATCTCTGTGAGTTCGAGGCCAGGCTGGACCGACAGCCTCCAAAACAGAGAAACCCTGTCTTGTAAAACCAAAAAAAAAAAAAAAAAAAGATGTGATGGTTACATGCCAAAGTCACCTTGTAGAGCAGACAGAAGGACCTGGAATAGCCAAGGGGCATTGTGCTGTACCCTCCAAGAGGAAAATAAGGAGGATGAATGCCTACGCTTTGGAATGGACTGTCTTCAGGACCATGCATCTGATAGCACCAGGTTGCAACAGGCTGTCTTTCCAGAGGCACCTGTGGAGACACACCCAGTATGGGATGCTCTTGAAGGAAAATCCCATGTTGCTGGAGTTAGAAGTTTCCCAGCCGTCATCTCTAACCCAGGATTCTCTCCAGTGAGGACGGATGAGACAAATTAAGGGAGAGCCCACAGGATGTCCTGTTCTCCAGTCTACCATGTGGGCACCGTGGAAAGCCTATGCCCCAGGTGTGCTCCCAGCATGACAAATGACACCTCTCAATCTATCTGCTCTGATAAGTGTGCACCACGGGGATACATACTGTCATTTTAAAGCTTGCTCCCAGCAGGCTTCAGTTTGTGCCTATTAGTAAAATGGTCCAAAAATTAGTTCTACAGAAGCAACTGCTGATGCTGTCAGAGGACTGGGTGAGGGTGACAGTGTTGCAGAAACCACCTTAGACCATCCAGAGCCTGAGCATGGGCAGGGATGGGTTAGCTCCATCTCACAGCCTGAGCATGGGCAGGGCTGGGGCTAGCTCCCTGTCTCACAGTCCCTGTGGGTTTCATGCCACATTAGCTTATGTCCTGGCCACCTCAGGGAAGACATGTGTCTCTTCAGAAAGCCAGAACCTAGCCGTGCTCTCACCCCTCATGCCCCTCAGAACACGTCTTTGAGAAAAGAGGAAGCAGAGGACATTCGTGGAACTGCAGCTGCCACACTCCCCTCTCTAGCCATCCCGTCCACCTAGTGCCTCTGAGAGTGTACCTCTCTTCTGGCCCTGTGTTTATATTTTGTCTGGCATTCAGCTTTAGATTGTGTAGAAATACCTGACCCAAAAGCACAGACTGTTGAATAAGATGAGAGCAGCTGCCAGAGATGCTGGAACAGGTGACACACACCACCCCACCATGAATTTGTGCTAAATCATTTACTCCTGTCCAAGACTGCATTCCTGCTTTATACGACTATTTCCATACTGGATTGCTCATTTGACAGCAGCCAGCATTTGCTGAGCAACAATTCCAGCTATTCTTCCAAGTGTTCTGTACGAACTACCTATGGAAGTATGTAAGCTTATAGAAGATGAAATTATTTCCATGTTTTCATAAGGAAGCTATTAAGTATGGGGAGGCACAATAACTTGTATATATCGACTCAGGCCTTTCAGGCCTCAGAACCTGAATGCCTAAGTAGCCACCAATATTTCTGAGGTGTTAGGGATATGTGTGTGCACATGCTGGGCCAATATTTCGAGGGTTTGGGAGTGTGAGTGTTTGCTGGACCATCTGCAGTGGGGGATGAGGGCTTCCCTGGTTGATGCTATGGCCATGGTTCCATATGGAAGGATCTGGGATGCTGTGATACTGGTGCTGCAGACACTGTTGTCTGTGGTCCTCTCACTCTGTATCACCGGCCACAGGGAATGCTTTGCCCCTTCTAAGGGAGAAGTCACCAGCTATGCCTTGGAACCTTTAGCTCTGGGAAGTCAGTAGTCTGACTCCAGGGTGTGGGATCAGTGTGGGTTCCCTCAGGCCCACTCCTGGTGTGTTCAACACAGCATCAAAGGTGCCTCTCTGGAAGGAGCAGGTGCAGCACAGCCTGTCTTGGAAATGATGTGGCTTGGGTCTTGGCTTCTTCAGATCTTGGGAAGGTCAAATGGGATGCTTTTTAAATCCTTCTCCCAGACCCAGTACTTCCTCTTTGTGTGTAAACCTAAGACCCTGCCTGGCCTTCCTTGGGTCATGTGCTGTGAATCACTTTTTCTATAAGTTTAAGACACTGGTCATCTCCCACCATCTTCTATAGAAGATAAATTTCCCACGGAGTGGCACATGGCATGACTGTGTCCTCCTCCTCACTGTTTCCCCATTCTGCTACAGATGTAGGGTATCAGTGAACCTTCAAAATATCAGTGGCTACCTAGACACTCAGGTTCTGAGGCCAGAAAGGCCTGAGTCAATATATGTGTTATTGTCCCCCCCACACACACACACTGAAGCCTGTCTCTTATCAGGTGGCCTTGAAGACCCTGGAGATGCTTGTGGCCCACACCTGAGCCCAGAAGGAGCATGGCAGCAACCTACAACGTTAACGTCAAGGCTAGCACTCAAGCTAACCAATGTCCCTTTCCCTTGGAAGTCAGGGCCAGCACTCAAGATTGTTGCTGTCCCTTCTCCCAGGAAAATTTAGATAAACACATCCCTTTTTTAGTAGGTGTTGACTATAGTAGCACTGAGATGTACCCATCAGGTGTCAAAATGTAATGGGCTTTTGTAAAATCAAAATGGTTCTGTAACTTACAATGAGATATGCCCACGGTCATCATGGTTCACATTTAATTTGGGCCAAATTAAAAGATGAATCAGAGTTTGCGTGAGTCCTGCTCTCAAATTCTTCTGATAGAATGAATAGTGGTGCACTTCAGAGATAAGAGCCAGGGGTGGGGGTGCTCACAAGACCTGGAGACCCAGAAGTATGCTTGGAATGCGAAGCCACCATGGAGATGATGGAATGTATGTCACTGGCAGCCCAAAGTCCTTCAGAGAGGAATGAAGGGCTAAGCAAGGAACAAACATGTCTCTTTTTCCTCCGTGAGAGAGGAAAAGTGTGTGGTAGCAATTTCCTTGCAAAGGACAGTCTGTCACTTTGGATGTCATTTGTCAGGCCAAAGCCATCCTCTGTGTGACCTTCCCACAGTGACACCACAACAAAACAGCATAAAAACTTCACCATAGCACAGTGCATGAAATCTTCCCTTATCTTCACCCCTGCAGAAGAAAACCAGGCCATCTTTACCAAGGACAGTTTCTCCGGGTGGCCCCTGGCTGCCCCTTCCTCAGGTCCAGCCTGTAAGGTCTGGGCTGGGATTGGTTACCGCCATATCATGGAGGAAGCACACCTGCTCTGCTCACAGGGACCTGTGGGATGAGGACAGTCTACAGGCCAGGACAGTGTGGGAAGGAAGCACATAGATGCTGAGAGTGCCCACAAAATAGCTTACACTGAAAAGAGCCTCCACCCCTTGGAGAGACATTTAACATCGGAACCGTGACAGTGCATCTGACAATGGACCATTTTAGACATTCTACAATACATACGTACATCAAAACATTTTGTGTGTTAAACCCATGTAATTTATTTTATATGTTGATTTAAACAATAGTTAAGTCTGAAAGAGCAAAAGACATAAATGCAGCACTGCCATTAGAACAGAGTAAAGTTAGGACAAGACTGCAGCAAGACCAAATTGGCTTCACACTGCAAAGCTGGCAGCATAGTGACTGAGAGTAAGGCCCACCTCCTAGCTGCTATAATATGGTGTGAGACTCGGCCTTGGTGGGAAGGCCCACCGTGGGTCAGGGACAAACACACCATGTAGACCGAGATTACGTGGGGAAGGGAAGGGAGTGGGGGAAGGGAAGGGACAGAGAGGAGAGAGAAAGAGCAAAAAAGAGAAAGACAGAGAGAAAGGGAGAAGAGGCAAAGACTAGCCTGCCTCTTCAGAGTAACAGCATGGAGAGAGAGAGAGAGGGAGGGAGGGAGAGACAGAGACAGAGACAGGAGCTTGTTTCTTAAAGGGACCTTTGTGTCTGTGTACAGTCAGCATACTGCTTGCCATGCTCAGAGGGTTGACACACTCTGCCCCATCCCCCAGGGGGCAGGGCCAAGATGTGCCTGGGTGCCAACACTAGCAATACAAGTGAAAGGGCACAGCTATAATTCATGGTGACAGATGCAATGGTCACAACTGGGGTGAGTAAACTACAGAGCGGCCATCTTTTGCACAGAGTTATTTTGTGCCAACCATTGAGACAACAGAGTCAATGTCCCCTGGTCTGCAGGAGTCTGAGGATAACTGCATACAGGCCCAGGTGACTTCCAGTTGCTCAGCACAATTCGGAAAAGGGCATTTTCCAGTCCTTCACCTAATGTCTGGCCACCACTTCCCAGGACCCAGGCTGTGGCGGTGAGTAAGGTATAAGGTGAACAGAATGGTCAGGACCATCCTGCACAGTGCTCTGGGCCCGGCGTGGAGTAGACCACAGTGTGCACAGACGAACTAAAGAGGAGAAGCACCAAAATGGGAGTGTGGGTAGGGAAGTGGGGGCTGGGAGGGGAAGGGTTGCTAAAGCTGAAGCTTGCTGTGGGGAAAGCAGAGCAAGAGCTCTCACTCCCTGACGGCCAGGCAGCAGAGCTGAGAAGGCTCCCAGGAAGAACAGCTCCACTTAGCACAGGGATGCAGCTGGGACAAGAACAGAGCCACCATGGTTAGCTTCTGAGGTTCTCACCTTGGATCAGCCATCTCCATGGGGGCCATGGAGAGAAGCCGGGGCTCTGTGAACATAAACAACTATCACCTCACTGAACACGTGCATTCTTCGATGACCAGTGCATGCGCCAACCCGTCACTTGTCAAATGTCGCCTCACATGATACTTAACAGAGCCATCTCATAATGCCTTTTGGGTTAGGTGCTATTTCAGAATTATGGAACCTGTCGCCAGATTGTGTTTAACATGTTACTCTACAACTGCATATATTACTATAGCATCAGCCTGCATCACAATTTGAAAACACATGTTGTCCTTGCACTGACACAGCTTAAAGTACTTTGTTTAGCTTAAAATCCCATTATCCTATTTTACACCCTGAGTTTTTATTCTGGACAGGGGTCCAGAGGCTTCACCACATCGCTGTGGCAATCGCTCGATCAATCATGCAAACCACCAAAATAACTTCTCTTAATGCTCTCAATACAATGGATGAAGTGAGTACCCACCACTGATTCCTTCAGCAGGCTTTTTTTCCTTAAAAGTTCCTTATTGGTCTCTATTCATCAAATGTAATGTTGGGTTTGAAAAAATATCATTTCTTTTAAGTATATTCTATGTTTTTAACATTCTTGCCTTCCCTTCCTCTCCATACCCTTTTACCTCTCCCACTAGTCTTCCTTACCCTGGCCTTCCTTCTGCTTTCACTACACATCTAAATGACTTTATATCTATATATAACATCTAGGATTACATGTGAGAGGGAACATAAGTATTTGTCTTTCTGAGCCTGTCTTGTTTCACTTAATATGAAAATCCCCACCTACATCCCTCTCCCAGTAGAAGATAAGCTCCTTTTGCTGTTATGGTGCACGCCACATTTTCTTCACCCATTCGTGTGCTGATGGACATCAGTGAGGTTTCTTGCATGTAACCTTTTTATAACTGAGCATCTGTTCCAGTGTAACTCATCATAAGACAGGAAAAGTGAGCATACGCATTGTGATAGAACAACAAAAGGTAAAATTAAATGTCTGCTTGTGTGGTCATGAAAGCCACAGTCAGTGTGCTGTTTTAATAGGGGAGTGTAAAAACTTTCTGAAATAGAGGAGATCACCAGTCCTTGCAATTTCCCTCCAGTACTGCCCTAAAAGATCTAGTCCTTCATTAAGACAAGAAAATGAAATATAAGGTATGAAGCTTGGAACACAATAAATGCATCCCTGTTTTAGGTGATTTAGCTAGGTAAGTTAAAAACCTCAAGGGAATCTATAGATAATATTAGACGTTCTGGCTGAACTTAAAAGATCACCAGAATGTCGTCAATATAAAATCAGATGGATGCCCATCTAATGACTGCAGCAGGTGCGGTGCCTGCTCTCCCTCCCGCCAAGCTGACTTCAGCACAGCATGGATGGACAGCTCCACGCTAAGCAGCTTCCCACATAGAAGGGTCTCTACTTCTGGACTGCAGTTCTACTTCAAGCCATGGAGTTCACCGTTGACTGCATAAGGGTTTTCTCAGAAGTCAGAGACATCAGGGCTCCACAGGCAGCCCTTAACCACTGGAGGGTATGACTTCTCACAGGAGTCTTTACCACAGACTCTCTGCAGCTATCCCACTCTGAATCTTGTTATCAGCATCCAAATAAACTGCCTGCTTCTGTGACCCTGTCTTGGGCTCCTCTTTTGAGAGGCACACAGAGGCTATTCTCTCAGCCCTGGATTTATTCAGCCTATGAGTAGATCTCAAAGGAGATGTTACTAGGAGAATTTAAAGAGTTGAGTGAATGAAAGTATTTAGTGCATTCCAGGACATATGGTGAAGATATTAACTCACTCCAAATTGATCTACATTCTAAATGTAATTCCAACAAAACAAGGCTTGGGGGGAGACACTTGGCAAACTGATCCTAAAATTTTACAAAAATCCAAAGAGCAAAAGAATCTGGAAAACTCTTGAACAATTCCACATGAAAGATGTACTAAAATACTCATACATTTTAGAGTTTCAGTAAACACGCTATGGCATTGATTAAAGCATTGGATGACTAACTCGTCTTGATTGTCAACTTGACAGGACTTGGAATCACAATGGAGAAAACACCAAGGTATACTTTGAGATAGTTTTCAGAGACGTTTAAGCAGAGGGGTAGACCACCCTGAGTGTAGGTGACGGCATCCCATGGTCTGGGATCCTGCCTTGAATAAAAAAAAAGTGTTCATCTCCTTCTCTGTGACTGTGGACACAGTGTGACCAGCAAACTCCCATAGCCACACCCTCTCTCTCCACCATGGTGGACTGCACGCTCTGACTGTGAGTCAAACTGAAGCTTCCTTCCTTCCATTGCCTTTGTTAAGTGTTTCACTGTGGTCAAGAGGAAAGTAACTAACACAGGTGCTAGAGACCAACAGAACCTGTGTCAGAAATAATGCCCTTGTTAACCACACAGAGGAGGAGATGTTACTCCTAAGAAAGATTCCTGACAATTAGATACAGTTATAAAGAAGACATTGTGCCCATTAGTTAATTTTACAAAGATTATTGAACTAAACAGAAAATTCAAAACCAGAAGAAACCACTGAGGATGATGAAGGAAAATAACTTCATGAGATTAAAACAGAAAAAAGGCTTCTCACTAGGAACCCCTCCCTCATGCAACAGTATTAGTCATGGAGTTCTGATAGAACGAGTTTCATTGTGCTTCATAACTCCTGAGCACCAAAACCCCCATCAGTGAAGTTAGGTGGAGGGGGTATGCTGGGAATGACAGACCCAGCAGACACAAAGAACAGGAGGCAGGGTATGCCTATCAAAATGACATTTACACTAACTGCCATCCAATAGACTGAAGTGTTTTTTGTGTGCACAAAGATGAAATGACACAATATATAGCACCATGAACCTCTATTGCTCAGTGAAACAGTGAAAGCTTCACAGAGAATGTGACTACAAGGAGAAAGAATAAAGCCATGATATAAGGCCAGATACCCAACTGACCCCTACCATCCCCGGATCATCACAGCAACTTGCAGTTTTCAAAAAATCATGTCTGGAGACTTAAAAATACTATAAACACAATGAAGAGAGGACCTGTATGGTTGAAAAGCAAATGTCAACCCATTACCAGTAGGTTAAAAATGGAAAATTAATAAAGTTAAGACTGCTACAAAACTGACAGTTGTATAATGTAGCAAGGAAACAACTACAACGTCAGGCAGATGTTACAGAAACATGCCAAACCCACTGATACTCAAAATAAGATGAAAACCAGATTGCAAATGCTCCTTCCCTCTGACCAGTGTTGGGAGAAATGGACAGTGTCCCACACTGGGAAGCAGTGTGACCTTCCAAAGGCAAGGCTGGAAACAAAATGGTAGCTAGAGCTTTGAAAACATCATCTATTTTATTAATGATTTGGAAGCAGGAGCTCCACTTTATTGCCATACCAAGCTGGAAGTTCTCGCGAAGGTACACAGCCCAGTAGTGATCCTAGCCCTGCGCACTATGCAAAAAGAGGAACTAAGTTCTTGGTACATCCTTACAAAGGAGTCATAGCACACTGTAGATACATATTCAGCCCTTAGGAAAGTGGCAAAGGACATATTTGGAGGCAGAAGTAATGTTTGTAATATAGGTGGAGAAAAGTAGAAAGAAAGCAGGGGGAAGAAGGAAGGAAAGGGGAGAAAGAGAAGGAAGGAATGGAGGGGAGAGAAGGAGACGAAAAGTGAAGGAAAGATTTGATCATTAATTATAAAAGTGGTCTTATCACTTATTTTTTTACTTTTTTAAAATTTAAATTAGAAACAAGCTTACTTCACATGTCAATCCCAGCTCCCTCCCCCTCTCCTCCTTGTCCACCCCCCCACCAACCTCCTCCAACTCCATACCCAATCCCCACTCCGCTCTCCAGGGAGGGTGAGGCCCTTCATGGGGGAATCTCCAAAGTCTGTCATATCATCCGGGGCAGGGCCTAGGCCCTCTCCCATGTGTCCAGTCTGAGAGAGCATCCCTCCATGTGGAATGGGCTCCCAAAGTACATTTGGATGCCTGGATAAATACTGATCTAGTATCCAAGGCTCCAAAGATTGCTGAGGCCTCCTCACTGACATCCATGTTCAGGGGGTCTGGATCAGTCCCCTGCTGGCCTCTCAGCCATCAGTCTGGGGATCATGAGCTCCTCTTGTTCAGGTCAACTGTTTCTGTGGGTTTCACCCTCCCAGTCATGACCCCTTTGCTCATTACTCCTCCCTCTCTGAAACTAGTTTCCAGGAGTTCAGTTCAGGGTTTAGCTGTGGGTGTCTGCCTCTGCTTCCATCAGCCACTGGATGAAGGTTCTAGGATGGCATACAAGGCAGTTGTCAATCTCATTAAATAGGAAGCGCATTTAAGATAGCCTCTCCACTATTTCTTAGTTTGCCAGTTGATGTCATCCTTGTAGATCTCTGGAAATTTCATTAGTGACAGATGTCTCCCCAAACCTATAATGACTCCCTTTATTATGGTATCTCTCATCCTGCTCTCCTCTATTCTTCCCCGACTCAACCTTCCTGCTCCCCCATGCCTTCCTCTCTCCTCCTCTTCTCCCCCTCACTTTATCCCAGCTCCCTGTTCCCTACCCCCATGCTCCCAGTCCACTCAGGAGTTCCTGTCCCCTTCCCCTTCTCTGGGTACCATGCATGTCTCTCTTAGGGTCCTCAGTCTTATCTTTTAGTGGAGTTTTTCTATAGTAAATATATACACCCTGGGGTGAGACCTGAAGAAAGACGGGTGGAGGAATGGTGGTAGGTAGGCCAGACAGACAGGAAAGAAAGCTAGTGCGGATGTAGCCGCTTGGGCCATATGAGAAGCCAGGCTGTCTGAGTCACTGTTCCACTGCTGTGAAGAGCCACTGTGACCAAGGCACCTCTTATAAAGGAAAACATTTAACTGGGGCTTGCATATAGTTCCAGAGGTTTAGTCCATTATCACCATGGCAGCACGCAGGCAGGTGCTGGAGCAGTAGCTGAGAGCTATATCCTGATCCATAGGCAGAGAGAAAGATTCTGGGTTTGAGATGGGCTTTTGAAACCTGAAAGCCCATCCACAGTGACACGCTTCCTCCAACAAGGCTACACCTCCTAATCCTTTTAATCATTTCAGATATATGGGAGGCATTCTTGGGGTTTGGCTTAGTTTGGTTTGGTTTTTCAAGACAGGGTTTTCTGTGTAGCTTTGGCGTCTGTCCTGGAACTCGCTTTGTAGATCAGGTTGGTCTTAAACTCAGCGATCCACCTGCCTCTGCCTCCTGAATTCGGAGATTAAAGGCATGTGCTACCCACCACACGGCCATATTCAAACCACCACGTATGTTGTATCTCTCACAAAGACTGAGTCTCAAGATGACATGAGTGTGACCTGGGACAAGGGTACCGAGAGACCAGCAGAGCTTATAAACAGACAGGTATAATGGTTCTCCAATGGTCTTAAAATACAAAAATGAAGTCTGGTTTGGAACACCTCCAAGCAGCATGCGTGGCAGCCGTAAAGGTGCAAAGATTGTCAGTCCAGCAGGTTGGAGGACTCAGGAAGCAAGGAAGCGGTGATGGAGGAGGGGAGGACTCCATTCAGCCCCAACCAGAGTTCTGCCAGGGACCGCTGAGTCATGAAGCCAGGAGTGGGTGGGACAGGCACTGGGAGGCTCTTTATGGGCGGCACCGTGTTCCCTTCAGAGGCTAGGGAGGCAAAGGGCCATGGGGTGGGGGACACCAGAGGCAGGAACCCAAGAAGATACTAAGCAAAGAGTTTAGAGAGGTGTGGATCACAGCGGTGAGTCAGATGTAGTTTCTCACACATGCCCACTCAGTCATAGAACAGGCCAAGGACACACCAAAGGGAGCAGAGGTGCTCACTCAAGCTGCCAGATGACACCAGGAAGAGTTAAAAGACTCCAAGCCTTCTCCACTGTGAAAGTGGGCCCAGTGCTTCTGTAGGCAATGCTGCTTCCTGTCTCCTTACAAAGAGCACCTGCTGTCTGGCCCTCTTTTTAAGTGTTTTATTTATGTTCACATGTGTGTCTGCATGTAGCTATGTGCATGAGTGCAGTGCTTGCAGAAGCCGGAAGACAGCATCAGACTTCTTGAAGCTGGAAGTCAGGCTAAGGTGGGCTGCCCGGTGTGGGTCCTCTGGAAGAGCAGCATGCACTCTCAGCCACTGAGCCATCTTTCCAGATTCAGGACCCACTTTTTTCTTTTATTTTTTTCTCTTGTAATGGATTTTTTAGCATATGTTTCTAAGAGACAATCATCATTTTCTTTTACTGAAAGAAATTTTCTATGAAACACTGTGAGGATATAAGACAAATTCTGAAATTTTAGAAATCTATTTAATGGCATTTTTATAAATTAATTTTCAGAATTGTCTCCTTTTAAACAACAATACCTTGTAGATGTCCTTGGTCCTATTTGGTGACTTCTATGCCCCACAAGATTATAGACAGGATTACATACAAACTTCCTAGGCTGATGGGAAAGGCTAGCGAATGTCACCCCAGGTCATCCCTGATAGCACATGCTTAGGGACACAGGGTGTCTAAAATAGAATGCCTCCCTGTACTTCTCGGGTCTAACTCCAATCTTGCTTGCTGCTATTTAAGCCCCTGCAAATGATGCTATGAGAGTGTATTCTGGTGTGTCCCAACAGGAATATAAGGTGACAAGTGAAAGTCAGAGGAAGACCAAGGGCTTAACATAGAGCTGTGCTGGCGCCAGCCTAGGGCCCTTAATGCCTCCAAAATCCAATAGCAAATTTGTAAATCAAATCAAAAGCACACGCAGTGAGACCGAGTGGGAGAGGTAAGTGGGGTGAAACCAAAGAAGAGAGGCAGATTGCGTTTTGGTGCTGAATTTTAAAACGAGAGACTCTTGGAGTGAACTAATCACTTTTTGGCAGAACAATTTCCCTCCAGCAAAAGTTCCTCTCCAGACTATCAAGTGTTGTTGGAAATAGTCTCGGCCTCATATTACCTTTATCCCGACCTTCGAGATTGTCCTGAGATCTGCTCAGCTCCCACTGTGGGAGAAAATGGGGCCCACTGACCCAAACACACATAAGTGCCCCTCCCCACATGTGCCAAGTCCTCCACCTTCCTCCCCACCTGCTCCAACTCCCCCATCTCCTCCCCACCTTCTCTAATTCACCCAGCCTTCTTACCACTTGTACAAAGTTCTCCTCCCCCTTCCTACCTGTTCCAACCCACCCACCACCTCCCCACATGCTCCAACTCCTCCATCCTCCTCCCTACCTCCTCCAACTCCCCCTCCTCCCCACTTGCTCCAACTCCTCCATCCTCCTCCCTACCTCCTCCAACTCCCCCTCCTCCCCACTTGCTCCAACTCCCCCACCCTTCACAGTTTGAAGTGTGTATACCACACTCTATACCCAGCACTGCACATCCCATATGTGCACATTCAAGGAGAATTTCTTCACAAAACCTTCTTTTTCTGAATTATTTTTTCGAAACATCGGCAAGCAAAGGAACATTCCTATGGTTCCCAAACTGTGAGTGTCCTCACTGCTGCCCTTGAGGTCTGGACAGCCCAGGTGTCATGGAGAGAGGCTGGAAGATGAAAGCGTACAGCTAGAAAGATACCCAAGAGCAGATTTCAACATGTTAGATGCACATGTAAGCCTGACGTGTGTTCCTGTTTGTGTGTGTGTGTGTGTGTGTGTGTGTGTGTGTGTGTGTGTGTGTCTGCACATGCTACCACTGTACCTCACAGTGAACAGGGCTCCATAGTGGTGAATGTGCAAACTAAAGACAAGTCATTGTTTTGATTTTAGTCTGGGACTTCCAAATGAAAAAAAATTGCCCATACCATAGTCAGGCCTACAGGACGGAGTTGGAGCCTCCTTACAAGGAGTAATTTGTCTCTTCAAGTTGTATTCAGACCTGGATGTTGGCATTTGGAGTTTACAAACAAAACCAGAGCAAAAGTCTAAGTTCTGATAGCTTAGGGGTGCTGTCTTCCTCTAGGAGCCTGATAACAGAGCTGGTGCACCTGAGACACAGCATTCCAGGTACCATTTTCTGAGAGTGCCCTGCTGCCAAGGCTCAGTGCATACAGTACATCTCTCTCATTCAACATTGCTTTATCCTTCCCCCACCCTATCTGTCCATCGGCACCTTCCTTCTTGCATGAGTCCCGTGCATAGTCAAGTTCATGAACACACTATGTTGCCAGCAGCATCACATGCCATCCTGTTCCCAAGGGAACCAAAGGTGCTGTGGGTCACAGGTCTTGATTTATGCCATGCTCCCCAGGCTTCTCCAGCATCCACATGAGGGACACAGCAGGAGCCCAATGAGTATTTGTTGATTAATGGGACTTAAGCCATGAAAGACAGCCCTCTTTGGGGAGCTCTATCTGTTAAGTGGGTCAATTAGCTTGTCTGCCCCCCTCGTGACTGATGGGATATTGTGAATTCCTCATGTCTACAATCAGCAGATTTAGGCCCTCATCACTGCGAGTGGCTTTTTACTGTTCCAGCTACAAAAACAGCTGTAGAGTAAACTGCCATTATGCAGGAGATGGTGAGATGGAGTGTTCTGATGAATTAAACATTCTGGTCAGTGAGAAGATCATACAGGCACAAGACCATCCTTTGCATGAGCTTAACACCCAAACGATATAATTGCATTTCTCAAAGACCCACCATGACAGAACTGTACCCACAGGCAGGCCTTCTTTGATTTGGGGAACTCTATGAGAGACAGAGATTTAAGAGTGGCTTGACTCTCTCCTGACACCCAGAAAATTCAGGAGCTAGCTGTCTGATACCCAGTGTCATACAACATGCCACAGCAGAACCAGTAATTGGTTACATGGACTCCACATTTTCATTTTAGAAATAGGGTAATTTAAACAATATAATTTGAGTTTTAAAATGAATGAGAAGATGCTTCCCAAGTAAATCTCAGAGCTTTGCTTGCTTTGTAAGGCCTCCCCTTTAAGGCCTCCCCTTTAAGGCTTCCCCTTGGCCACATACACTAGCCTACAGACAGAAGTGGACAAATTTTAAATTTTAGTATTTATATGCAGCTTTTATATAACTTTAAATTTATTCATTCAAAAAATCTGTAATGAACAAAAAATCAGTTATGGGTTCTATTTATTCTTTTAGGAGATTTAAGTTTTTCTACACATATATGCTCAGAACTCTCCAGTTAGTATATATTTTAACAAATAGCATTATGGCATAGTGCAATTCAGCATCCCCATGGTTCTAAGTCTATTCCACAAGCTGGAGACCCTGGAGCTTTCTGGATAGACTTTCCCAGTCTACACAGAGGGCATCTGAATTACCATTCCTTATGTGGTCTAAACCACACCCTTGGCAGCCGTATTTCTAAAACTTTGAGAGACCTTGATCACAATTAAGATGCGATGAGCTTCTTCCCACTTAGCAGGCTTCTCTGAGCTGGACACTCAACTCATGATTCGAAACCTTTAAGGAAGACATATCGAGAGTTTTCATCTTTCTGCTAATTCAGCAGTGGGCAGATTCTTCAGACAGCCCTGCAAACAGAGGCCCCGACCACTGGCTCCTGACTGTTTACACTAGGCACACAAGCTGGGGAACCAGACAGCATCTGAGCATGGATCTAGAAGGAGGGACACCAAAAGCTTCATATCACGACATCAAAGCTTGCAGAGATGAAAGGGCATCTTTATATTTGCATCATAAACACGTTTTACATACCCTGATATTCCAAGAATCTTTCATTTTAGCAGGTGGAAAAGCAATGGCAGAGACGCCTATGTAAAACACAGAGGCTGGCTTGTGGCTGGCGATTAAGTGTTGTGTGGCTTTGATATAAACACCTCAATTAAGTGCTCTGATGAGCAAGGACTTGTTGGGCTCTTTACAGGGTACAAGCTGTTTACTAATCCCTGGTTTATGCGATAAATCCATCATCATTGGGCACAGCTGCAAATACGTTTTTAAAGGGATAATTTTTGTTCAGCACAACAAATTCCAAACATTTTGTCTCTTTCTCTGAAGGTGTGCTGTCGATGAGAGGTGATGGGGTGGATTTCAGGCTGTCTGCCTGGTCAGTCTGTATGGCTGGAAAGTAGGTGCTTAGCACTCCGTTGTTCTCAGCCTGAAGACACAGGTTGCTATGTCCACTGTCCTGCTAGTGAGTGGAGAACATGGGCAGGTATGCTGAACAGCATGCACACCCTGAGCATGCCAACCTACTTGAACACCCCTAGACTGAGGTCACACAGGGTCACATGGGGAGCAGGCCCTCATACCAGGTACACCAGGGCTGAGTGGACACCAGTCACATGCCTTCTCCTCACCCTGTTGGAAAGGACAAATACCAAAGGCTTTAAGAAAGTAAGGGAGGAATATATTGGGTATTTTTTTTCTGGGCTAGTTTTGAAGGTTGGCCTTAAACTCTCTAGGTAGCTAAAGAAATCCTTGCAGCCCTGATTGTCCTGTCTCTACTTCCCAAGTGCCAGAATTGTAGGTGTGTGGCAGCATACTCAGCTTACATGGTGCCCCATCAAACCCAGGCCTTAGTTATTGCTAGGCCAGCACTCTACAAACTGAGCTATGTCTCCAGCTCCCACACTGGTGATCTTCTAGTTGTATCTAGAAACTCCTAAAACACCTTGCTCAATTTTATTCTTTTAGAGTATGTAGGTGGATGTATATATGTGTGCATACATGTGGAAGCCAAAAGTTAACCTTGAATATCATTCCTCAGGACCCTTCTACCTTGCTGTTGCTAGATTTGTTTTCCTTTTTTCTTGTTTTAGCTTTCTGTGTATGCTTCACATGTAAGGGCCAGATAATAACACCATCAACCTTGTGTTTTGAGACAGGGTTTCTCAGTATTTTAATAAAATGGCCTCTCATGTAAAGTTAAAAAAAAGTCATCTTGTACTTCAAAAACAGTTTGTTTAGGGACTTACATACTTAGAATACAATGAGCCTAAGTATATATAAGCAAATCGACTGTTTTATGACACTGAGAAGAGATATATTTCCCATCAGCATCATTGGTTCGTTATGAGCATGAGTGAAGGCTGAACCACACCCTGTTTCACAGGGTCCACATCATTTCTGAGAAGATGTTGGGTCCAGTAGTTGACAGTAGGTGAGTCTGAGGTTGAGCATACCTCAGTTATGAGGATTTACCATCATCTCTGAACATTTTCTCAATCAAGTAATCTGTGTCAATTGCTGGGAAGTACATACATATTAGAAGGTCTGATACTTTCAGAATCTTCTACTCTCTGCCAGAAAGATTGGGACAGATGCAGTGGGTCCACCAATTAAGCATGATAAGCCATCAGCGCTCCTTACATGTGGGTAAGAGCCAGTGGATATGTGGTTTCATGGCTCCAGGGCAACAAGAATGGGACATGATACCACTCAGGGTCATAGCCTCTAAGCCTGAATGCAGTCCAAGCCACCAGACCCTCATTATAAAATCCTCATAGACATAGCTTCTCTTTGTCCCAGTCCCTAGCCTCTGCTTGCACACAGACCACTGTAGGGACCTCTGTAGTTTCTCAGCAGGACCCAAGGAATAGCTAGGTCCCTTTACCCTTGCAGAGACCATCAGGAAGGCTTGGTGACCTGCCATCTGGCACCACATCTCTCTGCAGTGCCATCTTGAATGTAATACAGATTCCTCTGGGTTTCACACAGGATGGCTGAGTGGTCCCTGTGTCTGTCTAACATGTGCTTCCCAGCTAGGACCACAGCTCTATGGGGGAACATCAGGGCACTTTCCGCCCTCTCCTGCTGTCAGCTACCCACCTCCCCAGCTTTCTTCTACAAGAGGAGGTGAGTTGGTGACACCATGGCTTGCCCCACCTCAGACAGAACTCCTTGTCCACAGACCCATTACTCAATAGTAGTGAGAATAAGGTATTTAGAGATTTCCTATCCTAATAAGGATGGGGGTCATGAGCATCTCAACAAAGGAATGGGAGTAATGAGCATCTAAACATAAGGATGGGAGTAATGAGCATCTACACATAAGGATGGGAGTTATGAGTATCTCAACATAAGGACAGGGGTTATGAGCATCTCACAATAAGGACAGGAGTCATGAGCATCTCAACATAAGGATGGGAGTAATGAGCATCTACACATAAGGATGGGAGTTATGAGTATCTCAACATAAGGACAGGGGTCATGAGCATCTCAACATAAGGACAGGAGTCATGAGCATCTCAACATAAGGATGAGAGTAATGAGCATCTCAACAGAGCATCTCAACATAAGGATGGCAGTCATGAACATCTCAACATAAGGATGGGAGTCACGAGGATCTCACAATAAGGATGGGGTCATGAGCATCTCAACATAAGGATGGCAGTCATGAGCATCTCACAATAAAGATGGCAGTCATGAGCATCTCAACATAAGGATGGGAGGCATAAGGATCCTGACTGATAGGGCAGAATGGAAAGCTGGAGACAATTGACTCTCTCTGTCCCTGCTCAAACACTTCTAGTCCCTCTAAAGAAGGGAAGATAACCAAGGAGACAGCAAGGCAATTGCTAAGTATTACTGTAGCCTTCCTTCATTAGATTTGTTCTATTACATGGATCACCAGGGACATCTCCAGCAGGAACAGGATTTGAATTCCCCTCTAAAGATGGGTTTAGTAAGGTTGAGCTTGTCTGGGAGGCAAATGAAGACAAACTTGAGTGAAGGCATGAACTAGTTCTAAGGAGATGTGTGAAGTATCGAATTGGTGTTCATGAAAATAGGACCTCGTAGGACCTGCTTCTGTAATATGTGTGCACCTCCTGCTTCAACATCTTTGCCAACTGAAAACTGGCTTTGAAATGCTTACAGTGTTATCTACTGTCAAACACACACTCAACTGCTTCAGTAAAAAGAGAGGTTCAAAGAAACAACCACCAGCTACTAGCCACTGGGGCTATAATGGTAACTGAACACAGCAGAAGAGAACCTAATTGCCTAATGAACAGATGGGCAGAACCCCAACAACATTCTACAGCATTGTCTTGCCAGAACCCCCGGAATTCTGTAAGTCAGCAGCAGGAATGGGTTTTGACAAACCCAATTCTCTGATCAAGAATTCAGTTTGACTATCCAGATGTGGTGACACCTGCTTATAATCCCAACACTGGAAGGAGGAGCAGGGGATTAGAAAGTAGAAGCCAGCCTAAGATACATAATGAGACCCTGTCTCAAAAAATCATCATCTGGGGACAGTAGGATGGCTTAGATGATAGAAGTGTTTGCCACCAAGCCTGAAAACCTGAGTTTGATCCCTACAATTCATATGGTGGAAGGAGAGACCCAACTCCTGTGAGTTGTCCTCTGACTTCCACATGTACACCATGGTGCTTGTGCACCCATAAACACATACACTCACAGAGACAGAGAGAGACAGAGACAGAGAGACAGAGACAGGGAGAGGGTATACAATGTGGCTCAATGATAGAAGGTAGGAGTCTTGACTAGTGTGCACAATAAGGCCTTGGGTTTCATACCCAGCACTAACAACAATAAGAAACTTTCCAGTCTCTCAGATGCTTGCTTCCACTGGTCCCAGTCTATACATCTGAAAACAGATGAATCCTGTTGCCCCCAAATCCACTGTCCTATGACTCACTTGCTTTTCTTTTGCATGAACTGGATGCCTGGGAATTCCTGAAACCCTGTCACATGATGCAAATGTCAAACCCTGTCTTTCCTCGAGTCCCCATCTGCACTGAGATCCTCACAGCAGCCTGGAGCCCTGTGGAGGGAGGGGAGCGAGGCTGCATGAGCACTCCTCAGGTGCTCAGCACTGCCAGGCTCTGCCCTGGCTTCTCTCCCTCAGCACCCTGTCTTGTACGTGTAAGGGCCTCTGTGATCCTGCATTCTGCTTCCAGAGGGACAGTTCTTGACACCTGCCCAACAGCAGCACCAAGATCTGGTGACTGAGATGCCTAGTCAGGAAAGCTACGGACGGCACCACCGCCTCCTGATGGGACACACATACCTGGCACTGGGCTCTAAAGAGCTCTCGGGGACCATCTCCCAGCTTTACAACAACCCAGATGCCTGTCACATTGCTGCCTCACAGAGCTCCACTCACTGCCTGTGAGTCCCCACAGGTGACTCTGCTAATAGTGTGCGCCCTCCCATCATCTGGGTACGAGTAACTACACCATCTGTTCATCTTTCACCCACTGGAAGCCGCTGAGTTCCTTCCGGCACTAGACATCAAGGGTGAAGATACAGACATTCTGGATGTGTGGCCTCCTTTTGTTCTGTTTGCCTGCCTACTGCTTAGAGACATGTAAATGCCATTGCTATGACAAATGATCAGTGCGTGTTTAAGTTTTATCAGAAACTGCCAAAAAGTGTTAAGGGATGTTACTATTTAAATGCCTTCCAGAAACTTCCATTTTTCACCTTTTTAAAATGTTAGTGCTGCTGGTGGATATGTAATGGTGTAGACTCATGGTCTCATCTCTGTCTTCCTGGTTATCGTGACACTGGGGGAGTCTTTGTGGGCTCATATCCTCCATCATGTCCATGACTACTTAGATCCTTCCCTCAGCACCTAGAATAACTTGTTTTCTTCTTATTGCTGGATGGGTGAATCACACATACTGTTAGTGCAATTCCTTTGTTGTCTATGGAAATTTGGACTATCTCCTAAGTGGGTCCATTTATTTTTTTAAACCATTTCTTTAAGAACAGAAGGTTTTTGTGCAGTTTGATTAAGTCTGTTTTCTCTCTTGTGGATATTGCTTTGTGTACCCTAATAGACCGTCACCTATCCCCAAGTTATGGGAATGGTTCCCAGTGTTTTCTTGTGAAATTTTCATAATTCACTTTTCATCTTGATGCCTATGATCCAAAAGAAATTGATAACTGGTTATGATGTGAACTAGGCTGGGTTTTATTGAGTTGTTTAAGTTTTTTGCTTGTTTTGTACACGGATATCACATTATCCCAGTAATACATGTTGATATTTACTCTTCTTGTTAAATGTCTTAGGTGTCTTGGTTAAAAGTCAATGATTAACATTAATATGGGCACAGGTCTCCAACAGCAGTCTGGCCATTTTACCTCCTAACACACAAAGTCAGCATTCATAAACCCACTTTTTAAACTATTGTCTATTTTGTCCTTCTAATAATACCAGTGTTAGAATCAGCTACTTAAACTTTTATGGGATTGTGATTGCGACTGTATAGAATACATTGGTCACATCAGAGATGGCTACCAATCATTCATGAACATGGTACATCTCTTCATTCCTTTAGGCATTCTTCATTTCTCTTGGCAGTGTTATACAGTTTTCAATGTAGATGCACTCCACATCTTTTACTCTGTCTATTTCTAAGTAGTTCATGCCTTTTGGCGTTATTTCACTTGAATTGATACTATTTTGTAATTTTTGCTGCTGTTTAATAAATTAAAATTCAGGAGTTTTGAATTTTGAAACCTTGTCAAATATACATATTTTCTCTAATGAAGTTTTCCCATTGCCTTGTTTTATTGTTCTTGACAACATTTGGGGTCTCCTGTGTAAACAGAACAACTTTACTTCTTGGCATCTCTCTCTTGTCTTTACATACTAGTTAGGCTCTCCAGTCCAAGGTCTAACAGAAGCGATGATGGAGAGACCTTTGCCTTGATCCCAGGTGGAGGGACAAGCACTCACCATTAAGTACTGTGTTACATGAAGGTTTTGTGTAGCCTTTTACCACACCAAGGAAGGGAAATTCTTCCCTGTACCTAATTTCACCAGAGCTTCTATCTCGAAGGGGTTTAAATATATAACTTTCTCACTCGGATTAATGACAGCTTTCTGCTTTGCTCAATCACTTTAGTGAATATCTTGATTTTTAAGCACTGAATCAACTTCCTGGGCTAAAGCCTGCAATTTCTACCCTTCCCAGTATGACTGGGTTCCATGGGCTAAGAGTTTATTATCCATGTCCACAGTTTTCTTGTGGTTCCTTTGTCAGATCTTTACAACATCATAATATGCATGAGGAAATATTCTTTTTCTGTTTTTAGAAAAGAATACTATATGATTGTCATGACTTCCTATTTGGGCATTGATTACCTTTGGGAAAATTATTTTGATAGAAAACTTAGTATTTGGTGCTTAACTTTTATCCTATATCATTTTTAACTAGACTTTTTTGAGATTTCTTCATTTGTCATTTTACTAACTAGTAAATTATCAATAAATTAGTGTGCATTTCATTGAAGTTGTTATGTTTTGTTTTACTTTTGATGTTGGTCCAATCTGAAACCCTTTTTTAGTTGCACTATTTGTTTCTGTTTTCTGAGTCTCCTCTGAATTATTCTTGGGTAGAGCTGAGACATGGTGTTAGTGTTTTCCAACTTGGGCCAGTTCACCCCTCCTTAGGCAACCTGGTGGTTTCCCTCCCCACCCCCCCAATGCAGGGAGGTCACTGTATTGATGCCGAACTTAATGCGGACACCTGATCGGCATAGTGCACTACACAGCTCAGAACTGGACTCAAGCGATCCTCCTGTCTCAGCCTCCCAAGTAGCTGGGACTGCACGTGTGGGCCACCAGGCCGGGAGGCATTAGTGTGTTCAAGAGGCCTGGCTGGATGTTCATACTCACTTCCTTATGTTGTCTCCTGTTTTGCGTATTTAACGGTGATTTCTCAGATCACTGCTTTAAGTCAACTAAAATCATCATTGCAGAATTAAATATCTTCTTCAAAACATGGCTCTAGCCATAAAATGTTATGTGTATTTTCATTTTCATTCAGTTTGACTTGATTTTTTCCCATTAAAAATCCTGCTTTGATATGTATGATTTACAGAAGTTCATATAACATGAAAAATGGTTAAGGCTTATCCTGGAGTTAACACTAGTACGGATTTAAATGTTGCTCCACTGCGGTCAGAAGAAACACTGATAACTTCAGACTTGTGGAGAGCTGTTGTCCTAATAAACAGTGCTTGTGGGCTTAGACAAACCATTTAGATTCTCTAATTTAGATTAAATTTTAACTTTACATTCATATATATATACATATATATGCATATATATATGATTTTTCTTTTGCAGTTTTATATCAAGTATTGAGAATTAAAACACAGTGCAGTATCTGTCTCCCCTCCCCCAATTTTGGCTTATGTATTTGTTACTAAGATATACAGAAATATAATTGTTACTTTCTACTAATGGAGTGTCTACCTTTCCCTTTGGCAGCATGCTTTGTCATATATTCTATTTTGTCAGTTTTGTTTGGCCTGTTGTTGTCTTGATTTTCTTGCTTGTTTGGGACCAGAGCCTCCCACACTCCCGGCAATGCTCTACCACTAGCCACACCCCAACCCCGCCCCTACTCTACTCTCCAACCATCAGTTTGCTCAGCTATGAGCAGACCCATGCAGCCAGTGCTAAGGTATGTTAAACCTTTTTTACTCTAGTCATTAATAAGGCAGAGTTCACGAGCTACCATCTTATTACTTATTTTATTTTCTTTGTCTTTCCCACATTGTCTCTTTTATATTTCTGTGCTGAGTTTTAGACACATAATTTAAAATTTTTGGTGGCTTCTCTAAGGATTAAAATATGCACCTATTTAAAAAATATATATCTGTTTTAGTGTGTTTTCAATATTGTATCAATTAATAATAAAACTACAGTTCACTTGTTTTTATTCTTCTCTTGTATACCAACCCCCCAAACACAGTTTCCCCCCCTCCACTCCTTCAAGTTATCTCCCAGATGCCCCTTTTCCTCAGATCCACAGTTTACTTCTAAAAGTACAGGTCCGTTCAATCTTCCATGCACAACTGCCTTCGTGTATGCTGTGTTCACATATGACTGCTTTAAGGCTGCTCATGGAAGCCTCTGCTGTTACTTGTAGCAGCTTTTTCCTGCAGAGGACATGGGTTTTCTTATTTTTTTTCTCCCTCAAGCAGTTGTTACTATTGTTAAAGAGCGTAAATCACCATGAATGAGCCATTGTGGGGCCCCATGGACTCTTACACCTCCAAAGAACCCTTATTTTATCAGACAATTGGCTTAGACACAGTTAGCTTAGACTCGACCCCCACACTCTGCAGTTGGCTTAGACTCGATCCCCACACTCTGCAGTTGGCAGCAAATTCTAGATGAGGCCTTTCACTGATTCTCCCAGTTCTCACATCCAAGTTGTAGTTGAAGGGTCAGACACTGATCTGAGGAGATTTTGCATGTAGATTTTGGTCAGACATGGTCAGACCTCTCTAAATTTTCAGATGATCTGCCAACACCAAACACCCCCTCTCATCAGCCCGGGAATCCTGTTGGTTTATCCTGTCTTGAGCCATGACTGTAAAATGTTCTGAGCATGACATTTTCACCATGTCATGTGTTTCAAGACTAGGTGTCTACTGGTTTCTGCCTCTTGGAAGACTCTCTATCCAGGGCCCCCGGAGTATACTCATGTGACTTTCTAAGTTTTGTGATGGTCCCTGGTAGAGGTTGCTCCACTAGCCTACTGCCATTGCCACAAACCTGAACATCTGCTTTTGATGGACTGTCCTCCTGCTTCCAACAAGGGCACAAACATGTGTCTCATGATAATCTGAACTACCATCAGATATTTCTCTTTGTTTCCCCAGCAAATATTCTCACAGCATCCAGAGAGGACACCAGGTCCAGACTAACTCCATACATTTCAACCCAAGAAAGGCAATGAATTGAAAAGCATCAACAGAGAACTCCCCCCAGCCTGTCATACTGATTCTCAGAAAGATATACAGTCACTATCCATGAAACAGTAACCTTCTGTGAATATAGTCACTTCCTGGGGACAGTAGTCACCCATGGCCATAGTCACCACTTGTACTGGTTAGTTTTAACTGTTGTCTTAACTGATAGTTGGTGAAGGAAGATCTAGCCCATTGTGGGTAGCACCATTCCTTAGGCAGGACACTATAAGGAGAGAGAGCTAGCTGAGAGCTAGGTAGCAAGCAAAGATGTGTCTATATTCTCTTTGCTCTTTACTATGGATATGATGTGACTAGTCGCTTGAGTTCCTTTCCTGTTGACTTCCCCTAAATTATGGACTGTGACTTGGAACTGTAAGCCAAATAAATCTTTCCCTTAAGTTGCTTTTTTGGTTAGGGTATTTTATCATAGTGAGAGAAGTGAAACTAGGTATCTCCTGTGACTCCATTTACTGAGTACTTCTTTCACACTGTTACCCCTGGAGACATAGTCACCTCCCACGAACACAGTCAGCCACCTCCCATGGTCACTCATACTTTTAAACACAGTCACCTTCCATGGCTCCACATCTCCTGTGTGCACAGTCACCCCACCTGTCATGGACAGCATTGTGAGCCTCATCTTGATATCACATTCCTTCTTAAAATTGATTTGTGGGGAAATAGCCTCGAGGAGCCAGGAGTCTTCAAACAATGTCTCTGGTACAAAATGCTCACTCAAGCCCTCCCCTGCCTGAATGGACCCTGGCATGCTCTGTGTTTCCAATTTGCAACCTTAGATTTTGCTGGAACCTGAACATGAAAAAACAAAGGAAACCTTTGCTACTTCTTGCAAGCCCTGGGAGGAGACCCAGGCTATGCCTTACCTCAGGGTTCTTTACATTATCTTGCATAAGACTATAGGTATATTTCACTCTGTCAAAAGGAAGTTAGATATTGCTATATGTCTGAAGAAAATAAATCAATGTCACTTGAGGAAAATATAGACAAAATAAGAATATAAATTTCTATTTGAAAACAGGAAAATAAACACTCCCTCACACCCCACTGACAAGGCTAAGTGCAGAGAAATTAAACTCCAGTCACAGCTGGTGCCTATGAAAACAGCCACACTCATTCTGGAAAACAACTTGACAGGGCTCTGAGCTATTGAGTCTATGTATGCCCTCCAGCCCAGAAACTCCACCCTTCGATCATTTCCTAAATAATCCTGCATATATGTTTATCAAGATCCTTGTGAAAGAATGGGTTATTTTCTTTCTGCAAGTTTTTTGCATAATAGCCCAAATATGGAAACAGCTCAAATAGTGATCCATAAGGGAAATATGGATCGGTATGCATTGTCACATTCATAGAAAACTACTGTACAGAAATTAAACACAGGAACGTACAAAGGAAAGTCAACAACAGTGGTGCATAGCATCACGAGTCAACTTCGTTCACTCAATTAATACCGGGCAAGAAACAACAGCGTCAAGACCACGTGACTCCATTAATCTGAAGTTCAGACAGACCTGCTTTAATTATGCGATTGAAGGATGCATGCATAGGCATTAAAACAGGAAAACCCCCGTGTATTTGACAATAACATCTGTAAAAATGTAGTAAGACTGGAGGTACTGAGACCGTGGAGGCCTCAAATGTATTCCCTTAGTGCTTTAAAGCAACGCTCAAGCGTAGCGTCCCTTACTGTCACCTGCCTCCGAGCAGCACCCAGCACCTCTCCTATTGCTCGCTGATCCCAACACTGTCCCTGTCCTCTGTATCTTCATGGCCCAGTGCTCATTCAAATATGTCACTGGTTGCCATGCAGGGCCAGTGAGGACAGTCATGGAAGTGTATTTTAAATGCCGAGGGCTCCTCCTTAGCCCCAGGAATTGTCATTTGCTAAAGCTGTCTCACATAGAGCCTGTCCAGTTCTCGGAGGAAGTGCCACAGTCTCCCCTGCGGGGCGCTGAACTCCTGTCTGATGAGGAGCTGACCCTCAGGGCAGGGTCATGAGGTCCTCCAGCAATGCAGCTCCCTACCGACCCCAGGTTCAGCTCCACGACCTGCAGCCTTGATCTCTCCGGTCTCGCAGTGCTCCCAACCCTCGTTGGTCTCGCAGTGCTCCCAACCCTCATTTCCAGCGGCAGTTCAGTCCACCACGGTGGCACTCCGTACCTGGTCATTCCCATGGCCTTCTATCATCCACCCTGGCCAGCATCCCTGGTATCAATGAGCTCCCACCCTCCACACACCATTCCTCGTGCTCTGTGCTGCACTCAGGCTGTGCACGGGTGTGCCCCCAAGATGACCCAGCCTAGCATGGACACTTTAACTTCATGTGACTCTATAGCTCTCATCATCGCTCCAAAACACTGTTCCTACTTTGTCCTAAGAAATCAAATATCCCCCAAATACATGGGACCAAACTTGGGCATCTTTTCATTTGTCTGGTCATTCTTCCTGATTTATGAGTGCCTGAAAGCCCTATTCCTTCTCTGACCACTCTTCCATTCCTTCTGCGTCCCCAGTAGCACCTTAGATCAGGAGGTCTCAACGGTATCACTTAATGACATTCCAGACCACACAGTTTGGTGTGGGTACTACTATAGGACACTCAGCAGTAGCCCTGGGTTCCACACATAAGGGGCCAATAGCCCAACTGTGACTATGGAAAGTGTCTTCACACAATACTGATATCTTCTGCCCACACTGCACATCAAAGAGTTTCAGGGGTTGATATAAAAGAACCCTCTCTGCATTCCTCCATTGAGAAGTTACCCACATTTCTGTTTTCTACAGTGTTCCAGCTGAGCCCTTACACAGTGCTAGTGCCTGCTCGGGGCCACTCAAAATGGAAGGGAGACTGATTCCTGGCCTCTCAGATCTGTGTCACTGCAGTAGGGATTACAGGAGTACTGCAAAAGAGCTTTCCCACAGACGAGCGGAAGTGCAAAGATAAGGACAACAGCCACATAGCATCCTGAAGTGAGAGCCAGCCAGGCTTTAGCCCTGCAAACAACGCACTGCTCACTATGCTCTGGTCGGCCCGTTGACTCATGGAGGACTAGAATGTCAGTGTCAGGGACCAAGGGCAAGAGCCTAGGATACACACTCCATTTCCACCTGTGAGCCTCTCTGGCTCCTGCAGACTCCGCCTTACCATGTGGTAAGGAGAAACATCTGCAGCTGTCCCTCAAGCCTCCTCCGGGATGGGGCCGAATAATCCGACCAGCGGAGAGATGACCAAAGTCAAGAAAAGGAAGGGATGACTCTGTGGCGATCAGCATCCCTGAGCTGGTGAAGGAGGTTGCAGTGGCAGAGAAGCAACCACTCCAGGTCATTTGCAAATGCAGCAGATTTCACAAATCTCAAAGGTCTTCTCTGAGAACTAAAGTTTAGTCTTAGCAGAAAGAAATGCTGTTTCAACAAACTGTGCACCCATAATTCTCAGTTTCCCCACCACCACTCCCTGCCTTCAAACAAAAGAAAAAGAAAAAAAAAGAAAGCACACTGGAGCAGCAGCCATGGTAAGGAAGGCTTGTTCCTACCAAGGGTCTCACCTTGGTAGGTGAATCACTGCCCCCCAATTCTGTTCATGAATACAATCTTGAAGACAAGCTAAAAGGGTGAGGGCATTTTGTTAGGGTCATATTAACACCCAGGCCAGGCAAAGTAAGGGAATTTTTAATCTGCACTTCTGTGAGGCTGAACACTCTTCATTAGAAAAGTCACAGAAACCCTCAGATGCCAGCCCTAGAGACTGAGCAACATAATATGGGAACAGAGACCCAACAGGACTGCAGCCTTGTCTGGACTCATGAGCCTCGGAAGGTCCCTGAAATGACAGGGGTGTGTTCTGAATTTCTTATTAGCTCCTCTGGGTTTATCCCCAAATATAGCTCTCAGGCTGGAAATGCTCATAGTGTCTCTTCCCTTTGAACAGGGCTTTTAATTCCTCTAGCTCAATTATAATTAGAAAGTATCTAAACTTTACCTTGGTGGTTTGGTTTTTCCACTAATAACTGGATCTTCAGAATTAATCTCTTGAAGAAACTCTCCCTCAGACCCATACTTCCGGTTTCACGGTTACACTGGCAGGTTTCTGATTTCTTTTGAATGTCCAGAAAGAGGCCAGGAATGCCCAGGTAGGAGTGTTGCCATCTCCCCACATGCTAGCAGTGGTTGAGGCAGATACTCCTCTGATGTATGAGGCCATCACTGACCATTCCTATTACAATGGACTGACCAAACAGTCATTATCACAAATCACTGGGCTCTTAAAGTATATTAACTATGTTAGTTTTCTGTTGCTAACAAAACACCTGATCAAATCTGCTTAAAGGTAAAAGGATTCATTATGAGCTTCTGGTTTCAGACCATGGTCAATTGTCCCATGAAGAGGTAGACCATCACAGCAGAAGGGGTAGAGGGAGCAAAGATGTTCACCTTCCTGAGACCAGGAAAAAGAGAAAGGGACCAGAAGGGTAGGGTTAGTTGCACAGGAAGAAGCTGTGAGGCTGACCACAGGGGGCCAGTGCTGGACACGCAAGCTCAGCATTGGCCACATAGGGCCAACGCTGACCACACAGTCAGTGCTAAATATATGGTCAATGATGGCTGAACAGACCCAAGATGGCCACACAAAGTCAAAGTGGCCGTATGGGACTGAGCTGGCCGCAGAGAGTCAGTGCTGGCCACAGGGGACCGTTGCTGACCAGTGCTAATGAAAAGCTTTGCCACTGTGTTGCAAAGAGAGGCAGGCCACATAAGAAGGCTTTCACTTCATGTTAATATAAAAGAGGGACGACGCAAGAAATGAAAGCTAAGCACAAACCAGGCAGCTGTAGAGCGGACTGCCTCCCAGACTGCAAGGCTGTCAATCACATATGGATCTCTCCTACAGGAACTGAGTTAGGATTGTCACAAGGAGGTCCACTTGCTTATAGTAAAAGAGAACTCTCTGCAAGCGCAGAACAGGCTCCCACAGAACATCATCTTTTCTAGTGTGATAGCTCAGATGTCAGGGAAGTCAGAGGGCAGGGGTCCCCTCAGAGCTTGCTGGAATAGCTTCCTCTTTCATGGCAGAGATAACTTGTCCTACGGACACTGTAGTACAGAGAGATGCCAACAGGAAGCAAAGAAAATGAAGTGAAGAGTACACGAGTCGGACCCAGGCACCATCTTCCTTTTGCACCACAGTGCAGGCCAGCAAGGCGGCATGTCCGAGAGGTCCACCATTTAGCTTGTTTAACCACATGTCTTTCTAGAATGGCTGACCTCAAAACCCTTCCTGACAAACAGCAGTTGACACCTCATGGAAATTCTGCTTGGAGACTGTGGTTCAGAGACGTAGATTGGCAGTTGGAGCCCACAATGGAAGAAACAACCCCAGAGAGAGAGGTAGACTGAGATAACCCCTTCCAGATTCGTGGGTTAGCTCATCTCTGTGAACTAAAATGGCCTCAGCACGGAACTGAGGCAGTTTTGTAATCTTCCAATAGTATAAAAAGCAATTTGAAAGACAACCATCTTTACTTAAAGAATTGTTGATTTTGTTAAGATCATTCATTTAAGTCCATTCTTGCCTTATGTTCATATACATGTTTGTTTGTGTGCACAAGCATGTGCACACATGTGCACACAAGCACTCACACACACACAGACAGACAGAGAGAAAGAGAAGGAGGGAGAGAGAGAGAGAGAGAGAGAGAGAGAGAGAGAGAGAGAGAGAGAGAGAGAGAGAGAGAGAGAGAGAGAGAGAGAGAGAGAGAGAGAGAGAGAGAGAGAGAGAGAGAAGAGGGAGTTCCCTATGGGCTGGTGTTTCCGTAAGTGCAGTCTAATTGAAATGTAACTCAGAAAAGCACTCTGGCTCACTACAAAGGTTTCAGACACAACCACTAAAAAGACTTTAGGCTAAACCTGGAAAGGGGGGCTGGGGGAACCTTATTATGCAACAGTTTCTTGTCTTTGCCAAACACTGATGCTTGGAAGTTGAGAAGAGACAGCCGGCACACCTGTGTCCATTGGCATAGAGTTAAATCGATACAAAACAGTGGGCAAACAGCCAATTATCTGTCACCTAAAGACTCACTTGAAGGGTTTGAAGGCATTTTTTTACAATTAGGAATGTAAAGCTTCCATACCTATAAGGAAGTCTTCCTCAGATACTTAGAGACATTAAGACGGTATGTAGCAAATTAGGGAGTTACCTTTTAACAGCATCTTGTAGCCTGCTGTGCACAGCCCAGGGGACCCTGCAGAGGTCTGAGCAGCTGACTCCTCACCACCCCCCACTTGTGTTTGCTCTTCCCCAGTACTCCTGGCTCCACTGTCCTGACAATCATGTAACCACATATAACAGCAGTCTTCCTCTCAGACACCCACTGGGATTTATTCTCATGGCAGTCATCATGCAGACAAGGACCAAGTTCTAGCCACACATCAGGTATGCCTGCCGGGGAGAGGAGGAGGGCATGACAAGATTCAAGCAGCATGCCCTTAAGAATTTTCCATGCCAGCAAGAATCTCAACATGATCACAAGTTTTGCTCTGTAAACAAAAGGGGTCTTTTTTTAACCTCAAAGCAGAAAATGGGACATAAGGAACAGCTGGGTAACATCCTATCACTCTCATAGATCACTTAAACCTCCATATCCTGAGACAAGGGCTCATAAGATGTTGTGGTTTGGATTTTCAGCATCCCCTGGGGCCTGTGTTGAAGGCTTGATCTCCAGCCTATGATGTCAAGTGTACAAGCTTTAGGAGGTGGGCTTAGTGGGCAGAGGTTAGGTCTTTGGTGGTATGCCTGTGAAGGTGACACTGGGAGCCAGCTATTTTCTTTCTATCTGTCTATTTATCATCTATTTATCTGTCTTTATCTATTTATCATCTGTCTGTCTCTCTGACTATCTTGGTCTTACCATCTTTTTTTTCCTATCTATCATACAGAGCTTTGCTCTGCTATCCAAATGATAGTTTCAAATAGTCATTGACCAAAACCTCTAATAATGCTTTCTTCCTTTCAGTTGCTTTATTTCAAATATTTGTCATAGCTTTGGAAGTATGTCTGACAAGCAAGGGACTTCCATGACCAACAGGCAGCGATGGGGCATGAATTCAATTAAAAGGTTCCTCTGTGGCCTTGGGAGAATGAATGCAACAGGAGAAATGGCATGTTTCTGTGTCCTTTCATGCAACCATAAAAGTGAGCATTTTAAGAGCAGTTTTAAGACAGGTTTATTTTCTTTGTGGAGTCATAACCATAATGGATAAATGGTATCAGCCAATGACAGTTTTCAGCACTTCACAATTACTCAAGTACTTCTTAGAAGCAGTTTGTATTTGGGACACATATTACCCTGTATGCTTGGAAGTGCTTCCCTACCACACACAGCCAAAGTAGACTGGATCCTAGACTTGGCTCAAGGCAGCTCACCAGACAACATCACACTTGGTCCTGACTTCATGTCTCAATGGTTCAGCTTCCCAGAGAGTCTTAGCCCATCCTGTGCTAAGGCTGCCCCAGGCATGTTAGTCTATGGAGAATAGATTCACTTCTCAAAGTCCTAGAGGCTGACAAGCCCAAGACGAAGGGGCCAGCATCTGGTGAGGGCCTTTGTGCTGTCATCCCACAGACAACAGAAGACTGAAGGACCAGAGAACATCAGGAAGGAGGGAGACAATGGGGAACACTTGCATCTAACAAGCCCACTTGATATACATCTTAGGATAGCTATATCAATCATCCCATTAAGGTGGCATCTCTCAGCACTGTTGCATTAAAGATTTAGTTTCTGGGCTAGAGAGATGCCTTAGTGGTTAAGAGCACTGGCTGCTCTTTCGGAGGACAAGAGTTCAAGTCCCAGCACTTACATGGCCTCTCTAACCTGTAATTCCAGTCCCAGGGAATCTGGCACCCTCACACAGACATACATGCAGGCAAAAAAATTACATAAAAATAAATCTTAAAAAAAGATGTATTTATGTGATGGGTGATCGTCAACTGGACAGGTTAGAATCACCCAGGAAGCAACTCTGGCCTATCTTAAAAGCATTTTCAAGAGGTTTGACTGAGATGGGATGATTCATTACATCCTCCTGTGGTTCAGGATCCCAGATTGAATGAAAAGGGAAAATGGAATGAGAAGGCTGAGGACCAGCCCTCTTTCTCAAAGCAGAATGTGATTAGCCTGCTTCAGACTCCTGTGGCCATGCTACCCCTGCCATGATGGGCTGCACCCTCAACCTGTAAGCCACAATAAACTCTTTGTGTTGGTAGGTTTGGCTGTTAGAGGAACATGGTCTAGATAACCTGGGAACCTTGGTTGAAGAGTTACCCATATCAGAATGACCGGTCAGAACTAATGTGGATGGATGATTGATGAGGGAGGCCAGAACCCACTGTGGGCAGCACTGTCCCTAGACAGGCTAGCCTGGGCTACACAAAAAGCTGCATGAGTATGAGCCAGCAGGTGACCAATATGTGACATTTCTCTGTGGTTTCTGCTCCAGCTCCTGTTTGAGTCCCTGGCCTGGCTTCCCTCAATAATGCACAGTGACCAGAAGCAGAAAAGTAGAATAAACACTTTCTCCCTAAACTGCTAAAGGTCAGAGAGGTTTTGTTTTGTTCTTTCTGTTTTTTTACAGTCACAGAGGAGAAAACTAAGAACACCCTTCCTTGTTCTTTTAATACTTATTTTTATTATTTTTAATTGTGTGTAGGTGTGTGTGCCTACATGCGAGTGTGTGTGCATGAGTGAAGACACCCGCAGAGGCCACAGGCATTGGGAACTGCAGTTACAGATGGTTGGGGGCTGCTTGACGTGGATGCTGAGAGCTGACCTTGGGTCTTCTAGAAAAGTTAGCATATACCCTTAACCTCTGTGCCATGTCTCCAGCCCATGCCCTTCCTTCTTTAAGTTGTTTTTCCAGAGGTTTTGTCACAGCAACAAGAAAATGAATAGTTGCCCACATCAACTTTGGAGACCACATTCAAGTCACAGCACCCTAACCCTAGAATCTAAAACTTCCACCTTATTACACACAGTCACCCCAACAATTCTAAAGTTTTAACCCACTTCAGCATCAGCTCAAAAGCCCCAAGTCCAGAATTTCCCCTTAAACACAGACCCTGAGATAGCGTCTCCATGCTGTGAACCTCGAGTATACAAGCCAGACTAGCCCCAAACCCACTGGTGGGGTGGGCACAGGACGGACATTTTCACTCCAAAAGGAGTAAAGAGGCAAGAAGGAAATGAGTCAGGCCTTAATGCAAAATCTGACAAAGCAGAAGCCGTGAACTCTTGAAACTCCAGGATGGCCTGACTCCAGGCAGCCGATCCCTCAGGTCACCAGGCTCAGCCCCATTAGCTTTTCAGTGGAGTCTTGCTACTGGGAATCTCCAGGCTGGTGCAGTACACAGTGGCTCTGTAGTTCTCACACTCAGTGCCACTCCTGTGGTTCCACGAAGCTCTTCCCTGATAGGATCTACAACAGTAGGGTCCCTGTGAACAGCGTCCTCACAGGTCCCAGGCTGTCTGCTGTGCCTTGGAATCTGATGGGGGCTCTCACTCTATGCACCATAAGGATGAGAACCAGGTGAGTGCTGCCCCAAATCTGCACTCCTGACTCTAAGCAGGGGCTCAAGCTGTACCCTGGACCCCGGAACCCTGGCTGGAGTGACCAGGAGCACTGTTGCCTACTGCTGAGTAGAACCCCTTGGTAGCTCAGGCAGAGAATCCCAAGGTCCAATGGGTGTTCTCTGGAACCCCGGCCCTCTGGTCCTGCTCTAGATCACCAAGAACTGTTTCAGTCTGAATGGAGTCTTTCCTGCTGTGGGCTAGCACTTGGCCCCTTCTCTTATAGTGGACAGAGGAGGGCATGTACCATTAAAAGGTGTCTTGCTGTTCTGCATTGGACTTTGCAGACTGACAGAAAAACTCCGAAATGGTGGTTTTCTGTATTCGGCTCTAAAGGTGAGCTTCCCCCTGAAAACTAAAACCTGGTTTATTTCTCACAGTGAGGACTTTGCCTCCATTTTGATCTTGCATTTCCAACACTGATACTCAAATTGGGGCAGAAGATGATGTCTTCTCTGCTGCCATTTTCCATTACACATCTGCTTGTATTTCTTTGCTATCTGCCTGCTGATTTCAGACAGATTCAACCCTCTCTCCCACACAGGAAATGGGAGTGGGGTCTTGAGGGGTTGGGGGAGACTATGAGCTCACAAGCATCCACATGTAGCATCCTTCATGGCAGGCAATGGGACCACATAGCTAAGATGGTGGGTATAGACTTGAGGTAGCTCTGGGAGATCAGTCTGGTCTCATGCTGTGTCACCTCCAGTCTTTTTAGTAATTATTAAGAAAGAGACACAACCTCTGACACTGCCAGTGATGCTGAGGCAGAAGTCACCTATACTTAGACCTCTCCCTCTGCTGAGGGACAATTCCAAACCTTAGTCTCAGTCTGAAGTACAGCCATAAGGACTTTATCCAAAACTCTGAGTTTCCCAACTTCAAATAGAAAGCTCCCACATCCCCAGCAATGAGAGAGAAGGTTGCATAAGAACAGTTATCATTGTTTTGTTAATGTCAAAGGTTAAGTGTTCAAGCCATGCTCAGGAGTTTATATTGCTGTCTTGCCTTGATCTAAGAGCCCCAGTGGTGTCATCTCTGGAAGCTGAATGCTGTTTATTTAACATACTGGTCCTTGGGATCCATTAATACAAATGGCTATCTACAATCTAAGGCTGTGCATTGCAAAGACAGATTTCCTCTGAAGCAATAGTTCCATCAGGAGTACTTTATCACTGTGACTATCTGCTTGTTGCCATCTCTTGCAATAAACAGCAACAGTAACAACAGAGGTTTCAAATGAAGAACTACTAAGGTCATAACACATCCCTGGACAGGTTTGGTGGCCCGTGTTCTCAGTATCTAAAGGAAAGCTGGCAAGTCTTCCCATTTCTACTTAGAAGTGCAAATGACGACCAACATATCATTTACTCAACAGGCTTTCATAGAGTCCCTTCTAAGGCTCAGTGTGGGAAGCCTTTGTTGGGGACACTGTCATAAAAAGGAGACAGTGACCCTTTGCATGCCATCCAACTTGCCCAAATGCTGATCCATAAAGTGAAGGTGAAGAAGACCAGAGGACTGAGTGCAGAGCACCGTGAGTCCACAGAGGGGAGGCAGCTCTAAGTTCAGCCTGCAATCGAGATGGGGATGTCTTGCATTGCATCTTGCTAACGTGTCCACCATTTGGTCATTGAGCCAGGATAGTACCTACAAAGTTCATGCTTCAGAACTGGCAGTGGAACTCCCAAAGAAAACTCAAAATCAAACCCCTCGCAATGGCTATTATATTGCATTGGGTCATATCCATAACTATCTTTGACCAAACATAGAGCAGCCCCAGGCAATGGGCTCGTCTGTGCTGCTGCTTGAGAAGACTGCCAAAGGCCTGAATTGAGTGTAAGTTGCCAGCATGAGCTGGGTACGTACTGCTGGATTCGGGGGCTAAGGAAGAACAGAAGGGGGCTCCACAGAACTTCAGGGCCCCTGGAGTTTTCAGGGGTGCTCACGCCCCAGGTTACTTTCTAATCACTATGTGAGCATGCCGCTGCCAACTAGCACTTTCCAAGAAGTACAGGCTATAGAGAGACAAAACCTAAGTTAGTGCCTCCTCAGTAACTCCAGGGGAAACTGTGGTGAAGCTTAAAGTTATGAATTGGTAACCACATGCATGAATGATCTGGAGACATGACTGTCTAGAACATATCTCATGTATAGCCACTAGAAATTAACCTGGAACGAAACCAGGACACTATAGTCATGCCTCGCTGTGAGAAACCTTGCAGGCCTTGCTGGCAGACCCAACTACATTTTAATCTTTGGAATCAGCCCACTAGGAGCATCGATGGCAGTGGGAGCTCAGTTTCCACAATCAGCTGCCCTGCTTCTCACCAGCCAGGTGGCACTCAGGATGGTCCCTGGCTCCACCCTGAAGGCGTGGATATTAGAGTTCACCAGACCAGTATAATTGAAGTGGAGTTTATTAGTAAATAACTTACACGGAAAACAGTAAGTAACTGCCGCAACATTGCTGCTCCAAGTAGACAGCTCCCGGATGCTCTCCATGACCGGAAGGGGCACCCTGATTTCCGATCCTCCCTCTTAAACCAGTCACGTCCCCACCTGTAACCATACCCAAAAGGTGTGGGCACTGAAACGGGATCTCAGGCAAATATCTCGCTACACTACCCCTTAGCAGGGTGGTACTCAGACTGTGTCTCCAAGAGCTCCAGATCCTGGGGCATGACTCTGGGTTCAGGGGGCCAGAGAAACAGTATCAGGGCAAGGCTGCAGACCTTACCTCCCATCCCACAGAGCTGGGTTAGTGCTTTAACAGGTGTTTTAGGTTGAATTTTAAAACAGGATTCTATTATCCCCAAAATGCTGAGAATTATGTCACTGGATGTTCTCAGAGGATACACTATTCAGTGATCTCTCAGCCTGAAGCCCAGTGAAAACTGACGTCTGTCCCCTGTGCTGTTACTGGGATACTGGGTGACATTATTTTACTGGGCCACATGGATACCGTCAGTCCTCACCTTGCCCTACCCAAGAGCAGGGAGGACACTGTGGCCCTCCCTGTGGCCACTCCTTACCTGAACCCCAGCCTGGAAGTGCTATCTACCTGCTATAGCTCTGACAGCGAGTTGCCAGCGAGGCCCTTCCCTCTCCTGATGCCAAGCATGCATCTCCTCCATGGTGCAGACATTTGTCACCCCTCTACCACAGAAGTGCATCACAACCTGCCCCTCCCTATCCCATCTCACCGTGCTTGTGTGTGACATGGTGGCAGTCTTCTCATGTCCATAGGCTGCTGTGTGTACATCAGCGCATCCATGTGCACATTTACATAGCATCCACACCCTCCATCTAGGTGAGAGCTGGAGACCATCTCTCTCCATCATGACAGCATCTACTGGTGGATGAGCCGTGGCCTTCTAATGTGCTGCTTTCTCTGGTTCCAACAAAGCATTCCAACTGTAAAACTAAGCAGACAGTGGCTCTGAATTGGTGCATTAATATTCCAGGGAATGCTTCTGAATCTTACTGCTGTTCTAGGAGCAAGAGTAACTCTAAATGGTTCTGGCCCTTAACTGTGTACAATTTTAGATATCACAGGAGGCTGCACAGCTAAAAGTCACTTTCATCAAGCAGAGTCCTGTTGAACGTTTAAAATGCTGTGCCAGCCGCCTCCTACTTCTTTAACGAAAGTCTGCCCTGTTAAGACTGAATAACTTCGTGGTTCATGTTACATTGTACTTTCAAGTCCCACAGTATACTCCATGTATATTAGCATTTATAGCTAGCAAAAATGATAGAGGAGAGTGAAGAAACCTAATGCACAGTGACAACAGTTTCCACTCAGAGATGCAATCAAGCTGTGGCCAACAAGAACACATTGATGCCTTGGTTGCCTCAGTCAGACCTTCCAGACCCCAGTGAAAAAGAATACTTTGTAAGCATTAATCATGTATAATGTGCGAGTCAAGCACATTCATTAGCTGCCCTTGGTTTGTATTTTTTTAAAAAAATGCAATCAGCACATGTTATTTGAACGCCTTCTTCATTCTGTATAAGAGGCCACTCAGTGTGGTGGCTCATCACACACTCTCCTGGATCTGACCAATTCACCCATTCCGCACTGTCCATTTGCGATGCGTCCTGTGGGCTGTTATCTTTGGAGCACCCAAGCCATCATACCCCACTACCCTGCACCCCCATCTACACTACATACCATCTATTACACCCCTTTCAAGCCACAGCTCAAACTACTTCTTGAGATGTCATGCTGTCCTTGAAAGCCTGTGAACACCTCTGCACAGACAGGCATCTCTCTATGAAGAAGTGTTCAGGGTAAAAAGAAAATTCACAACTGGTCATATCTAACGAGCTTTCTTTAAACTGATTTTGTATTCTAAAATAATTCCTGCCTGTTATTTTGGTTTAAAACATTTGTCTTTCATGGAATTAAGAAATACTGTCTTAAGTTGGAAATTTTAAAGTTGGATTTTTGAATCCAGTTTACATTTTTTTCTCTATTTTTTTGTTATTGTTCTTTTGTTTGTTTATTTTTTGTTTTCACATACCAACCAAAGTTTCCCCTCCCTCCCCTCCTCCCAATTCCTCACCCTGGCCCCCATCAGCTCCTCATCTGTTTCTCTTCAGATACAGCCAGGGCCTTCCATGGATATCAGCTAGCCATGGCATATCAAGTTGCAGTGAGACTAGGCACCTTCTCTTCTATTAAGGTTGGATGAGACAATCTAGGAGAAGTAAAGGGTCCCAAAAGCAGGCAACAGAGTCAGAGACAGCCCCTGCTCTCACTGTTAGGAGTTTCACACAAAGACCAAGTTACACAATTTTAACATATATGCAGAGGGCGTAGGTCAGTCCCATGCAGGCTCCCTGGTTGTCAGTTCAGTCTCTGTGAGCCCCTGTGTGCCAGCTGACTCCTACAACCCTTCCTCCTCCTCTTCTGCTGGGTTTCCCAAGTTCTGCCTAATGTTCAGCTTTGGGTCTCTGTTCTGTTTCTGTCAGTTGCTGGACGATGATGGCACCAATCTGAGTATAGCAGAATATCATTAGGAGTCACTTCATTGATTTCTTTCTTTCTTTTCTTGCCAGTTGTATTTGGTTCTAACCTAGGTCTCTGGGGTATCCGTCCTCTGGATCCAGGCCCTCAGGGGTGAGCTCTCTCTCAGGGTATGGGTCTCCATCTGGGCAAGTCATTGTTAGTCACTCACGCCATTCTGCTCCATCTTTACCCCAGCACGTCTTGCAGGCAGGACAAATTGTAGATCAAAGGATTTGCAGCTGGTTTGGTGTCCCAATCCCTCCACTGGTTACAGAAATGGCCAGTTCAGGCTCTGTGTCCCCTATTGCTCGGAGTCTTAGCTAGGGTTACCCTCATAGACTCTTGGAAGTTTCTATTGCTCTAGGTTTCTAGCTCATCCCAGAAATGCCTCCAGATTTCAGTTGTCTCTCTGAGTACTCTTTCACTCCATCCTCCCTGATCCTGACCCTCCTGTTCCCATCCCCACCCTACTTCTAGACCCCTCCTGTGTCCACTGGCAATGGACATTCTATTTCCCCTTCATAGTGAGATCGATGCATCCCCCATTTAAGCTCTCCTTGTTACTTAGCCTCTTTGGGCCTGTGGATTGTAGTATGGCTATGCTTCACTTTACAGCTAACATACACATATAAGTGAGTACATACCCATGTCAATCTTTCTGGAACTGGGTTACCTCACTCAGGACGATCTTTTCTAGTTCCACCCATTTGCCAGCAAGTTTTCTGATGTCATTGTTGTTAATGACTGAGTAATACTCCTTCGGGTAAATGGACCAATTTTTTTATCCATTCTTTGGTTGAAGGGCATCTAGGGTTTTTTTTTTGGCCAGGTTCTGGCTCATTAAGCTGTTATGAAAATACTTGAGCAAGTGTCCCTGTAGTATGATGGCATGTATATGGGTATAGGTCTAGGAGTAGTAAAGCTGGATCTTGAGGTAGATTGATTCCCACTTTTCTGAAGGAAAAAAAAACTACCATATTGATTTCCAAAGTGTCTCTACAAGTTTGCACTTCCATCAGCAGTGGAAAAGTGTTCCCCTTGCTCCACATCCTCTCCAGCATGTGATGTCTCTTGTGTTTTTTTTATCTTAGCCATTCTGACAGATGTAAGATGGAATCTCAGTGTCATTTTGATTTGCATTTCCCTGATGGCTAAGGATGTCGAATGTTCCTTTAAGGGATTCTTGTCCATTTGAGATTCCTTTGTTGAGAATTCCCTGTTTAGATCTGTATGACATTTTAAGCGAGATTTTATTAAGGGTTTTGATGTCTACGTTCTTGAGATCTTCATATATTTTAGAGATCATCACTTTTTCAGATGTGGGGTTGGTCCTTTCCCATTCTGTGGGTTGCTGTTTTGTACTTTTGAGAGTGTCCTTTGCCTTACAAAAGCTTTTCAGTTTGATGAGGTCCCACTTGTTAATGGTTGATCTTAGGACCTGCATGATTGGTGTTCGGGATGTTGATCTGTTCAGAATGGTGTCCCCAGTGACAATGTGTTCAAGGTTATTCACCATTCTCTCTTCTATCAGGTTCAGTGTAGCTGCTTTTATGTTGAAGTCTTTAATCCACTTGGACTTGAATTTTATGCCAGGTAATAGATATGAATATGCATTCTTCTACATGCCCACATCCAGTTAGACCAGTACCATTTGTTGAAGATGGTTTTTTTTGTTGTACAATTTTGGCTTCTTTGTCAAAAATCAAGTGTCCATAGTCAGGGACTTTGATTCAATTCCACTGACCCATATGTCTGTTTTTAATGCCAATACCAAACTGCTTTTATTACTATAGCTCTATAATAGAGCTTGAGGTCAGGGATGGTGACACTTCCAGAAGTTCCTTTATTGTACTTATTGTTTTAGCTAGCCTAGGTATTTTGTTTTGTTTTGTTTTTAATATGAAGTTGAATATTGCTCCTTTGAGGTCTATGAAGAATTGTGATGGAATTTTGATGGAGATTGCATTGAATCTGTTTTAGGTAAAATGGCCATTTTACTATGTTAACTATACTGATCCATGAGCATGGGAGATATTTCCATCTTCCGTTATCTTCTCTACTTTATTCTTTCAAAGAATTGATGTTCTTGTCATATATGTCATTCATTTGCTTGGTTAGAGTTACCCCAAGATATTTTATAATGTTTGTGGCTATTGTGAAGGGTGATGTTTCACCGATTTCTTTCTTAGTTCATTTATAATTTGTATATAGGGTGGATACTGATTTCTTTTAGTTAATTTTGTATCCAGCCACATTGCTAAAGGTGTTTATCAGATATAGGAGTTCCCTGGTAGAATTTTAGGGATTACTGATGTATACTATCATATCATCTGCAAATAGAGATACATTGATTTCTTTCTTTCCAATTTGTACCCCCTTGATCTCCTTCAGTTATCTTACTGCTCTAGCTAAAACTTCTATACTGAATAGATATGGAGAGAGTGGACAACCTTGCCTTGTTGCTGATATTAGTGGAACTGCTTTGAGTTTCTCTCCATTTAATTTGATGTTGGTTATTGGACTGCTGAATATTGCCTTTATTATGTTTAGGTATATCTTTTGTATCCCGATCTCTCCAAGATTTTATCATGAAGGGGTGTTGGATTTTGTCAATGACTTTTTCAGGATCTAATGAAAAATGACATGTTTTTTTTCAGTTTGTTAATATGGTGGTGGATTGCATTGACAGATTTTTGTATGTTGAGTCATCCTTGCATTTCTGGGATAAAGTCTATTTGACCATGGTAGATGATCTTTTTGATGTGTTCTTGGATTTGGTTTGCAAGTATTTTATTATTTTGCATCAAGGTTCATGAGGGATATTGGTCTATAAGTCTCTTTCTTTGTTGAGACTTTGTGTATCAGGAGGGACTGTGGTCACATAAAATGATTTTGGCAATGTTACTTCTGCTTCTACTTTGTGGAATAATTTGAGAAGTATTGGCATTAGCTCTTCCTTGATGGTCTGGTAGAATTCTACACTAAAAATCATCTAGCCCTGGGCTTTTGTTGAAGGAGTGTTGGGGGACTTTTAAAGACTTCCATATTCTTGGAGGTTATAGACCTGTTTAAACTGTTTATCTGATATTGATTTAACCTTCGTAAGTGGTATCTATCAAGAAAATTGTCCGTTTAAGATTTTCAATTTTTGTGGAGTAGTTTTTTGAAGTATGACCTAATGATTCTTTGGATTTCCTTGGTGTGTGTTATGTTCCTATTTTCACTTCTGATTTTGTTGATTTGGATATCCTTTCTCTGCCTTTTGGTTATTTTGGATAAGAATTTGTCTATCTTGTTGATTTTTCTCAAAGAACTAAGTCTTTGTTTCATTGATTCTTTGTATTATTCTCTTTGTTTCTATTTTATTGATTTCAGCCCTAAGTTGATTATTTCCTGTTATTTGCTCCTCCTGGGTATGTCTGCTTCCTTTTTTCTAGAATTTTCAGGTATGCTGTTAAGTCACTGGTATGAGTCTCTAATTTCTTTATTCAGGCACTTAGTACTATGACCTTTCATCTCAGCACTGCTTTCATTATTGCCCATAAGTATGGGTATGTTGTTTATTCATTTTCATAGAATTCTAGGAAGTCTTTAAATTCTTCCATCACTTCTTCCTTGATTCAGTAGTAATTCAGTAGAAAGTTGTTAAATTTCCATGAGTTTGCAGACTTTCTGTTGCTTCTGTTGTTAAAATATAATTACAGTCCATGGTGGTCTGATAAGAATACAGAGGGTTATTTCAATTTTCTTGTATTTGTTAAGACTTGCTTTGTGACTGAGTATATGATCACTTTTAGAGAAGATTTCATGAGGTGCTGAGAAGAAGGTATATTCTTTGGTGTTCAGGTGAAATGTTCTGTAGATATCTCTTAGATCTATTTGAGTCATAAAGTCTGTTAGTTCAATTTTTTCTGCTCCATTATGTATGGACGATCTGTCCATGGTGAAGTTTCCCACTATTAATGTGTGGGGTTCAACCTGTGGTTTGAGCTTTAGTAATGTTTCCTTTACAGTGTGGATGATGCCCTTGTATTTGAAGCATAGACGTTCAGAACTCAGATGTCATCCTGGTGGATTTTTCCTTTAATGAATATGAAATGTCCTTCTCTATCTCTTTTGATTAATTTTGGTTTGCAGTCTATTTTGTTAGATATTAGGATAGTTATACCAGTTTGAATATTAGGGCTATTTGATTGTAAAATCTTTTTCCAACGTTTTACTCTAAGGTAATGTCTATCTTTGATGTTGAGTATGCTTCTTGTATGCGGCAGAATGACAGATCCTGTTTTATATACATTCTGTTAGCCTGTGTCATTTTTTTTGGCAAGTTGAGCCCATTGACATTGAGAGCTATTAATGACCACTGATTGTTTATTCTTGTTATTATGTTACTATTGTTAGTAGTGGTGATGGTAGTAGTATAGTAGCATGTGCTTCCCCTCTTTGGATTTTGCTGGTATGAGATTATCTATTGTCTGTGTTTTGAGGTGTAGTTAACTTCCTTGGGCTGGAATTTTCCTTCTAGTACTTTCTGTAGTGTTGTAGATGGATATTGTTTAAATTTAACTTTGTCATGAAATATCTTGTTTTCTCCATCAGGTTGATTGAATATTTTGCTGGGTATAGTAGTCTGGGCTGATATCTGTGGTCTCTTAGAGTCTACAAGATATCAGTCTAGGCCCTTCTGGCTTTTACAGTCTCTGTTGATAAGTCTAGTGTAATTCTAATAGGTCTGACATTCTATGCTACTTGGCCTTTTTTCGCAGCTTTTAATATTCTTTCTTTGTTCTGTATGCTTAGTGTTTTGATTATTATGTGATGTCAGTACTTTCTTCTCTGGTCCAATCTATTTGATGTTCTTTAAGCTTCTTGTACCTTTTTTATGAAAAGGTTTATTTATCTTATGTATATATTTTATGTATCTGCATATGTGCCTATAAACAAACATTTCTCTCCCACCCACCAGTTCCCAAACAACTATTCAGAGGCTGAATGTGAATTATAAACACTCAACCAGCAGCTCAGGATTATTACTAACTAGCTCTTACAACAACCTATTTCTACTAATCCATGTACTGCCCCAAGGCTCATGTTCTTTACCTCTATCCCATTTAGTGTATCTGACTCCCCTGTCTGATTGCAGTCTTTTCTGCCTCTGCCCTTCCTCTTCCATCATTCTCAGTTTGCCTTTCCTGCTAAACGTTATCCTGTTCAGCTATTGACAAGTCAACTTGTATATTAAGCCAATCACAGTGGCATATATTCACACAGTGTAAAGGAATATTCCACAGCATCCACCTTGATGCCTGAGAGGGCGAGAGGGCATCAGATCCCACTAGTGATGATTGTGAGCCACAACATGGTTTCTGGGAACTGAACTCAGGACCTCTGGATGGGCAGCCAGTGCTGTTAACAGGTGAGCCATCCTCCAGCCCCTTCTTGTACTTTTATTGGCATGTCCTTCTTTAGGTTAGGGAAATTATCTTCTATGATTTTATTGGATATATTTTATGGATATTTGAACTGGGATTCTTCTTCTATTCCTTTTACTTTCTTTAAGCTTCCAACCAGCTCCCAAATAAAGAAACATAGTTATTATTAATCATGAATGCTCAGCTTTAGCTTAGTCTTGTTCCACTAGCTCTTTTAACTTAATTTAGCCTGTTTCTATTCATCTGTATTTTGCTTTGGGGTTTTTTACCTTACTTTCATTTTGTATGTCTTACTTTGCTGCTTCCTCTGTGTCTGGCTGGCTGGCTCCTGGCATCTCTCTGGTATCTTTGTTTTCTTCCATTTATTGAGACTAAATGACTCCTTCAACTTACTCTTCCTGCCCAGAAGTCCTGCCTATACCTCCTCCCTAGGTATTAGCCATTTAACTTTTTATTAGACCAATCAGGTATCTTAAGCAGGCAAAGTAAAACAAATATTTGGCAACATAAACAAATACAACATATGTTTACATAGTTAAACAAATGCAATACATCTTTGCAGAACTAAACAAATATTCCACAACATTTCCCCCTTTTGTCTAAGTAAAAAGCAAGGTTTTAGCTTTAACATAGTAAGACTATATACAAGAAGAATAATTATCAAGTGAGGATTACATTTACAATATCCAGTTCATTTGCTTTTGGAAAATTCAGAAAAAGTACTCTACTATCTATCCTAATTAGGTTGCATACCTAATTTACTTTCTATCTTAAATTGTAGTATCAACCCAAAATTATCTTTTTAGACCTCAAAATATTTTCTTATATAAACAATTTAAGCTTTTATATGTTCTTCAACCTTATAAACTTTACATCTCTTATGTAAGTTTCCTTTCTGAATCTGTTAACAAGAAAAACTATAACTATCTCATCTTTAACTGCAGCAGACATCTGAGAAGGATATACTATTACCTGAGTAAAGAGGAAGTGCAGAGCAAGCAACTTCCAAAACCATTAGAAATGGCAAAGACATCTGACTGCCTGGACAGTCACACAAGATTCATCTGCAACAATGGAGCATCTATCTTCAGCCTACAGGCCTAGAGTATCTGACAGACTTTTCTGTGATGCAGAAATTTTGAAGGACTCCTCCACCTTGACTTGACAAAGTTCAGCAGTCTTTTTCCTTTGTGTCCTCTTTGTCTAGTTTGTACAGCATTCTGTCAGCAGTCAAGGCAAAGGAAATGTCTTGTCCAAATGGCTAGCTTTGCCCTTTACGGAGTTCTTTGATGGCCATCATACTTTTATGAGGTAGATTTGTGCTGCCAGGAGTAGAAGTGTCTCATTAACATGAAAAGTCTTAGGTTGTTAAACATCTTAAATGTCATATTCTTCAGGCCTCTGAAGAAATTGAAGATCATTTATCTATCTAAAACGTATGTTTAACCTTGAAAACATACCTAACATGACTGCAAGTTTGGATGCTATAGATGACTAACTACTAACCTTGCATTCCTTAATTATCCTAAACAGTTTATAATAACATCTTTCAAGGAGTAGAACTTCATATTGCATTTTAAAATGAGTTGCATAGGTACAATACCTTAAGCAAGAGCAGAAACATACATTCGGCATAACAAAAATAATCTTAAATTTGTATTAGTATACAAAAATCCATACCAATGGAAAATACATGAGATGAATAGCTGCCTTTTTATCCTATATTCCTTTACTCTCACTAAATGAGGGCAAATATCCATAACCCACTGAATGGCCAAAAGCACCTACCCTACCTCTTGGTTCTCTAGACTGCTTCTTGTTGTCTGGGGGTGATGGCATGCCCAGGGGACCCTGAGAAAATTGAGATAATGGTAAAGTCCTAAGAAAACTAGTTATAACTTTTGCTGTTCAATCTCTGTGTAATGGGAAAGTGCAAGGCTTATCTAAAGTCCTGGCTAGAATACTCTGTGAGGTTGGACCATCTCAGCCAGCAGCCTTAAAGTTGTTGTGAATGCAGAACTCTGAGGAAACTACAATAGAGGCATTCTGAAAGGTTGGACTGTATGACTAAACCTCTATCCATGTCATATGAAAGGATGACATGTAATAATAAGTCTCAGGGACTCTGTAACCAGAAAGATTTATCATGTCTCATCCAGTTTCAGAGCTGTTCCCATGTCAAGGGATCAGCCTATAGACAACTGTCTTGTAGTTTTTCTAGGTTTATTTCTTTTTGTCTTAGCAAAGATTTTCAGGGGTCCCCACCAATCAAATTTGGTCTCTATTAATTTTGAAGGAATCCACAGCCCTTCATTTCCTTTGGGGGGAAAAAACATAATCTCTTCCCTTAACACAATGCATTTTCTGAATTCCATTTTAAAGTTGAGACATTCCTAAAGTATCCAGGCTGGTTTAGTTCAGCAGTTCCTTTTACAATACTATGTCTCTCAGCAGCTGCCATTCATTTACCAACATTCAAAACATTCAAAAATTCATTCAACAAAGCACAATACAGGATCAGACTCCCTATGTATTTCCCATCTTTACGTGGCTTATTCTTTTTATACTACTTTACTGTTTTCTTTAAAGATTTTACTTAATTACTTTTTTTTGAAACAGGGTTTCTCTGTGTAACTTTGGAGCCTGTCCTGGCACTTGCTGTGTAGATCCTGCTGGCCTCAAACTCACAGAGATCTGCCTGCCTCTGCCTCCTGAGTGCTGGGATTAAAGGTGTGTGTTTCCACCGCCCAGTTGTTTTTTTTTTTTTTTTTTGTTACAATGCTGTTGCTCAATGTCCAGGGCTTCTCATTGGTAGTTCTGTCTTAAGTATTAACCTATAAATATATATTTCTACAAGGTCTTATCTTACTGAGGACGCCAGCCTCATGTATCCGCCCAGTTTTTTTTTTACTATTTATTTTTCCCTAAGACAGTTTATGCCCATTTTCTTTTCTTTCTTAAGCATCTACATACACTGTAACCTGTTTAAAGTTTTTTATAGACCTGTAGCATTCTCTGACTGTGTGGTCCAAACCTTAAACTGTTAAGTGGCAGGTAGGCCCTTGCCATGTGGTTCTGTTGGTTGGCTCTGCCCCCTCCAAGCCTTAAGGCCTGGCCTAGAGGGGCACTAAGCTGGTGCCTGCACTGTGGTAGGTGTTTTGATTTAGCTTACTGTTTCTACTTAGCATGCTGGCTGCTCAAGTGCTCTGCTGCCCAGCAGTACCTCTTGAAGGAGCCATAACAAAAATTTTTTTCAGCTTTATCAGGCCCTATGTGGAAATTTGGGCCCCATGTTGGGTGTCATTTATCAATGGAATTGTCCTTGGGCTGCCAACCAGCTTCCAAATGAAGATGTGGAGATTTATTATTAATTGTGAATGCTCAGACTTAGCTTAAGCTTGTCTCACTAGTTATTTTACATTAATTTAACCTGTTTCCATTCATCTAGATTTTACTCAGGGCATTTTACTTTTCTTTCATTCTATATGTCCTACTTTCCTGCTTCCTCTATGTCTGGCTGGCTGGCCCCTGGCATCTCCCTGGTGTCTCTTTTTCTTTCTTTCTTTTGTTGAGCCTAAATGCCTTTCCCTACTTACGCTCCCTGCCCAGAAGTCCTGCCTATACCTCCTCACTCAACATTGGCCATTCAGCTTTTTATTAGACCAATCAGGTGTCTTAGGTAGGCAAGGTAAAACAGCAAGACATCTTTACATAGCTAAACAAATATTCTGCAATATAAACAAATGCAATACATGTTTGCAAAGTTAAACAAATATTCTGCAACACTATTATTCTTAGATTTGGCCTTTTTCATGACATCCCAGATTTTCCTGGATATTTTGTGTTAGAAGTTTTTTATTGTTGTTGTTTTTGTTTTGTTTGTTTGTTTGTTTGTTTTGTTTTGTTTTTTGTTTTCTGAGACAAAGTTTCTCTTTGGCTTTGGAGCCTGTCCTGGAACTAGCTCTTATAGATCAGTCTGGCCTCAAACTCACAGAGATCTGCCTGCCTCTGCCTCCTGAGTGCTGGGATTAAAGGTGTGTGCCACCCATGCCCAGCTAGATGGTTTTCTTATTAACTTTTTTGAACAATGAATCTGTTTCTTCTATTGTATCTTCAGTGCCTAAGATTCTGCCTTCCTTCTCTTACATTCTGTTGGTGGTGCATGTTCACGTACCCAGATTTTTCCATTTCCTGAATTCCCTCAGTTTGTTCTTTCTTTATTGCTTCTATTTCAATTTTTGTGTCATGAATAGTTTCCTTCATCTTTTTTCCCTTGGCTTTCTTGGCATTCTTTGTTGATTTCCTCAAGGTTTTTTTGTTGTCTTTTCCTTGATTTCTTTAAGGGAGTCTTTCATTTCATGTTTAAGGAGCTCTATCATCTTCATAAAGTTGTTTTTAAGGTAATTTTCTTGTGTGTCAGCTGTGTTGGAATACTCAGGTCTTGCTGTCATAGGATATCTGAGCTCTGGTAGTGCCATATTGCCCTGGCTGTTGTTGTGTTTTTATACTGACCTTCAGGCATCAGACTTTGGGATGATTAATTGTAGTCCCTGATTTCTGAGTTCTTCTTTGTTGGATGGGTGTTTTCTTCCTTGGTTTCTGTTTCCTCATTGGTTTTCTAGTCTTTGTGAACTGGATGTCTGGTGCCTGCTATGACCTCTGTTCTAGTAGGCAGTCTCTGTCCAAATCGAGAGCTGGCCTTCTGGTGGTTAGCATAGCCTTTGATGCAGCAGGGGGGGTCTCTGTTAATCTTATTGGTGTGGTTTGCCCCCCTCTGACTGGTGTGGCTTGTACCTGAGTGGTGGAAGTCCACCTCGGTCCTTCTGGCAGTTAGCATGGCCTTTGATGCAGCAGGGGGAGTCTCTGTTAATCTTATTGGTGTGGTTTGCCCCCCTCTGACTGGTGTGGCTTGTACCTGAGTGGCTGAAGTCCACCAGGGTTGGGGCAGGGCCCAGCAGGACTGACATTGAGCTGGAAAGGTAAGGGCCATGGGACTGGTCCCAGGGAACAGAATCCAGGGAGAGGGGCAACTCTACTGTCAGGCAGATTATGCACCATTTCTAACTGGTCCTAATTTTTATTGTCTGTCAAGTCCTCAAATTTGAAAACTACTGCTCCAAAATCCATTGAATGTCATCGATGTTAATTGCAATGATGGTTTCACAGGTGTGTGCTAAGCCCAATGCATCAAGTTGTCTATATTAAACACATTAAGCTCTTACATGCCAATCATAACTGGATAATAAATGTTCTTAAGTATGCAAATATACACATAAACTATTTATAGTGTTACCTCTTTGCACTCTAGTTCTTTTAGTCATCTTACATTTGCTGAGTGCTTGCCATGGCTCCTGCACTGGAAACTTACAGCCCAGGAAGGCTAAAGACAAATTAATATCAATGTGCTTCCAACGCCACAGCTCCATGATACAAAAATCTCAGAGTGCTGTTCTTCCTGTTCTAGAACAGAAAGAAGGTTTACTGATGGAAGACCCAAGGACTAGGGAAGAAGTAGCCAGGGATGGTGAGGAGGGAGAAGGAGAAACACAGGGGAGATTGCAAAGATCAGAAAAAAAATCCCAAACAAACCTTTGTATGATTAGAATAGGAAAAGGGAAACCGGTAAACTTCAGAATAGGTATGTTCTTTGGGAATATGTTTGAGGTACCTGCGGGCTATCCAAAGGCCAATGTCTGTCAGAAGGCAGGAGACTGAGAGTTGAAGAGGGAGATCAGGCTAGAAACAGGGGCCTGAGAGGACATGGCATCAGTCTATAGGGAGGGAGGCGTACACTTCCCGGTGGCCCGAGCATAGACAAGTTTGAGGCATAGCAGGGGCAAAAGAACCACAGAACTAGGGAGACAGAAGCGCCTCTATGTTAATTCCCATCTACTGCAAAAATAAGCCTAGATGAGGGTTGAGCAAGGCACTAATCTGAGTCCAAGTCTAGTATTTGAACTCTTTCTTTAAAAATTTGTAAGTATTTTTCCTGCATGTATACCTACATACCAGTCTTGTTCCTTAGGAGGCCAGAGAAGGCATCAGACATCCTGAAAATGGTGTTATAGGTGGTTATGAGTGCTGGGAAACAAACCTCTACAAGAACAGCAAGTTCTCTTAACCACTGGCCCATTTCTTCAGCCTAAGCAGTGTCGGTGGAACCCACAGGATAGAAGAGTGACTCCAGCCAGTCCGGAAGGGAGTGCCCAGATCGTATGGAGTGCACAGCCACACAGAGGTGAGATGGTCTGATGAGAGCATGTGGGTACACGGGAAGTTCAGAAACAAGTATAGTTAGTGTAAGACCACATCATCAAGAGGAAGAAAGCACATTGGCATACTCCTGAGCAGCATAAGGCCCCTGAGCATAGCATCCACCTTGCAATCTTTTGATACAATTTCCCCTCTCCTTTAGATCATGTCTTGTGACTAAATCTTTAACAATGTGTGTGTGTGTCCCCAAATACCCACATATTATGTAAGGCTTCTCCATTCTTCAGTCAAAAGGAATGGTGACATATGAGCTTGTTCCCCAGAAGCTCAAACACAATCTAGACAGCTTCACACACACCATCTTTCCCTTCCCAAATGAGTCACAATCCTTCAACTCAAGAACACAGCTTACCATGGCTGAGCAACAACAGCCCCTCGTGCACACGGGGAAGTGGAGCTACCCTGTAGGGCAGCAATATGCTCACAGGTGCTCTAGGCTGAGGCCCACTGTGCTGGGAATCTGGACGTGAAAATAGATGGCACATTAATTAAATTCTCAATGGCGCTCTGAGCCATTACTGAGCACAGAGCCAGGCTGGCAGAACTTGGAGTCTGGCCAGAGCCATATGGGATGGCTCTGTGTGCATAACCTTCCAGTCTCCAATTGTTCCTTATGTCTGAGGAAACTTGGAGGGCTGAGACCCTGTCTGAGAATGGGGACCTAGCATCTTCACATCCTGAGCTGTGCACTGATTCTAGACCACCACCCCCTGAGACCCGTCCCCCTCTCTCCTCTCTGAGTAAGTGCCCACCTGGCCAAGCTGCTAGGTAACCGACCCCAACCCATGGTAGTTGTTGTATCAGTTTCCATTCTGCTGCTGTGATGAAACACCATGACAAAAAAGAAACTTACAGAAGTGTTTACCTGGGCTTACGGTTGCAAAGGGAAAAGATTTCATCACAGTGGTGGGGCATGGCAGCAGGAATCTGAGAACTCACATATTTAACTGCAAGCATGAAGAAGAGATAGAGAGGGTAGATAGATGATAGACATACAGACAGACAGACAGATAGATAGATAGATAGATAGATAGATAGATAGATAGATAGATAGACACATAAACACAGACAAACTGACAGTGGGGCCAGGCTATAAAACTCTAAAGACCTGTCCCCAGTAACATACTTCTCCATCAAAACCACGCTTTCTAAACCCCCTCAGTGATTGACACCAACTAGAAGCCTAAGTAGGAGGTTTCTCACTCAAACCACCCCAGTGCAGGTGGAGGGGAGTCTGGAGCGCTCATCCTGTGGTGACACCTGTCTGTTGATAGAGCAGCTCAATTTTTCCTGTGTTGTGCCAGGCTGGTGGAGGGGACATGCCGAGATAGAGAGGTACTCCCCTGAGGCCTCCCACTCACCTCCACACAGTTTGCCACACTCAGTTAGGCAAAGTGAGACAAAACCAGTGGCCTGCATGTGCTGTGAGGTGAGATCTGCCAGAGGTGCAATTCAAGGTGTCCTCACAATTATTAAATTAGAACATAAACAGAAGTGTGTGTTGAATTTCAAAATTCAATTATAGACCAAGTTCACCACCTAAAACTGTGGGAGATAGTCTCTTCCCTCAGGGCACCCACCATCCTAGAAGGAAAAGGACAGAGGCTCTGTGTCCTTGGAAACTGCACAGGCTGTGGCTTAAAGAAGAAGGAAGGGGCCCCGTGGGGATGAGGACCATTTCCATGAAGTTGGTGACGTTTTAGTGAGCCATAGAAGTCAGGTACCACTCACTGCTTAATAGTGCAAAGTTCAAGGGCGACATGGACAAGGGGTGAGCAGAGTCTTCCTAGAAGAGGGAAGGACGCAGGCTGAGGCCAGTGAGCCACACACACAAAGACCATAAACTCGACGCAGGTAAATGAAAATACATACACGCAGTCTGGATCCACTGTGCCTCAATGCATCTCGGCTTTAATAGTGCACAACTAATTGCAGAAGTGACCATTCACAGGGCAACACAAACTTAACTTTTAAGACATGAAGAAAGTAGCATTTCAGAGGAAATTCCAGCTGGAGACCAACAATGAAAGCTGCACCTGGTGGTGCACACCTGTCACCCTACAACTCTGGAGGAAGGAGTATCAGGAGGCTAGCCTCAGCTACAACGTAGTTGGATATTTTTGTCAGGACAGCCAGCTCCCCAGTAATGACACAGGGCTTAGGCTTGTTACTAATTAGCTCTTACAACTTAAATTAACCCATTTCTTTTATGTGTCTCGGTTACCTTTACTTTGTAATGCCCATGTTGCTTCCTCTGCATCTGGCTGGCGACTCCCCATGACTCTGCCCTTCTCCTTCCCATCATCCTCTCTGTCTGGCTGTCCTGCCTATACCTCCCGCCTAGCTAGTGGCCATTTAGCTTTTTATTAAACCAATAAGGAGGCACCTTGGCAGAGACACGTCTTCACAGTGTACAAAAAAGATTATTCCGCAACACTACAAAGAGAGTTCAAGGCCAGACTTCTATGATACCTTATCTCAAACAAAAAGAAAACTAAACAATGAGGTGCTCTTCTCTGAGGAGGAAAGGCACTGGAGGGTAATAAACAGTGTGTAATACTCTGATCCAAGCACAGTAATGCTCACCTGCATACCAAGGCATTTTCATAACAAACACCTTCAAAAGCCAGTTGTCCTTGGACTGCAAAGATGACTCAGTGTTTGGGAGCACCCATTGCTCTTACAGATGACCTGGTTCCTAGCCATCCATAACTTCAATTCCAAGAGATGCAATGACCTCTGCTGACCTCTGTGGGCACCAAGTGTGTACATGGCACACATACACGCGTGCTGGAAAAACACATAAGGTAAAGTGAGTACATCTAATAAAAATCAAGTCACCTTTGTCACTCACTTTCAGTGGTGACTAAAAGAGGTTAAGTCTGCTGTGATTTGCATATCCCCAAAGTCCACATGCTAGGAACTGGACCCGAAGCAGCAGTACAGATGGGAGGGCTGTGTGACAAGGCCTTCATGGATGGACCGTATCCTGCTGCTGGAGGGTGAAAGTAGCTTGCACCCTCTGCTCTCATCCTCTCCTGCCTTCTATTACAGGAGAACCTAGGGAGAAGGCCCTGGGACACCACTGTCAGCATCGTCACCCAGGCTGTGGAGTTACGTCACCGTGGCAGACAGAGGCTGCAGTTCCTTAAGGTTACTATTCCACTAAAAGCCAGGAATTATCTATCATTCCATGAATATCTACAACACAGCCAAGGTTCTGTACTGGGTGGCAATCTCTCAGTCACCAAGTCCTCAAATCAGCCAAGAAACTGATGTCCACCCCTCCTCGCAGGCAAGGAGGCCAGGGGTGAAGGGGGTGCCCCATTTATTCAGGGGCAGGAAACTAGTAAATTAAAAAAAAATATATTAGTGCTTTATTAACCAAAAGTTTGTTTTTGAAATGAAGCTTAATTCTTTCATTTCTGTCCTTTCCTCATCAAGTTTTGTTGGGTTTTCCTGAGTCAGCACACTCTTTGTGGTTCAGGCAGGCACAATGTGGAGATTGCCCTGACCTGGCTGTCGTCTTCAAGAAAACTATTTGGCATCCCATAAGATGCTGTCTGCCCAGTTCTTCTTGTTCTTCTGCGGGAGGGTTCTGCTGGCAAGACCCAGAAAGAGTATGAAGTCATGACCCGGTTCCCACAATCCCCACAGTTATCCTTCAGCATCTTAGTGGAAATCGTGAAGATGAGACTAGGGAGTTCCAGCACAGTCACTGTAAACACAAGCATATCCAGTCGTGAGAGCCCTGGCTCCTCACTCCTCACTGTCCTTTCCCCACACGAGCTCAGGCCTCACATTCACCCTGCCAATGAAAGACACGACCACGCTGGGAAGGAGCCCTTTGAGAGCTCAGCTCTGACCAAGGTATGCAGTCATTTATTCAGGAAGGAAATGCTCCTTCCTCTAGGGAACAGAGTAGCCTGGGCAAGTGACAAGGCTCAGGAAATACAGAAACTTACAAGACACACAGGCCCCGCCCCCAAGGTTATATAACCAGTAGCAATTGCTAGGGAGGAGACCAGGGCAAACCTGCAAAATGTGAGGAAACTCTAGGAACCCAGTTTTCCTGACTGGTCACCCATACTGAGGTGGCCTTTCTGGTGATGCAGCTGCCTTTAAGTCACACATGCCCCAGTAAGTTACCCCAATAAACTCAAAGATTCACCAGCTAAGCAGGCAAAATGGTATCTTTGGTCTACTGTCAATTTCCTCTCTGGGGTTAGTAAACTTTTGTTCATGAATCCCTAGGAAAACCCACACAGTACAAGGTAAGACTGCCCTTCACCCTGCTCCCTGGTTGAAAACAGCTCCAGCCTTACCCACAGTGGTGTGGGGTGGTCCTAGAGGCTTCTCCTCTAACGTGGACCTTGAGGCCCCAACACTGAAGGTCTCCAGCCTTATTTCCCCTACGACGTGCTAAAGCCAAGTTAAGCTCAGTCCTGAAAATCATGTTTTCTGCCTCAGAGCTAAAAATAGTTGGTGAGGCTTAAAGCGGTTCTGCCCCAGTTCATTTAAGGCATAATCTCAAATATCCCTCTGTCCTAATTATGAGATATCCCCGAAGGCAGAGCTCAGGGAGAACCTGACAGCAGCACCACATTTTATTTTTGATCTTAATTCAACTCTCAGATATTTACAAGTCTCCGCAGAGCGCCCTCCACTGGCCAAGTGCCTTTGATTCACTGTATGGTGGAAATTGAAGGGGAACAGAAGAAGGGAGGACAAAACACCTAAAGAACTGGAAACATGCATACCAAAAAATTTAAGACAGCTGATGTATTGATAGACTGACAATTGTTCAACACTGGTTATCCTTTTCCTGACCCTGAACTGGACGCTCCATGGCCGTCAGAGAGAGACCCCTTCCTGCTGTGTCTGAATGGAGCTTCTTGGCCTGGGTACTGTTCTTCACGGCCTGCTGTAACACTTGACTTTCTGACCACAAAGTCAGGATCATAGAAATCTATTTTTAAAGTTATGAATAAATAAAGACATAAAATGCTTAAGAAGACAGTTTGTTTCAAGGTGCTGGTCTGAGCCACAAATTGAGCCAGATCTGAGCCTTGGGCCTCTAAGATGCCTACACTAGGCCCTTCTGTGTGCCAGTAACAAGACGCCCAAAGAAGGCTCCTGCCTGAAGAAAAGGAGCTTACCAATTCAAGTTCTGGCCCAATGTGGAGGGGCCGCTTCTGGTGGTATTCTTGTTAGCAGAGCCCCAGGTATACTGAATGTCACATGGTGAGATACTGGAGCATGAGCTAAGCCCTCTGGTCTCCCTCTTCTTATAAAGCATTCAGGATGCTCTCCCCATGACATTGCCCCAGGTGAGATGATGGTCCCTTAATCCTTCATGATGGAAACTGAGTTCAACACAGAAACCTTCGAGAGAGACTCAGCCCATTCTTTCTATGATAACTAAAAATCACCTTTCAAGCGTAGTATGGGACACAGAAATGCCAAACCAGGGCGTCAGCCTGGTGCAGGCTCCCCAGTGTCCCACCATACTTCCCCCTGCAGACACAGGGAGTCTGCAGTCCAGTTCCGTAGCGGAATCATTGTTGATTATGTGTGTTTGCTGCTTACGTGTATTTGTGTGGGTGCACATGTATACGCAGGTGTGAGTGTGTGTGTGTGTGTGTGTGTGTGTGTGTGTGTGTAGAAGTCAGAGATCAACATTGGGAACTGTCTACAGGTGCAGTCCATCTTGTGTGTTTACACAAGATCTCTTCCTGAACCTGGAACTTGCTGAGGAGGCTATGCTGGATGGCCAGATGGCCCCAGGGATCCTCGTCTCCACCCCTCAACCCTGAGATTATCGGTGTGTGCACAATTCCCAGCATGTTTCCATGGCTGCTGCAATTGATCCTGTGTCCTCTTGCTTTATTTGTAAGCACTTTGCCAGCTCTCTCCAGCCCAGCATCATTTCTTTCTGAGAGACTAAAATCGTCAAACATTAAAACCACTTCTCCCTTCCAGCCCCACTCCAAAGTAACATGATAAAGTCAAACTTTGAGAAGTAGCTGCTTTAGGTCATGGTCCAGTGACAGATGAGTGTGAAGACTCTACAGATATTTATTGGGCCTCTACTAGAGAAAAGGCCCATCCTGGGTGGTGAGGTAGGCTTTGGGGCCATTAAATCTTATAACAATTCATTTTTTTTCTGTGTCTAGGATGCTTTATAATGTCCTCAGAGTGCTCTGTTGGGAGGAGCCTTAAGCAGATGGCATGCTGGCTGCGAAGAATTCATCATGTCTATAAATCACAAAACACAAACACGAACATTACTTAGATGAGAAGTACTTACTTACAGTTGTTTTCTTTCATCCGGCTAGATTTAAAGCTTTGTTGGGGAAGCAGGAGGTGAAAATGAACCTGTGGTTCTAAGACCGAGTGGGCTATGGTCAGCCATAGACTCCATGTCTGTGTCACATGGTTGGGCTGCCCAGGTGATAGTTAATAAGACAGAGCCTGCTGTGGCTCTGTCCTGGGTGGCACTACATTTCAACCTCTGTCTTAGGGAGATTCACTGATGCTAACTCAGCAAACCCAGCACGTCTGAGACACATAAATTCATATGCTGCATGCAAAGTCCTAAAATAGAGCACTTTAAAATATACATGTACTACTTTTAGAGCTTGGTAGAAAACCCTGAAATAATTTTAAAAATGAGGTACTACAATTCCCAAAACAAAGCACCTTAACCTACAGCTGAGAGCCAGAGAGTGTACTGGACTAAAAACACAAATAAGAGATCATAGTTTGTAGAGGTGTGTAGTGGCATAGCCCTTAGCAAGGCCTGCGACCTCTGAATGAATGGCAGGGCAAGCTCGTGAGATGCCTTCAGGCACTCTGGAAGATCCTCACCCACTGGACTCAGTATTGAGTTTGGAAATCATGAAAGAGTAACTTTTTTTTTTTTGGGTTTTACGAGACAGGGTTTCTCTGTCCAGCCTGGCCTCGAACTCACAGAGATCCGCCTGCCTCTGGCTCCCGAGTGCTGGGATTAAAGGCATGTGCCACCAACGCCCGGCCTGAAAGAGTAACTTTTTATCAACTGGTTTTTAAGTGTCTGCTCATAAATTGTATGGAGAGCAATGCCCAAAAGGAGGTTCCGGTCATTTTGAAACAAGGTTCTTTAAAGGAGTTTCTGGAAAGTTCCTTTGTCCCTTATGCAGCCAGAGGCCTTCTTGGAGTTCAGTAAACTTCCTTTTTTTATTTATTTTTCAGTTTAAATTTACATAAGAAACAAGGTTGCTTCACAAGTCAGTTCCAGGTCCCTCTCCCTTTCCCTCCCCTCCTCCCGTGCCCTTCCCCCAACCTCCCCGTTATCCCCTCATTTCCCCAGGGAAGGTGAGGCCCTCCATGGGGGTGTCCATAGTCTGTCATTTCATATAGGGCAGGGCCTAGAGACCCTTCCCCAAGAGTTCAGGGTGAGAGTGCACCTCACATTGTTCTATGGGAGTCCAAAGTCCATGTGTATACTCGGGATGGGTACTGATCTGCTGCCCAAGGCTCAATAGATTACCTAGGCCTCCTCACTGACACCCACATTCAGGAGGTCTTGATCAGTCCCATGCTTGATTCCCAGGCTGATGCCTGGGATTCAAGAGTTAACCTTTGTCAGGTCAGCTATTTCTGGGGGTTCCTAATAAAAAGCACGGCTGGAGGAGTGAAGAACAGCACAGGTTTCAGCAGTAAGTGGCTACGATGCACGGGTCTTGCACATCTGATGGAAGCTTCTGCTGTGCTGTGTGTGTGTGCACATGTGTACATGTCTGCTTGTGTGTGTGCATGTATGTGTGCACACACGTATTTGCAGGGGTACCCACAAACGTGTGTGCACATGCTAGTGGAGGCCAGAGGTCACTGCAGGCTCTCCTTTGCCATTATTCTCCGCCTTACCTTTGGGATGCTGTTTCTCACTGGGCCCAAGCTTGGCTGTCTGGCTGGTAGGCCACAGGGATCCTCCTGTCTCCATGTCCCCTGCACTAGTATGCCAGGCCCGTGGCCCGTGCTGCTCTGCCTGACTTTTGACTTATTGTTTTTGTTGCTTTCACCATGGGTCTGGCACACTGAACTCAGGTCCTTATGCTTGCATGGCAGGCACTTACGAGTGGAGCTGTCTTTCTAGCCTCTAAGGTATATACAGAGAGAGTGTTTATGGCTCTGTTGGGGTAGTGAAGGCATGTGGCCAGGAGTGTCTTTATAGAAGAGAAAATTCTCTATGCAAACTCTTGCAGTGAGTGTCCTGGTGGGAACGGGAGCTTGTGTGAGGATGTCTGGCCCAAGGGATGCCTTGGGTGGTGATGGCGCCTTGGTCCCATCCCTTTGCAGCCAGCACTGCCTGTTCACTATCTGACCACCTGGATTTCTAGGCCAAAGCCACTCTAGACCAGCCCCAGTGAGCACACATCCCTGACTGGCCACTCACCCACAGGCAGTTCTGTGGATAACCATGCTCGGTCCTCAGTATACGAGTCTCTGTGGAGAAGTATGGGTATAGGAGAAGGAAAGGGCTTTAGCTAGCAGGATAAAGAGATCTGAGTGGCTTCCAGCGGGTTGGGGTGAAGTCACCCCTTCTCATATGCAAATTCTTCTTAGAAAAGGAAAGGAAGGGGAGGAAGGGGGATTTGGAGCAAATGAGTACCAAGCCAAAATTTTGCTGATTGAATGTCTGGGGTCACTGGGCAGTGATGCCAGCTGTGACAATTAACTCTGAAAGAAGTTAGGTGCCCTCTCCATGGCTCTTGGTGAAGTGCCCCTACTTGCCTCCACTGACCACAAGGAAGGAGGAAGAGGGGGAGGAAATAAAAAGGAAGGAGGAAAGTGAAACAGGAAGAAAGGGACAGAGAGGAAGCAGATGAAGGAGGGGCAGAAAAGCGGACAAAAGCAGGAGGGAGGAAGGAGCCAGCTGCTCACCCGAAGGCCAGCCGTGACGTCTTCAACAGCCCACACCTCCTCCGTCTCTACCTACTTGTTTCATTTTGAATCCTTGTGAGCCCCCAACATTCACCCATCCCATGAGGAGGTCAGTGGTGCCCAGCTCTCCTTTCCAAAGCTGATCTAGCTGCCAGCTCCACTGGCAAGTCCTGAGAAGGGACCGGCAGGGCCCAGGTAGCATTGCCATCACTCAGGCCACACATCAGTGCTCCACCTAAGACACCTCTCAGCAACATCCCCAGGTCCAGGCAACCTGCCACAGGCTCCAATAGACCCATTCCTGGGCCCATCTCAGGCCCACCCTCCCCAATGCCACTGCCATCCTAACAGCTCCTACAGATGCAGGGAAAAAAAAAACAGTGTTACCCTAGCCATTTTGCAATGCCATCGAAGCATCAGCATCAGCCACCATGTCTCCTTACAATAGCTCCCCAAATCCCCAAATCAGCAGCCAGCCCCTTCCCAGCTCCTTGACAAGCCTCCTCTGACCGCATCCCGTAGCTCCCAGCACAGTGACCCAGCCCTTCTGCCCTCCTCCTACCCAGTGTGCTAACATCCAGGGTTGCACCTGCCCCCAATGCTCTTCACATCTCCAGTTCATCCTTCATCCAGAACTGTTTCACAGTGGGGCCCCTCTGAGGTCTGGGGGTGCCGTGCACATGTATTACAGGACATGTGCTGCAGAACCCAGGGTGTAATGTAGCATGTCTTTCCTCCTTTCTCTCTCACAGACAGGGACAACCTCCTGCCTTTTGTACCCATGGGGCCTAGTGTGGCTCTACTGCCTGCTAAGTAAGGTTCAATAAGAAAAGAAACAATCCATATACACTTCTTTGCCACACCAGACCCAGAAGGCTGAGCACTTCCCAGCCCATTCTGGGAAGACAGGATCAGGGCTTTCCACAGGCAAGACCACACTCAGAACAGCAGGGCCACCGTAGAACACAGCCGGACAGCTACAGGCACAGGCACTAAGCCTGTATGGCCTACCAACCACAGTGGGGACTAAGAGAGAAGCAGCTGGAGAGCCAAACCCCAGTCCAGTCCTTGGCCATGTGATTGATCGTCCAGGCTCAAATCACACCACAAGCAAGAGGCCAATGGTGGAGGCTTTAAGACCAGCTCCAGAGCACCAGCGCGGGGACCTAAGGGCAGTAGAAGGAGGCTCACCTCCAAGGGCGGGGCATCTGATTTTTTAGGTGAATGGCTTGTTCTCTGTGGAGGAGAGGTACCAGATGCAGATGAGCAGCCAGAGGTCGTGTGTCCCACACAGGCACTCTATATGCTGGGTCTCATAGCAGCTCCATAGAGCCTTACACCCCTGCTGATTGACAAACCATTCCTGGATGAGAGAGTCCTGGCCCAGGGTGTATGGCTGACCTCTCCCCACTTGTTACTTCTTAGGATATAAGAAACAAAACTGGAGGCACATACTATGCTCCTTCGGAAACATTTGGCTCCAGACCACATGGCGTTCACCAAACTGCAGCATGGAGCTACTTAGCAGAACCAAGACCGAGCCAGCCTCCACCCGCCTCCCCGATCCGCCTCCTCCAGTACATTAAGACATTTTAGAGTTCGCTTGCAAGTTCCAACCTTAAAACCCTGATTATTTATTTATGCCCTTTTTGTCTAAGAAGTTAAATCCCCAAAGCATCTCAATTTAGATCAAAAGCAATTTACCAAACTTCACCTGGCACACCTGTGCCTTATGATTTGTTAATTACCTGCTTAGCATTTCTAGAGCTGTGAGGCAGAGATGTGGCCCCATTGGCTGCAGGGAGAAACCTCTGATACTAGCCTCCTGTGCCAGAGTGTTCCAGAACGCCTGAGGTGTTCACAGGGGAAGCTGCTCGCTCCACAGCTCCTAAGCCACATGCATTTCTCCAGAGTGAGCAACCCAACACTGAGAAAACAAGCGCATAAATGCAGGTGAAGCTACTCACATATTTCTTGGCTACCCGGTCAAATTATATAATGGTGCTAATATGTCTTATCAACAGTGCTCTGCCACACGTGGGCTCAGCAAGCCCGGCACCCACTTACTCACCCAGCACCTCGGGTTGACAATTTGGCATTAGGATATTAGGAATAACAGTAATTACTTGCTTACTTGCTTTTACGATTGCTTCAAATGAAAGAGATCATTAACACACACACACATGAAAAGATGATCTCATTTCTAAGATGGCTGTGCGTGTCTTTTCTTTCCTCCTGGTACTAAGCTAGCCAAGGGTGGTTTCGATCACCCAGCAGGAGAGATAACAGGGAGCTGGTTACCACAGCATGGTGCACTGGGAGCGTTTGCTCTTTTCATTTTCTAGTTTTCTTGAGAGACGGGAGGCACGGTCTTCTCTGAGCTCTACCATTGACAACAGGTTACAGCTCTGCCTCGGGCTTCAGGACTGCTGAAGTCACGTGCTGCCAGGTTTGGGATCCTAATTTGCTAACTACTTTTGAAGTTAAACGCAAGGAAAGTTAAATGCACCCTGTGCTTTGAAAACACCTAGAAAATTAAGATTTGTTGGCTCATGGTTGTGAATAATCAAGAATCAAGGTGTGTGTGTAACTCTATTCTGATCCCAGGCACAACTCTGAGTCTCCAGGTGGAAACATAAGCCTCCTCCCCACTAAGCAGCAGTTCTGCTGTTGGTTTTCTCCTGAAAACAGGGTCCCATGTAGCCCACGCTGGCCTGGAACTAGCTACATAACCAAGTGTGGCCTTGAACTTCTGATCCTCCTGCTCTACCTCCTGAGCGCTGAATTTAAAAGCACACACCACCATTCCAGGCTTATGTGATGCTGGGTGCCAAAGCTTCGTGAATGCTAGGTGAGCACTCTGCTTACAGAGAGAGCCTCAGCCCCCGCCCTCTGCTTATTTTTATCTCTTCAGGAAACTTGCCAGACTTTGACTTCAGGGTGTTTGCAATTATGTCTCAGCCCATTCATTCTGTTGCATGTCCCTTCCAGGTCATAATCTATTACTTGCTACCAATTGCATCCCAGTTCTACACTAAACTGTCTTCCACCCATTTCACACCCTCACACACACAACAGGGTGGGGTGCTGCAATGGGATCCTCTGCTATCAGTCTTTCTCTTTGCTTGCCTCTCCCTGGTCCTTGCCCTACTCACAACAGCACTTGAACTACCCGGCATCATTTCCAGTTTTGCTTAGTGTCCTAAGATTCAATCAGAGAGTTTTAATTATCCCACCCATCCTAGCCAGTCTCATCCCAAGATCTTGCTAGTTGAGGCTAGGGGAAAAAAGCAATCCCAGGGTTCACAGTTATGTGACTCTAGTCTTTAATGAAATAATGGACCGACCTCACAAACACAAATGAACCTGCCTTCCAATCCGACAGAGTGGGGAGCAACTCTTAATTCACAAACACACTCTGTGATGATGCAACACAGTGATGTGTTACCCAAGGTCCCAGGAAACGTGCACACAAACATTCCCATATTATCTAAACGCTGTCTGCACTCACATGGTTCAATAATACTAGTTGGACTAATACCAAAGCAACGCAAAACAGAAGCATTCAACAAATAAGGTGCACGAAAGAGTGAGCCCAGCCTCTGACTTCTTGGATTCCAGCTCCCTTGTTCACATGAAAGGCAAGAGGTTCAACCAGAACTTCGGGAAGATAATCTCCACCCATATAACAGCACTACACAGCTCCCAACACATCACAGGAAACCACAGATATTGGGAGGAAGAATCAGCTTAGATATCTGGGAGCCCAGGTCTCAGTCTCAATAAAAGCTGGGTAACAATTACTTTCAGTACACACACACACACACACACACACACACACACACACACACACACACACACACCAAATGTAAGGTAATTCCTGCATTGACCATGGATATTACTTTCCTCATTGCTGTGACAAGGCTTATGTCAGGTGAAAGAAGCCACTTAAGAGAAAAGAGGTTTGCTTTGGCTCACAGTTCAGAAGGAACAGTCCATCATGGCATGGCAGACATGACAGCAGGAGTGTGAAGCATGTAGTCGCACAGCAGGGGCTGTCAGGAAGCAGACGGCTGGCATGGAAGGGAGCTGGGCCAGAGTCCTCATCTTGTCCCCAATGACCTGCCCTTGCCAGGCGGGTCTCACCTCCCAAGGGTTCTACAACCGCCCCAGCTACCAGCTGGGGACTGCATGCGCCCGCTCATACTATTCCAGTGTGAGCCCATTGACGTCCATTGCGTGCAGCCACTGCATGAAGACTTCTCCGTGAGGTACCAGGGACCCGCCCACCAGGACACCAATTGCCTGCAGCTGGTAAGAACCAACCAAGTCAGGCAGTACTCCCAAAGACACCTGTTACATCTCTCAGCCTCAGGACCACCGGGGTACCGTAAGCATGGAGCTTAATGTTTGAGAGAGTCAGGGTCCCCTGCACCTCAGACTCCGCACTCCGTCTAGTGCAGAGCCACGCCGCGTTCATTACACAGGGCTGCTAGAGCAAGTGGCCCACATTCAGAGACTTGAAGCCATAAAACCATATGTTTTCCTAATCTGCGGGATGGAGAGCTGGGGATAAGGCTGTTCCGGAGAGAATCAGCTCCGTCCTTGTCTCCCCCTTATGGTAGCATCCAGCAAGCCTTGGTGTTCCCTAGTTACAAATGCCCCGCCCTAGCTATCCCTCCATCATCCCCACCAGTCTTTCAGTCTGTTCACATCACAGGGTTAGTGTTCATCCAGGATCATTCCCTGACAGCCTTGCTGATTCCTTATCTACAAAGACCCTTCTCCAAGTGGTGCCCCAGCTCCAGGGAGGCCCGTTGGGGTGGGAGATCCCATTCACCCCAGGTACATGCTCTGAAAGGGACCCTGTACAGAGGGGTCCTCTAGCTCCACTTTCTCCATGAGCCTCACACAACCATGACCTCTGTGGAAGGTATCAACGGCAGTGCTCCTCACACAACCATGACCTCTGTGGAAGGTATCAACGGCAGTGCTCCTCACTGCCTCAACGGCTGGTTTGGAAACTGCCTTAGAGGCCACTCTGAACTCTTGTGTGCACACATGGGCTATCACAAACATGTCAGTGTCAGCTCTCTGTGTGGCTGAGACACCCAGGTACAGCCTGTGCACTGAGACTACAAGGGTAGCTCCTGCCGTCAGACTCCGGGACAGGGACAGGCTGGTCTGGCCTTCACACCCCTTCCCACCCTCAACAGGCCTTCATATGAAATGCAGACTTTGGCAGTCAGATATTTTGGGACTTGAAAGTAACACCAGCCCTACATTAGAACTAATCAGAGTGAAGCTTGACAGACTGTCATGTAGCTTGCTTGGTAACTCCTGCTAGCATTTACAACATATAAATAAGTCATAGATATTGTAGCGAGCAGAAAGCTTGCGATGAGAGGACAAATAAGAACAGGGTAACAGGTTGGCCAACTGGGAATGTCTATCAGGGTATTACAGGAATTATTTTAGGAGGAGAGCATAAGAACGGATTTATGAGCTAGAAAGAAGCTCACACTGCACGCTCCTGCAGATGGACAAACATGGCTGCACTGTGAAGGGAGGTTTGGGGCGAGCAAATGGGACCTGAAGGACAGAGAAAAGTGCCCGGGACAGAGGCAGTTGGTATCCCTCTTTCCAGGCCTCAGGCTACAGCCCCTGTAGAATAAGACAATTTGAGGTCACCTCCCTGTTTTACAGAGCTGTTGGGATCTTACATGCAGACTCTTAGGAAAGTATCTTGTGCCCTGCATCGCATCAAATACAATCACTGTGGCACTGAGAAAAAGAGACACTGGGAAGACTGTCACGCAAGTCCCCCTCATATCCCCAGACCTCTCCTCCAGACTAGTATTTAGCCTCTAATAAGTTGAAAGACGAGCAGCAATCAATCCTGCATGTAAACTGAAATTAACAGAGAGCAGGAACCCAACTCCTGCCTGCAGGTGGACACGGGGAGGAAATGGGTGTGGGGTCTTGGGCTGAAGCCCACACATGCTACAGTATATACAGCCTCACAGCCTCCAGCTCTGAAGGCCAGGCACTCGATACAAAGAAGATAGACGGTTTGGAAGAGGTTCAGAGATGAGCGCAGCAGCAACAACATTAAGGGGCTGGTTTCCAGGATTGATTTAGGAAGGAAGATTAAGGACGCTAAGTGTGTACAGCCTTCCTAATCACCGACTAAGTGAAGACAAGACGAGCATCAGCGGATGTTTAAAGGTAGGAGTGGTAAGGATAGAGAGGATTATATAAGCAAGGTTCTCAGTTTATGCAACATCATGTAAACTGCCTTAAAAGCTATGGGGTGAAGACTTGGCTCCTCCTGTGGCTGAGCTGGAGAGAGAGGATCTTGAGCTGAGCTTCCCGTAAGGAGGAGACGCTCTTCCCAGACAGAGATGGCAGGAACGCTGAAGCTTAGAGAACAGTGGGCTGTGTTCAGAGCAGCAGACCAGGGTTTGGGTAGACGTGTAGGCTGGCCTGAGCGGGATCAGCAGAGATGCCCCTTGCCCTCATCAGAGTCCCCGGATGAAACCCAGTGTCATCATTTACTGCTACCTCATACTCTGCAGACTCACTGGCCACATACTCCTGAGACAGCCCCCTTTGATGGGCCTCCAGGATGCCTCCTATGACCACAGTTAACAGAACAAACATGGAGCTATGGGCCCAGACTAGAGATTCTCTGTGGCACACCCTCGAGTGGGCTTACCATGTCATGAGATAGATGAACATGAATGGCATTATGTCTGTGAATATTGACTTTACTATACAAGTACAGTCTGCCAACAGAACGCCTGAGCCACCCTGGCTGGTGAGTGGCACCAGAGTTGCCTCTGTGCTCCAGGCCTGCTCACCCAACTGCAGTATTCCATATCCAACCGTCTGTTCATTCTATGCGCACTGTAACCTCTTAGCCACATTCCCTGCAGTTTGTCATATTTCTGTCACACAGATCTTGTCGTCGTCGTCCCCCCCCGTCTCTGGAGCAGATGCTGTCACCTGGAATTTGCTGCTCTAGACACAGAAGCAGCAAGCCCATGTCCAAGGTGGTATTTCCTTCCACATCCTGACTAGGATAAACCTGTTGAGCACCCACACCACTGCCCATTTGGACACCTTGTGAGAGCATGTCCTTTGCATGTGAGGAGCAATGCTCAACTTTCTAAATCTGTGGATGGATGGGGCTCTGCAAATGATTAAGAGCTTCCCCCATTCCCTCCAAACCTCTATGTTGAAATCCCACCACAAGGGGACAGTATTAGGAGGTAGGACCTTTGGAATACTGTGAGATCATAAGGATAAAGACTCGCGAGTGGCATTAGTGTCCTCATGAAAGGGACCAAGAGAGCTGATTAGGACACAGTGAGTAGGTGGCAGCCTGCAACCCTGAAGACCACCCTCATCAAAGCCTGGCCACACAACACCCTTGACCAAGACCCCGGCAGGCTCAGCACTGTGAGAGCTGTTCTAATCCTCCTGGCCTTTAGCATTGTGTCACAACTGTTGAACACCCAGACCCTGGAAGCAGTGTCTGAGAGGGAAAGTCACACGTAGACGTTTGTGTACAAATACGGTAGTTATTGTAATGTTAACTTAGCTGGGCCACAGGGGTTCCAAGCTAAACATGGTTTCGGTATGCTGAGAGGGTATTTCTGGATGAGATTAGAATTCAAACCAGTAGTGTCAGTACAATAGAACACCCTGCCTAGTGTGGGTCCTTGACCAGTTAGAGAGGCCAGGAAGGGTGAAAGGAGGAAGGGACGGAGGAAAGAAGGGTAGGAAGAAAAGAAAGATGGAGGAAAAGAACAGAAGGAAGGACAGAGAGACAGAGGGAGGGAGGAATGGAAGAAGGCAAGGAAGGAGGAAGGGAGGATGGATGGAAGGAAGGGAGGGAGGTCAGTTTTTCCCTTCTGCCTTCAGATTGCGCGCCAGAATAGAACACTCAGTATTCTCCCAGCCCTGGTCTGTGACTTGCACTTTTGGCTCCCTAGTCCTCAAGCTGTCAGGCTCTGACTGGAACGGTACCACTGTCTTTCCTAAGCCATCGGCTTGCCCATGGCAGATGGTGAGACTTGTTGACCTCCACAGCCTTGTGAGCCAATTCCTCATAATCCCTGTGATTGGCCTCTTCCTCTGGAGAACTCTGGCTGCCTCAGGAATGTTCTCATCAGACAGGAGATGGGAAATGGAGAATACAGGATTGTGCAGGAAAATAAGCAACATGGTCAATGCTAAGGCTTCCGACTTGTCCCAAACAGCATCCAGGCTGGCCCTTGTGGCCTCGTGTAAACTAGGAAAAAGCATGTTCTGGGCCAGGCTACTCAATGCAGGGAGAAGCTGAAAAGCCCAGCAATAGGGAAGTGTGTATCAGCCACGGAGAGGAATCTAGGCAAAAAAAGTTCTGGAAACCCTACTTATTAAGTCTATGTCACCATCAATGAGATCTTTTACCCATTTGTGTTTTATCTCCTAAGAAATCCCTATCACACATTGTTTGTCTGGTTTTCTATTTGAGTTCACGTGTTTTCCTAGTTCATTTGCATGTGTTGTAACATATTCTAGGTTAGTCGTTACTGATAACTTCATACCTACCTCCTTTTATGCCAACTTGAAGGCTTCCTGATGTTCCTTCACTGAAGAGAAGCCCTGAGCTGGAAGGAAACCCCTCCAAATTCTCTGCCTCAAACCTGGGATCTTTCTATAAAGTCTTCATCCTCAAGAACACAAAGATAGTCAACATTTTCACTGCTGCTTTTATAGGACAGGTTTTTTAAAATAGATGTCTGTTTTATGTGTACATGCTTTTCCTGTATTCATGTATGTATACCATGTGCGTGCTCTGCCTGCAGAGTTAAAAAAGAGGGGGTCAGGATTCCTGAAACTGGAGTATGGCTTGTGAACTGCCACATGGGTGCTGGGAATTGAACCCAGGTCCTCTGAAAGAATAGCAAGTGCTCTAAAATGCTAAGTCATCCCTCCAGCCCCAGGATAGCTTAACTCTGTAACTGGTATGGAATGTAGATCCAATATTATCTTCTACCTAAGCAATGTGTTCTTCTCCCAGGTGTGGGGCTGGTCTGATCAGATACAAAATTAACACTGTGAGTCTGCTTCTGAGCTCTCCTCCTGTCCCAGTGGTCATCAGTCTCTCACCAATGATGCATGCTTTAATTTGACTCAGTTCTGTGCTCATTACTGCTTCCTAATACCTTCTAACATGGAAACACCCCCCTTTTAAAATTTATTTTTCATTTTAAATACCAAGCCCAGCTCTCCTTCCTGTCCCCTTCCCCCCCCCCATACCTCCCATCCACTCCTCAGAGAGGGTAAGGCCTTCCTTCTGGAGTCAACAAAGTCTGGCATAACAAGTTGGGGCAGGATCAAGCCCCCTGTCTGATGCATCATGGCTGAGCAAGGTATCCCACCACAGAAGATGGGTTCCAAAAAGTCCATTTATGCAATTGAAATAAGTCCTGGTGCCACTGCCTCCCAACAGATCAAGTCACATCACTATAACCCACATTCAGAGGGTCTAGTATGGTCCCATACAGGTTCCCCAGGTATCAGTCTAGAGTCATGAGCTCCCACTAGCTCAGGCCAGCTGTCTCTGTGGTTTTTCCCCATCATGGTCTTGACCTGGCCTCGTTCCTATGATCCCTCCTCCCTCTCTTCAACTGAACTCCAGGAGCTCAGCCCAGTGCTTGACTGTGGTTCACTGCATCTGTTTCCATCAGTTACTGGATGTAGGTTCTGTGATGACAATTAGGGTAGTCACTAACCTGATTAAAGGGGAAGGCCCGTTCAGGCACCCTCTCCACTATTTCTAGGAGTCTTATCTGGGGCCATCTTTGTGGATTCCTGGGAATTTCTTTAACACCAGGTTTCTCCCTAACCCCATAAAGTCTCCCTCTATCAGGGTTTCTCTTTCATTGCTTTCCTCCTCTGTCCCCATTCCCAACACAGTCTTCTTATTTCTTATCTTTTTTCTTTTTTTCCTTTTTTAAATTTAAATTAGAAACAAGCTTGTTTTACATGTCAATCCCAGTTCCCTCTCCCTCCCTTTTCCCCATCCCCCACCAATCTCATATCTGATCCCCTTTCTGCTCCCCAGGGAGGATAAGGCCTTCCATGGGGGATCTTCAAAGTCTGTCATATCATTGGAGCAGGGCCTAGGGCCTCCCCCATGGGTCTAGGCTGAGGGAGTATTCCTCTATATGGAATGGGTTCCCAAAGTTGTATACTAGGGATAAATACTGATCCACTACCAGAAACCCCATAAATTGCCCAGGTGTCCTAACTGACACCCACATTCAGAGGGTCTGGATCAGTCCTATGCTGGTTTCCCAGATGTCAGTCTGGGGTCCATGAGCTCCCCTTGTTCAGGTCAGCTGTTTCTGTGGGTTTCTCCAGCCTGATTCTGACCCCTTTGCTCATCAATCCTCCCTCTCTGCAACTGGGTTCCAGGAGTTCAGCTCAGTGTTTAGCTGTGGGTGACTGCTTCAGCTTCCAACAGCTATTAAATGAATGCTGTAGGATAGCATATAAGTAGTCATCAATCTCATTACAAGGGAAGGGCATTTAAGGTAGCCTCTCCTCTATCGCTTAGATTCTTAGTTGAAGTCATCCTTCTAGACCTCTGGACATTTCCCTAGTGGCAGATTTCTCTTTAAAGCTATAATGGCTCCCTCTATTATGGTATCTCTTTTCTTGCTCTCCTGTATTTTCCCCCTGACTCAATCTTCCTGCTCCCTCATGTTCTCCTCTCCCTTCCTTTTCTCCTCTTCTCTTTCTCCTAACTCCCTCTCCCCTCCCCCCATGCTCCCAATTTGCTCAGGAGATCTTGTCCCTCTCCCCTTCTCTGGGAGACCATGTATGTCTCTCTTAGGATCCTCTTTGTTTCTTAAATTCTCTGGCAGTGTGGATTGTAGACTGGTAATCCTTTGCTCTTTGTGTAATATCCATATATGAGTGCATACATACCATGTTTGTCCCTTTGTGACTGGGTTACCTCACTCAGGATGGTTTCTTCTAGTTCCATCCATTTGCCTGCAATTTCAAGATTCCATTGTTTTGTTTTTTCTGCTGAGTAGTACTCCATTGTGTAAATGTACCACATTTTCTTTATCCATTCTTCAGTTGAGGAACATCTAGGTTGTTTCCAGGTTCTGGCTATTACAAATAATTCTGCTATGAACATAGTTGAACAGACATCCTTGTTGTATGAATGTAACACAGTCTTCTTGATCCTTCATGTTCCCATCCCCCATCCCCTTTCTACTATCCCCTCCCAGTTTACCCAGGAGATCTCAATTGTTTTCCCTTCCTGGGACCCTCTATGTGTATCACTATTAGGGTCCCCCTTTTTACCTAGTTTATCTGGGATTGTGGACTGTAGCCTGGTTATCCTTTGCTTTACAGATAATATCCATTTATGAGTGAGTACATACCATATTTGTCTTCCAGGATCATTTTTTCTAGTTGCATTTGCCTGCAAATTTCAAGATGTCATTGTTTTTACTGCTGAGTAACACTCCATTGTGAAATGTACCACATTTTCTTTATCCATTCTTCAGTTGATGCACATCTAGACTGTTTCCAGCTTCTGGCTATTTCAAATAATGCTGCTATGAACATAGTTGAGCAAATGTCCCTGTGGTATGATTGCGAATCCTCTGGGTATATGTCCAATAGTAGTATTGCAGGATTTTGTGGTAGATAGATTCCCATTTTTTTCTTTTTGAGAAACTGCCATTCTGATTTCCAAGATGGAGATGGATGTACAAGTAGTATGTACTCCTACCAGCAGTTGGATGAGTGTTCCCCTTGATTCACATCCTCTCTAGCATAAGCTGTCATCAATATGTTTGATCTTAGCCATTCTGATAGGTGTAAGATGGTATCTCAGAGTCATTTTGATTTGCATTTCCATGATGACAAAGGATATTGAGCAATTCTTTAAATGTGTTTCAGTCATTTGAGTTTCTTCTGTTGAGAATTCTCTGTTTAGATCTGTGCCCCATTTTTAAATTGGCTTATATGGTATTTTGGTGGCTAGTTTCTTGAGTTCTTTATATATTTTGGAGATTGGTCCCCTGTAAGATGTGTGGCTGGTAAAGATCTTTTCCAATTCTATCAACTGCCATTATTGACCATATCCTTTGCCTTACAGAAGATTCTCAGTTCCAGGAGGTCACATTTTCTGATAGTCATTCTCAGAGTCTGTGATACTGGTGTTACATTTAGGAAGAGGTCCCTGTGCCAATGGATTCAAGGCTACTTCCCACTTTGTCTTCTATCAGGTTCAGTGTAACTGGATTTATGTTGAGGTCTTTGATCTATTTGTATTTAAGTTTTGTACATGGCAATAGATCTATTTGCATTCTTCTATATGTCTACATCCAGTTATGTCAGTACCATCAATTGAAGATAATTTAAGGTTTAGTAATGTTTCTTTTAACAAATTAGGATGCACATGTATTTGGGGTATAGATGTTTAGAATTGAGACTTCATCATGATGGATTTTCCCTGTGATGAATATGAAATGCCCTTCTTAATTTCTTTTGATTGGTTTTAGTTTGAAGTTTATTTTGTTAGATATTGGGATAGCTACACCCACCTTTTTTCTTAGGCCCATTTGATTGGAAAATCTTTTCCCAACCCTTTACACTGAGGTAATGTCTGTCTTTGAGGTTGATGTGGGTTTCTTGTGTGCAGCAGAAGGATGAGTCCTGTTTTCATATCCATTATGATAGTCTGTGTCTTTTTATAGGCAAATTGAGACCACTGATATTAAGAGATACTAATGACCAGTGATTATTAATTCCTGTTACATTTGGTTTTGTTGATAGTAGTAGTAGTATTTGTGTGTTTCCCTTATTTAGGGTTTGCTGGTGTGAGGTCATCTGTTTCCTGTGTTTTTGTGGGTAAAGCTAAGTTTCTTGGGTTGGAGTTTCCTTCTAGTACATTCTGTAAGGCTGGATTTGTGTGTAGGTATTGTTTTGTCGTGGAATATCTTGTTATTTTCCTTTTTAATATGTCTTTTTTTTTCAAAATTGTCCAGATAATAGATGGGCCTTTATTCTTTGAAATAAATAAACTTCTTGGGTTCCCAGAAAGAAGGAAGAAAAACTTACTAGAATTTACATTAAGACAATATTAAACTCAGCACTCAGGAAACAAGGCAGGCAGATCTCTGTGAGTTCAAAGCTAGCCTGGTTTACATAGCAAGTTCCAGTCAGTTTGTGCTACATAATCAGACTCTGTCTCAAATAAAATAAAATAAAACATTACATTGAAGTCACTGATTAATTTGGAATATACCAACATCTTTACAATGTTAAATTGTCCTATACATGAACCTAGCATATGTTTTCATTCATTAAGATCTACTTTATGTTCCATAATAGAGTTTTAATTATTTTCCTTCCTTCCATTCTTTCTTTTATTCATGTGTGTATGTATCTTTACATATGCCGTGTGTGTGTGTGTGTGTGTGTGTGTGTGTGTCTGTGTGTCTGTGTGTGTGTATGTTGTGTATCCATGGAGGCCAGAAAGGGACATCAGATCCAGAGCTGTACTTAAAGGCACTCATGAGTCATCATGTGGGTGCTGGGAATCAAACTCAGGTCTCAAAGAAGACAAGTGCTACTCACTGCTAAGCCCTCTCTCCAGCCTCTACATTTTTCTCATAAAGGCCTTTTGCATCTTTTGTCAGTTAACACAGATGTTTTGCTATTCTGAATAGTGCTTTCTATTATGTAACCTAGTTGTCTTGTATTAATGAGGGAAATACTACTGAGAAACATGGGCTAGCTTTTAATTCAGTATTCTACTAACTTTTAACAATTTTTCTGTTGGTTCAGTTAGGTTTTATGTACATATGACCATACTGTATGAATGACAGCTTTGTCTCTCTCCTTCACACCCTTAAAACATACATCCTTTAATCTAGATTTCTTGTCCTATTCCTTTGATCAGAATATGTGTTGACTACACAAGATGTCAGTCACTCTTGTCTTGATCCTAATCATAAATGACCTAACTTTTCTCTATGCTGTTCACTATTCTTTTTTGTCTGCACAGATCTTAGAAAGCTAAGGAAATATCTTTCTAGATCTGATTTTTTAGGTGTTTCCCCCAAGCGGATAGATGCTCTTTCTGTGACCCCTGGGGTCTTCTTCATCTATGAATGTATGCACTATATGGGGAGGTTTTCTAAGATAGATCCCTCCTGAGCATGATGCTTTTTATTGCATAGGAATGTGTATACATGTCTGTATGAGTGTGGGTACACCTGCTTGTACAGGCCAGAGATTGATGCAAGATGTCTTCCTCAATTGCCCTCCACCTTGTATATTGAAGCAGGTCTCTCACTTAAACCACAACTCACCAGTTTGGCTAGTCTAGATAGCAGCTTTCTCCAGAGATCCCCTGTCCCTATCCTGAGCACTGGGATTACAGGAAGGCTGCCATACCCAACTGGCACTCGTGTGGGTGCTGGGAGCCCTAAGTCTGGACCCTATACTTACACAGTGAATGCTTTACTCATTGAGCCATCTCCTGAACTACACTTCTAACACTATTGGGTTATCATTCCTTCAGACGGCCTGTGTGCAATAGTGAAGCAGGCTTGCACTGCTAATTTCTTTTATGTTCTTACAAAGATACTTGACCTTGGCCCCTCTGCTGGTCATGCCCTGCCCTGGCTTCACAGACATGGGTCCTTCTGGACACTGAAGTCTCATCTCCATGTCATATTCTCAGAAGACCCCCTCTGGCCACCCAAGCCTGTGTAGTGTCCCTGTTCTTACACTGGTATTTTATGAATCAGTTGGGGGCAGGGCATGTAGCATCCAACCCTGTGTAAGCTGACCACTTATCTGCTTTTCCATTCCTGTTGTTAAGTTCATCTGAAAGATCACAAGCACCTTTACAAGGTGATGCCCCCCCTACTGAGGACACATTGGGAACACACGAGAAGCTGGGGACTTGATGTGCAGACATTGTAAGTGGTACAAGGCACAGGTTATACCAGCAGACAAGGGACTGGCTTGCGACACCTCCAAACACCTAAAATCCCTCATAGAAATTCAGTAGTACGCTGTGTGCAAGACTTGGGCCCAGGTTCCCGAAAGGACTGATTCTGGCATGAATCACTGATACATCTTGGAACGCACTGCCAAATCCAGGCACTCAGTAAACATACCTAGGTCTGACTGTGCACAGCACCCATCAGATCATCAACAGGGCTACAGAATCAAATCCTCACTCTTCCTGGCCGTGATTGAGTCATGGAAGTTCCACACATGGCGTGCTTCTTCTTGTCTTCCACAACAACAAGAAAGACAACAAGAGCCTTTGTAGATACTTGCGGGAGGAGGATCTGCAGTTGCTGAGAAGCACGCAGACCAACCCAGAGCCTCCTGTAGGCTGCCGAGTCACATGGGAAAGGAGTAGCCGGGTATGCTGAGGTCAGAGGGGAGACTGAGAAGCGTGGCAGACAGCTGCAATCTCAGATGACTCCCTGGGAGAAACAAGCTCTTCGCTCCAGGTCCACATCCACGCTTCGAGAAGGAAAGAAGCAAAGCAAGAAGCAGGAGTCCTGGACTCTAGACACTTCCCGCATCGGTGGTCTTTGTCACTGTGGCATTCGCTCACTTTGGCTTGTGGACACGACCCTTTTGTTGTGTGTGTGAGTATGCCAGTGCCTGAGAACCTCAGACCCATGCCAGAGTTGGGAAAGAAATGTCAAAGCCAAGAGCCCACAGGGGTTTCTCCTCTGGGGTGGAGGATCCCCAATGGGGCCGTGCAAACCCTGACACTGATAGTGAGTGTCTTCTGTGCGTGATGCTCAGAGGGCTAGAAGTCAGCTTTGTGTTTGGCCGTTTCTGGCCTTTGTTTACAGATCCCCTGCTAGGAGGTCTTCCATCAAATGAAGTCCCTCCCTAGAAGGGACACAGTGCCCCTGATTCACTGCTCAAAGGCACAGGTTTCCAGGATTCTAAGAACCTAAGAATCTATGCAGCTGAAACAGTCACTAGCATTCATTACTGACTTGCTCAGTAACAACGAATCACCTCATGCCATTTGGAAAGTGTCTCACTTTTCCATATTTTGTGTTTCCCACAGACGCAAGGCTGTGTTAAAATGCTGGTAGCCTTTAAACCACATGAATGCAAGTGATTTCTCCTCCCCTCACCCAGCACGATGTGGCTGTCCTTATGGCTTGAGCTATGTTATTTGTGTACCGAACAACAGATGGTACCATCTTTTAAAGGCGAGAATGAACTCCAACTCAGGCCACTTCAGATTTTTTTTAAAGTTCCACAACTTTTTGTGATTCTAGGAAGTATATCATTAATTCACCCTGAGTGAAACTCCACAGTGTCCTTACTTGCCCTACTCTTGTCGCTGGTTGAATTTGCCACATGTTGCAGAACATGTCCTCTTCACTCCTTGTTCATAGGACAAGAAGCCAAGTGACTACTGGGTGAGACCCTGTGGGCACCTGCTTTCTTTCTCTGTGACCTTGACTGCGGCACCCACTCTAATGCCCATGTTTTCCAGCATCTCTTGCATCTCTTGCTGCTGTCAAGGTGAACTCTAATGGCTGTTGTACCCATCTATAAGTTTCTGTCTCCTGTGTTCCAAGTCAAGAGATGGGTTCACTTAAACTTACTTCTACGTGTAGAATTAAATCATCACACTTCCCCAAACATTACTGTTTCTCCCATATTTAAGCCAGCAAAGACACTATCATTTCACTAAATGACCATGAAGAAGTTCAATAGCTCCAGGTTGTTTCCTTGATTGATGGTTTTTCCAAAGCTTAGATAAAAACCTGGGTCTGGGGAGATAGCCCAGTGGGTAGATGGCTTGCCTTGCAAGCACACAGATGTGGGTTTGAATCTTAGTCCCCCAATAAAAGCTGGATGTCGTGGCATATCACCTGTAATCCCAGCACTGGAGGGGTGAATAGGGGGAGCTTACTGGAGCTTGCCTACTTGATGAAATCCAAGTTCAGGGTAGACAGTGCCACAGAAAATAAGGTAGACTGCTTCTGAGGAATGATACCCAAAGTTAACCTCTGTGTCATACACACACACACACACACACACACACACACACACACCTACACACAAAAACCATGCACACACACGAACACACAATGTACACATGTACACACACATGCACATGGCAACACACACATCCATGCACAGACAAGAAAATTCTGCTTCTTTCCAAGGCAGCTCTTCATCTCTTGCTTCTAAGCCTCTCTTCCATCAGTGTCTCATCACCTCTGTGGAGACAAGGGCTTGTGGAAGTGATCTCTTGTTGGGAGGAAGGTGAGGGGCACTGACAGGTGACCACTGGAGATTGTGAAAAGGACCCTTAGCATTCTAAAGCTGCTATGGCTCTGAGAGCATGAGTTAGGGGTAACTGGCATAAATCTCACTAAGAAAGGGGTGTATTTCTGATTAACAGTCTCCCTACAAAGTCCAACAATCTCCAACAGGCACATGAGCAACTGAGGTGGTTCACAGGCATATAAAGAAACTGTAAGGCAGCCGGGCGTTGGTGGCGCACGCCTTTAATCCCAGCACTCGGGAGGCAGAGGCAGGCGGATCTCTGTGAGTTCGAGGCCAGCCTGGTCTACAAAGTGAGTTCCAGGACAGCCTCCAAAGCCACAGAGAAACCCTGTCTCGAAAAACCAAAAAAGAAACTGTAAGGCAGAAAAGCCCCCTCAGCACACTTGGCCTAGCAAGAGGCTGCTCCACAGGTGCCAATCAGGCCCATGCCTGTAGCTGCATGACTGGCTCCAGCAGAGAGCCCAAGAGCAGCAGCAAGCTTAGGCCCTGTATGAGCTGTATTTCCCTCCCAGATCCAAATGGTCGAATTTACATAAGTCAAATGTAAATATGACATGACTTCACTGTAATCCTTTCCCAAATGCCATTATATGCATTATCTTATGAGTCCCACGAATCCCATGGGTGGATCATAGCTATTATTCCCACTTTACAGATGAGGAAATTGAGGCTCAGCAAGGTTAAGAAACTTTCCCAAAGGCAAAGAGCAAACTAATGACAGAGGTGAGAGTAAGAGTGACAGCTTTCAAGCTTGCAGGGCATTCCCGACAGCGGTGACACTTGTCCCTGTAACCAACAGGGTGGCAAGGAGGCTGATGAGATGCTTATGGGCTCGGAGGCTGAAAACAAGTCCGTCTTTTTAGTGGCCCAATTATCAAATAAACATGAAGGCTCGCGCTTTGATCTCATATACTTTTGGTCACATTAAAGTGCGGTGTAATCAAGTGAACCACATTTGGTGTTGGAAGCTCCCTCAAAGACTTCAGTCCACTATCTTAGATGTCCATTTGGGCAAACTGAGCAGCCCGGGAACATTTAAGTCCAGGACAGCAAAACTGCTAAAAGTAGTAATAGCTTACAGAACTCGGTAAACTTCTCCCCAGAGAAGTGTGAAGCTAGGAGCTGGAGGGACAGCTCAGAAATTAATGCACTTGCTGTGCAAGCATCAGGACCTGAGCTCAAATCTCCAGCACCCACGTGAAGCCCGGGGTGGCAGCACACATGGGATCCGAGGGCCCGTGTGGTAAGATGGGAGGCAGAAATGGGACCTGGAAGACTAGCTAGCCTGCTCAACAGCGAAGAGACACTGACTCAAACAAGGTGAGAATACTGACACGTGAGGCTGTCCTCTGACCTCCACACACAAGCAGTGGCACACATGTGCTGACACTCACACATAAATATCCATCCATACATGCATCCACACATGCATCCATCCATACATCCATACATACTTACATACATACATACATACATACTTACATACATACATACATACATGTTTACATACATACGTACATACATATATTCTCACATACTTACGTACATACATACTTAAATACATATATATGTACATGCATTACATACATACGTACATACATACATATATTCTCACATACATACTTAAATACATATATATGTGCATGCATTACATACATTCTTACATACATACTTACACACACATACATACATTCTTACATATATACATACATACATGCTTACATACATACTTACATACATATATTCTCACATACTTACGTACATACATACTTAAATACATATATATGTACATGCATTACATACATACGTACTTACATAGATACATACAGACAGACAGACTTACATACATACATACTTACATACACACATACATACTCACATACACAGATATTTTAAAGACAAAGAAAAGAAAAATGTGTAAAAGTAGGTAGCTGAAGGTTTTCAAAACCATGGTAGCATCTTTACGGCAGAGTCCACTTGTGACCCTCGTGGGGTTTCTAAGTCACTGGTGCTGCATCAGTGTGAAACGCTTCCTGTTCTCACTGCACAGAGTGTGGTGTCGGCAATACCATGAAGGGGCTCACGGTAGACAGACTATGAGGACAACCCTGGGGGAGGCCATCCTCTTGGGAGAAGGGAGCACAAGGTGCTCCAAGCTGGGGCGAGAAGGGGGGTTTCAGAACGCAAAGGTGGCATTTGTCATCCCGTCTCCACTAGTCACACACACACTGGTCTTCAGGAAGACGTGTACAACGTCAGGTGAAGGAGTACAGCAGTCAGGCCTTGTGGGTGACATCTGGTGCTTTGGCCTGTTATGTGTGCATGGAATGCATTCCTTCCCCAGCAGCAGGAGGGGAACTCACTCAGTAACCTAGCTGACATCCACAGTCCCCGTGGACTCACCTAGGGAAAAGCACATGTTCTAAGTTTCATGACACTAAATCCTAGCTGGGAAAGACCTTGCTAACACACGGGATGCCAAAAAGTATCACAGCCAACTAGACAAGATAGCATCAAGAGCTTTCCCTTCTCCTCCAATCTTCAATACATCTGAAGAGAGTCCCTTGTCCACACCAATACCTAAGTCATCAGAATCCATCCCTGGCTTAAGTCTTCAAGATCATCATGGGTTAAGGCCACAGGCGATGATGTGGTTTGTTTACAAGCTAACTACTCACTGTCCACCTTGCTTTTAACAGAGATGGGCTGCCATGTCACAAAGCCATGACACAGCTGGCAGTGAGGGCTTCGAGACTGGAGCCAGGAAAGATGCAGAGAGTTAAAGAAGAGGTCAAGGGTCAACAGCAAAGGGAACGGGAGCTGCTGCTCTGAATCTGAAGAGAAGGGGTGAGATGGAGAGGAAGGCGGTTGAGTCTGAAGGGAACCATTTTATGTCTAAATCCCCCCTTCCCTCTCCCTCCCACACTCCCGTGCCCCCTACTGACCCCCCCAGACCACCCTCACCCGCTCCCCAAGGATGGTGAGACCTTCCATGGGGATCATCAAAGTCTGTCACATCATTTGGGGAAGGGCCTAGGCCCTTCCTCTGAGTATCTGGGCTGAAATAGTATCCCTCCATAGGAAATGGGCTCCTAAAGTCCATTTGTGCACCAGGGATAAGCACTGGTTCCACTGTTAGAGGTCCCATAGCCTGCCCAAGCTCCTAACTGGCACCCACATTCAGAGGGTTTGGTTCAGTCCAATGCTGTTTCCCCAGCTTTATAACTGGGGTCTGTGCTCTCACTAGGTCAGGTCAGCTGGTTCTGTGGGTTTCTCCAGCATGGTCTTTGCTCATTCCTCCTCCCTCTCTACAGGAAGGATTCCAGGAGTATGGGCCAATATATCTTAAGCAGAAACAGTCTTCTCCACTCCCATCTTTGCCCTGTGAATGTGAAGCTACGGATTAATGTCTGTTTTACAGAGAAAGTGCAACCCTCCTTCTAAGTAGGCCCCTGCGCATATAAGCCAGGACTTTACTGTGCCAACAATGAAACTCCAGAGCCATGGTCCATGAACTAAAGGAGCTGTCACTTCATGAGTGGAGCTTAAGAACAATGGAGTAGATGTGAGCCAGTGGATCTACCATGGATCTGTATGAGAAACATAAATATAAATGTGCATGGGGAAACAGTGACCTCAGCCAGACCTCTCAACAATGGTGGGAGCCAGTAGACTAGGGAGGAGGAAGAGACAGTTAGGGTGGGGACACTGGGGGCCCAGATCACTGCACAGGGTCAAGGGGGAAAGACAGTCCCTTTGGGAGAGCAGACAATCCCAGAACAGGCTGTAGCATCAATGTCCCCACATGGCTACTGAAGGAAGCAAATGGGCCACATGTTCAGCACTGAGTGTCATGGGACCATGTCATGGGCCATGCCAAGAGGAGGCATGATTGCTGGCCACTGTCTGGGTTTAGTTTGATGAGCTTAGAGGAAAGTCCTTGTGTGAAGGAGGTCTCTGCTGCAGAGATTTTAATCTGAGGGCCCATAACTTTCAAGATTTCTTAATTACTGGGAAAGAGATTGTGGCTGAAGTCATTAAGATTGAAATTACAATATTAAGAAACAGAAGAATCAGAAAGCTATTAATATAATGATCTGTCTGTCTCACAACTCCAGGTTCCTGTCCCACAATTAGGGTGACTTAACTCCTTCCTCCCTACCACATCCTTCCCCAGACTGACACACTGCTCTCCACAGTTCCCGAAGAAAAATATCCAAATGCTAAATCTCCCAGCCCTCAGCACTGAAATGACCTTGCACTGCGACCCTGAGGGTCATCCTATGTTCTTTCTGGGCATTGCATGCATCCCCCTGCCCCATGACTGAATCCCTGAACTGTCCCCACATGCCTTCTCCACAAGCAAAGCATCTATTCAGTGAGGCCCAACCACCCGCCTCCTCACCCTGAAGCGAGGCCCAAAAAGAAGACATGCATTTGCCTAGCTCTTTCTGACAAGGACTAACCTGGATCCTGACACAGTACCTTGGGTTCTCAGAACATCACCGTCATCACTTATCATTCCTACTTGTCACTGCAACAAAAATCCACCATGGTGACCAGAGGAGAATCTCCAAAATATTGATCTGAAGAAAATCTGAGCTGAGCCTTTGAGAATGAGATAATGTTTGAAGAGGATTAAGAATTTTCTGGCTTTTCAGACCCTATTTCTCTTACTGGGTTGCCTTGTCCAGCCTTAATACAAGGGGAGGTGCTTAGTCTTATTGCATATCAAGTTGCATGTTTTATTGATATCCATGGGAGGCCTGGCTTTTTCTAAATAGAAACAGGGGAGTGGAAATGGGGGACAAAGGGGATGTAGATGAGAGAGGCTGGAAGGAGAAAAGTGAAGGGAACTGCAGTTGGGATGTAAAAAAAATAAATAATTTTCAATGAGAAACATTACCCATCCAGTGCCATAGAATCAGAACAGCTCTAGGTATGCCCAAAGGCTGTTTCCTTCTCCACCACATTCTATGAAAAGGAAGTCAAGGTAGCTGCAGACCCACCCCCAAGAACCCCTTATCCAATGAAGAGCCTACTTGTGAGGTTGGTGGCCCACACCCAAAGGATAAGGACAGGCCTAAATTAAGAGGTGTGTGTGGGAGCTCCACATTGGCTCTCAAGGATCTCTGCACTCAACAAGAACACAGTTTGGACAACTATTCATTTTCATTTCACTTGCAAGCAGCAAGCGTGTCTTCCATGCTCGGTAAGTGAAATGCTCAGGTGCGTGTGCACAGTCCATACATACTTGGGTCCGGCTTTGCAAGTCACACTGAAGCAATGGCAGTGCCTGTGTCCTGTGGGAAGAACATCAAGCTGTCAGAGCTGCTTTCCTAGAGAGGCCCCGTGAAAACAGGTCCTGGGAACACGTTTGCTGGAAGCGGTTAACAGCTTCATGAGTTGGCACTGACATGATTATCAGGCTCCCATGAAGAGGGAAAGGAAAGCACGGTGAGGTGGAAGGCCTGAGGTTCAAAAAGGGGGGGTATTTCCACCCCACAATGACCTGGGAAGGGAAAGGCCCCAGCCCTACACAGGCCTGAGGGAGGAGTCTGGCCTTTTCCACTCCATCTTTTCCTGATACTGTCCTTGCAAACTATGCTTTTGTTTTGTATTTTTCAGTTTCTTTTTGAGCTACATCTCAGCCCCAAATAATCCCTGAAGGGTCTCTCTCTTCTCTCTGTCTATCTCTCTCTCTGTCTATCTCTCTCTGTCTATCTCTCTGTCTCCCTCCCCCCTCCATCCTCTTTCATCTCTCTTTCTCCTGCCCCCTCCCCCTTCTCTCTCTCTCCCTCCCCCCCTCTCTCATTTGTATGGTGGTACTAAAAATTAAGCCCAGGGTCTTGTGCACATCCGGCAGGTGCTACGACACTGAGAAATATTTCCCGACATTAACAGCCTATTTTTTACTTATTTACTTATTATTTTATGCATATAAGTATTTTTACTTGAATGTACATATGAGCACTATGTGTGCCTAGTGCCTCTGGAGGCCAGAAGAAGGCATCGAATCCCCTAAAACTGGAGTTTCAGACAGTTAAGAACGACTGCTTACTAGGTGGGTGTTGGGAACTGAACCTGGATCCTCCGCAAGAATAGCCAGTGCTCTGTGCTTCTGAGCCACCTCTCCAGCCCCCAACAGTCTAGCATTAATAAGATAACTGGAAGATAGGAAGGACGAGTGCTTGTCTTGGGCAGTGGGGCCGGGACTGTCCAACAGTGACTGGAATTCCAGTGGCTGTCTGGCAGGTGTCAGTGCAGTTATAACAAGATAATTCAGGCACTGAAGCGTTGAAGTTCAAAGCCAATGACAGAAAGAAAACTGTGATACGAAGTTCAAAGTCAACTAGCAGCAAGAAGAAACTGACACTGATTCTCGAAGCTGCTAATTTGGCTCCTTACAAGGCTTTGCCTGCATCTCTGGCTGGGTGGAGCTGGTCTGTGGGTGGAGTCCCAGCTTTGAAGTTCATGGAGACAACTGTGGGGAGTGATCTTTGTGCAGGTGGAGCCAGCGAGGGACGAGGGCATCAAAGGCAAACTTGGCTGCTTGGCCCTTTGCTAAGGGTGCGGCCTGCTCGGGTTTCAGCTGCCCTAATCCATTGTGCACACCACTGTTTGCTTAGGTTTAACTCCAGGTAGAATTCTGGTTTTGTTTCTCACTTACAGAAAAAAAAAGTAGCTTCATAAAGGGAGGTTACTAAATAAAACTTTGAGAACTCTACTCACCCTTGGAAGATGACTTCTGCCTTGCAATCTGATCCCTTCTAGGTTACTGTTCAGGTGTAGAATTCCTGGGAGACCAGAAATCTCTGGAAGACGTTCTTGCAGAAGCCTACCTTGCCTTGGTAACCATTTAAGGCATTTCTGCCTGCCCAACTCAAGTTCAAGAGACCCAAAGTCTGGACCAGTCCAACCTCACAGTATGCTATCAACCAGGCAGGGGGTTAGGATGCATGAGGCTTATGAAAGTATCTTTTTAAAACCCCAATCTGCCTTCAAGGAGCTTACACTGCTATGAGCCCACACCACTCTACTATCAGGTCAAATGAGAAAAGCTAAAGCTCTGAACTAAAACTTAGGGAATAAATGCCACAGAGTGGGACCAGTCCTGTGACAGGTTGACACACACTCAGGGTCTGTTGCAGCACTCTGGTTCAGACAGCATGGACTCCAGTCTTTCTAGAAGGTAGACCACTGATAGTTCCATGTTCCAGCCCCAGCAAGCAGCAGAATTTGGCGCTTCAGGCACGTGGCTCTGGCTTTAGAGTCAAGCATAGAAGAAAAGGGCTATGAAATCTTCCTCCAGGACTAACAAAAATCACTGGGTCCAGGCATGTGTCAGGGGTGTCCCTGCATGGAGGCCTATGAAGCCTGGATGGTCTTGGAGACCCCAAAATGTTGGAGATGCCAGAGTCACTATGGGATACTTGTTGAAGAAAGCTGCTAACAGGAAGTGAAACCAGCCCAAGAGAAAGAAGTTTGTTGCAGTCAATGAGGCTGAAAGGAGTTGGCGGTCTGAAGAGTGCTTTGACATCAGACATGGAGATGCAGAGTTTAGTTTGCCCAGTTGGCTTGGGGGTCTTGCTTTGGTCAGTATTTCCTCAATACACTCCCTTTTGGAACAGTAATGTATATTCTTTGCCATTGTATGTTAGAAGTACGGGGTCTGCCTTTTTGTTTTTATTTTATAGGGGATTACAGTTAAGAGATTGCCATAAGTCTCAGAGGAGACTTTGAACTTTTGCAGAGTTGAGACTGTTATAGGCTACAAAGACTTCTAAAGTTGAATTTAATGCATTTCTGCATTATCATATGACTACAAGCCTATGGAGACCAAGGAGTAGAATATGGTGGATTACAAGATAATGGCTCCCATGGGCTCATAGGAAGTAGCACCATTAGGAGGTGTGGCCTTGTTGGAGTAGATGTGACATTGTTAGCTGAAGTGTGTCACTGTGTGTGGCTTTGAGGTCTCAGAAGTTCAAGCCAGGCCTAGTGTGCCTTCATCTCTTCCTGCTGCCTGCAGATCCAGATCCAGAACCCTTTGTTGCTTCTCCGGTACCGTGCCTGCCTGCATGCGTCTCACCATGTGGACAATGGACTAAACCTCTGGACTGTAAGCCGGCCCCAATTAAATGTTTCCTCAATAAGAGTTACTGTGATCATGCTGTGTCTTCTCAGCAATAAGACCCCAACAAACACAGCATGTCTGTTCCATTGGGGGACAGAGCTAACAAGTACCATCTGCTAAAGCACTTTCTTGTAATGACACAGTAAGTCCTTCATTCCTGGGGTCTGAGGTGCCACCTCACAGGGCCATCGCAAGGCCTAGCGTGATGGGTAGAACTGAAAAAGTAAGTCCGTAAGTCCTTGAGAAGCCTGGATACCACATCACAAAGCCATGACAAGGCCCAAGACAATGGGCACATTCAGTGCAATATGAAGCGGTTCTAGCCTCTGCCCTTGTACCCCACAGTTCTCTGCCAGGTATCTAGAAGTCTTTACATTTGTTCCAGACTAACAGAATGTGCACCTGCTTCTCAGCAGCCTGTAACTGCTCACTAATACTTGAGCCAACTAAATGTAAATCCCTCCAACATACCAATGCCCTAGTCTATAAACATTTGACCCTGGGGAAAACTCACAAGCAGGCAGGGAGTAAGGACAGAGATCTACTGCACTTAGCATACAGTACTTAATGAGCATAGTTGGATGCCACATGAGTGCATGGCCATGTGGGGACATGACAGGAGTTCCATCTTTACACGGGAGCACCCATCCTAGCATCAGCGAGACCACAGTGGCAAACGTGATAGGCTGCATTCTCCAGGAGCTTTTAGTTTCTCGTAGAACAAACCCAGGCACTTAAGAAAGGAAGCATGAGCACAGGTTACAGGGGTAAGAAGAGGTCCTAGGCTGTCCCTTGAAACAGGAAAGACTTAAACAGGTAGAGGTGGGTGTGGCTAAAGCAGGACAGACTTACTGGCTACTATAATGTCATCTATAACAGGAAAAGGGGGTGCTGGAGAGACAGCCCAGTCATTAAGAGCATTTGCAGCTTGTATTAGGGTTTATCTTGCTGTGATAAAATACCATGGCCAAAAGCAAGCTGGGGAGGAAAAGGTTATTTTATCTTATAGTTTGTACTCCATCACCCAGGGAAATCAGGGCAAGAGCTCCAGATAGGACCCCAGAGGCAGAAACTGATGCACAGGCCACAGAGGAGTGCTGCTTACTGGCTTGCTCCTCGTGGTTTGCTCAAACTGCTTTCTTATAGCACCCAAGACTAGGGGTGGCACCACCCATGGTGGTTGGGCCTTTCCAGGTCACCCATCAATCAAGAAAATGCACCAGAGGCTTGTTCACAGGCTAATCTTGAGGGGGCTCAACTGAAGTTCTGTCTTCTAAAAGACCTCTGTACTTATGTTAAGTTGATAAAAACTAGCCAGCACTCTGCACTTCTCAGCACCCACTGCTGGGCAGCCTGTAAATCCAGATCTAGAAAATCTGATGCCATCTTCTTAGATAACACACACATGCATGTACACACACACACACACACACACACACACACACACACACACACACTGAATCTTTAAAAGTAAAACAGGAAAAGGCTGTACTGAGTACTGAGCAGAGATGGAGGCCACTTCTTGGGACTGGGAGAATATTCCAGCCATGAGAGATACATTCTGAAGGATACTATGGTGGTTACTCTGTGGTGGTGTTCTATTACTCTCATATGAGAAATGCCTGGAGGCCTCCTATTAGACCAAATATAATGGCAGGCTTGATAGACATGAGAGTTTAGCTGAAGCATGTGGACAATCACACGTCGTGAATCCTGACTGGCCTAGATTTTGTGGCTGGACATCACTGTGACTAGAAAATGGAAACTGCTAAGTACCTCATGAGTGAGAGATGCTGGCCCTCAGGATCAATGCGCCTGCTACAGAGGGAAATGAACAGGGAAGCAAAGAACAGGCTCAAGAGACAGATGACAGACAGCGAAACATCAAGAGCAGACGTGGAGTGGAGTGGAGGAGCCTCTTGGTAGCCTGCTGCTAAGCAACAAGTCCTACCTCCCCACGCTGTGTATCCCCAGGCACTTTGTCAGCTGTATTTGAAGGCCAGGACCTGGTCCATTGTTTCTAAGGTATATAGACGTCTTTTCATCTTCAACCCAAATGAAGATCGTTCGTCCCACAATTGCCTGTATTTACACCTAGAAACCCCCTGAGCCTCAGCTTCCTGTGCCCACTTGCTGACCACCCAACCCGGAAATCTAGGGAGCTTCTCAGACTACAAAGGTCCAATCCTAGCTCTTTAGCTTTCTGCCCACATCTGCAACTTCCACACCCATTTCCACAAAGGAAATGCCTTCCAGACAGCAGCTCTCACTGCACACTTTGGACCTCTTGTCCCTTCTCCTTTGGTCTCCAGGATCTAGAAGTAAAACATACAGCCTCACTTTCAAACCATATTTGTAGAGCATCCCTGTTGAGCACTGTCCATTGTAACTGGGTATCTGCCCTCTGCCTGACACACTAACCTCAAAGAGAAAAGCAGGGACTCACAATGATGCTGTAGAAACACTCCTGATAGGTCAGAGGTAGTAGACACTCAGCCCTACACAGACACATGAATGGGTAAACGGTCTGTTACACAATATTCTCCATGCCTAGAAATCGGGACATTTGGTCGTATGCTACAACATACATGGACCTCGAAGGCATTATGCCCAGTGATATAAGTCAATCACAAAGGACAAATACTACATGAATCCACCTCTGTAAAGGTACCTAGAGATGGACAATACGGTGGCTATCCCACCAAGCAAATGTTCTAATGCCACGGAGCTGCGCACTGGAAATGGTAGCAAGGTAGAGTCTATGTGTAGTTGGAGCTTTTCTGTCCTGCCCGTCAGTCCCACAGCCACTCATAAAATAATCACTCAGAGGCCTAATACTAGTTATAAATGTTTGGCCAATGGCTGAGGCTTATTACTATCTAGCTCTCACAATTAAAGTAACCAATCTTTATTAATCTGTGTATCTCCATGTGGCCCACAACTTACTGGTGATGTTAGAACATCTTTCTCCTTCGGCAGCTGGATGGAGTCTCTCTTAACTCCACCTTCTTTCTCCCTCTGTCTCTGCTTGGATTTCCCACCTAGCTATATTCTGCCCTGCCATAGGCCAAAGCAGCTTTATTTGCCAAATAATAAAAGCCACCCATGTTTGCAGCATACAGAAGGACCTCCCACATCACTACACTGTGTATAAAATCAAAACAAGGGGAACCAGAACAATGATATTCCAGTATAAGTCATGCGACACAAAAAGGCTCCCATCTCCTTTCATCTTTGCTTCTCTCCCTCTGTCTGGAGTTCCTGCTCACTCTGTCAGTCCATCCATTCCCTGGCCCCAGGCCCCTCCCCCAGCCTCCTTTGGTGACACATACACCCATAGCCTTGGAAACCCTCAGAAATTGTCTGCTGAAATCCAAGCCGTACTTAGGCCTCTGTCCTAGCCTGCTACAAGGTACCTTCCATAACACTGACCTCACTATCTGACAGAAGTGGGTCATGTGCTCATTTGCTGTCCCTGTCATTAGAGAAAGCCAATTTATTTACACCAGGTTTGGCCTTTCTACATTTAACATAGCTAGAGACACCAAAACTGTTTGGCATGCAAGGTAGACCCTTCCTCCCATATCTGCTGCGGGAGTGAGTGAATGGACAGATGGACAAATTAATGAGTCAAGCTTATTATGCCCAAGAGAGGAGGAGGCCGTTTCCTAAGTTTTTTTGTTTGTTTGTTTTTTGTCCTTCATGTGTATCTAACACCATTAAAAGAAGATCACATGACAGGTGCATACAGAGCATGGGATATCCTAAATCATCTGGGAGTGACTTGTTTACCACGCTTTCTATAAATTACTACGTCATGAACATTGTTTGAAAGTTCCCAAGTAAAAACATGGATGAATAATAAAGAACTTTAACAGACGTAGACTTAAAGCCTAGCTGAGAAAGTTGGCAGGAGCAACACTGTCACATTTTACTCATAGGGCACTCTGTAATAAAAGACCCAGATACCACTGCTGCTGAGATTTCACGAGGCTTCAAAAACCTGAACTGAAGAACTGCATGTTTGAAGGTCCAAACAGGTCTGAGAACTCCTCTTGAAAAATGCCCATAATATTCAAACAAATAGCTGGATGTTTTGGAAGAGAATAACATTCTTTGCTCCCAGTATTTTCTCTAACCCTCAGCTGTCAACACCAGCTAAGATCCCACCTATCAGATGCCACTGGTACCTGCCTTCCCCTCACCCACCAGCCACTTAAAATACTTTACTTCCTTTTAATCAGAATAAGCTCCGATTATCTCCCTTCAAACCAAGATTGTTGTTTTCATAACGCTAACAGTCTGAAGCGAAGCATAGCGAAGGATCCGGGCTGGCCCCCTTCCTCCTGGCCTTGGAAAAGCAGCCCCAGTCTTAGAAACAATGAAGCACATGTGAGACACAGGTATGGCTATCACATGACAGGAGGCAAACTGTGTGTAGCTTCAAGGAGAACAGTACACGGGGTTGAGGGATAGAGACAGAGAGACAGAAACAAAGAGACAGAGACAGAGACAAAGAGAGACAGAGACAGAGACAGAGGCAGAGCCTTTAGGCTAGAAGTGAGTTGTTTCTGAGCATTAGTGGAAGCAAAGAGGGTGGTAAAGTTGGGTTCTGCCTTCGCTTGCTTCTTTCTAAGTGGGTAGAAATAAAAGAAAAATGAGTTCATGAGCTCAGAGGAACACAGGCACCCACCTGGGAGACAAAAACTCAGACTTAGAAAGTGAAACCTTTACCTAAGGCTCTGAGGTCAATAGGCCTTCATCAAAGTACTAAGTGGCCCCTCCACCCAAGCTAGAAGAAACAGGAGAAGGGTTGGTTCCAGTTCTCCGCTAAAAACCATTTCTCTCAAAGTATTTTCAAAAAGGCCTCAGCTCCTGTTACCTGCAAAATCTGATTACAGACGAACCCAAGAACATTGCTTCTTAGTTGGCGTCATGGGCCAGAAGAAACAGAAAGGTCAGTCCCTGGGACCAGATGGACCCATCCTGACAGCGTCTCTCTACTCTTCACGTCACGATAGTCAGCTCAGCTTTGCTCGTGGGTGTGGAAGTCACGCGGGGGAAGGTCCTCCCTTTATCTGGAGACATGGGCTCTCAATGCAGCCTACCCAAGTTATTCACAAGCATGAGAACTTCAAAGCAAAGTATCTGCTACATACCCAGCCTCCCTTCATCGGTTCAGACTGGTGGGTTGTTTTTTCAGCCCAGCTGGCACACCCATGCCTCTGGACCAAGGCTCTCCTCTAGGGGGTCCTTGTGGAGTTGGGCTAAGATGCTGCCTGCACAGAAAGCTTTAGTAGACCACCATCTACCAGATGGGATGAAAAGGAGAGAACAGTGTGTCACCTCACTAGAGAAACTACCAGCTATGCCACATGTTATTGTGACAAGGCCTTACACAAACAACACTACAGCTTGTCTTATTCAGTATTATCGAACCAAAAATCCAGTTTGGGCTAGGAAGACGGCTCTGAGAGTAGACTGCCTACTGAGCAAGCATGATCATTTATGTTCAGATTCTTGACACATACGTAGAAGCCGAGCACAGCCAGCCACACAACTGTAACCCCGTTACTAGGGAGTGGAGACGGGCAGATCCTGGGGCTCGCTGGCCAGCCAGTCTAGCCAAAATGGCAAGCTCCAGGTTCAATGAGAAACATTGCATCAAAAAAAAAACCCAGTGGTGGAGAAGCAATTGAGGAAGATACCTGACATTAGCTTCTGTCCTTCCCATGTACCCACGGGAGCATGTGTTCACAGATGCACACACACCCTTGCACACACAGAGACATGGCATTGTGTGTGCAAAGCCATGTTTCTGCAACTGACTTGTGATTAGAGTTTGCCACTGGAATGAGTGGTTTTCAAGATTTTTGTCACATCATTAATAACTTCATTCAAAGATCACACATCCTTATTTCAAACAAAGCATTCAGCCATGTAGTCAACATCTTATTGACCTCACTTACAAACAACCTCTGACAGTCAGGCAGACGTATGAATAATTGCTTATTGCATATTTTTACTTTAAACTATTTCATGGATGTAGTTAATTATCTTTCCACAGCTGCACAAGGAAGGCACATGAAAACAGGGATCTGTTTTTAATCATTCTATAGGAACAAATGTATAGAAGCATTGTAAGGAGACAGATTTTTTGTATATTACAATAATTGCATGGTTTTCCCATGAGTTCCCTGAAATGAGAAATCGTGCAGCTTTCTCCAAGCCACAGGTTTACCTGTAAAGGTTGAATTATTGGTAATTCATTTAAATTTATAATACGAGAACATAATTGACTGGTGACCTGTTCCAACACCACGTGATGTACCTCAAAGGCTCCTGAGTTGTATGTCTCGTCGGCAGATGTTTACTATGGGTCACACACGGACCCAGAACTGCCAACTGCAGTGAAGTGACCCGGTCTTTTTATGACGTTAGTGACAGTGTGGCCCAATTCGGTGCCCTTCCTCAGTTCTGTCAGCCAACAATAAACACCAGTAAGAAAATGAGAAGAATCTTAAGATACCAGACAGCATTCAATAGAGTGAGTTAGACCAACAGCGACTCAGTCTGTAGAGCAAAGGGCATGTAAAATAACCACAACTCCAAAAGAAAACCTACACAGAACTCAACGCAAAACCCCAAGGCTATGTGACCTCCTCCCTCACCAAGCCAGGTGACCTGAAAAACCTCTGGAACCCCCTTTTCTCCCCCACACTGTAGCCTCAGAGTTTTGTAAACAGCTGAATAGGAAATGTCACTGCCCACATGTACTGTGGCTGCCAGGTGTCTGAGTTACTTCTGTGTAAGTACATTTTCAGGAGAATTTAAAACTTTATCAGTAGATACATACATTTAGCTCAATTAGACTTTGCTTTGTGAAGAGTGATCGTTCAGTTCATTGCCTGTGTCAGCTTCACTTTGCAGGATTGGAGGTGAAGAAAGGGGAGATCTTAGAAATCAGAGCTCTATTTATCTCAACAAGAGTCAAGTCAGAGTTCTTGCAGGGTCTAGAAATTATGTCAGCGCTCTTTATAAAATTACTGGAAGTACAGAAAGCTAATCTTTATAAAAATATTATACCTTTAGTTTGCTTCCTGTGGAAAGGTCAAAGGGCCTAGAACCAATTAATGGCAAAAATCTTCTTCACGCCACAGCATAATTTAGTAGTGACTATGTTTTATTGTTCTTCCAATCTCTTTGAGACAAAAGCTACTGCTGTTGTTACCTGAGCCCATTTAGACTTTTACACAGTGGACTAACATTATATCTGAAACAAAAACAAAACAGAAATTCTGCAAATTCTCTCACAATGGATTGGTCGTGACAAATAAGCTGCCAAAACCCACATTCCTGCTCTATAAGACAGAGGCAAGTGGCCAGCCCTGCCCCACAGTAAATGGCTAATTAGATGAATGCTTTGTGTGAGGGGAGAAAAGGACAGTACCCTTCGGACACTGGTCCCTCTCTGGGTCGGCACGGTTTTTTGTCACTTAAGAGTGAAGTGGTTTTCCTGCCAGGAATGGTTGGAATTCTTGAGCAGAGACAAGCTGAAGTCAGGATGACAGGAAAGAAAAGCTCCCGAGTCAGCGACAGTCATCAACTCTGTGGTCCTGTCTGGCTTGCACAACAGACTGCACTTCCTGTCAAGACCAGACATTCTTGCTGACTCCTAGGGTGCCCAGTGTATAGCTTTCTCCAGGATGAGGGTAGTGAGTCAGAGCTACAGGAGAACTGCAGGACCCATGCCTTTCCTGGGCAGGAAGTCCAGGACTGAAGACTGAAGTCATGCAAACAGTGGGGTGCACGGGTCAGCAGCTGCTGCAGAGCACCCACTTAGCCAGTGGCTCACTTCTCCACCATAGTGTGCACAGGGGGTCTAGGTATGGATGCCATTGCGCAGGAACAGTTGGAAGAAGAAGGCTCCCGAAATCTTTGAGTGGGCACTTGGTCAAAGGAACCACTAAGTCAACATCAATATTGTGACCCAACCAGAAAGCTAGTCATAGTCCATGACTCAGTGGATGGATGAGAGGCTGATGGAGGGATTGGAAAGTGAGGGAAACTGCCCTGCCACCTGCAGGTGACAGAACGTCTGTCCCTTCCCCATCTGTCTCTTCTCTGGCTTCCTTCCGCTGGATGCCCTTTTGTGAGCTAACCATCTTCGCAGCTCTTGCTGCCTTTGTGAGCCCAGTCTCTTGCTTAGCTTCATACTGGTCTCTGCTGTTTTTAGTTTGCAGCTGTCCGGTAGGCAAGAATCACAATCCTTGCCTAGGCCAAAGTCCAACACATTCATCCTTGGGCGTAGGATTATGTGTTTGAAACAAGAAAAAGTTCCACAATTTATTCCTCCCCAGCTCATTGTCAACACCTAAATTTGGTGACTGTAAAACTTATGACGAGCCTCCCACATACCAAAGACTACCTGCCATTCTTTATAGGCTATGCAGAGGTCAAGAAGCACCCAAGGGCATAGAATTGGCAGGTAGCACAGAACCAGCTGGAAGCACAGCATGGCAGACCTCTCAAGGGCAAAGTCTGTGTGATGAAGTAAAAGGCCCAGTACAAGACAACCCTAGAACACACTTAATCAACACTTGCTGGATAATTGATGGAGTCAATAAATGTCAGATGATACAATAAAGGGCACACTTCCCTTCCAGGCTGAAAGATGTAGGTCTCCATTCCACTGTAACAAGATTTTAAGGGACAGTTATTAATTCTTTACAGAATGGCCAGGGTGAAGACATGGCCTCCAATGAGCATAATTAATATGCAAGAGAGTTTACATCATTCTCCCATCAAGAAACCCTTCACTAGGGCATGGTGTTCACTCTTCTTGACTATTCACTTGGGTGGTGGTCCACATTTTTAAGAGACTATTAACAATCCTGACTGAAAGCTGACCGTAGATACCGACTTTGGGTACGGGAAGCCTGGAACACTGCCTCATAGGCATGCTGCAAAAACCGAAATGGGGAAAATTAAGCAAGGGGAATGCTGAAGATGGGCAGAAAGACATGCTGCAATGCTCCCAACACATCTTACTCTCCAGAAGCTTAGATCTAGAGATTTTAGACTCAGACAATCCAACACTGATCCACAGCCCTGACCTTATTCCCTAAAGATCATGTCATACAAATTCTATTTCAAATGTCCACCCGGCCTTGTACCTCTCTCCGCCTCCCCTTTCAGCTCTTCAACCTCTCCCGGGTGAGTTTACCTTCCTCACTTAATTGGCATCAATAGATACCCCTGCAACAGGATTTGAAAGAGTGGCCCCCAGATCTCCTTTGTCACTCTGTCCCAGTAGCTGCCTGTTACCTCCCTACAGCACCCTCTGTCTTATGAACAGAGGGATGAGTAGTCTTGCCCCAAGAAAGAAAAGACTCTCTCAACTTCAAAATAGACATTCAGCAGGAGAGGTATTTTGGTAAAAATAAGGGATCATCTGAAAGAATGTATAATCCAAGCTGTAATTTCAACAAAGGAGCTAACCTGATTGTCTGAAGCACCTGGGGTGCACATTATTCTGCTTTAGCTGTGAGGGTAAACAGTGCTTTCAAACCTGAATGCATCAGTTACAGAAGTTACATGGGACATCTTCCCTTGTCCCTTTGCTTCACACGGCACAAAGTTCAGATCAAAGTTCCAAAGAGGATTTTGTTTTTTTTTTTCTGTTAATTGTAATGTCACGGTGGACATTCTTAATTTTAATACTCTTATGAAAACAGGGAAAGCCCGATTTTTCTGGATAAATGATGTTCAGCACATCCAATCGCAGGCGTCTTTGTTATCTATAGACACAAAGAACATTGGTGAGTTAGAGGGCCAAAGAAAATGAAAAGAAAGTGAGGTGTTCTGTTTTGAGCTGGGTTTTTATATTTGATTCTTTATGTGTGCTTGAATGTACTTGCCATAGCACATGTTTGGACATCAGAGTACAACTTGCAGGGGACAGTCCTCTCCTTCCACCGTGGGGGTCCCAAGGATCAAACTCCAGTCGTCAAGCTCAATATAAGCATCCTTAACCCCCAAGCCATCTGCTAGGCCCTGGCTGTGTTCCTTTAGAATGTTCTTTTAAGTACACTCTGTGGACTAGGCTAACCTCAAATTCACGGTGATGTTGTAACGTCAGGATTACAGACATGTGCTAACCTAGGCTGCTGTAGATGTAAATTTTTTCCTTCACTGGTTTGTCACCAAGAGCTGGGGCTCTGGCAGCAACCCAATCATTTATAGAAATATCATTCTGCATTTATTCCTCCAGTGGAACAGCCACTAACATTCTAGTATTAGTAGCCCTTAGGAAATCACTTTTCAACAGGTTACAAGGAAGAGGAAATCTTTTAAATCGTAAGGGGACCAAAGGCATCTGAACTTTCCTCGCGCAGCCTCTGGGAGAGTTGTTTCCCTGGCTCTTCCCCTCCAAGTTAGAATGTAGGAGGGAGGACTCCTTTAGTTCCCATCAGGGGAACAGGAGCCATCAGTGCAGGCTCTTAACCTCTCATCCACAAACTGAAAGGTAAAACAAATTCTAGTAAGCCCAGAATTCCCCTTAGCCATAACCCCCCAATTCATTTTTAAAGTAACTAGCTAATGCATGGTATAAGAATCTATGGCTTGGCGCCCTCTGGTGCCCACAGAAGCTGATTCTGGCAACGCAAAGTATTAATTATTCTTTGTTAGCTAAGGTGCAGAACATAGAAAACACACACACACATAACAGTTGACTTTCAACATATGAAATCATGAAATGCCAACAACGAACCCAACCAAAATATAAGCTTGGAAACGGTTAGTTCTCGACAGCAAGGATCTTATTTTGAGAAGGACTATGTAAGGTTCTTCTGCTATTAACCCACCAGAGACTTCCACTGATCCTTCCGGTATACTCCGGAAGTGGGACTGCTGACACCTCCCATGTTACCAAAACTCCTGACACGGGTACTTTCCCATTTACTGAGGCCACACAGTATTCTCCCTAGAGGCATATATCGAAAGGTGATTTGAAGAATTGAAAGTTAATTCTTCACAGTTCAATAAGGAAATAAAACGGAAAACAGCACAGAGCAGAATAGGAGCATCCTTGCAATGTACATCTGTCTACACACAGCATGGGAAGAAGTCTATCCCAGCAGGTGTCCCCAGTCTAAGAGAAGTGACCGCCATGCCTAGGCACACAGATGCCATGAAAGGAGGACAGTGGCTGCTTGTCTGGAGCTGTGAGTGAGGTGGAGTGTTACCCTGCCAGTCTTCTCCTTGGCTCTAACTTCTCTTGGTTTCAGTGTAGCGTGCAAACAACTCTCACGCCAGCTTTCATCTCCCCTGACATCCTGTTATAATCCTTGGATACTCCAGTAAAGCAGACTCAGGTCACTCAGGATGCTACCCTGACTGTCCTGCTCCTGTTGTGTTGCTTACGGAGAGCAACCTTCAGGATTGCCTTTTCCCATCCTGCACTGCTACCTTCTCTTCCAGAGAAACTCAGCTGAAAGCCATCTCCTCTGAGAGTCCTCCCTGACTCCATCAGCATGGCTGCCCCTTCCACGCCTCCACAGATAATAGCCATCATTCTAATTCCATCTCATACTTGGTCAATTGAATCAAGCATCCGTGTCCATGGCCTGCAAGCTCTCAATCCACTACATCCTCTAGGAAGAGGGACAAAACAGATTTTAGACCAAAAAAAAATAGGACCAATAAGAATCTATGACAATCTTTCATTCTCTGAAAAAGTTTCATTGCAGTTTGTGTGGCCTGGGATTCATATGTTGGAATTGTAATCCCCAAAGTCATATGTTAATGTTATCTAGAGACAGGCCACTGGGAAATGACTGGGTCATGAGAGCAGATCATATGTGATCTTTCACAGGTCAATGGATGGTGAGCTATTCTAGGAGAGGCCCTGTTACATAAACCATCTCTGTCTCTCTCTTTGTCACCCCCCTCTCCCTCTCCCCATTCTATGGATGATGAGACCTGAAGCTCTCACCAGATGTGCTGAGTAGACACTGTACAATAAAGCAAAAAAACAAAAACAACAACAACAAAAAAAACCTCTGTTCTATAGTTACTACTGGCCTCAGCCATCTTGTTACAGCATCAGAAAACAGACAAGGCCAAGGACCTTGTCATTTCTGCACACATGATAATGTCATTGAAGTGAGTCGTGCACGGGCAGATAAACATGTAGACCTTGATCTGCAGTTTTCTCTTAGTCTACTTTGATCTCAGTTTCCTTGTCTGGTCGCATATCCTCATTAGGTGATGGCAGGAAAGCAGGGAATGTTCACATAGGCACTCTTTTGGAAATTTTTGCTGAAAGGTCTGCTGCCTCCAGCTAGCTTCAAGAACAGATTCTAATGTTCTGAAGATGTTGTCTTGCTGCTCTGTGATTTTTAAAGCTCCACCTAGCCGTAGGCCCACAGTGGGGAGGCATCTCCCTTATCTTCAGACCATCCTAGGAGAGCACAGGTACTCTCAATCTAGAGTCTCTCAGCCCAGAAGCTCTGCTGTGGCCTCCAGCAGCCCACAGTCAGAGCAGAGAGGCACTCCCTGCTGCCTGTGAAGCTCAATAACAATATGACTAGGGACTAGGTCTTTGGGTCCCATCTCACACTCATACTATTCAGAGAAAGCTCTTTCATGTGCATAATCAAGATTGCCATAACAACTGTGTGGGGGAAGTAAGGGCAAAAGCAATGGATGGATCTCCCCTACATGACTGCCTTTTTGTAGACAATAAACTCAGAGACTCTCAGAGTATGGGGAGTGGCGGGCTGTAGAGAACCTAAACTAACTTCTTCACAATACAAAAGAAACTGAGGCACACAAAGCTCTATGGCTCCCCCAGGTTGGGTTCTGGATGCAAAAAGTGCTGATTGCCTATTGGTTCCTAGAATCAGACGACTTCCAAGTGTCAGCCAATGCCATCATCCAAGTCTGAGATTCCTTATTTGAGAATACCTATCTCAGATTCCTGGCCCCCTTCCCCACTATCCACCCAGAAGCCTCCTCACTGTGCCATACCACCTCTTCTGGAACCCAGAGCAACTTCCCAACCTTAGTACATGACCTGTCCAGCCCAAAGCCTACAGTTCTATGGCTGCTTCTTAAATCCACCGCTGCCTGACAAACCTGTTTTACACACCCTGCTAAACTCACATGCTCCTCAAACCTGGAAGGTGTCCCAGAGCTAGCTCTGCCTGTCCAGTGGCTAGAGCTTGGGTAGCATGCCCTCAAGGAACTGTGTTCCCTGTATGATGTGATACCATGCTCCTGTCTGTGATGCAATGCTCGCCTACTGCGTGACTCAGAGGTCTCCCTCTGTATAAACTCTGTGAAGGTGCAACATATGCCATCTTGTTTCTGACTTCACTGAAGCAACCAGTATCCAATGGATATGTTTGTTATTTTTTATTGAAAATAGAATCTTCTTTCATGCAATTGATCCCAACCACTCTTTTCCCTCCCTCCACTCCTCCTAGCCCCCCCCACCACCACCTCCCCTCTCCCCATTATATTCCTCCACTGTTTCATTTAAAAAAGAACAGGACTCCAAGCAACAACATCCAAACAAAACAAAACAAGATACAATAAGACAAGACAAAAGCTCTCATATCGAGGCTGGGCAAGGCAACCCAATAGAAGGAAGAGTCCCAAGAGCAGGCAAAAGAGTAAGAGACACACCAGCTCCCACTGTTGGGAGTCCCACAAAAATAACAACCATAGCGCATAGGCAGAGGACCTGGTGCAGACCCTTGCAGGTCCCTTGTTTGCTGCCTCGGTGTCTGTGAGCCCATATGTGTGAGCCCTGCTTAGTTGGTTCATTGGATCGTGCTCTCCTGGTGTCCTCCAACCCCTCTGACTCTCACAATTGCCCTGCCCTCTCAGCAGGGTACCTGGAGCTCTGAGGGGAGGGGCCCAGTGGAGACCTGCATAATGTCCGGCTGTGGCTCTCTACACCCACTCTCATTTGCTGCCAGAGGAAGCCTCTCTGATGATGACTGGACAAGGTATCTATCTGAGTATGAGCATAGCAAAGCATCATTAGAAGTCGTTTTATCGATTGGTTTTTGGTCAGTTGAGTTTGGTTCTACCTAAGTCTCCGGACTATTCAGTCTCCAGTTCCTAGCCATATAGGCAGTATGGAGCATAGACTCCGTCTCATACTGTGGGCCTCAAGTTAAACCAGACATTGGTTGGCCACTCACATAAGTTATAGACCACAATTGCCCCAGCATATCTTCTATTTTTTGTTTGTTTTGTTTTCCTTTTTAAATTTAAATTAGAAACAAGCTTGTTTTACATGTCAGTCCCAGTTCCCATTCCCTACCCTGCTCCAAGTCCACCATCAACCCCCTATCCCATTCAGTTTCTACTCCCCAGGGAGTGTGAGGCCTTCCATGGGGGATCTTCAAAGTCTTTAATATTGTGTGGAGCTGGGTCTAGGACATCCTCTGTGTGTCTAGGCTGAGAGAGTATCCCTTTATGTAGAATGGGCTCCCAAAGTAAATTCGTATACTAGGGATAAATACTGATCCCTGACAGAGGGACCATAGATTGACCAGGCCTCCTAACTGACATGCACATTCGGGGGTTCTGGGTCAGTCCTATGCTGGTTTCCCAGATGTCAGTCTGGGGTCCATGAACTCCCCCTTGTTCAGGTGAGCTGTTTCTGTGAGTTTCTCCAGCCTGGTCTTGACCATTTGCTCATCACTCCACCCTCTCTACAACTGGATTCCAAGAGATCAGCTCACTGTTTAACTGTGGGTGTCTGCTTCTGCTTCCATCAGCTACTAGATGAAGACTCTAGGATGGCATATGAGGTACTCATCAATCTTATTATTGGGGAAGGGCATTTAAGGTAGCCTCTCCTCTATTGCTTAGATTGTTAGTTGGAGTCATCCTTCTAGACCTCTGGACATTTCCCTAGTGGCAGATTTCTCTTTAAAGCTATAATGGCTCCCTCTATTATGGTATCTCTTTTCTTGCTCTCCTCTATTCTTCCCCTGACTCAATCTTCCTGCTCCCTCATGTTCTCCTCTCCCCTCTTCTTCTCCGCTTTTCTTTCTCCTAACTCCCTCTCCCCTCCCCCCATGCTCCCAATTTGCTCAGGAGATCTTGTCACTTTGCCCTTCTTTGGGGGACCATGTTTGTCTCCCTTAGGGTCCTCCTGGTTTCCTAGTTTCTCTGGCGGTGTGGATTGTAGGTTGGTAATCCTTTACTCTATGTCCATATATGAGTGAGTACATACCATGTTTCTCTTTTTGTGACTTGGTTACCTCACTCAGTATGGTTTCTTCTAGCACCATCCATTTGCCTGCAAATTTCAAGATTCCATTGGTTTTTTTTCCCGCTGAATAGTACTCCATTATGTAAATGTACCACATTTTCTCTATCCACTCTTCAGTTGAGGGGCATCTAGGTTGCTTCCAGGTTCTGACTATTACAAATAATGCTGCTATGAACATAGTGGAACAGACATCCTTGTTGTATGAATGTGCATCTTTTGGGTATATGCCTAAGAGAGGAATTGCTGGATCTTGTGGTAGACTGATTCCCATTTTTCTGAGGAACCGCCATACTGATTTGCAAAGTGGCTTAACAAGTTGGCACTCCACATCCTCGCCAGCATAAACTGTCATTGGTGTTTTTTGATTTTAGCCATTCTGACAGGAGCAAGATAGTATCTCAGAGTTGTTTTGATTTGTATTTCCCTGATGCCTAAGGATGATGACCACTTCCTTAAGTGTCTTTCAGCCATTTTAGATTCCTCTATTGAGAATTCTCTATTTAGTTCTGTGCACCGATTTTCATTGAATTATTTGGTGTTTTGGTGACTAGCTTCTTGAGTCCTTTGTAAATTTTGGAGATCAGCCCTCTGTCAGATGTGGGATTAGTGAATATCTTTTTCCAATCTGTGGGGTGTCTTTTTGTCTTGCTGACTGTGTCCCTTGCCTTACAGAAGCTTCTCAGTTTCAGGAGGTCCCATTTATTAATTGTCAATCTCAATGACTGTGCTACTGGAGTTATGTTCAGGAAGCAGTCTCCTATACCAATTTTTTCAAAAGTACTTCCCACTTTCTCTTCTAAGAGGTTCAGTGTGGCTGGATTTATGTTGAGGTCTTTTGAACCATTTGGACTTAAGTTTTGTGCATGGCAATAGACAGGGACCTATCTGTAGTTTTCTACATGCCAGCATCCAGTTATGCCATCAAATTTGTTGAAGATGCTTTTGTTTTTCCATTGTATAATTTTAGTTTCTTTGTCAAAAATCAGGTGTGCATAGGTTTGTGGATTCATCTCAGGGTGTTCAATGTGATTCCATGGGTCTACTTGTCTATTTTTGTGCCAATACCAAGCTGTTTTCAGGACTATAGGTCTATAATGGAGCTTGAAGTCAGGGATGGTGATGCCTCCAGACGTTGCTTTATTGAGCAGGGTTGTCTTGGATATCCTAGCTTTTTTGTTTTTCCATACAAAGTTGAAAATTGTTCTTTCAAGATCTGTGAAGAATTATGCTGGGATTTTGATGGGGATTGCATTGAGTCTGTAGATTGCTTTTGGCAGGATTGCAATTTTTACTACATTGATCCTACCTAGAGCTTGGGAGATCTTTCCATTTTCTGGTGTCTTCTTTAATTTCTTTCTTTAAAGACTCAAAGTTCTTGTGATACATACAGGTCTTTCACTTGTTTGGTTAGGGTTACCCCAAGATATTTTATGTTGTTTGTGGCAATTGTAAAGGGTGATGTTTCTCTGATTTCTTTCTCAGCCCTTTTATTGTCTGTATATAGTACGGCTACTGATTTTGAGTTGATCTTGTATCCTGCCACCTTGCTAAAAGTATTCATCAGCTGTAGGAGTTCCCTGGTAGAGTTTTTTGGGTCACTTATGTAAACTATCATATCATCTGCAAATAGTGAAAGTTTGACCTCTTCCTTTTTAATTTGTATCCCCTTGATCTCCTTTTGCTGTCTTATTGCTCTAGCTAGAACTTCAAGTAAAACATTAAAGAGGTATGGGGATAGGGGACAGCCTTGTCTTGTTCCTGATTTTAGAGGAATTGCCTTGAGTTTCTCTCAGTTCAGTTTGATGTTGGCTGTTGGTTTGCTGTATATTGCTTTTATTATGTTTATATATGTTCCTGTTATCCCAGATCTCTCCAAGACCTTTATCATGAATGGGTGTTGGATTTTGCCAAAGGCTTTTTCAGCATCTAGTGAGATGATCATGTGATTTTTGTTTCTCAGCTTGTTTATATGGTATGGTGGATTACATTGATGGATTTTCGTATGTTGAACCTTCCTACATCCCTGGAATGAAACCTACTTGATCATGGTGGATGAGTTTTCTGATGTGTTCTTGGATCCGACTTGCCAGTATTTTACTGAGTATTTTTGTATCAATGTTCATGAGGGATATTGGTCTGAAGTTCTCTTTCTTAGTTGTGTCTTTGTGTGTCAATGTTATTGAAGTCTGGTAAAAAGAGTTTGGCAAAGACCCTTCTGCTTCTATTGCATGGTATACATTGAGGAGAATTGGTGTAAGCTGTTCTTTGAATTTCTGGTAAAATTCTGCCATGAAACCATCTGGCCCTGGTGGAGGGGGGGATTGGTTGGGAGACTTTTGATGACTGCTTCTATTTCCTTAGGTGTTACAGATCTGTTTAAATTGCTTATCTGTTCTTGATTTAATTTTGGTAAGTGATATCTATCCAGAAAATTGTCCATTTCCTTTAAACGTTCAAATTTTGTAGAGTATAGCTTTTCAAAATATGACCTGATGATTCTCTGGATTCCCTCACTGTCCATTGTTATGTCTCCCTTTTCATTTCTGATTTTGTTAATTTACATGTTCATACTCTGCTATTTGGTAAGTTTGGATAAAGGTTTGTCTATCTTGTTGATTTTCTCAAAGAACCAACTTTTTGTTACATTGATTCTTTGTATCATTTTCCTAGTTTCTACTTTATTGATTTCAGCCCTCAATTTAATTATTTCCTGGCATCTACTCGTCTGGGGTGAGTTTGCTTCCTTTTGTTCTAGAGCTTTCAGTTGTGTTGTTAATTCTCTAGTGTGGCTATTCACCAGTTTCTTCATGTGGGCACTTAGCGCTATGAACTTTCCTCTTAGCACTGCTTTCAAAGTGTCCCATAAGTTTGGGTATGTTGTGTCTTCATTCTCATTGAATTCTAAGAAGTCTTTAATTTCTTTTTTTTATTTCTTCTTTGACCCAGCAGTGGTGCAATTGTGCATTATTCAATTTCCATGAGTTTGCAGGGTTTCTGCGATTTGTGTTGTTGTTGAATTCTAACTTAAAAGCATGGTGGTCTGATAAGTTACATGGAGTTATTCCAATTTTTTGTACCTGTTGAGGTTTGCTATGTTGCCAAGTATGTGGTCGATTTTTGAAAAGGTTTCGTGTGGTGATGAGAAGAAGGTTTTGTGTTTGGATGGAGTGTCATATAGATGTCTGTTAAACCCAATTGTGTCATAACTTATATTAGGTCCTTTGTATCCTTGTTAAGTTTCTGTCTTGTGGTCCTGTCTAGTGGTGAGAGTGGGGTGTTGAAGTCTCCCACTACAAGTGTGTGAGGTTTTATATGTGCTTTGAGTTTTAGAAATGTTTCTTTTACTAACATGGATGCCTTTGTATTTGGGGCGTACCTGTTCAGAATTGAAACTTCATCTTGGTTGATTTCTCCTGTGATGAGTATGAAGTGACCTCCTTCATCTTATTTGATTCATTTTAGTTTAAAGTCTAATTTGTTAGATATTAGGATTGCTACCCCCACTTGTTTCTTGGGTCCATTTGATTGGAAAATCTTTTCCCAATCCTTAACTCTGAAATAATGTCTGTCTTTGAGGCTGAGGTGTGTTTCTAGTATGCAGCAGAAGGATGGATTCTGTCTTCGAATCAATTCTGTTAGCCTGTGTCTTTTTATGGGCAAGTTAAGACCATTAATATTGAGGGAAATTAATAACCATTGATAGCTCATTCTCCTTTGTTTTGGAATGGTTGGTGGTAGTGGAATTGTATGTGAGTTTCTACCACTTTTTCTTTTGCCTGTTGGTAAAGTGGGATTATCTACTGCCTATTCTTTTTTCTGGCTGTAGTTAAATTCCTTGGGTTGGAGTTTTCCTTCCAGAATTTTCTGTAGGACTGTAATAGTGGATATGTATTATTTAAATCTGGTTTTGTCATGGAATATCTTGTTTTCTCCATCTATAGTGATTGAGAGCTTTGCTGGGTATAGTAGTCTTGGCTGGCATCCATGGTCTCTTAGTGTTGGTAGAATATCTATCCAGGACCTTCTGGCTTTCATAGTTTCCATGAAAAAGTCGGGTGTAATTCTGATAGGTTTGCCTTTATATGTAACTTGGCCTTTTTCCCTAGCTGCTCTTAATATTCTTTCTTTATGCTGTATGTTTGTGGTCTTCATTATTATGTGTCGAGGGGATTGTTGGTTTTTTTTTTTTTGATCCACTCTATTTGGTGTTCTGTAAGCTTCTTGCACCTTCATTGGCATTCTTTCTTTAGGTTGGGAAAGTTTTATTCTATGATTTTGTTGAATATGTTTTCTGCCTCTTTGAGGTGGGTTTCTTAACCTTCTTCTATACCTTTTATTCTTAGGTTTGGTCTTTTCACGGCGTCCCATATTTCCTAGACATTTTGTGTTAGTGGGTACAAGCAGGTCCAATACTCCAATGGGTCCATGATGGATGCAGGTGGGTCTGAAACACTCCCTCTCCCAGTGGGTGGAGGCAGGACTAGCACTGCGATGTCGGCAGACTCTGGAAGGCTTGATCTGCCTGGGGCAAGCTGACCTGCCTGCAGTCCCCAGGCCAGGAGATCACCTGCCCGAGCATATCTTGAAGTTATACAGATTATAGGTTGAGGTTTTTGTGGCTGGACTGGTATCCAAGTTTCTCTTTCCATAGTCTGCAGAGAAATTTCCCACACCAAAGAGACTAGAATTCAGAGGTAGAGGCTCCATAAAGCACCAGCTTGACCTTTCACTATTCAAGAAGTTGTGTGGATGTTGTCCTCAGCAATGGGTCCCTGCTATCAGTTTACAGATAGCAGCCCTCTGTTCTAGCGTCAGCCTGTGTTGTTTAGGGGTCTCCACAAGACATCTGCCAACAACTTAACCAAATGCAACCTAGTCCCACCACTGGAAGCATTGTCTAGGTTCAAATGATGACCAGGTCAGACTCCCTATTTTCTATTACTAGGAGAGCTCACTAGGATCAGCCTCATAGATCCACTGTACTAGGTTTCCACACCACCCCCCAAAGGTCTCCCAACCCCAACTGTCTCCCTCCCCATCTTTCCAGCTCCTGTCCTCACTGACCCCTAGTTCATTGGCAAAATTTATTCTATTTCCCCTTCCCAGGGATATCCTTGCAGTCTCTCCCACCCCTCGCAGAGCCTCCTATTTAGCTAACCTCTTTGGGCCTGTGGATATTAGCTTGGGCCTGTGGATATTAGCTTGATTATCACTAACTTAAGAGCTAAACTTAACAGCTAATATCTACTTATAAGTGAATACATACCATATTTGTCTTTTTGGGTCTGGGTTACCTCACTCAGAATGATGTCTTCTAGTTGTGTCCATTTGCCTGCAAATTTCATGATGTCATTTTTTAATATCTGAGTAACGCTCCATTGTATAAATATCCCATATTTTCTTTATCCATTCTTAGGTTGAGGAATGTCTATATTGTTTCTACTTTCTGGATATTCTGAATAAAGCTGCAATGAACATAGATGGGATGATTGAGCATCCTTTGGATGTATGCCCAAGATTGGTATAGTTGGGTCTTGAAATAGATTTGAGTCCCAGTTTTCTGAGGAACTGTCATATTGATTTCCATAGTGGTTGTACAAGTTTACATTCCCACCATCACTGGCAAAGTGTTGCTCTTGATCCAAATCCTTGCCAACATGATCTGTCACTTGTGTTATTGATCTTAATTGAACATTTAATTTGACATTCGTTATAGGCTTGATAAAAATTGTCTTTATTATGTTTAGATATGTCCCTTGTATCCCTAATCTCTCTAGGACTTTTATCATGAAGGGGTGTTGGATTTTTGTCAAAGGCTTCTTTCTGCATTGAATGAGATAATCGTGTGGTTTTTTTCTTTCAGTTTATTTATATAGTGAATTTGTAAGATTTCTATTGTTGTTGATGTTTTAGCTTTATCCATGGTTCTCTGATAGGATGCAGGGAGTTTTTTCAATTTTCTTGTGCCTATTGAGACGTGCTTTGTGTTTGAGTATGCGGTCAGTTTAGGAGAAAATTCTGTAAGGTGCTGAGAAGAAGGCATATTCTTTTGTGTTTGGGTGGACTGTTCTGTAAATATCTGTTAGGTCCATTTGGTTTATGACATCAGTTAGCTCCAGCATTTCTCTTGTTTAGTTTGTCTGGATTACCTGTCCATTAATGAGAGCAAGGGATTTATGTCTACCACTATTAGTGTGTAAGCGCCAATATGTGATTTAAGCTGTAGTTGTGTTTCTTTTACAAGTGGGTGCCCATGTGCTTGTAACATAGATATTAAAACTTAAAATGTCACCTTGGTGGATTTTTCCTTTGATGAGTATGTGGTGTTCTTGCCCATCTTTTTAAAATTAATTTTGGCTTGAATTCAATTTTGTTAGATATTAAAATGATTACACCAGCTTGCTTAGAATCTCCTTTTCTAACCCTTTACCCTGGGGTAATGTCTATCTTTGATGTTGAGATGTATTTCTTACTTGCAGCAGTAGTATGAATCCTGTTTTCACATCCATTCTGCTAGTCTGTGCCTTTTTATTGGGGGAAATGGGATCATTAATATTATGAGTTATAAATGACCATTGATTATTAATTCCTGTTATTTTGGTGTGTGTGTGTGTGTGTGTGTGTGTGTGTGTGTGTGTGTGTTTCCCTTGTTTTGGTTTTGCTAGTGGGAGATTATTTATTTCCTGTGTTTTCATGGGTATAGTAAACTCTTGGAGTTTTCCTTCTAGCACCTTCTGTAGGGTTGGATTTATAGATAGATATATTGTTTATATCTATTTATTTGATTTCATCACAGAATATCTTGTTTTCTCCATCTGTGATGATTGAAAGTTTTGCTGGACATAGTAACCCGGGCTGGCATGTGTGGTCTCTTATGGTCTGCAGGACATCTGTCCAAACCCTTCTGGCTTTTAGAATCTCCACTGAGAAGTCAGGTGTATTTCTAACAGGTCTACCTTTATATGTTACTTGGTCTTTTATCTTATGCAGCTTTTAATATTCTTTCTTTCTTTTGCATATTTTCTGTTTTGATTATTATGTGGCAAAGGGACTTTCTTTTATGCTCCAATCTATTTGGTGTTCTTTGTGCTTTTTGTACCCTTATAGCCATCTCCTTCTTTAGACTAGGAAAATTTTTCTATGATTTTGTTGAAAATACTTTCTGTAACTTTGAGCTGGGATTCTTCTTCTTCTATCCCAATTATTCTTAAGTTTGGCTTTTTCATAGTGTCCCAGATTTCCTGGATATTTCATGTCAGGAATTTCATAGATTTGACATTTTCTTTGACATATATATCCATTTTTATCATATCTTCAATGCCTGAGATTCTCTCTTCCATTTCTTGTTGGTGTTTGCATTCCTAAATTTTTCATTTCCATATTTGCTTAGTTTGTGCTTTCTTTATTACTTTTATTTCTATTTTCAGCTAATGGACAGTTTTGCTCATTGTTTTCAATTGTACATTTTTTCTTGTCTTTATTTATTATATAATTATATTAATGAGTATTATATTACACATTGTATATTATATATTAATATTATAATACATTATGCAAATTATTCATTTATAATTTATGCATTAAAGAGATGTATTCATTTCCTTCAGTTGTTTGTTTCCCTGGCTTTTTTGAGGGGTTTATTATTTATTTTTCTCCCATTGTTTGTATTTTACTGGATTTCTTTACAGAATTTATGCATTTCTTCTTTAAGAATTTCTATCATCTTCATACAATTGGTTTTAAGGTCATTTTCTTGTGCTTCAGCTATGTTGGAAGATTCAGGGCCTGGTATGGTGGAATAGCTGGGCTTTGGTGGAGGCATATTGCTCTGACTGTTATTGATTGTGTTCATATACTGGCATCTAGGCATCTGGGTTTAGGGTGCCAGATCTAGGCATCTGGGTCTAGGTGGTCATTTCTGCATTTGTCTTTGAAGGATGGGTATTTTGTTCCTTAGTTTCTGTTTTCTATGTAGATTGTTCAGGGAGTATGTTAGCTGTATGTTGCCTATTTTACTTGCCTGCTTCACTGTGTGTTCACAGGGAATGCTTGTTGGTATTAGAGGCTGGAGGAAGGGGAGGCCAGGGGAAGATGGCCTGTTGCAGCACTATGGGTGACCCTGAGGGCTGGGTCTTGGGGAACAGAGAGTAGAAAAGGTCCACAGGCAATCTACCTGGTCTTCTAGGGGCAGAGCCTGGCCCAACTTGGGTGTTCAGTTGCAAAGACAAGGAGATGGGAGGCTGGGGGAACCACAAAAGGCATAGGGGGCATGGCTGCAGCTAGTGTTCTAGTGTAGTGCTAAGGGTAACCCTGAGGTTTGCTTCTGGTCTTTCCCAATAGATAGGTTTTAATGTCCACTGTCCAAAGTTGAAATATAGTAAAACAACTTATGTCAAAGGTCTAAGACCCAGAGTGTGTACATACAAATGTATTCGTGTGTGTGTGTGTGTGTGTGTGAAGAAGAAAGAAATGCAAAAATACAAGCAGAAAGATAAACTGACATATACAAAGATGAATTTATGGCTCTCAAAGATGGCAGTGATTTTTTATAATCATCATTAAATCATTTATTTTATGTGTAGGAGTATTTTGCCTGAATGTATGTCCTATACCACCTTTGTGACTGATGCCTAAGGAGGCCAGAAGGAATCCAGATCCCCTAGAACTGGAGTTACAGGGGTTATGAAACAAAGTTTGGCTACTGGGACTTGAACCCAGGTCCTGTAGTCAGCAGCCAGTGCTCTTAACTGTTGAGCCATCTCTTCGGTCACGATGGCAGTGATTTTTAAAATGGCAAATAGCAAATATTGGTGAGGACATAGGGAATTACAAGCATTGTGACATTGATGATAGGGACAGTAAATGGAACAGCCAGTATGGAAAATAATTTGTAGATCCCTCAGAAACTTACTGTATGACTCAGCAATTTCACAACTAAGTCTATATACAAAGACATTGAAATGGGTATTTGTATTAAAACACATACAAACCTTTATAGCAGCATTGCTGGTAACAGAAAAGGTGGAAATAGCTTAAATGCCCAAAGAGTGAGTAAATAAAGAACATGTGATATAGCCACACAAACAGAACATTATTCAGTCATGCATTAAATGTGTTATAGGCATGAGAATAAATCTTAAAAACATCCTACCGAGTTAAAAATCCAGATATAAAAGATCACGTATTGTATGATTCCATTCATAAGAAATGTCCAGAATGGATAAATCCATAGAAACATAGAGAAAGTTAGGGCTTATCAGAAGCCAGAGCAGGAGGGAAGGAGAGCAATGTTTAATGGGTAGGGATTTCCTTTTGGGGCAATGAAAGGGTTTGGGAACCTGAGTTGTTGGTTATACAAATGTACCAAATGCCACGGGACAGTTCACTTTTAAATGTTTAATCATTTAGTAACCACTAAATGTTTAATTAGCCATGTAAAATTTCACCTCATTATAAAAGATGGTTATATTTAGTTTGGAATTTATTAGGGATAAACATAATTAGACCTTTTCTTGTCTCTTTTGTTGCGGAATTAAGACATGTAGTCAAATTTAGAGTTCCCACTTCAGGCCAGCCCCTTAGTTTGCTAAGCATCACAAGGAGGAGAACATCTCCTGCAGGAGATGTGATGAGGATGTCAGTCCCATGAGTCAGTGCAGAAGAAGGTGACAGCTTGGAGACTGGGTGCAGAAGCACTGCTGTCCTGGGTCATTATGGAAGCAGCTCTACTGGCCTGCTCAGAGCTCCCCAACAGCCTCAAAATGCAAGACGCTGCAGGTATGAAGCCTCTCCTATAGGAACACAACATACTGTTTCAAAGGAGAAGAGACTTAGCAAGGCATTTGTGTCTGCTCCCTTCCACATCCAGGACTAGAGCTGAACTCTGGATGGGAAAGCTTCCTCTCCCCATGCACAGGGACCAGAGTTCTTGCTGTGATGCCTATGCAGCTACATAAGCAGCCTCTGTGCTGTGGAGAGTGATGCAGACAATGGTACCCATGGTGCTTGCTGGCACCCTGAGAGCTCACTGTGTAGAATCCAATCGTCATACCTTTCTGCTTGGCCCTTCCCAAGATATTGAAAATGACAACACCCCCATCCCTGCAAGATACCCCTTCAAAAGAACAGAATCCGGAGGCTGAGTAAACAGTGTGTTTGACTCCCATGCCATAGATGACTAAAGGCATTGCTGGTATAGTTCAAACGTACTATCTCTGCTGTGCAGTTAATAGTAACAAAAGAGGAAAGCTCAATGTGTATAAACTCAGCAAATTATCAGTGTGTTTCAGTGTTTGTCAATATGGGAGGGAGGGAGTGTGCATTTGAGTATGTGTTTGGATAAATGTGTGAGGTGTATGTTTGGATGTGAGTCATAGGTGAGTACGTGTTTGGGCATGTAAATGTTCAGATATACACGTGTGTTTAGTTGTGCATGGGGGTTGTGTGTGTGTTTGGGTGCTAGGAGTGTGTGTTTGAGTGAGGATGAGTAAGTGTGGGTGTGTATGGAGGAAGGAGAGTTAGGTTTGGGTGTATGGAATTGTGTCTGGGCAAGGGTGTGTTTGCATGTGTGAGTGTGTATTTTAGTGTTTTGGTGTATTGAGTGTATATCTGGGTTAGAATAAGGGTGTCTAGATGTGTTTGGATGTGTTGAATGTGTGTCTGGGTAAGAGTTTGTGAGTGTATATTTGGGTGTTTGTTTGGGTGTGTTGAGTATGTGTCTGGGTGAGGGTGTGTGAGTATATATTTGGGTATGTTGAATATGAGTCTTGGATTCCAGAATAGCCTTTTTACTGTAGAAGAAACCAAAGCAATGGTTTCCTTTTCAAAAAGAAAAAAGAGGGATTTTTGCCACTACAAAGTTTTAGGAAACAGATCCTTCTGATCTTATACTAACTATGAAGGGTGACCGAACACCTCCTAAGACAGCAGCTTGCCGTTGGTGCTGTTGAATACATGCAACAACGCCTGTGAGCACAGTGGCTTTCTGCAGCAATGCCAAGTCTCCTCTTTATTCAGAGAGCTTTGAGACAGAAGCAGGTGACTCATCAAGGAGGAAACCAGCATGGCTGAAGGATACCTGGTGGTAACTGGAGAGGTGTTTGCTGTGGGGCATCTTAAGGTGCTCTGAGCTTCCCTAGACAGGTGATGCCGACCAGAGATGGAAAAGTGGAGGGAAGGAAGCACAGCATGGCTTAAATTATCTTTCTGAGAGAAGCACTCTGCAAAGGAGAGGCCCAGACTGACTGAGACTCTCTCCCATGCCATCAGGAGACTGGGTGGACTTCCAGAGCTTGGGAAGAACAGAGGTGAGAGTCACTGAGGTGGGTCAGAGCCTGCAAATGAGCACCAGATGGATGTTAGACATCCTCCTCCTCCTCTGGCTTCTCCAAGTTCCAGTACATGAAGATTCCCAGCTTAAGAGGCCAGCACACCGTAAATCTGGGGTTGCTTCTCACATGCTTTTGTTTTTGCTATTTTTTTGTAAATAAGTCTCATATCAGGCAGAACTTACTGTGTAGCTGAGGATGACCCTCAGACTCCTACTCTTCCTGCCTCCACTTGCTTAGTGCAAGAGTTGCTTTTCTTGAACAAATTAGTTCCATGCTACAGACCCCGGATTATTAAGTGACCTGTAAGTCACTGTACTGCCTTGTTTGGTTTTCTTCCTCAAGCCTACAATTTCCAATTCACCAAAATTCTCCAAGATGAGGTTTTAAATTAGAGCAACAGATCAGTGATGACGACTCGGAAATAGCATGCTGGGATAGTTATACAGAAGTCCAAAATCACATTTTAATCCACAAAAAAACCAAAATTCACTGTTATGGTACTCATCTTGCCATTTTTCTCTGGACCAATAAGGCATTCAACAAGAAGCTTCATTCTATAAAAATCACAGCAGAACATCCCTGCAGTGAGAAGACAGACCAGAGACCAGCAATCAGCAGGGCACCCAGAACTTCATTTCAGTTCAATTCCAAATCCTCTCCTCCTGTACTTTATATCCACTCTCAGGTGATACCACTGGCTGATTAGTAGACAAGTTCCTTAACCTCTCCCATTCACAGGATCTGAAACAGGAAGAAAGAGGGGGGAAAATGGAGGAAAAGGATGACTTTGGTGGTGCACATCTTTAATCCCAGCACACAGGAAAGAGAGACAGGCAGATCTCTGTTGAGTTCCAAACCCACTGGGGATACATAATGAGACCCTGTCACAAAAATAATCCACACCCCAAGAAGAAAAAATTCTACAATGTTAAAGAAAAATACTTATTAATACAGGTAAATTATAATAACACGTTAACAATAAAATTTTACACAACAGTATTTTCACTGTATAAATGTGTATGAATATATGTTCATATGTACATATATACACAGATATTTACATTATAGCAACAATTAGGTAAAAGACAGAGCTTTGAAGTTGTTTACTGAACAAACATATTAAAAACCTTACTACTTGGTGCAGCAGTGGGGTAAATTTTGTTTTCTTGTATTTGGTTAACTGTATTTTCTGTAAGAAAATGTACTACTTAAAGGATTTCCTTTTGAAATGATTTTAAAACAGAAGTTTTAGAGTCTTGTTCTAAACATCTTGAAAATTTCCCTCTTTTTGAAAAGGAAACATAAGTTATCGAGAAGGAAATAGACGAGTGTGCATGGTGTAGAACCCCAGAGGTGAAGAAGCCCTGTGGGAGATGAGAACTAATAGGAGCTGAGGTCATTGTGATCTCAGACATGAAGGGTGGTTCAAAGTGCACAGATGAAAGAACATCTATGAGGAGAGAGGCCCCGGCACATCTCTCCCTGGAGACAATGCTTGCCAACAGTCCACCAAAGGCTGGGTACAGGGCATGTCCATCATCTCTCCCTCACGCAGGGATCAGCTCACTCAAGAGAACTCATAGTCCCAAAGACAGAAAGACAGAAAGACACCTGAGTTACCTGTACTCCATGGGGACCTCCACACTCAAACTATCAAGACACTCATCCTCCACACTCTGTCTAGGAAGATGGTCACCCTCTATATTCAGGTTACGGAGTACCAATTCTCTACACCCAGACTAAGAACACACACTCTACAATCCAACTAGCACAGCACTGGTCCTCCACAACACTCAGTTATGAACATCCACCCTTGACACTGAACTATAAAGACAACTGCCCTCTATGCTCACATGATGGACACCCACAACCATGTTCAAATGAGGAAGATGCCTACTCTCCACACACAGATGAGGTAAACACTACAGCATGCTGGTTTTAATAGCTGCTTTTAGACAGATTTATAATGAGAATACAAAACAAAATATAATGAGTAGAAAGTTTTGAAAAATGAGTTTAGCAAGAAAAGAACATGAACACATGGAAAGTTTCAGACATGGCAGGACAAACTATGTGGCTACAATCTAGAGAGATCTGTGCCACTAATTAGGAGCCGTGGCCCTGTGTTAAGGAAATAAGTAAAACATGAAATATGAAAACCCCAGGTATAAAAAGGCAAGTGAATCCAAAATATTTTCCTGTAAAAAGAAAGTGTCTGAAAAGATAGTAGCCTGGAAGTATGCTGCTGGAAAAGGACCACTCAAGGGAAACGTTTCCCTAGGGTCATCCAAACAAGGACTCAGAGCCTACCCTGATTACATCCCAAGCAGGCATCAACACTTATCCAACTTCACACAGTACTGGTTTTTCATGGATGCAGAATTCAGGGGTTACAAGGTCATCAAGGGTTGCACAAAGATTCAAGAGAAAAGCCAAAGAGGCAACATAACAGGGAAAGACTCCTTACACGGAGGCCCTAAAAAGTCAGGGTGAAGTCGAGTGGATGCAGACCAAACTGCAATAGAGACCCCAGGACAGTGGAGATGCCGAGGACTCAGACCATCTACAGAAGAAAGCTGTGGGCACGGAGTGGAGTGAGGCAGAGAGAGAAGCTCTGTGAACTACAAATGGCAGAACCATATGGGCTGTGCTGCCCAAGCCTATTTGAGTCCCTATTATGTAACCACGTGACTAGACTATAGACAGTGCTACAGGATTTAATGTTTATCCTAATGAGCATTGATCTTGCTATGTTCTGGTCTTCCTTGTCTTCTCATTAATTCCTTTTGGAGTAAGAATATTTACTCTGTCCAGTTGCATATCAGAAGTATGCGACTTGATCAATTTTATGTTGTAGAGGCTCATAGCTGAGATAGTACCTTTATTCTTGTTAGTCTTGGGCTTTTTATTATTGTTCAAGATTATATTAATTTTCCTCAGTCTCATTTTTACACTATATTTCTAAAATGTTCAATAAGCTGGGTAAAGCTTCACTTATTAATAGTATTGAAACTACTAAGATTGAGAGCTCTTCAAGTTGGACTAAATGCATTTTGCATTCTGAGATGGCCATGAGCCTTCAGAGCCAGAAGTAGATAATATACATTACAGTACAGATGAACTATATATCAGATTGGGTTGACACTAAAAGAAGACACTTTTCCTGCACGCAGACAAAGAAAATACCCACACTGTATACTTAGGCTAGGAAGATATCTGCCCTCCACTCTCACTAGGAAGACCCTGTACTTCTACAGAGCATTCTGCATTCTATAAGAGAAATTATATTTCATATTACTTATGGGATTTCAGGCCCTTTGAGGCATGGTTTCATAAGCTCTCTATACAACTAAAACTCTCTTGTCTGCATATTTATCTAGCACAATGAAATGTAGACCTAATAAATGTTGTTTGAGGAAAAACGATGTGTCTTTAGAAGTCAAATGAAAAAGACATTATAAAGGGCTCAAATAGTACCTACTATGAGCTTTGGGAGTTAATTTAAACATTATTTCCATATGTACCAACTGCTTATGTGAGTAGGTTGGTTACCTTGTCTACTTTTACCTAATTAGTTAACATCAAGCATGGTCCAGGAGTAGTCACAACTGGCCTCTCTTCTAACAGGCAGTAAGGCTACAGAGGACAGCAGAAACTCTCAATTGCTCTTCAACACCCTCCACCATTAAAACCACAATCTTGAATTCCCAGAATTAGTCATTTAAACTAATAAGATGGTAAAATTCAAACGTATTTTCAAGTTTATTAGGACATAACACCACTGTCAGTTCCATACTTGGTTTCATAGGTTCTCTTTCCGGTAATAAGATAAATCTGAGTGTAACTCTAGATGGCTTACAACAATATAGACACATTTAACCAACGGAAGAAAACTTGAACATCAAGGAAATTGTTAATATGACTAAAAAAATTTATGCAATACATGCACCTAAAAGGATGGGTGGGTGGGTAGATGGGCAGTTGGACAGATGGATACATGGTTATGTGCATGGGTAAATGTATAGGTGGAGAGACGGGTAGAAGAAAGGAATTGAAGAAATAGAGGGAGGGAAGGAGGAAGGGGGAGGGAGGGAGGAGAAAGAAGAGAGTAAGGGAGGATATCAATTATAAAATTTACGCAAAAAATCTTTGTTATGTATAAATTTCCTGTTAGCCACTTCAGAGAAGAGTTTTGCTGTCCTTATTTGAAAGAACATACAGCTTAAATAAAGGAAAGGCTTCTTCAGTTCCTGAGTTAGGAGAAGGGCCATGTGCAATGTGAATCTGAACAATGTTATCAGCGGACACACTACTAAAATCATAAGTATAAGTTACATAGGTTCTTTCTTGACCCTATAGGCGTAACATACCATCACAATTCTACACAGGAGTTGTGTATCCAGGTCCCAATGCACACATCTATAAAAATACTCCTTCATCTAAGGCCCAGGTAACACTGCAAAAGAGAATATAAAAAAATTATAAGAGTTGGAGGCCTAGGGAGTTTGCTGTGAGACTGTATTATATTCAGGAATTAATGGAAAAAAGGCCATATACTTGAAAGAGAATAAGGAGATGTATATGGGAGGTTTGGAGGGAGAAAAGGGAAGGGGGAAATGATGTGCTTTATTGTGGTCCCAAAAGTAAAAGGAAAAAAAAACATAAAGGAATTGTCCTGGAAAAGGAATGGTTAAAGTGGAGATAATAAGGCACACTGGCAAAATGACAAAAAAAAAGACTAGTACCTATTCTAAGGTCACAGTGATGTGGCTTATCCATCTTCAACACTCGAGTTATGAACACTGAGTGCTATGTGTGTAGCACTTCCCTGAAGAATGTTTCACACATCACCAGCTCAGCCAAGTTTTCCAAAATGGTTATAGGGAAGCCTCAGATGGGGAATTTAACTTTGTACATAGCAGAGAGGAAACTCCACAGCACACTGTAAATGAAGGATGGTGATGTCCTGATGCTGTAACATTCTGCCCTAATTAAGCATGATTAAGCTATCTGGGTCAGAGATGATGCATTTCAATTCACATCTACTCCACAGTAGATCTTTAAAGCCCTTCTTGTGTTGTATGAACCAATAGATTACATATAAAATGAGCCACTAAAGAAATGAAGTTACTAAATAGAGTTTTAGTATGTAGTATCATCTATCAACATAGCAAGGAAAATCAGCAAACATTACAGCTAGGATTGAGAAATGATTTCATTCTAGATACTCTTGAGCATGATTTGATATAACTCTGCATATTCTGGTGTCACCTGACAAGAGACATTTGACATGTGCCAAGGCAATAGAGTGGATCTCTGAAAGCTACAGTGGTTCTAAGGAAGTAGGTGTCCTCTCCTGCCCATCCTTATCTTCTGCAAAGGCAACACCAATCCCCAGTTTCTTCTAAGAAGGTCGAAGGTGTTTGATAAAGAAAGTGCTCAGAGCAGGCTCAGAGCTTCTTAGTGGGTACAACCCTGAGCAACCACCATACAGCTCTCAATCATGGAATTGTCAGTTGCATTCCTTTGTCTAAGAACAAATTCAAGCAGCTAGCTGGCGACTACTCTAGCCACAGTTAGTAAGAAGCATACCTTGTCTGTTCCTCCCTCACTCTGCACAAAACTCAACTCTAGATGGACCAAGGATATCAACAAAAGATCTGGTACCCTCAGTCTGATAAAGGAGAAAGTAAGGAATACATTTAAATTCACTGGCACTGGAAAAGACTTCCTGAAAAGGACTCTGAAAAAAATCTTTATCATATACTCAGCTGACAGAGGATTGGTATCTAAAATATACAAAGAACTAAAAAAAACTGAACACCAAGAAAAAGAAATGACGTATAAGTGGACTCTCAAAAGAAGTGCAAATAGCCAAGAGTTATGCTCTTCCAAGTTTTTAATATCCTTAGCCATCAAGGAAGCACAAATTAAATTTATTTTGAAATTTCATCTTAACCTTGTCAAAGTGGCTAGGATTTTTTTAAATAACAAATGCAAACACTTACTACTGGTAATAGTACAAACTGGTACAACTATAATGGAAATCAGTGTTTATGTTCCTCAAAAAGCTGGAAAAGATGTACCACACAATTCAGCTATGCCACTCTTTGGAATATACCTAAAATATTCTCTATCCACTATAGAAAAACTTGTTCATCCATGTTCACTGCTTCTCTATTCATAATAGCCAGGAAATGCAAACAGTCTAGATGTTCATCAACTGATGAATGGCTAATAAAAATATGATTAATTTATAGAATATTATTCAGCTATAAAAAATTATGTTTCTGGCCCGCATTCTGGTGCCCTGCTCAGAGCCACTTGAGGTCTGGGGACTGTGCACTGTGGAACCCATTCCAGCAGATCCAGCCCACCAAGAGACTGCCAGCTTCCTAGTCCCTTTCTCCTCCCAGGGGCATGCTTCCAGCCAACCTTCAAGTGCCCTGCTTGGAGCTGCATGAGGCCTGGGGACTGAGTTATGGGGATCCCATCTCAGTGATCCATCCCACTCAGAGACTGCCAAGGCCCTGGTACCAGTCCTGCCTTCACCCACGGGGAGAGGAGAGTCATCAGAATATTGGGAAGAGGAGAGCCATCAGAATATTGGACCCACTTGCATCCACCGGAAGGGAACCTTAGACCCGTAACCCATAGGGAGAGGAAAACACTCCTCCTACACCCACTGGAAGAAGGGATGGGAAGAAGACAATATAAAAACACATTAGACAACAGAAAAACCAATATGACACAAACAGAGTCTAGGGACTCTACACCAGCAAAACCTGAACATCCCAATGCAGATGAAGCAAAAGAGAATGACCTTAAAAACAACGTCATGAAAATGATAGAGGCCCCCAAAGAGGATATGAGAAAATCCCTTCAAGAAATGGAAGAAAAAAACAAACCAAAAATACAAGAAATCAACAAATCTCTAAAAGAAAGTCAAGAAAAAACAATCAAACAGATGAAGGAAACAATTCAAACAGTTCAAGATATGAAAACTGAAATAGAGACAATAAAAAAACACAAAATGATGAAATGCTAGAAATAAAAAGCTGGGTAAAGAATCAGGAACTACAGATGCAAGCATAACCAACAGAATATAAGAGATGGAAGAGAGAATCTCAGACATTGAAGAAACACTATAAGAAATAGATTCATCGACCAAAGAAAATCTTAAGTCCAACAAATCCCTAACAAAAAATATTCAGGAAATATGGGACACCGTGAAAAGGCCAAACCAAAGAATAATAGGTATAGAAGGTGAAGAAACCACCTCAAAGAGGCAGAAAACATATTCAACAAAATCATAGGAGAAAACGTTGCCAACCTAAAGAAAGACATGCTAATGAAAGTACAAGAAGCTTACAGAACACCAAGTAGAGTAGATTATAAAAAGTCCTCTTACCATTTAATAATCAAAACACCAAACATACAGAATAAAGAAAGAATATTAAGAGCAGCTAAGTCAAAAAGGCCAGGTACCTATCAGGATTACACCTGACTTCTCCATGGAAACTCTGAAAGCCAGAAGGTCCTGGATAGATACTCTACCAACACTCTGAGACAACGGATGCCAGCCCAAACTGCTATACCCAGCAAAGCTTTCCATCAATATAGATGCAGAAAACAAGATATTCCATGACAAAAATCAGATTTAAACAATACAAACCCACTAATCCAGATCTACATAAAGTTCTGGAGGGAAAAATTCCAACTCAAGGAAGTTACCTACAACCAGAAAAACATAGGCAATAGATAATCCCACTTTACCAAAAGACAAAATAAAAAAGGGGTAGAAGTCCACACATAATTCCACTATCAACACAAATCCATGAAAAAAAAACAAGAATGAACAATCAATGGTATTTATTTCCCATAGTATTAATGGTCTTAACTTGCCTACAAAAAGACATAGGTTAACAGAATGGATATGAAGACAGAATCCATCCTTCTGCTGCATAAAAAGAAACACACCTCAAGTTCGTAGACAGATGGTACATCAGAGTTAAGGGTTGCAAAAAGATTTTCCAATCAAATGGACCCAAGAAACAAGTGGGATAGCAATCCTAATAACTAACAAATTATACTTTAAACTAAAATCAATAAAAAGAAATAAAAGAGGTCATTTCATATTCATCACAGGAGAAGATCCATCAAGATGAAGTCTTAATTCTGAATATCTGATGCCCCAAATACAAAGGCATCTACATTCATAAAAGAAACATTACTGAAACTCAATTCATACATAAACCTCACACACTTATAGTGGGAGACTTCAACACCCCACACTCACCACTAGACAGGACCACCAGAAAGAAACTTCACAAAAAACAAAGGAACTAATAGAAGCTATGACCCAATTGGGTTTAACAGACATCTATAGAACATCCAAACACAAACAAATATACCTTCTTTTCAACACCACATGGAGCCCTCTCTAAAATTGGCCATATATTTGGTAACATAACAAATCTCAGCAGGTACAAAAAAATTGGAATAAGCCCCTGTAGCTTATCAGACCACCATGCTTTAAAGTTAGAATTTAACAACAACACAAGTTGCAGAAACCCTGCAGACTCATGGAAATTGAACAATGCCCAATTGCAACATTATTGGGTCAAAAAAGATATTAAAGACTTCCTAGAATTCAATGAGAATGAAGACGCAACATATCCAAACTTATGGGGCTTCTTGAAAACAGTGCTAAGAGGAAAGTTCATAGCGCTAAGTGCCCACATGAAGAAACAGGAGAATAGTAACACTAGAGAATTAACAGTACAACTGAAAGCTCTAGAACAAAAGGAAGCAAACTCATGCCAGGAAATAATCAAATTGAGGGCTGAAATAAAAATGTAGAAACTAGGTAAACAATACAAAGAATCAATGTAACAAAGAGGTGGTTCTTTGAGAAAATCAACAAGATAGACTAACCTTTATTCAAACTTACCAAACAGCAAAGAGTGAACACTGCAAATTAACAAAATCAGAAATGAAAAGGGGGGCATAACAACAGACACTGAGGAAATCCAGAGAATCATCAGGTGATACTTTGAAAACCTGTACTCCTCAAAATTCAAAAATCTAAAGAAATGGACAATTTTCTGGATAGATATCATGTACCAAAATTAAATCAAGAACAGATAAACAATTTAAATAGACCTAAACCCCCCTAATGAAATAGAAGCAGTCATCAAAACTCTTCCAACCAAAAACCCCCCAGGGCCAGATGGTTTTAGTGCAGAATTCTACCAGAAATTCAAAGAACAGCTAATACAAATTCTCCTTAAAGTATTCCACACAATGAAAGCAGAAAGGTCATTGCCACACTCTTTTTACCAGACTTCAATAGCCTTGTTACTGAAGACACACAAAAAACACAACTAAGAAAGAGAACTCATGAACATTGATGAACAATATTCAACAAAATACTTACAAATCAAATTCAAGAACACATAAGAAAAATCATCCACCATGAACAAGTAGGCTTCATGCCAGGGATGCAGAGATGGTTCAATATATGAAAACTCATCAATGTAATTCACCATATAAACAATCTGAAAAAGAAAAACCACATGATCATCTCACTAGATGCTGAAAAAGCCTTTGATAAAATTCAACACCGCTTCATGATAAAGGGTTTGGAGAGATCAGAGATAACATGAACATACCTAAACATAATAAAAGCTATATACAGCAAACCAACAGCCAACATCAAACTAAATGGAGAGAAACTCAACACTATTCCTCTAAAATCAGGACCAAAACAAGGCTGTCCACTCTCTCCATACCTCTTTTTAATGTTGCACTTGAAGTTCTAGCTAGAGCAATAAGACAAGATCAAGGGGATACATATTGGAAAAAAAGAAGTCAAACATTCACTATTTGCAGATGGTAAGTGACCCAAAAACTCTACCAGGGAACTCCTACAGCTGATAAACACCTTCAGCAAAGTGGCAGGATACAAGATTAACTTAAAAAAGGCAGTAGCCTACTATATAGAGACAATAAATGGGCTGAAAAAGAAATCAGAGAAACATTACCCTTTACAATTGCCACAAACAACATAAAATACATTGGGGTGACGCTAACCAAACAAGTGAAAGACCTGTATCGCAAGGACTTTGAGTCTTTAAAGAAAGAAATTAAAGATACCAGAAAATGGGAAGATCTCCCATGCTCTTCAATAGGTAGAATCAACAAAGTAAAATGGCAATCTTAGCTGGGAAGTGGTGGTGCACACCTTTAATACCAGCACTCAGGAGTCAGAGGCAGGTGGATCTCTGTGAGTCCGAGGCCAGCCTAGTCTACAAGAGCTAGTTCCAGGACAGCCCCCAAAGCCCCAAAGCCACAGAGAAACACTGTCTCGAAAAACCAAATCCCTGACTTTAAGCTCTATTATAGAGCTACAGTCCTGAAAACAACTTAATATAGGCACAAAAATAGGCAGGTAGACCAATGGAATCAAACTGAAAACCCTGATATGAACGCCTATGAACACCTGATTTTGACAAAGAAACTAAAATTATGCAATGGAAAAGTGAAAGCATCTTCAACAAATGGTGCTGGCATAACTGGATACTGGCATGTAGACAACTGCAGATAGATCCATATCTATCACCATTCACAAACTTAAGTCCAAATGGATCAAAGACCTCAGCATAAATCAAGCCACACTGAACCTCTTAGAAGAGAAAGTAGGTGGTACCCTCAAATGAATTGGTACAGGAGAGTGCTTCCTGAACATAACACAAGTAACACAGACACTGAGATTGACAATAAATAAATGGGACCTCCTGAAACTGAGAAGCTTCTGTAAGGCAAAGGACATAGTCAACAAGATAAAACAGCAGCCCACAGTGTGGGAAAAAGGTCTTCACCAACCCCACATCTGACAGAGTGCTGATTTCCAAAATATGCAAAGAACTCAAGAAGCTAGTCACCAAAACACCAAATAATCCAATTAAAAAGTGGGCTACAGAACTAAATAGAGAATTTTCAATAGAGGAATCCAAAAGTGCTGAAAGACACATAAGAAAGTGCTCAACATCCTTAGCTATCTGGGAAATGCAAATCAAAACAACTCTGAGATACCATCTTACTCCTGTCAGAATGGCTAAACTCAAAAACACCAATGACAGTTTATGTTAGAGAAGATGTGGAGAAAGAGGAACACTCCTACACTGCTGGTAGGAGTGCAAATTTGTACAGCCACTTTGGAAATCAGTATGGAGAGTCCTCAGGAAAATGGGAATCAGTCTAACACAAGACCCAGCAATTCCACTCTTAGGCATATACCCAAAATATGCATATTCATACAACAAGAATGTCTGTTCCACTACGTTCATAGCAGCATTATTTGTAATAGCCAGAACCTGGAAGCAACCTAGATGCCCCTCAACTGAAGAGTGGATAGAGAAAATGTGGTACATTTACATAATGGAGTACTATTCAGCGGAAAAAAACAATGGAATCTTGAAATTTGCAGGCAAATGGAAGGCAATAGAAGAAACCATCCTGAGTCAGGTAATCTGGTCACAAAAGACAAACATGGTATGTACTCACTCATTTATGGATTTTAGACATGAATCAGGGGAGTGCCAGCATACAATCCCACTGCCAGAGATTCTGGGAAACAGAACCTTCATCCAGCGACTGATGAAAGCAGAGGCAGATTCCCACAGACAAACACTGAACTGAACTCCTGGAATCCAGTGTCAGAAAGAGAGAACTGATGGGCAAAGGAGTTAAGAGTGGGCTGGTTTAACTCACAGAAACAGCTGACCTGAACAAGGGGGAGCTCTTGGACTCCAGATTGATGGCTGTGTGGAAAGCATGGGACTGACCCAGACCCCCTGAATGTGGGTGTCAGTGAGGAGGCCTAGGTAATCTATGGGGCCTTGGGTAGTACTTATCTCTGATGTACAAATAGACTTTGAGTGCCCATGCCACAATATGGGATGCTCTCTCAGCCAGGACTCTTGGGTGAGGGCCTAGGCCCTTCCCTGGATGAAATGACAATTACTGGAGATCCACCATGGAGTGCCTCACCCTCCTTGGCGATCAGACTAGAGATTGGGTGGGGGGCTGGGGAACCTGGTGGGGAGGGAGGGGGAGGAGGGGAGGGAGAGCTGTGATTGACATGTGAAACAAGATTGTTTCTAACATAAATAAATAGATAAATAAATAAATAAATAAATAAATAAATAAATAAAGATCCTCCATGGAAGGCCTCACCCTCCCTGGGGAGCAGAAAGGACATGGGATAGGAGGTCGGTGGGGGGCATGGGAGGAGGGATGGGAGAGGGAACTGGGATTGACAATGTAAAACAAGCTTGTTTCAAATTTAAATTAAAAAATATATTATGAATTTTGCAGGTAAGTAGATGGAACTGGAAACAATCATTCTGAATGACGTAACCCAGACTCAGAAAGACAACTACTACAAGTTTTCTCTCATGTGTTGATGCTATTTTTGAAGTTCTTGACACGTGAGTTTAAATTGGAGTAGCCATAGTAAGCAGGAGACTAGTAAGGGGTCATAAGGGGAAGATTGAAAGAAAGGCGGCTAGAATTCAGGTAGTAAGAATTGGAGGAGGGGATTCATGGAACAGGAAGAACTTAATGAGATGGATGGATAGAGGGCAGGGTAGAAGATGGTCCATGGAAAAGGATGACTACATTAAAGACTACTGAAATGGTCTGGAGAGATGGCTCCAGTTAAGAGCACTTTCTGCTCTTCTAGAGGACCCAAGTTTGAGTCTTAGCACCCGCATTTGATAGCTCACTACCATCTGTAACTTCAGCTCTAGTGGGTTTGAAGCCTCTGACTTCTGTGGGAATCTACATTCATATGCATATACCCACATACAACTATGCATAATTAAAATATTTTTAAAAACCATTATAAAAGCAAGACCTTTGAAAATTCCATATAAAAACCTACTACTATAGAAGCTCCTTAAACATACACACACACATACACACACACACACACACACACACACACACAGAGAGAGAGAGAGAGAGAGTTACTCTATAACTAGAGGACAATGCCTTTCTAAGATACCACAGCTATCAAATGAAAAGTCCAGTGTCGAAAACAAGTTACCTCTTTTTGAGTTGTTGATCAATAGTGTCTCATTGATGCCCCCCTCACACACACACACCTTATAGGTTATGGCCATTGTTGTTGGTTACAGTCCAGAACTTCATAGTAATATCCTATTGCTGAAGACACCACATATGTGAAAAGCAGGATATGAAGAAACCAAGTTGGTACTGACTTGAAAGCTTTATCCCTACTATCTTTCATAGCGTTGGAAGGTTCTGTCATGTTACTAGGAAAGACAAGTCATCAAAAGTCTTATCCATCTGTGAACCCTGTGAACTACAATGACACCTAATCTGGCAAAATATTCCCACTGGTACAATAGTGTCTTGAATGTCATAAGGATAAGCAACAACTTTCTTGTTAAAGTCTACTCCACATGATGGAACTTTGCCTAGTACTGTTTTTTGTTTGTTTTATTTTTATTATTAATTAAATTTATTCATTTATTATATATCCTAAACACAGTTTCCCCTCCCTCCTCTCCTCCCATTCCCTCCTACAAGCTGCTTCTGCCCCTCCCTCCAATCCTCTGTTTCTGTTCAGAAAGGGGCAGGCCTCCCATTGGTGTCAGCAAAGCATGGCGTATCAAGTTTAGGTAGGACTAAGTTCTGTTCCTTGTGTTAAGGCTGGGCAAAGTGAGGAATAGTTTTCTGGAAACCAGCCAAAGAGTTAGGGACAGGCCCTGCTCCCACCACTAGGAGTGCAATAAATAGATCAAAGTACACAACTGTCACATACATGTAGAAGGCCTAGGTCAGTCCCATGCAGGCTCCCTGGTTGTTGGTCTAGAGTCTGTGAGCTCTTATGAGTCCAGGTTAGTTGTTTCTGTGGGTTCCCTTGTGATGATCTTGACTCCCCTAGCTCATACAATCCTTCTTCACTCTCTTCTACAGGATTCCCCAAGCTTGGCCCAGTGCTTGGCAGTGGATCTCTGCATCTGTTTCCATCAGTTACTGGATGAAGACTCCCTGATGACAAGTAGGGTAGTTACCAATCTGATTACAGGAGATGTCATGCTTAGTACCATAAACTGAGCCAAAAACCTGTGGCTGACTAAGTCTCAGGCCCTAGAGTAGAAACCAATACTATTATTCTACTAGTAGCTGTGACTGTATGAATAAGACCTGTACAAGATTAAGCCAACTAACCAAAGCCCAGCATAGGTGGGCTTATGAAGACACACCCCTATCTGAGGAGCAACTGGCAACTAATGGCTTCTGGGGAGGACAGTCATTTTTCTTTAGGGATGTGAGTCCAGAAAGGCTACCCATTCTTCAGTAGATATGCCACATCCATGCACAGAGAGACAGCACTGAATGAACCCAGTGAGAGCAGGGAAGTCAGGAGGGAGGAATGGTGGAAGGAATAGGAGAAAAATTGGAATGGAGATCAAATACATTATTTGCATATGTGAATATTAAATATTTTAATTTAAAAACAACACCTTGTTCTATGCCAGTGTTTTTTTCATAAGCAAAATTATTCTCAAAGAATACATTATTTTTTTCAGTACACTAAACTGAAAAAAAAATTACATTGAACCAAAGCAGATAGTAATTAGGGACTGTTTTTCTAAATGGCAGCCTTTGGCCCACCACTGTTACAAGGTTCAAATCTGAAGTATCCCACACAGATTCAAGTTTTGGATCATATTTCCAGATGGTGGAGCTACTTGGGAACTAGTAGGTGAATAGGGTTGAGCCTTTGAAGGGTACAGGCCAGCCCACAGCTCAGGCTGCTCTTTCCTTCCTGGGTCACCATAATGAGGGCCTTCTACACATGACTTCATATCCATGATCTGTTCTGCAGAACATCCCTACTATTAGGGACTCAAAGTCTGAAACCATGAGCCAAAATAAATCTTTCCTCCTTAGTTTGTCAGTTATTTTGTTCACAGTGACACAAAAGTAATTTATAATCTACAGAGTAGTACCTAGGAGTTGGGAGTCACAGCCTAAGCCTTAAGCCAAAGTCACACATGTTCTTAATTACTTTCTATCACCACTGTGATAAAAATACTCCAACAAAAGCAACTTAAAGGAGTAGGAGTTTATTTTGGCACACGGTTTAAGAGTATAGTCCATCGTGCCCAAGAAGTCATGGGGGCAGAAGCTTGTGGTACATCATTCCCATCAATAAAAAGCAGAGAGAGAGATAGATAAATACTGATACTCTGTGGGTGTCCGGCCTGTGAAGTCTGAGACTCAAGCCCAGTGAATGATGTTACCTTCCATCCCAATTACTCTAATGAAGATAGTTCCTCAGAAGCAAGAGGTAAACGTGTCTAAAACAGCCCCTCACACATGTGCCCAGAAGTGACCCTAGAACCGGTCAAGATGACCAGCCACGCTAACCATCACAACACATCACTGAAAACTGCCTCCTCTGATTCCTAACCTTTTATTTGAAGAAGAGAAGCAAAGGCACATGCATAAATCTCAGCGGTTCCTCTACATCTCAGGGCCAGCCCGCCTGCCCGACAGCCCGACAGCCCGCCAGCCCGCCAGCCCGCCAGCCCGCCAGCCCGCCAGCCCGCACACCTGAGCATGGGACAAGGAGAGTAGAAATTCAGGCTTTTCTGTGCTTCACCTCCAGTGCAAAAGTCCTTACAGAATCCAGAGTCAAACACCAAGTTACAGTGCTCCGCCAGGGCGGTGTGCCTTGCTTGGCTTTCCAATATTCTGCCCCCTAATTACATCTGCCCTGTCAGGTGAAACTGTTTTTCAGGCAGTGTGGGCAGACCTGGGGGAGAGTGTAGGCCATTTGAAGGAGGAATGTATAATAAAAGCTTTGGTTGAGTGCCCAAGAAAAGAAATGTTGACAGTGAAGGAAGGACTGAACTCCCGGGGTTTCAGGTAGGAACAAGGACTCCACTGGGAACTGGAGTAGAGGAATTTACATAATATTCTAGAAAACAATGTGACTCTTCTGTCTGTATCCAGAAAAGTTTAATAAAGCTGAATTAAAATTAATTAATTTGGTAGAGGGAATTTTAAGACAGCAGAACATTCGGGACATGGCATGATTACTGCTAGCTGCTTTTATCCAAGTTTACAAAGAAAACTGATTTAAAAACTGGAGCAGATCGGCCCATCAGCTCTCAGCAGACTTCTCTCCTTGCAGTAGATTGGAATTAACAGAGCCCCACAACTGGACAAGGTGTGGGGAGTGAGAGACGTTGGAGCACACAGTTCTACCTGGGACGTCCTCAGCAAACCCCTCCACTCCCACTCGGGGCTCAGGATCTGTGTGGAAGACGAGACAGCAAGACTGAAAGCTAGAAAGGTGGATGGCGTCCAGGAAGCAGTGCCCTGCAGACACATCAGGACTGATGCACATATGAACTCACAGACGGTGACAGCAAGCACAAGTCTAGTCAAACCAGACAAAACCCCAGCGCTGAGAGCAGAAAGTAGACACACACACACCCCTCCATAAGAAGGTGTTTGCAGTGGACACCTGCTTGGAAAGGGAAAATCAGGTTTCTCCAACAGTGTAACCCTGGGTACATCAATCCCACTGTAGGGCAGCTTCTATTCTATGCCCAGGAGAAGTTGGCAACACAAGAGGGACTCCATGATTTTCCTTTGGTTTCTGGGCTTCTTTTGTTTGGTATGGGGGAGGGGCCTTTATTTTGTTTTAGTATTTTTGTCCTTTTGATTTTTTGTTTTCATTTTTGTCTTGTGATTTTGGAGGGGGGGGGTTGGATGGGTAGGAAGGTGGTGAGGATTTGAGAGAAGTTGGGAGGAGAGAAACAAGATCAAAATACATTGTATGAAGAAAATAAAAAGAATGAAGCAGAAGGACACGAATAACGTCACTTTGGGAGCACAAGTGCATTGTGACCTGAAAGCAAAGGCAGACAAAGCAGCTGTGAATGTCCAGAGGGACAGACACAAAAGGTGAGCAATGCACTTCACACTGGCCCTGCAGAAAAGGAGCCTTCGGGTGCACGGAGCTCCAGCATGTAAAAATGCGCTTACCCCAAAGAGGGTGCCCCAAATTGTACTGTTGGGTATGATGCTAACCACAACCCCCCACCCGCCGGGAAAATGTACAGAGTTCATCTTCTCAGGCACTCAGAGGCTTCTGCAGCTTCTCAGGCACTCAGAGGCTTCTGCAGCGTGATCCGGGGCTGAGAAACAACTACTTTTCACACTGGCATTTCTTGGTATCATCCATGCGGTTGCTGGCTTTTCAGACCTGCAGAATGCAAGAGGTACCAGGTCATGGTGGGCTGCACCTCGGTTCCTGAGAGAAGCCTGGCAGGCAGGACAGTAAACAGCAGGGTCAGATTCCTTGCCAGTAGCCTCTGAATGGCCTTGCAGGAAGTTTTTAAAGGGAAGCTTAAGTCACAGTTGAGACTCTGGGACACTGGAGACGCCAGGGTTGGGGAAACCCCGCTGAGGAAAGCTGTAGGACTCAGAGGGACTGAGTCAAGGGAAAGGCAGCAGGTGCTGCTTGCCAGTGCCAGGTGACAGGGACGGGGCTGCCTGTGAGCCCTGAATGCCAGGCGCAGAGCTATAGGAGCTAATGATCGCCTTGCTAGATTAATACTAGTCTCGCTTAGATTTAGTATTTCCTTATTGTCCTCCCCTTTTTGCATATCTCTGCCAGCAGAGCATCTGCACAGCACTGGCCCGAACAGTGTCTAAGGCAGGTGCCTTGGTCTACCCCGGAGGTCACCACAAACAGTCCTCAACAGCAAGCCTTCCTGAGTCAGTGTGTTTTTCTGGAATATTTTGTGTGCCCGGAACATGCTCAGCCTAATTATACAAAGACGGCGGGAAATGCAAAGACGGTGGGGTGCCAAGAGGGCCTCAGCCCAGGAAAGAGAAGTCATGACTAAAAGCCCCTAAAAGCACATTCTGAGTTGTTCCACACAGCATCTCCAGCGGAGAAGCCCAAGTGTCCACCACAGATGCCCACATAAGAGAGTTCTCCATTAATTGGCCTACTTTGTGGTTGTACTATCAAAACAGTTGTACAACCCATGCCTGGTTTCATGTTCTTCTGGGTCTTGTTGATTATACAGCAGGCTGTTTATGGGTGTCCTCTCCTGTGACTTTATCCAGTTGCATCCCAATCTTTGTCTGAGGCTTACACTCAGGAAACACAAATTCAACCATCAGAAAACCCATCCTCCCTCCCTTTCTACCAATCGTGGATATGTTCACAAGGAGCCCTGATATTGCAAAGTTCTTTGACTTGGCCATGGTCCTCTCTATCACCCAAAGTCCAGGTTGGACGAACAGAGGTTGTACAGTCAACACACGCTATGAAAATGTAATGACCTCTTGCAAGAGACCTTCCTCTGCAGGGCCTCTGCACTTACTCCTTTCTGGATATCTTTAAACATAGTGTAAAACTGTATTACAGACAGCCACATGTGTGCTCTGACTTCTCTGTAGATATGGCTGAGGTCTTTCTAACAGGCTCAAGTTTATCTAGCTTGTGTGAGTCTCCCGTTTCCTCAAACTCTTCACATACTCAAAAGTTCTGATTACTCATTCCTGTGACCACATCTGTCCTTTTCAGGGAGCCCTCTAGTCAAAACAAATACACATCCATTTTTCTTTCTCTTAGCTTTAAAGTATAATTTATACATTTTTAAATTGTATATGTTTTAGGTATGTAATATGCTGTTTTGTATATATATATATATATACACATGTATATATATATTGTGAAGCAATTGTAAAAAATGACAATGAACTCAAAATTAAGTCATAAATGCTAACTGTGCCTTTGTGCACTGTTAGAGGCTGTAATTACCCATTTGATTCTACTTAACTGTAGAATCTCAAAGGAAGGGACTTTTATCTCTTGGACATTCTATAGTTAGAAAAAATTCCATTAAATATCTAGTATTAGACCATTTCCTGGCCAGTGTTCGATTATTAATTTGAGCTGATGAGACTACATAAAATCTTATTGGAGAAGTAGCAGAAAAAGAAAAATGGAACCAGTCAAAGTCTTCTCTGCCCTTGGAAAATGCCCTGTGCCAGCTGCATAGTCATTACATTACAGTTAATATTCTCTTAGTATTTTAAATCATTGATTCTATTGAATTTCACATGTATCTGCCAGGCACCTGTTCAAGTTCAACATGGCCTAAACATTATGAAGGTAAAAGATACACCAAAGGTAAAATCCCAATCCCCAAACTGTTATAAATATGACTGGAAAAGCAATTTACTCACACATGAAAATTTTGATCATATCAAAACATTTACGAGGGCCGGAGAGATGGCCCAGTGACTAAGAGCACTGACTACTCTCCCAGATGGCCCTGGTTCAGTTCCCAGTACCAACATGGAGACTTTCAACAGCTCCCTCATTGCAGTTCCAGGAGATGTGACACCCTCTTCTGGCCTCTGAGGGCAGTGCACACATGATGCAGACAAAGCACTCAGACATCACACATACATACATACATACATACATACATACATACATAAATGTAGAGGTATAAATTCATTAGTAGTCAGTATGTAGTTCTAAAAAAGCTACACATACTGAAGGAAAACAATTGTATGTACCCTGGAGGAACCATGCATGTTATTACTTCACTTCCTGATTTTTCTAGAATGTTCGTTTCCTAAGATACCTCAAGGGCATCCTTGCTCAATGTACTCAAGTCTCTGCTACACTTTTCTGCATCAATGGGGTCTTCTTAGACCACACTAATAATAGCAGCCTTCCGCCTGCCCTTCCCTGCATCTCCTTTCCCTGCAGGCATTCTGTTCCAGCACCTGTCAGTGCTAACTGCTGATTCTCTATAAACTAGAAGTTGCCATCTTTCCTCTCCATGGTGGAAGTCAAACTCTGTGAAAACATGAACTCGTGTGCTCACTCTTTGTCCCTCTTGTCTGCAACACTGCCAGCTCACAGCAAGCATTCCAGGCGCACTTCTTGAGTTAATGCTGCTTGAGGAATGAATCATACAATGCCACTTACTTCATAGTCTGATGTCATGTGAATTAAGACCTTTTCCAGGAAAGACTGTACCTCCCCTACAAAATAGTGAACTTCCCAGGAAGCACAAGCCACCTCTCCCAACATCAACTCAGCCTTGTGAGACATGCCACCAGGCTGCACCAGTTTGCTGACTGCCATGACTGTCCCAAATAAGCACAGAATCTGTACAAATTCAGGCACACTCAGATGTGGTCATCTGTGACGAGTGGACAAAGACACTAGTGAACACATTCTAATTCTGAACATCTGTTCTTAGACAGGAACTAACGTTAGACGTTCACACAATTGTTACAGATAAATTCCATGTGTACCTGAGCTATGTTTTCTAAAGATCGATCCTGTTCGGTATGACTCTTAAAAAAGAGAAACAAAAGCAATCAGACAGAAGTGTTATTTCCTAATGTCATCCAACTGCTCTATGGTCAGAAACTGCCTTCTCCCTATTGTGTTTTTTCCATGTTTGTACACTGTATTGTTGATAGATTGTGTGTGTCTGTGTGTGTGTGTGTTTCAGTCCTTGTATTCACACTGAGGATCCTGAGTGAATCTATGAAGAGTCAAGGAACTTGAGTGGGAGGGCAGAGGCTTTGGTGTCAGATCAATGAGGGCCAGCTTTTTTCCCCTTGCTCATTCTGCAATGCCTGGGATCCCTAGCTCATCATGGCCTTTCCCAGAGCTCTTTTGGATTCACTACCTGCAGTGTACCATGGAACATCTCTGGTCTTCACCTTGCATGGCTTTCTGTCTAATATCTAGCCACATTCTCAAGTCTGGGGTTTAGGCCCTCTGTCAGGACTAAGTGAATGGATACTCTCTCAACCTAGATACAAAGGGGAGGGCCTAAGTCCTGCCCCCAATAATGTGACAGATTTTGATGATCCCCCATGGAAGGCCTTACCTTCCCTGAGGAGTGGATGGGGGGCTGGATGAGGAATGATGGGGGGAATAGGAGGACAGAACGGAGAGGGAACTGGGATTGATATGTAAAATAAGATTGTTTTAATTTAAATAAAAATTTTAAAATAAACAAAGACTCTCCTATATTGCCTAGAGGACTCACGGTCTAATACACAGACTGACAGCAGCTCTATCTTGGCCATAGGCAGGCAACTGCAATGACTACATTCTATGCCAAGAATCTGGAGCGATCTAGCAGGCAGTTCCAAGCCCAGGGACATCATCCACGCGGACACAGTTTCTGTTGTATTCTCTGTCTACCTGAGTAAATCTGTCTTCATGACACAGCAGCCTCTAGCTAAATGCCAACAAATGAAAGCTTTTATCAGTTTCATTAAATATTAAAGCAACTCTACTATAACAAGAAGGTATTCAAACAACAAAAAAGAAGAAATAAAGAAAAGAATGCTGGAGAAAGCCTCCTCATCCTGGGATAGAGAGGCAGCCCAGTCTCCCTTTAAGGAGCTATTACAGATTGTACAAGGCAGACAAACCTGAACTGCTCATAAAGAAACTGTTTTTTCACTTCTGTTGCTGTCTGTCTCCCTCTGGCTGGAACTTCTGATCATGGCAAGGTATACAGTCAATCACAAGACATCTTCCTTCTAGAAAGGGGGCAATTGCACTGTCCTCGGGAATGAAGAGCTATTGGGTCAGGACTGTGCTCTCTCCACCTTCTCCGTATGAACCAAGCTCTGAGGACACCTCCGTATGACTAATTCCTTCTTATTCTAAGCATCCTGTTGCCTATTTTTTTTCATGAACCACTATGAAGCCTTAAAACCAAATCCTTGTAGGAAAGGAAAAGAAAAGAAAATCCAACCATGAAATGTTTTCGATTTTATATATATATATAAATATCCCTACCCCCAGTCCTTACCCCAGATCCTGGGTACAAAGCAGGTTTTATTAACATGAGGCAAGTGCTCAATTTAAAGAGGATGGTGGGCATTAAAGCAGATTGTTTTATGTCTCTGACACGAATACTCCGGGCGGATGAACTATCAAGGCCTGGGTTTAAGTGTGATTAATGCCTAGTCCTTGGAAAGCATCCAGACTTATTAAATCTGATGGAGTAAAACAGCATAACTTTCTCGTATTATTTCCAAGAGATGTGATTAGCCTGGGCATAGCAGTGAATGAAACTGCGGGAGGGAGCCCTTCAAGGGGAGGGGAGCACCACCGTGTTTACAAAGAATTAAACAGAGAGAGGGACAGGAGGGAGCCCTTCAAGGGGAGGGGAGCACCACCGTGTTTACAAAGAATTAAACAGAGAGAGGGAGCATTTTTAGCATGTACAGGCAGAGTTCAATCACCTCCACCCAAAGAGAGTAAAGGCTGAGAACAGTCAACACAACCTTCCTCAGCTCTGTGATTTCCTCCATATCCTAACAGCATACCTATTAGATGAAGAGAAAGAGAATAAAAGCCTCTTCCTTCCACCTGAATGAATAATCAATACCCACATGCACCATACATACACATACACACACACACACAGACAGATACTAGCACACATACACACATCCACACACACACACTAGTGCTCACACATACACTAGCACACACACATTCCACACACACTAGCACACACACACACTAGCACACACACACATCTGTTATTTCACATGCTGGGTGTCCCAGGAGTAGCAAGAACCTATTTGCTACCCCCTTGCCACAAAGCAGAAGCATAGAGTCATCACAGCCTGGTGTGGTTCATTCCAGCCCATGATGACTGATAGGTGTGACAATTCAGGGACAGTGTCTATGTCACCTTTTTTATGATGCTGTTTGTCTCTGGGGCATATGGTTCAGGAACAGTGCACACTCTCCACAGATTCCTCCAGTTTCTCTGAGTAGAAAAAATGTCCAAGGAACCAAACCCACAAGAGAATATTATAGGCAGAAATGAATGAATACCCTCCACCCCATATCTAGTACAAGAAAAAATTATCCAGCATTGCCCCAAGCCAGGAAGAAATGTCATGGAAAGTCCAGAGTACCCCTGGCCACTGGAGACACATTCTTAGTCCAGTACACCCTGTGTACTCTGCTGTGACTTTAAATTCTAGAGATAAAAACACTTGGATACTTGGACTTAGGGCTCTTTTGTAAGAAATGGGAGCATAACAAAAGTGTTTGTACTATCAGAGCCCAGCCCAGTCAATGACAAATCCCAAGCAAACCTGAATGTGGGAAGGGAGGACCTCCCCCCACCTGGGTCTCTGAGCTGATAAAAGAATAACAAATACAAAAAATCTGCCAAACAACAAAGCTTCAATTTATTATACATGCTCATCAGTTTAACCCAAAACCCTTAAAAGCCTGAGGCTGATCCAGCCCCTTTAATACCGGTCCTGAGCACGCCCGGATCAAGGCCCGGCCCAGCCTGCTTTGTCTGCGAAGATGAAAGCCAGGCGAAAACAGGTGAAGGCTTTTTTGAATCATCACCTGCAATTAAGCAAAGGAAAACCAAGAGGTAAGCTGAACTCCCTTTACAAAGACACCCCCGCAGCAGGTGGACACTTGTGCAGATTGCCTAGTGTCTGTCTGCCGACAAACTCACCAGAGAGGGAGTCTTCTCAGAGGACCCCTGGCTGACAGATGTCTAGGAGGAAAAGTACAGGGACACAGGCACACAAGATACACAAACCAGACACAGAGGAACCCAAATGCACACCCAAATGCACAGAGAGAGGTACAGTCTGAAATACACAGTTGCACGTGAAATACACACATACCTACACATAGAAGTATGAACGGACAAGACACAAATGCACAGATACATACATCAAACAGCACCATACAAACGTGCAGTCAAATGTACACACAGAAATGCATTCAGGCAAAGTCACATATACAGACCAGACTTAGAGACTCAGACAGATACCTAGATGATATACATACAAAATACACATAGGCATTCATGGTTACACACAGATACAACTCAGAGAAACTAGACAGACTAGACACACATCCACAGAGTATACAATGTATACAGAGAGAAAGAGAGAGAGATTCCTAGATGCACACACAGATCTACTCTACCAATTCCTAATAATCTAATAACTACTGCTGAAGTTTTGCTGTTGTTGTGTTCTAAGAGGAAAGGAGTATGCCAAAGCACTCAGAGTGGTCTGTTTCAGGGAGTGAGGTTTCCATGGTGCAGCTGCTTCCTCATTCTCAAAGAGCACCACGACTCTCAAAGTGCCACACTCCACGCCACACATACCACCATTGTGCCACTTTGCAGCTTCTGATAGAAAAGTTCATCTGGCTGAAGGTGTCTGGGGTTCACATTCACGGAGGAGCTGTTTTCTCTGACTCACAGCCTGGATCAACCTGAGAGATCTCCCGTCTGTGTGTCCATAGTCCAATAGAAAAGGCTCTGCCAGCCCCTACTTGCCTATCAGCAGTGTGGATAGTGGACTCCGTATCAGGAAGCATGTTTTCAAAGGAATGTTCTATAGAAAGAAAACTGTCACTGAAATAGGTTTTAAATTCTGTGTAGAGCCACTGAAACATCCCAGTGGACAGTCTTCCATAAGGTTTGACCTGAGAAGTCCCAAGTACATCACAAGGACATGAATGACACAGCCATGAACCACATCACACCACCATCTTATCACACTCACACCTCTAGTAAGGAAGAGAAGATGTTTGGTATCTGCACGACACGTCTGTGGACACCCAGTGTATGGTCCCCTTATAGGCTGTGGCTTCGGAAAATCTAAGTGAATCATAAGAAACCCACAACAGAATACAAGGCTGACTTCTACCACAGTGGCTTCAAAGCTTAGCCTTCTCTAAAGACGGCTTGGGAAGAGATCACGAGCCACTCCTGTGGATCTACTCAGACCTTCTCACCTTCCAAGCACTGCCTTCAACCCGAAAACCAGTGAGCCCGACCGAGCTGAAGCTGGTTCCTACCACAGAAGCTAACAGTGCTGATAATGCCTGAGGCTAACAGAGACTCGAGGGGTTTAGGACTCTGGGAGGAATCCTCTCCAGATGTAAAGTAGCAGATGTTCTCCAATGTGACTTGACTTTGAAATCTCCCACTCAACGAGAAAGCAGACGATGGCAGACATTCAGCTGTGGCCTCACATTGCTCTTGGGTTTCTTCCCCAAATATCCCAGGAAATCCTTTGAACTGGTTCCTTTCCATCTCTCTGGGAACCATCAGGTAGGATTTTCATCTCTGTTCTAATCCTTCTTTCCTCTCCCTACAAGACCTGTACCATTCACCACGATCTGCACCATACATGCAATCCTTCTCACTCAAATATAAAACTGGGTCTTCTGGATTCAGTTGCCTCTCCAGAAGCACCTGTGAACCCCCAAACTTCCTAAACTAAACTATCATTCTATCCTGGAGGATTTTTTTAATTCATGTACTAAGTATGGGGAAACTGGGGCAAGCTTCAATTGCCTGTCTGCAAGGGACACTTAATAATTATATGCTTGTGTGCCCTTCCAACACTGGTAGTTCATGATTTGTAGGAAGGAATTCAAATAACAGGTTCTTTCTCTAGTAATTCTCAAGACAGCTTAGGTCAGAGCCCAGAACCTAAGATCCCTGGGGTCCATGCAAGATTTGGCATGGTTGAGCAAGAGAATGTCCCCCCCCCCCTCTGCTGCATATGGGAACGCGGGGCGGGACTCTTGAGCCCTGGAATAACTTTTATAATGAAGGAACAAATCACATCCTGTCACGGTAGACCTGGCCAAGCCTGTGGTGCCCTGTGAAGACTTGTCCAGATAGTCAGACAGGAACAGCAACTCAGTGCTGGACTGCAAGCTCTGCTGCTTCTGCCCAATCCTTTCTCCCACCTTTGAAAGGAGGAAAGGCAGTCCATGGATTACTCTGGAGAAAAGTGTTCCATCTGAGACGTTTCCTTCACCTAGAGACTCTGCCTTTAGCAATAATATCTCAGGACGTTAACAGCATGCCCCCTGTTTTCACAATGTTGTTCTAGACTCTCCATCTTCAGCTTTGTTTACCCTGTGGGCTTTTAAAAAAACTTTTAGCATCTGGAACATCCGGGTCACTTGACAAGAGGACCTTGGTCTTGCACACAGAGTCCCCAAAACCCAGACAAGGGAGTAGGAGACTTGTCAGGTAAGGCCCTCCTAGTCTCTCCATTGGTAGTCAGCCTCTGACGTCATTCATATACCAGCAGTCACAGGGTGCCCCTCGTCACACTGTTTCTGAAAACGAGAAATTACGTGGAAGCTGCCTTGAGCAGGATCGTGTGGGAGATCACGGAGACACGGGCTTGGTGTCCAAAAGGGACGTGAAGGTGGGTACCGGGAAGCACAAGGAATGGCAGTTAGCTCTGTGTAGGGTGTGGGGGCCTGTGGAGGTCACGTTTTATCTGGGAGCAAAGGAGGCAGAACTGAATAGGCACGTGAGGAGGGCTGGAATCAACAGACTCTGTAACCCGCCTTCCTGCACACCTGAAGGGAGTCCTGGTGCACAGGACTCATCTTGAGCCACATCAGTGCTTAGAAATTTGCGCCAAAGGCTCCAGAAGAAACCAGGTACTATGATGGCACTGGAGCTGAGGCCAGAGCCTAGAGACAAAGCTTCAGAAGCCTTAGGCAGAGAAGCCAGTCTGTCAAGGGGGTGGGGGGATGTGGTAAAGATATAAACAGCAAGGCTGTCCATCGCTCAAGCTTCTGACCATTTGACCCTATTTCTGGTTCACAGGGGTCTCGGCTGTCTCTCATTTCCTGTCTTTGGCACTGATGAGTTCCCCGGTACCTTAAAATGCCCCCTCCTCCTCTTTTTAAATTAAGCTAGTTTGAGGGGATTTATGGTTTGCGCAATTGAAAGAACTCTGCAACAAGATTAGCTGTGAGCACACAGAGCGCGGAGCAGAGGGCGGGAGGCAGCTGCAGGTGGCCAGCGGAGAGGCTTCAACAGTGGGTACCACAACGGAACTGACGTCTTGCCCTGATTACTCCCCTTATTGCCCTCTGCTCTGAAGCCACCACTGACAAAGCATCAACCACAGGACCAACGAGTATGAAGCACACATTGCAGGTAAGAGGGTGTAACACATTATTTCCTGAGTGTGTTTAAGATTAAAACAAACACTGAACTATAAATCCTTAGCCCTATGGAAGCAGCTCTTGAGGGCAGAATCCCGAGCGACCAAGACACCTAGCAACAGAGATCAGTTCTGAGTGAGTAAGCCTAAGCTGTCACCCAAACCCTCCTACTCCAGTACTTTGTGTTCACCTTAAGCCAAATGAGTGACAACTTCACCGCAGTGCCATCACAGCACTCTTCATCTAAGGAAGGAACTCAGCAAAGAAGAACTGGGACACACACACATCTCCATTGCCCATGCTCCTGCAGGGGTGTTTGTGTTGCACATGAACCAGTATCTAAAACAGGATATAGGTGAACTGATGAGCAGCATGTTTGACTGGGATTGCAAAACCTGGACATCTGCCACCAGCTGTGTGACTATGATTAAACTCCTAATCCCCCTCAGTTTGGCAGTTTCTTTACTTTTCCCAAAAAGACGTGGCCTGCTAAGAAAAGGCTCATATGATGATGGGCAATCCAGTGACACCAGGGGTCAGTTGAGGAGTATCTACTTTACCTCCCATGTTAGCACTTCATTAGTCTCTTTTCTGCTGCTGAGATAAAACACCATGACAAAAGTAACTTTAAAAAGATAGCATTTAAATGGTCTTTTGGTTCCAGATGGTTAGTTAGATTCCATGACGGGAGAGTGATATATCATGGCAGCACAAACAACTAAATTCACATCTACAACCACCATCAGGAGGCAGAGACACACATACTAGAAGTGACACAAAACTTTTGAAACCTCAAAGTCCACCCCCAGTGACACATCTCCTTCAATGAGGCCACACCCCCAATCCTTCCCAAACAGTTCCAACAACTGGGGGACCAAGCATGCAAACACATGAACCTATAGGGGGCGCTCTCATTCAAACCACCGCAGACATGTTGTTGTTGTTGTTGTTTGTGCAGGTCGAGAAAAAGTTGCCTCATATTAAATTGACAGGATTATTTTATAATACAACTTTTTTCATAATATTGGCAACCAAAGCAGAAGATTAAGTAAAGTATTTTAGATTAGATTTTAGATTACAGTGATTCAAATTTGTTAGTCACTGGACAGAAACCCTGAAGAAATCAACTGCTTCAGAGGTTTCCATCCATGTTTGCCTTTGAGCCTGTAACAACTCAGGGCACGTTGGCGAAAACACATATTGGAGGAGACTGCTTACCTCAAGACAGAGAGAACAGAGTGCATCCCTAATATCCCTTTCACGTACACAGCCCCAGTGACCTAACTTCCTTCTGCTAGGCTCCACCTCCAAGAGAAGCCACCACCAGCTGAAAGTCAAGCCGTCAACACATAAGCTGTGAATAAGCATATAAAATTCAAACCATGACAGATCCTCTCTGATGAAGCTGGACAGTGATCACCAGCTGCAGTCCTAGTTGGTCTCCCAATTATGAGGGTTAACTTTACAATGCATTGTGTGGCTAATCTATGGTCCTCGGTAGTTTAGGAAAACCAGATGCATTTTTGACCTATGACATTCTTTTTTGACTTATCATGTGTTACATGTGTTTGTGGGATGCAACCTCACTGTAAATCGAGTTGCACCAGAGTTGACTTTCATATTTGTCTTCTTAAGGAGACAAAAAACGATGTATAGATTTAGGCCACTATTTGCAATTAGGCTATCCTCCTTTACCTATGATCTGCACAGATGTATCAATAGGTTTACAAAAATGGGCCCACATTCTCCCTTGGGTGTGCCAGCACGCTGCCATGACACCAGCTCCCAGGAAAGTAAGCACACCTCCACTGAATGTCCAGAAAACTCCATATTCATAGCTGACTGAAAACTGCATGTGGGAAATCCAGAAGGCTTGTGAAGGTCTCAAGCATGAGAGCGTGAAAAGCTGCTGTGCCTTTAAGTGTGGTTGACACATGGTTCGTGGGACAGAGGGCAGAAGCCCTGCCAGCTTGAATGTTGTAGCATGAGCTCTACCAAGATCATTAGTGCACTTAGTGCAAACCACGTAAACACTGGGAAGCTAGACCAAAAGCAAAAAACAAAACCCTAAACAGAAATGAGTTACTGTACAGCAAGGAGAGATACTGTGTACACTAATTCCAGGAAAGCTCATTCCACACTCAGGAACAAACCAGACCCTAATCCGTCCACTGTATTAACTAAATTATCTATCTTCAAATACAAATTATAATACATATAAAAATAAAATATAGCTCAGATTTATGGAAAACTAAGAACCAATCAAGATAAAACATTTAAGTAGAGTAGGAAATTAAATTTTGCAGACAAAATTTAAAAATTGAAATCAAAATAGTTTCAAAGTACTGAAGAAAAATGTACTAAGCTTGGGAGAATAGACAGAAAACAGACAAAAGTTGGAAATTATCAACAGAACCAGACAGAAATGCTAGAGCTAAAAATTGCAGTAAGTGACATAAACACCAAGTTCATAGGTGAGTTCACAGCTGACAGGAGGTGGCAGAAGAAACAATAACCTTGAAGACATATCAATGAAGAATATTCAGCCCAGAGGACAGGGAAAAGAAAGGCTGAAGAAAAGGGAACAGAACCTTGTAGAAGGCTGTACTCACAGGCAAGCGTGCAACAGGGATCCCAATAGCAGAGGACAGAAAGGGGCAATGTTTAAAGAATGGTGTATACAGCCTCCCGAACATGGTGAGAAACAGCAACTTAGCATTTCCATTTCCAGCTAGTCTATCATTCAAACACAGTGAAGGTCTCTCTGGATAAAGACAAGTTGACACAGACTGCTGGAGCTTCCCTGTGGGTCATAGTAGGGGAATGGCTTAGGCTTAATGAGAAGCTTCAGATTCACAGAAAAGAATAAAGCAAACTAGAAATGGGAAGTATGTATGTATATGTATGTGTGTGTACTTAAATCAAAAATTATAAAATCATAGTGCTCTATTGCTAGACTTTAGCATAGAGTGTGTATGACCATGAATGACATACATTTTTGCATTTATATGCAGTGCATATACATTCAACTCCATTGTTATGCATGTGGAGGTTAGATACAGACAAAAGATGCTTGATGAGTGTGTACATTTGTGTGTAGAAATAAGATAAAGGAAGGAAGACGGAATGAAGCTATACTCATACAAAGTGGATTTTTTTAATCAGAAGAATGTTGTTATTAATTTGTAATACATTGTGGTAAGTTTAAAAATATTTGGGCCCTATAGCAACCACAAAATAACAGACAAATAAATTACACAAATAAATACCACTAAAAAACACTCAATGAAGCCAGGTGGTGGTGGTGGTGGTGTACACCTTTAGTCCCAGCACTCAGGAGGCAATGGCAGGAGGATATCTGTGAGTTCAAGGCCAGCCTGGTCTACAGAGTGAGTTCTAGAACAGCCAGGACTGTTTCACAGAGAAACCCTGTCTCAGAAAAACCTTTTAAAAAGAAAAGGAAAGGAAAGAAAGTCAATGAGGTGCTGGAGAGACGGCTCAGCAGTTAAGAGCACTGGCTGCTCTCCCTAGACGACTCAGGTTTGGTTCCCAACATCCACAAAGTGCTTCACAACTATCTATAGCTCCAGTTCCAGGGGATCTGACATCCTCTTCCGCCATCCTGGGCCACCAGGTACTCACATAGTTCTTATATGTACATTCGGGCTAACACACATAACAGAAAATAAAAATAAATATTTTCTAAAAAGCAGGGTGAGCACTCGGGAGGCAGAGGCAGGCGGATCTCTGCAAGTTTGAGGCCATCCTGGTCTACAGAGCGAGTTCCAGGAGAGCCTCCAAAACAATACAGAGAAACCCTGTCTCAAAAAAACAAAAACAAAAAGCAGGATGGTGGCAGTGCACACCTTAAATCCCAGCACTCAGGAGGCAGAGACAGGAAGATCTCTATGAATTCAAGGTCAGCCTGCTTCACAGATCAAGTTCCAGGGCTACATAGTGAGACCCTGTCTCAAAACAAAACAAAATAAAATGTTCTGCTTAAATATTTAACACACAAAAGGGAGAACAACAGACCTGAATTCAACCACATCAGTAAATACATTAAATATGGTCTTACTAGCCACTCCAGTCACAAGGTAAAGGTTGCCAGACTGGATATAAAATAAAGATCCATTGTATGATGTCTTCATAAGGCACAATATAAATTCAAAGATACAAAAGAGAGAGAGAGAGAGAGAGAGAGAGAGAGAGAGAGAGAGAGAGAGAGAGAGAGAGCACAGTGAAAGGGTTTACAAACTGAGTACAACAGAGGGCGTGGAAGGGTTATATAAAAATCAAGCAGAAAGTGTTGAGATAAATAGTATTAGTTAAGAAAAAGAGGTATGCTGCACTGTTGGCACAAACAATAAAGTAGGCATGCATGTCTATAACTTCAGACAAGAAGAAGAAATAGGCAAATAATTATAGGTGATGGGCAGATACTTAACAGTTACTTCCTCCGTGACCATAGACTGAATCAACAGAAAAACAGGGAAGATGCAGAAGACTTCATCAGTCATCAGAACTGGGGGCAGGGAGTCCCTGGTCAAGGCTTGCCTAGCATAGGATAAGCTGAGGGTCCAACCCAAGCACAAAAAAATGAGACAGAGAGAAGAAAAGAAAAAAACTATTGAGAACTGCAGACAACAACAGAAAATCCACATTCTTCTCAAACACATGTGGAGCATTTGCTAGGACAGGCCACATGCCACTCTGTAAATCAAAGTTCACCATATTTAGAAGACTGAAATAATTAAAAGTATATTCTCTACACATGTTGGAATCAGCTTTTAAATTGAAAACAGAAAATATGTAAATATTATGCAATATAAATGACCAACAGATCAAAGGATGACTCTTAAGAAAAATATACCTTGAACAAAGTGAAAAATGAAAGCACAACATACCAAAATTTGTGAGATGCAGCTGAGGGAGAATTTAGAGGGAAATTCGCTACTAAAAAATTACATTAGAAAGAGGAAAGTTTGTGGTTGATAATACATAATTCCACTTTAAGAATCTAAGAAAAGAAAACATGTAACCTAGAGTAAGAAAGAAAAAGATAATTACGATAGTACAGAAGTCAATGAGTAGACCACGGGCAACCAATAGATAAAAGTCAATGAAGCCAAGAAATAGCTCTTTGAAAGACTGACAAAATTTACAGACCTTAAGATCACATAAGGAAAGACTGTATTATGGTTGGGTATAGGAAATGGAAGCCATTTCTTATTAAGTTAAACACACACTTACCAACAGACTCATCAATTCTACTCCAGGCACCTACCCAAGAAAAATGAAGAAATATGTCCACATGAAAACTTTTATGTGAATACTCATAATAGCATTTTTCATAATAGCCCCAAACTGGAAAGAACCCAAGTGTCTATCAACTGATGAATAAACAAATATCATCCACGCAAGCAGTGAAATATCACTCAGCAATAAAGACAAATGAACTATTGCTACAGCTGACTACAGGGGACGTGGGGGGATCTGAGACAATGAAAGGGTCCTAAGCTTTGTTGTGGTAGTTGGTGTGTAGCTTTACACTTATCCTAGCTCAATAGAGATGCATTTCATGTAAACCATCGTTAGTAAAGCCTGTGTGGGCACATGTATGTATGTGTGTGCAGCCCCACACTGCTACCTGGCAGACATGCTAATTGAACTGATCATTCCAGCCTGCTTATTATTTCTAGCTGTCACTCTCCTATTCACTTGACAGGTATATGCATCTCATTTTCTTAACCACCAATCACTTGCTGTTTCAGATCTAACTACTTATTTTACCATTTCTCCATACTCTGATCCCAGGAACCCATCAGAGCCAACTGACCTCTAGTTTCTGTGTTGCTCTCTCCAATCCTCTTCTTCCTCCTGCCCATCCCATCTGGTCTTTCTGAACTAAAAGGGCCATTTCTCTCCTTGTGATTCAAGAGCCTGTCCTTTCTACACCATTTTTTCTTGCATGCTGTGCACTAGGCCAAGCATGTGGCTGCCCTGTCATTTCCCTTGGGAGTGGTTGCTGGATTCATTATCCACACATTTCATACACCATAAAGGATACACAGTCTTCCTGAGTATGTGAAAAGCAGAGTGCATGCTAGTCATGCATGTCCCTCCCACCTGGCTGTGACTACTCCAACTTCCTAGTGCCAGCAGTTGCAATATTTCCTCAGCATGCCTCTCTAAGCTGTTATGATCCCCAATGGCTGATGAGCCCTGATTTGTTCCCAAAGACACTTCCCTGCTATCAGATCAGGCCCTTGCCTCCCTACCTCGGAACAGGGCTGTAGACGTGCTCTAGGTTCAGCCTTCAAGCTGCCCCTCTGTAAATTCTTAAAGAATTTATCTTCTCGAGGCAGACTCCCTCGGTTAAGTACTGAGCTGAACTCAAGAAAGCCAGTAACAGAGAGGGAGGACTGATGATCAAAGGGATTAAGACTGGGCTGGTTTAACCCCCCAGAAACAGCTGACCAGACAAAGGTTAACTCTTGAATCCCAGGCATCAGCCTGGGAATCCAGCATGGGACTGATCAAGACCCCCTGAATCTGGGTGTCAGTGAGGAGGCCTAGGTAATCTATTGAGCCTTGGACAGCAGATCGGTACCCATCCCAAGTATACACACGGACTTTGGACTCCCATAGAACAATGTGAGGTGTACTCTCACCCTGAACTCTTGGGGAAGGGTCTAGGCCCTGCCCTATATGAAATGACAGACTATGGACACCCCCCATGGAGAGCCTCACCCTCCCTGGGGGAATGAGGGGATAACGGGGGGGGGGTGTGGGGAGGGCACGGGAGGAGAGGAGGGAAAGGGAGAGGGACCTGGAACTGACTTGTGAAGCAACCTCGTTTCTTATCTAAATTTAAACTGGAAAATAAAATTAAAAAAAAAAAGAATTTATCTTCTCACACTGACTCTGAACTGTCCCCTAAGAATATCTTCAAAGAGACTCTGGCCCCCAGAGGTCACCTCACGCAACTTCCTGTCTCCACCCTCTTCCTGAGATCTCCCTCTGCTACACACTCAGGGTGATGCAAGCAATGTAAGACTCTTTCTCTCAAGTGGCTCTTGAGCTGCCTCCTGTGTCGCTGACAACAAGGTGCCCAGCCACAGGTCAGCCAGTTCAAAACTGACTCAGCAAATGCCTACCTGCTGTGTGTGCACCTTGTCCCAGTGATATCACAGCCACTTCTCAAAGGCAGAGTTTTACTTATCTGAGTTTGAAGGACACAGTGCCTACGATTCCATAAGCAATCAGCAAGGTTTTTACTTGAATAGCCTCCCATTCTTCACAGCGGTATGTGACACCCCCCAACACTGCTGCCATTTGCATGCCTTATTCTGACATGTCCATGCATGGTCATTGTAAACACACTGAGTGCCTTGCTCTGAAGGCTACATTTTATCCCAACCATTCATGTCACTTTGAATTTTATTTTGGAAAAGGCCCTGCTTGTCCTGGAGGATAGAGCCTGTTGCTCAGTTGGACAGGAGGTTTCTAGTCATTCTCAGGGCCCACGCCTTGATTCTTGCTGTTCCTGTATATGCTTCCTAGCTCATTAGCCTAACCATCCCATCCCCCAACCCCAATCAATACTTCCCTCCATTATGGAGTAGTCTGTTCCCTTCAAGCCTATAGGGTTTATTGTCTCTACCATAAAGCACATTTTAGTGTTTCAAATGTGACACTCTTCTGCTTCTGACAAGATTATAAACTACTTGCTACAGAGGGCAATTATTTAATTTGTAGCCCTCACAAAACCCAGTACAATCCAAGAACAATATTGCATGCTGTTGAAAGACCCCTATGGTGGAACCCTGGCAGAGAAGTGTGAGAACATAGAAGTCTTTTCCCCCAACCATCCCAATCTACTCTTTTTACTTCCACTATGTAAGTTCACTTAAAACTGGGCTCTAGATGGCTTCCAAAATTACCATACTTTCATTTCCATTATAATTATTTTCTCAAGAAATAGTTCCTGGACCTTTTATTGTTGTTATTTATGGCATAATTTAAAGGCAAAAACAAAGTTGCCTATGTTTGAGACAGGAAAGTTTTGAAAATGGAAACTTGCATTTGTTTCCTTCAAGTGACCTCTGAGAGCCTAACACTAGGAAAGTTGTTCTCCCCCTCCAAAAGACACCAAGAACCAAGGAAAGAATGGACATGGGGAGTTAGCATCTGTTTGAAATACTATGGGTCTCTGTGAAAGAGAAGCCCTTTCTAGAACACGCCAGCAGGGTCAACACTGTGTCAATGGGAAACTTAATGAGGTACACGTTTTCTCATCATGGACACTGTTACTAGAACACCAGGGAGGGGAACTAAACCTTTAAATTAACCTTACAGTCCTCTTGCCCTACACTCTTCCATGTGTGCAGTCTAGGTACTTAAACGCAAACCTTAGAAGCCTCTATATCAGTAGTTCTCAACCCATGGAGCACAATGCTTTTGGGGGGGAGGTCAAACAACCCCTTTACAGGGGTTCACCTAAGAACATCAGAAAAGCAGATATTTACATTGTGATTCATAACAGTAGCAAAATCACAGTTATAAAGTATCGATGAAAACAATTTTATGGTTGGGGGTCACCACAACATGAGGAACTGTATTGAAGGGTCACAGCATTAGAAGGTTAAAAACCATTGTTCTATGCAGTCAACCCTTGGCCTCTTCTTCATTCATGTTGTTCAGGAAGTCAGTCTGTCTGGACTTAACTCTCCTCTAAGAAATGGAAAAAAATATGAGTGGTGGCAATGTGAGCATGAGTACTTAACTCCTGTGTTTAGTAACACCACAATGGTTGTCACACACCAGTACCACTGGGTTTTGTCACATATAGTTGGCTATACTGTACATACTCCATTTACATGACTTTCTTGAGATTCTGGTGCCTACACCAGAGAAATGAGCTATGCAGAGTCTCATCAAGCAGTGAGTTTCAACAAGGACTTTTTCATAGTATCTTGGAAGGCATTACTGTGAGGACCTAGGAGGACAACACAGTAAGGACCTGGGAAGACATTTCTAGAAGTACCTGTATGCAAAGAAGATATAAAGAAAAACACAGTCACCTCAGAATAAACAGTTATTGAGCATTGACAGACTGCAGCTAACCACAGAAGCTTTCTACATATGAGTTTGACATCTGCAGAGCAATGAAGAGGAGAATCTTCACACATACATGGAGCCAGAAAGACTAAGGGCAGACTAAAGCAGTCAAGGTGCATACTGGATCCTTGCTCTGCCCCTCAAGGTGGTGGGGGGGGTTGTGGAAGACAAACCTGTTGGGGGAGATAGTTCTATATGGTTTCTAGAAGATACTTGGGTTAGATAGTAGCAGGTGGATGCCTGGGATATCAGCCTGTAGGAAGAAGTCCTAACAGTCACACACAGTTCAGGGGAAGAGAGATCTTGGTATCCTAAGTGATAGGACCTGTTTCCAAGTGTAATTCCACTGACAGATTGCCTAGCACTGTCCCAAAAAGAAAGCATTGCTACAAATTTCTCTTGCTAGTTCCCACTTTACTCCCACTGTCCTTTCTTACTTGAGTTTTGAATTTTCTACAATTTGCTGTTATATCAGCACCTTTTCAACATTATGCATTCAAAGATCTATTAGATTTCCAGTACTGAGGTATGCTACTGAGTTAGTTGGTTATATTTAGCTTATTGTCTGTACTTGACCTTTTTTTATTTTATGCTCAAACTCAGAGTCCTCATTACACTTACCTTTTAAAAATCAACAACGCAATAGTGTGCTCTCGGATAACTGGCTAAGAAGTGTCATGAACCAAAACTCAAACGTCAGACATGAAGCAACTTACCATCAAGGAGACCACACAGAGTGAAAAGGCAAAGACCAAAACCATCTTCTCTCAAAACAAGCTCATTTTTCCTAAACACAAACATGGCACAACCTAACACATCATTGGTACTTACTATGCAGCTGGTGATGGTGTTATGAACAGGTGGGTCTATGAGCTTGTGAATCATGGTGGCGGCAGTCAAACTGCACTCTCTGTGTGATCATCACCTATCTATAGGGAAGGTGTACAGAGGGACAGGTCAAACAGAGTTGAAAGACAGCCTGCTGTATGTGTCATGACTGTCTGCTGGCCACATGCCTGCAGCTGTTAAACTGCATCTCCCCAGTGTGATACCCGGTGCCTCAGCTTGCATTTGGTAGCACTAGCTTTGAAAGGGAACAACAAACATCAAGACCTTTCAAGTGTCTTCTTGTCCATCTGTAGAAATAAAAAGTAATGAAGTCTATGAACAAATTCACTCCCTTAGGAAAGATTTTCAAATAAAATCTCTTTCAAAAGGAATAAATGCTATGAAGGTGATTATAAACACATGACATTAATAAGTACCTGAATTATTGATAAGTATAAATAAAACTCCATCCAATATCCCACAATTTTATTAAGCCTTGATAAAGGCTAAAGATTAGCACCTGCTTCTCACAATATTTAAGAACATTAGGGCTTCCCTTTTTAAGTTAATTTTTGTTACATTTATTCATTCTGTAGGGTGGGGCATATGTGTGGCAAGGCCAGGGGACACCTTGCAGGACTTGGTCTCACAGTTTACCGTGTGGGTCCTAGGGCTTATATTCAGGTCATCAGACTTGGCGACAAACACTTTTACCCACTGAGCCACCAAGAGAATAGTTTCTAATAAAGGCTTTTCCTTGTAAGTGAGGCTGATGCTCTCAAGTGCTCCCTCTGTGTCTGTGTGTATGTCTGTCTCTCTGTCTCGTCTCACTGTGTGTGTGTGTGTGTCTGTCTGTCTGTCTCCTTCTGTGTGTCTCTGTCTCTCTACCTCCCTCTCTCTGTCCTTCCCTCTCTCCTTCCCTTCTTGCATTCCCTCTCCCACCTCCTCCCCCTCTCATTATGGGGTTGATACTTAGAGCCTTGCACATGCTGGGAAAGTGCTATGCCACTGAGCCACACCCATCCCCTACTTTGCTTTTCATTTTCAGTGTGCTTCTTTTGTGTGCTAGTGGTATGTGTTCAGTAAGCATTAAATAACTACGTACTATAGAGATCTTGGAACAGTGTGTAGCACTAATAAAGTGTTCAATAAATATTAACTATTTGCATATTTCTTTAAGATGTCAAATGCTTTAAATGTGTTGTCCCATTTAATCCCTAAATGATCCCTTTGGCCTTGGTAAAGTACCCTGATATACATTTTGGTCAACATCTCTCAATAATCCTTGGCACTCAGTACTGTGATGTTCTGGGAAAGCTGTTTCCTAAGCAATAAATGAAGTAATTCAGCAAATGCAAAGAAAGGTTTTCCCAGTTTGGAAGAGTAGCTCCCTGAGACAGCTGACTTTTGAGGGTTCCTTCAGTAACAAAGCTGCCTCTAAGGAGACCAGAGAAAACTTGTCAAGAAGCACAATACCAACAGTTTTCAAACAACACACATCACAATAGCCACAAAGGGTTCATGCTTAGGCCTCCTTGGGAGAGGGAATCTGAGGTGCCTGACAAGAACAGAAATGATTGCGTATGGACCAAGTAGAACATGACTGGCAGTCACCTTCCCTCCTGTTGAGTGTGACTTCCCGATCTGACTTGCATTTGCAGGCACATGCTGAACTGTGTGAGTGCAAAAATCGCACTGTGTAGCCTCAGCAAAATCTAGACAGAGATCTTCTGAGTTTTTCTCCCCCATAGACTGTTAAATACCAAATTATAACTATAACCTTCTCCATGAGTCCAGGTTCCAAAATGGAAGCTGGATTTCTGTACTGTGTGTCCTAACATCTTTTTCCCTGCCAAGTTTTAGTAGAGCTAACGCTATGCAGACTTGATTACATAGTGCCAAGCACTTTCCATTAATGAGTTCATTTATTTGTCCTGTTCAGGATTAATCATCAATAGTCATGAGTCTTGTAAGATCCTTGGCTAGCACCTGGCACTATGATCAGCATATACTAAAGGCTTGATTAATTTGTGCAAATTAGGAGGAAGAACAGAAAGAAAGAAGGATGCAAATATGATGGGAGAAGACAGGAAGCCCGAGCTTCCTCCCTGAAAATGGAGAGACAAGGAAAGGTCACCCACAGAGAAAGCAGGAGCCAGAAGATGCCCTCAGCCCTTATAAAAGGTCAGAAGACGTGAGATTCCTTTAATTACTGAGATTCTGCAAACCTAAGTATGATCCACCAGTTTCCTTGCAGAAAAAGCAAGTGGCTTATAAAGGAGGTGGTAGCCCATGTAGTCACTGATTAAACAAGGAAAACTCTTAGCGGGGCCATTGCAGCAATGTTAAGAAAAAAAAGCAGTAGATACCTTCATCATATGAGTGATGTAGCAAGAATCATAACCAATACTACACTAGTCAGACCCCACCCTTGGAGCATGAGGCAGCCTCCTTCAGGCTCCTTCCTGATCCAGCCAGGCATGACTCAGATCCCTCTGCCTGTTCCATCACAACTCACTTCTATAGGCAAAATGTGCAGGGAAAATGAAAAAAAAAGCACCTGCCATCAGAGTCATCTATGCTAGGATTGCCGTGCATGAGAAATCAGAAGGGTTAGCAATGTTGGTGTCTTCATTTGCTTCCTTTTGCTGTAAAGGTAAAAATTTGACCAAAGCAACTTTGGGAGGAAAAGGCTTATTTCATCTTAAAGTTTGCAGTGCACCATGAAGGGAAGTCAGAGCAGGAGCCTCAAGGCAGGAACTGAAGCAGAAGCCATGGAGGAAGGCTGCTCACTGGCTCACTCCCCATAGCTTGCTCAAACAATCCAGGACCATGTGCCCTGAGATAGCACAACCCACAATGGACTGAGCATTTATCAATGGACCAAGAAAATGCCCCCACGGACTTGCCTACAGGGCAACTGAATGGAAGCAATTTCTCAAGTAATATTGCTTCTTCCCTAATAACTCCAGCTCATGTCAAATTGACAAACTACCACAGTGGGCTATCAGAAATACTCAGTGTTTTTGAGATACTGAAGTCCCTAAAGAAGTTGCTTGCTTGGCATTGCATAGCACACAAACTAAATACAAGGGATAGTTTAAGGGAGTACCTGTTTTTAGGACTTGACAGAGTTTCATCCTATTGCTGAAGACACTACATTCTTGAGTCATAGAACAAGGAGGAATCAGGCTAGTACTGGCATGAAAGCTTTATCCCTACTGGATAGTTTTCATAGTGCTGGAGAGGAGGAGAAAAGTAACCTTCAACCTACCCAGTTGTGAACTCTGAAAGCTATAATGACTATCCTGGCAAGACATCCCCACGGGTGTGATAATAACATGAATGACATGGGAGTAATCAACTACTTTCTGGTTGAGTTTAAGACCCACTCTATAAGATGAAATCCATACATGGCATTGTTATTAGAGCCAAAACCCTGTGGGTACACAGGTCAAAGACCCTATAAGAGAACCTACTATTATTCTGCTAAATGGTCATAGTGTTAAACTGACTTGTTATTGTACCCATAGAATAGTTCATCTTTTGATTTTCATCAGAGAAGCTTCTTTTTTGGTATATGAAAATTAATACTGAGAACTACAACTGTCCAGGAAGAGACAGCAAGAGACTGAGGAATGCTCAGACATGGGTGGGACATCAATATCATACCCCTTCTCCCAAGGCTCAGGGACCACTGAGGAAAAGCACACAGAAAGACTGTAAGAGCCAGAGGCAGTGGATGAATGAAAGGAAGCAGTGCTTTCCTGAGGCAGCAGGGAGTTTGCACACACGAACTCTGATGATTGTTGCATCACATAGATCTATGCAATCTCAACCCAGACAAAATCATGGAGAATGGAGGTGTAGGTGGTCCTATCCCTAACTGAGTAGATATTAGCAGCTGACAACTGTTAGGAGACTGAGAGATGGTGAGTTCATTTTCCTTAAGAATATGCCACCCCCCATAGATCAACCATGCTTGGTGGAAGTCCACACATCCAAGAATATGTACATCGCAAATTGAAGTTAATGTATTTAATTTTTTAATTTTTTCAAGCCTTTGTTCTACATTCCAATAACTGTTTGACAAAGGTGGGGAACAAACCATGAACAACTCAATAAGTAAAGATCCCTATAATGCATATCACAAGAGACCAGCAACTAGTTAAAAGGACAAGGGTTAATTTTTCACCTCATGGGCACAGAATTCAAATGTCTGCAAAGCTGGTGAGCAAACAGGTGGGTAGACAGACAAATGGATGCCTAAGTGTGTGGACGGGATGGTTGAACTGGTGAATGGGTGTATGCATGTATTAACGATGGGTGAGTGGATGAACAGATGGATGGATACTCTAAAGAAAAATGTACAGAAGGTGTGTGGTTTTTAAACTCAGGCTTAACGAGTAAGGCTTAAGTAAGACTGACGAAAACAAAAAGCTTAGGAAAACAGGGAGGGACAGTCAATGTCTTTAGTTGCATACTCACTGATTGACCACTAGGGTAGTTCCAAATCCACAGTCACATGGATGACTCTGGTTAAGCACAAGTGAGTCACAAAACAAAACAAAACCTTGTTACTGTGAGAGAGAGATTTGTAGAAAAGACGGGAGGTTAACATGGGTATGGGGGAGATAGAGAATAGAGGGTGAGACTAATAAGAATGCATTATAACATGTATAAAACTGTCAAAGAATAAACTTAATAAAAAAGTTCTACTCTAAAGGTTTATGTAAAAATGGGGTCATTTGGGGGCACAGGATTCAGACACTGAGTTTCTTATATTGGATCAGGAGGACATGTCAGAGCCAAGATTTTAATATATTTTTATTAATTCTTTGAGGATTTCATACAATGTATTTTGACCATGCTTACTATTCCTCCCAATAACTCCTCCCAGATCCATCCTACCAGCTCCCTATCCTCTCTCAACTTTGTGTCTCCAGTTCTATTTTTAGAAGATAGCAAGTCCAGTTTGTGTTACTGATATACTCATGGGTAAGGGACATCCAGCACATCCACTGGAGCATTAGAGGCCTACCAGAGTCCACACCCTAAAGAAAGCTGACTCTCCCTCTCCCAGAAGTCACAGCCACCCATTGTCTTCAGCCAGGGGTGGGGCTTATCTTAACTGACTTGCTCTTGTGCAGGTTTCTGCTACTTGTGCAGTAGTCCTGTTGTTCGGAAGAACTGCTTTGCTCAGCTCCTCCCAAACCTCTGACTCTTTCTACCCCTCTTCCTGGGTAATCCCTGAGCCTTGGTGGGAGTGGGGGAGGGATGTGATATAGGTATCCCTTTGGTGCTGAATACTCCATAGTCACTCAACTGCATTCTTACTTCTTAAATACATGAATTCATGACACTATTCACTGAGTTCATGAGTCAAACCCTGAGATGGGAGCTCTACGCTCCATCATCTAACACCTAATAGCACCACTAGGGAACCTTTGTTCCTTCCTTCAAACCAATGATACTCTGAGGCTGAGTTTAGTCTCATAGTAATGTACTACACAGCTGTTAATATAAAAAAGTCAATCGGTGGTATCAAATTGAAGACACAGATGTAAATCCACACACCAATGGACACCTGATTTTTGATAAAGAAGCCAGAAATATACATTGAAAAAAAAAGCATCTTCAACAAATGGTGCTGTTCTAACTGGATGTCAGCATGTAGAAGAATGCATATGAACCCATATCTATCACTCTGCACAAAACTCAAGTCCAAGTGGGTCAAAAACCTCAACATGAAACTCTGTAGTACAGCTTACAGTACTTGTACTTCTTAATTCTTTAATATGTGAATTCATCACATTACTCAATGAGTCCATGGGTCAAGCCCTGAGGTGGAAGTTCTACACTCTATCATCTAAGCCCATCAGCACCACTGGGGAGCATTTGTTCTCTAGATCTCCCTTCAAGACGATGCCACTCTGAGGCTGAGGTTAGTCCCACAGTGCTAAGGGCAACACAGTCCCAGACTGTGCCCAATGTTCTTGGGTCAGCCTATATGGAAACTGTACAGACAAAATGAAATATTCTTTAAGAGTCCTGACCCAGACAAATTGCAAACTTTTCAATATAAGGAAGATGAGTTTTATTTACTGGTATTTGTCTTTTGGGACAAAAGTAACATAGTCATGAAGTTTTACAACCAAAGAAGATAAATGGCAAGACGCGGTGAACAGCAGGTTCCCTGCAAAAGGAATCAACTGTGATACTCCTCATGACACATATCCTGTTTACTGAAGTTCAAGATGGAGCTTTCTTATAATGTTCCAGCTTTATTCTATGCATTTTATAATGATTAGAATAATGTTACTCTCTAATGAGTTCTGGTTCTTCATGAATTTTTAAAGGTTGTCACATAACTAGTAAAATCTCAGCATTAAAGTTGAGACAGCATCCCTCCACGTGGAATGAGCTCCCAAAGTCCATCTGGATGACAGGGATAATTTCTAATTCATTGCCTGAGACCCCAAAGGATGCTGAGGCCTCATCACTGACACCCATGGAGGAGGGCATAGGCCCTGACCTAGATCATATGACAGACTTTCCAGATCCCCCAACAAGGGCTTCACCCTCACTGGAGAGTGGAGTGGGGATTGGGGAAGAGGTTGGGAGAGGGTTGAAGGCGGGCAGGAGAGGAGGGGAGGGAGAGGGACCTAGGACTGATATGTGAAGCAAATTTGTTTCTAATTTAAATTAAATTTTTAAAAAATTAATTAAAATGAAAAAAGTATCTTCCCATCCTTTTTTTTTGTTTTTTGGTTTTTCAAGTCAGGGTTTCTCTGTATTGTTTTGGAGGCTGTCCTGGAACTTGCTCTGTAGACCAGGCTGGCCTCAAACTCACAGAGATCAGCCTGCCTCCGCCTCCCGAGCACTGGGATTAAAGGCGTGTGCTACTGCTGCTGGCTGGTCCTACACTCACGTACATGTAGGCAGCACTAGTTGTTCTTAAGGGTTATGGGAGGTGGAGGAAGAAGACAAAGTTTATAGGGTGCAGGAGGGAAGGGACCTGGTAGGATCGAGTGGGGAGGAGGTGGGTAACATCAACATACATTGTATACATGTAAGAAACACATTCTGAAAAACTGTGCCTCTGAAACAGCATGATGATACATGTCTGTCATCTCAGTATTCCAGAGGAAGAGGAAACAGATAATGCTAAGTCATCTTTGATTATACAGAAAGTTGAAGACAAGCCTGGGATAAATAAGACCCTGTCTCAAATAAAAAGAAAACAAAAGAAATAGGAGGGTTTTATTTTATTTTATTTTGGATCTTAACCCTCTGTCAGATGTGGAGTTGGTGAAAATCTTTCCCATTCTGTGGGCTGCCACTTTGACCTATTGATAGTGTCTTTTGCCTTATAGAAACTTTTCCATTCCATGAGGTCCCATTTATTAATTATTGATTTGAGATTGGTGTTCTGTTCAGGAAGTTGTCTCCTATGCCACTGTGTTCAAAACTATTTCCCATTTTCTCTTATATCACGTTCAGTGTTTCTGTTTTTATCCTCAGGTCTTTGATCCACTTGGATTTGAGTTTGGTGCAGGGTGATAGGGTTTATATGCATTCTTCTACAAGATGACATCCAATTACACCAGCACAATTTGTTGAAGATGCTTTCCATTTTAATGGTTTTTTTATGAAAAATCTTTTTTTCTGGCTTCCTTATCAAAAATCAGGTGTCCATAGGTGTGTGGATTTATGTCTGGATCTTCAAATAGATTCCATTGATTAACATGTCAGTTTTTGTGTCAATTCTAACTTTGTAGTATGGCTTGAAATTAGGGATGGTAATACCTCTAGAGAGAAGAATTAAAAAAAAAAACAATAACTTAGTAATGGAAACAGTACTTAGTAGTATTTTAAACATAACTGTGCTAAATCATCTTTCCTGATTAAAAAAAGCAACTTTTGTAACCAAAATATAAATAAATAAATAAGGTGGAAAGAGAGAGAGTAGGGGAGAGGAGGGAAAAGGAGGGGAGGGAAAGAGATGGAGGGGGAGAGAAATAGAGAAATAACTGTCTGTGTGCAGTTATTAAACACTGACTTTACTGCTTTCCCCCTTTAAGTTCTGACCCCTGAGAACAAAGTAAGTGCTATTGTAATCATCAGATATTGTCACTCCAAATCACCATCCTTCGAGCATAACAAGTTGAGTTTTCAAGAACTAAATCTACTGATGCTAATTCTGTAGACCCAGTTTCATCTCCTTCATGGAAAAATGAATGACGGCATCAGTTATTGGACTAGTGTTATAATTTTATTTTATATGAAGTGATATCTAGAAGACCTGACTTGTCTGATTCACACATCTGCAGTCTGAACAAAAAGCCTGGAGGGTGGGCAGAACAGCTCACCTCTGCAGGCACAGCTAAGCCTAGGCCATGAAAAAGAAGCAAAGACTAGGAAGGATGTTGATGTAGGGAATTCAGAAAGGGAATTATTAGAGAGATAAGAGGAATGGTTGTGCCTAAAAATAGACCTTTCAAAGGACTTGAAGGACCTTCTGGTCCCACACTTCCTGGAGTATGTTTACCAATCATGAGTCACAGGATGTGGAAGAGTGCTGCACACTAGGAAAAAAAATGTCCCAATACCCAAACAACTTTGAAATTTTTTCATTTTGATCGCATTACCACAGGTTAGTTAGTTGGTTTATTTGTTTTGTTTGTAATCCAAGGTTTTTAAATGTACTTACTCTCCAGGACAGAAAGAAAAATGTTCAATGTTTTCCAAAGGTACTGACCATGAACTTTTCCACAGAACATATACAAGCTTAAAAGAATCTGGCTTCCTATGCCTTCAGATACAGCTCAGTTGGTAGAGGTCATTTTTCACATGTCTGGAGCCCTAGGGTCAAGGCCTGGAACCGCAGAGACTGGAGGTGATCATAAACATGTATAGTATGTAGTTTCAGCATTTAGGAGGTACAGGCATGAAGGTCACAAGTTCAAAATGGTCCTAGGTCTCACATTCATGTACACATATGACTCATGTCAGACTTGACAAGTCTGAGAACAACATGGGCTATATAAAACTTTGTCACAAAGATAAAAACAAAGAACTTAAATTCAGAATCAGGCCGAATAAACCTAAATTGGGAATCGGCCATCAGGTCACTCCCTTTCCGTTGTCATGGAAGTAATAGGATCCAGATGTTATTGGCAGTTTAAGACTGGGAACTCAGGACTGCCTTCTCAAACCTGTTTCCTTTAGCATCCTCCTTGCCATGCCTATGTAATACTTTCAACTCATAAATGACAAGGTACACTGTGTTAGGACAGTGAAAGGTCTGGAAAGTCTACGAGAATCACTCACATGTTGATGGCAAGATGGCCACCTACTGTGTGGTGCTAGGGTGAGCATTTGGGCTTTGGCTTTTCATTTAATTGCATCAGAGATCTGTATGGAGAAAATTAGAAGCCTCAAGATTGCCCAGTGTTGCCAGGTGGTGGTGTCACACACATTTAATGCCAGCACTCAGGAGGCAAAGGCAAATGAATCTCTGTGAGTTGGAGGCCAGCATGATCTACAATGTGAGTTCCAGGACAGCCAGAGTTGTTATGCAGAGAAACCCTGTCCCATCATCATCATCATCATAATGATAATGATAATAATAATAATAGGGATTGCCCAGGGTCAGCAAAGAAAAGGGTAGGAAAGCAGGAGTTGGGCGATTTAAATTCTATCAAGAATAAAAGTAACACAAACACAGAACTGACTCTCATGCTCAGGACTCAGTAAAGATTAGAGGGCAAATGATGAGTGACATGAGACTTGAATTTTAGGAAGAAGCATCAGAAGCATGGCAGAGTGTTGCACAGGTGTGGCTGAGCTCCTAGAATTTATGATATGAGACTTTGCCTCTTCAGGGTCTTGTGTTGCTTCATGGCCAGGCTCCTCCTCTTCTTAAACTATACCGGGAGTCTCATCAAGACTTCTACTGACCCTTTTAAAATAAAGTCAAATTCAAGAAAGTAGAAGTAGAAAAATGTCTCCCAGAACAAGAGATATCAAGTGCTTCTTGCCATAAATTTTTAACATAAAAAGGCTAATGTTAGCCAGGTAGTGATGGTCCACGCCTTTAATCCCAGCACTCAGAAGGCAGAGGCAGGCAAATCTCTGAGTTTGAGACCAGTCTGGTCTACAAGAGCTAGTTCCAGGATAGCCTCCAAAGCCACAGAGAAACCCTGCCTTGAAAAATCCCCCATAAAAAGGCTAATGTTTTATTTAAATCAAAATTAATCATGATTACTAAATCAGTATTCCTTCTCCATTTTTTCTCTCTAGTCAGAAATGAGGGATAGGGTTTTCTGAACTTCTAAGTAAGATTGCTGAGCTTCAATGGGTGTGTCAACAAGGCAGCTTTCATGACATAACAATTTATTGCAAAGATGACACCAAGAACATTCTTAAAGGATAGAATTTGAGTATGTCAGACCCTAATATAAAATTTATGGTTAATTACAAATCAATGTTTCATCTTATATGAGATGACTTAGACCCTCAGAATACAAAGTTTAAAACTGTTTTTCTTCATACAAGTACATGGACATTTATGTCCCTTGCTTGCTGCCTGCTTCATATATCCGGTGCTGATAGACCATAGATATTTAGTGAATGATGACTAAACAAGCAGGCTTGGGTTACTCCAAGTGTGATGAGCTTCCAGGACCCATATGGCTTTGCATCCTTCTATCAGGTATCCCCTGAAGGTTAGTATGTTCCTTTGCTGTGGGTGGCAGAACAAAGCACCACTGGCTGGGTAATTGAATAACAGGAACTTGTCCGTCATATCCCGGTTGCTGAAGGCCAAGATCAAGATGCAGCAGGTAGATTCCTTCTCAGCTGGTAGATTCTCTCCTTAGCTGGTGTGATGGCTGATGTTGCCAAGTTGACTGGAAGAGATGAATATGACTGGTGAGATGCATGTCTAATGAGTCACATGGGATAAAGGCTGAAGAAGAAAGATGAATGTGAGCAGCACAATCCAGTGGACTGGGAAGGTAAAATCCAGAACACTACACAAGTTCCTTTGCTTCCTGAGCATTTGTATCTATTCCTGCTGCCATTGTCTGCTGTCAGACTTTTCTTCCACCTTTCTATATGATCTTATTGCCAGCACCTCTCCTGGAAGTTTCTAGTCTTTCAGCATGGTATTGAGACTACCAAGGACCCAGCTTCATGGACTATGAACCATTAGGTTCTCTGCCTTTCCAAAGTACTAACAGCAATTGTAAGCCAGTCCAAAAAATCCTGGTACATTGTGTCCTCTCACTGTGCTCTCACGTGGTTTTGCCCTGTGTGCATCTGTGCCATAATCCCTTTTTCTTATAAAGACACCAAACTGCATTAAAACCTACCCTAGTGACTTCAGTTTTAGTTAACCACCTTCAAGTTATGACATAGCTGTGTTTATGTTGGGATGCCTTGTGTGAAGTCTTTCTCTTGCATGAATCAAAGCTGAGGAAATAAATCCTTGAAGGATTGACATACAACAAGATACTACTTTGTCATCATAAGCAAGGATTCCATTTAGGGTGTCATCCACAGCCCATGCCATGATGACTATCCAGACAACCATGAGTTTGAATTTTGGTTTCTATTTTTATGTCAACCCAGCAAGAGAATCATCTTCTGTGAAGTGACATGGCAGCCTATGCTGAGAGTTACCATGGGTGGTATCTCTGAGTACACATATCATCCTCCCCAGAACAACAGTATGAGAAGGGTTCAATCTTCTCCATATCTGATAACTCTTACTTCCACACATACATATTCCATCAAGTACAGAACTTTGAGTCTTTCAAAAAGATCAAGTTTTGCTTTTCATATTCTCACAAAAGCCCTGTGAGGAAGAAAGCACTGATCATATCACCACTTAGTGATCACAATATAAGAATAAGAAAAACTGGGCTTCAGGGACCAGAACTAAAATGACCTATCAAATTGAGAGCACATAGACTACTGGGTGATCAATGCCAGCTTTGTGTGGTATGGTAATGGCAATGTGTTTACATGGGGACATAATTCTGAATGCATTTGTCCTGAAGCCCTATGGGGGTGATGTGTCCCAGTATCCATAACATCCTTCCTTTACTTTCAGATGCTTCAGCAAAATAATATGGTAATATGTTAGTGACTAATGAAAGTAATTGGTAGCTACCTATTGGTTTCCAGTGTCTCATTTCTCTTTTTATTCTTGAACATTTTCATAATAGAAGAAAGAAGTCATTTATCACTACTGTTTGGCACACACCCTAATTCCTAGAATATTAATTATAGAAGCAAACTGAGATCTACTGTAGCTAATTGTGCTTGTTGGGGTGGCAAGCAGGGAAGAGCAGTCATCTCAGTCTCTGTATTCTTAATCCGTCATGCAGGAATTTCAAACAGTTCTATCTGAGTCTGTTACACAGTGTCTCCTTGCCTCATTAGTCTTAAACAGTGGCAGCCAAAGCCTTGAAGAAGAACCAGCTTGAAGCCAGACAAAGGCATGCCCTTGAGAATGACATTTTAGAAAGACTTCAGAAGGTGTGCCAAGGCAAACAGTGCCATCCAGGAGAGTGACTGCTATCAGCCTTGCCCTCTGCCTGAGCCTGTGCTTTGTCTTCTTGTTTTATTTGTTTTTTGAGAATTTCATACATGAGTATAATATTTGTATTATTTCCTCCCCTCCCTCTCCTCACTCCAACTCCTCCCATAGGCCCGTATTCCCTCTCAGATTCATAACCCTTTCTTCTATAATTACTGTCTTACATATACACAACTTGAAGGGATTTTTCCTTTGTCTGACACTGGGGTTTTTGTTAGATGGTCTGTGGCTCTTAGAGGGAGCACAATCACCTCATATGAACTTCATTTAAACTATAATTTTATTTTTACCTTCAGATTCCCCCCTTGCAAATACCGGATGTCCATGGCACAGTCTCACCAGACAATGTTACAAGCTTCTTCTCCTGACTAGGCATGTCTTGGGCACTTAAACACTGAGACTGGTCCCTTGATTTCGTTCCCTACTTCCTGCTAGCTTTCATCAATTCAACTTTGTTAACTGGACCATACAAAGATCTGACAAGAAAATTCCATACATACATGCTAAAGGTAATTAATTTTGTGGATAGTTAAAAGTTAACATTCCAAAATCCATCTAAAGATTCAATCCAATCCCCATCAAAATTCCAGTGTAATTCTTCACAGGAATTAATTAAATTTTACATGAAAACAAAAAACACAGGATAGAAAAAAAATGGTCCTGAACAACAACAAAAACTGCTGGAGATATCACCATGCCAGATTTCAAGTTATACTACAGCACTATAGTAATAAAAACAGAATGATACTGGCATAACAACATATATATTAATGAAAGCCCACACTCATACATCCACCTGATGAAATAAAGGGTCCAAAAATACACACTGTAGAAAGTAAAGCATCTTTTTAAAACATTGCTAGTCCAACTGGTCAACCACATGAAGAAATGAAACTGATCCTTATCCTTCACCCTGCACACAACTCAATTCCAAACACATCAACAACTTCAACATAAGATGCGATGCCTGAATCTGACCCAGGAGAAAGCAGAGAATATATCTGAATTTACTAGCAAAGTAAAAGACTTTCTGAACAAAACGTCACTAATGTAGCCATTAAGACCAACAGATGAATGAGACATCATGGAACTAAAAAGTTTCTGTACAGAAAAGAACACATTGTTTGAATGAAGAGGCAGCATATAGAATGGAGGTAAAAAAAATCTTTACCAGCTATTCGCTTGATAGAGGTTAGTATCCATACTATACAAAGAATGCAAAAGCTATCCAATAGAAACAAACAAAAGTGAGAGCTAGAACTAAACAGAGTTCTCAAGAGAGGAAAGACAGATGGCTGAGAAATTTTCTTAATGGTCAACATTGTTAGTCACCAGGGAAATGCAAATCAAACCAATGTTGAGATTTCATCTAACTCTAGTGAGAATTGGCTAAGATATTTTTAAAAAAGAAAGAAAAGAGGAGAGGAGAGGAGAGGAGAGGAGAGGAGAGGAGAGGAGAGAAGAGAAGAGAAGAGAAGAGAAGAGAAGAGAAGAGAAGAGAAGAGAAGAGAAGAGAAGAGAAGAGAAGAGAAGAGAAGAGAAAAAAGCAACAAATTCTGGTATGGGTGTAGGGAATGTGGAATACTTACTCATCTTTTGTAGGAGTTCAAACTGGTGAAGCCATTATAGAAATCAGTATAGATGTTCCTAAAAAAACCCTAGAAATATATATTATATATACCACATTATTCAGCTACAGAGATGCCCATCCACATTCATTGCTACTCTATTCACAACATCCAAGAAACAGAAACAGCCTAGATGTCCATCAATTGATGAATGGACAATGAAAATGTGATATATTTATACAATAGAATATTATTCAGTCACTGAGAAGCACCAAATTATGAAATTTTTAGGTAAATGGATGGATCTAAAAATCATCTTTCTGAGTGGAGTAACTCAGACACACAAAAAAAAAAAACAAATGCCCCATGCTATCTCTCATTTGTGGGTATTAGCTTTGAATCTAAAGATATGTGCATTTCATCTGGAACGCCTGTAGAGGTCAGGAAATTAGTAAAGGCTATCAAGGGAGAGGTGACAGAACACTGTGATGTGCATGGGAAAGGGGGAATAAGGAACAGTGCGGGCTAAATTAGCATAAGGGGTGGAGAGCAGGGTAGAGGAGGGAATTCAAGGAGGGATAAATAACACCTAAAGATCTTTCGAAAAGTTATATGGAAATCCACTACTATAGAAGCTTCATAAAATATATACACACACATACGTAAAAAAGTTAAAATGGAGTTATCCTCTAACAGGGTGATGATGCCCTTACAAGGCATCACACAAATAAGAAGCTCTGTGCCAGGTTGGGTTACTTCTTTGGAAGTCACTGGTCAGTGAAATCCTACAGATGCCTAAATACTGCAGGCTACTGTTGATGATCTTGATTACCCTCCAGAAATTGGGGGCTAAGACCCTGCTGTTGAAATCAACACATACTTGAGTTATAGAACATGGAAAAACTAAGCTGCTACTAACATGAACATTTAATCCCTATTGATTAACTTTCATAGTGGGAAGGTGCTATGTGTGATGTCAGAGAAGAAATGTAATATCAATCTTATCTGGTTGTGAATCCTGATAAAATAGTAACTGGCCCAGCAAGACCTGCCACTGGTGCATATAGTAGCACAAACATTACAGGAGTAATCAGTCCCTTTATGATTGTTGTAAGGCCTGTTCCACAAGTTGAAACACATACCTGGCACTACTATTAGGGAATAAATCTGTGGCTAGACAGCTGGTCATAGACTCTAAAGGATAACCAACTACAAACACTCAGTTAAATGGGCATAGTGTTAAACCAACTCCTAATGACTTATCATATACCCATACTAAACCCTCATCATAGAAGCTTCTTATTGTGGTAAATGACAATTAACACAGACACCCACAACCGGCCAAGTGTAGAGAATAATAGACTGATAAGTGCTCAGCCTTAAATATGATGTCTATAACACACTCCTTCCTCCAAGGCCCATGGATCATTGTAGAAGAGAGGGTGGAAAGAGCGTAAACACCAGAGGTAGTAGATGACTACAGGGAAAGTGTTTTTCAACACAGGAAGGTGTTGCACCTATGAATTCTCAGTGGTTATAATAGCATGTGCAAGACCCATGCAAGTTCAAGCCAAACAAAATCTCAACATGGATGGGGAAAGTGGGTATTATGTCCCAACCTTGGTGGAGGAGCTTTTACCTATCGATGGGTTCTGGGAAGTGGGGATTCAGTTTTCTTAAAGAGTATGGCATGGTAGACTGAACACGCTCCAGTGGATGGCCATACAACCAAGAGTACGGAGGCAGCACAAATTGTTCTTGGTAAGCTGGGTTTTCTTAAGGGTACAGAGATGGGTGCGTAGAGAAGAGAAGTGGATCTGAGAGGCGTTAGGGGAAGGGAGAGGGGTGGATATGAGCAAAATACATTGAACTAAACACTCAAAGAACTAATAGAAAAATAATCAACATTCGCTGGATATTGCAGTCATCGACACAGGTCCATTTTGATAAGACATTAATGAATTATTCTAAACCAGCATGATCAATGGATACAGGGTGTGAATCTGAGTAGAGTACTCAATAGAGTACACATGTTTGCAGCTGTGTTTGTGCATGTGTGGATGAAGGACTGCACTGTTCTTTCATAAGGCTTGCACTTTTCCCTACTTGAACTACATTGATCTGACAGGAATAGTAAGCAGAAACCACCAGGATCAGGTATGTGTTGCTTACTTGTGGCATGGTGACCAAAAAGCTTTCCATTGCTGCCTTGTTCAGCTACTTTAAAATTAAAACTGCACATGCGAACACATATGCCATTTATTTTTAAATGTTCATTTAAATAAAAACATTGGATGACAGGGTTCAATTCATGGAATGGGACTAGGTCCATGTTACAGTCTATGTAAGATACTTGGACCCTCAGAATACTAAGTTTAAAGTTGTGTTTCCCTCAGGCAAGCACATGAGCATTTATGCCCCTGGTGCCCATTGCATGTACCCAGTATTGATAAAACATAGCTATTTGGTGAATGATGGCTAAATCTGCAAGCTTGCTTTTCCCCAAGTGTGGTGAGCTTCCAGGATCCATATGGCCCTCCTATCCTCCTGTCAGGGAGCCCATGTTGGGCAGTATGATCCATTGCTGATGGTGACATAACAAGGTATCACAGTAGGGGTAGTTTAAATGATAGAAACTTATTCACCATATCCTGGTTGAAGAAGTCAAGATCAAGGTGGATTCCTCCTCAGGCTTCTCTCAGGCTTATGGATGGCATCCTTCCCTTGAGTGCTCACATGGTCATCCTTGAGTGTTGTCTGTCCTGAGCTCCTCTTCCCTTAAGTGTATCAGTTACATTGGCTTAGGGATAACTCTGGTGAACTCCCTCTTTACTTCATCATCTCTTTGAAGGTCCTAGTTCCAAATGCATTTGCATTCTGAGAAGTTGGGACTTCAGTGAATGAATTTGAAGAATATGATTAAGAACATCGAAACCCATTGGTCCTTTAGAAGTCTATCAAGGTACACAAGCTCTGAGTTCCCATATGAAAGTCTAGGCTACCGGCTGTTCCAACAGAGCCATTCTCAAGTCGTAACAGTAGTGATGAAAAAAGAGAAATAGAACAGAGATACAGTTGCAACAGAGCACATGAGTCAAGCTCTGCTGTTCTTAGCAGAGAGCTCATGTGCTGAAGGACTAGCGTTCGGTGCAAACTGTGAGCTTCTGGGCTCACATCTCCACAGGGCCTTAAGCACGTCTTCACTTACACAGAGAGCTGGCGGCAAGCTCTCCCCATGACTAAAAATAACCTCTAAATTTTTATTACATTTGTTTCTTTGCTTGGTGTGTTTCTAGATCTTAATTCATCATTGAAGGAAGTCAGGGCAGGAACTTACAAAGGAAATGAAGCAAAAATCCTAAGAAATGCTGCTTACTGGCTCACTCACTGGGTCATGCTCAGCCAGCTTTCCTATACAGCCCATGTTCACCTTACTAGAGACAATGGAACCCACTGTGTGCTGGGTCCTCCCCATATCAATTATCAATCAAGACAATCTCTCCCAGACATGGCCACTGCCCAATCTGATTGAGGTAATTTGTAATTTTTTTTTGCTGAGTGTCACTCTTTTTTTCTTTTTTTTATCAATTTATTTTTTACATTCCAGTTCCCCTCCCTCCTTTCCTCTCTCCACTCCGCCCTCCTCCCATCTGCTCCATGGAGAGGGTAAGACCTCCCATAGGAAGTCTACTAAGTCTGTCCCATCATCTAGTTGAGGCAGGACCAAGGCACCTCTTCACCCCCACTCCCCTGTCTCTAGGCTGAACAAGGTGTCTATATGGATAGAATAGGCTCCACTAAATCAGTTTGTGCATTAGTGTTTGGTCTTGGACCCACTACCAATGGTTTCGTATATTGTCCCAGTCACACCATTGTCACCTATATTAAGGGAGTCTAGTTTGGTCTTATGCAGGTTCCACATCTGTCAGACCTGAGTCAATGATCCCTCACTAGCTCATGTCAGCTGATTCTGTGGGTTTCCCCATCATGGTCTCAACTCCTTTGTTCATATTATCGCTCCTCCCTCACTTTGATTGTACACCAGGAGCTGGGCCCATTGGTTAGTTGTGGATTTCTGCATCTGCTTCCATCTGCTTCTAGAAGAGGGTTCAAGCTTCTCTAGGGTTGTGGATTATAGGCTGGGTATCTTTTGCTGTGTGTCTGGTATCCGCTTATGAGTGAGTACATATTCTATTTGTCTCTCTGGTTCTGGGTTACTGATTGAGGTAATTTTTCAACTGAGGCTGCCTCTTCTCAGGTGACTCGAGGTTGTGTCACACTGACAATAATAATAAACCAGCATCTTGTATGTATGCGGGAAGTAGAGTGAATACGTATGCCAGTCAGGGACAATTTAGGGGAGCTGATTACTTTATTCTACCATGTAGGTTCCAGGGATTGAACTCAGATCATCAGGCTTGGAAGCAAGTTCCTTTACCTGCTGAGAATCTTGACAACCCCAGAAATCTCAATTCTTTCATTTCCCCTAAAGCTGCCTCACTCTGCAAATTTCTCTATCTTTATGCCTTAGTCAGCTCAGCTGTCACATCAAAGTATCCTAGGCCAATCAGTTTATAAACAAGACATTTGTTTTCTTGGGATCCACGATTAAAGTATTGAGGATTCTCCTTGGGTTCTCCCCTTGTTGGTTCTTCCATGACACAGAAGAAGCTCTAGTGTCTCTTCCGCATTAAAGATCACCATTAATCAGGTGATCCATACTGTGATCATATGCCCCAATCTCTGAATATAGTCACCATGGGGATGAGAATGTCAGTACTAGAAGTGAGAGAAAGCACACAATACTTGTCTTTCAGTCTGATTCTCTCAATCACTATGTGATTTCCAGTTCCATCCATTTTCCTGTGAAAACAAAATTTCAATCTTCCTTGTGGCTGAATACAACTCTATGGTATATACACCATATTTCATTTATTCCTCTGTTGATGAGCACCTCACCTTGTGCTAGACCTTAACTGCTGTGAGGAGTGCTGCAATAAACACAGATGTGCACAAGTCTCTCGAGTGAGTTGACTGAACCTTTGTGCAATATGTCCAGAAGTCGTTCTGAACTTAATTTTTTTTAGAAATATCCACACTTACTGCCATAGTGGCTACACTAGTTTATTTCCACCAGCAATGGATAATAGTTCCTTTCCCCCTACATCCTTGTCAGCATTTGTTGTTTCTTTTCTTGATGATGGCCATTCTGTCTGGAATAAAATAAAATCTCAGTGTAGTTTTTGTATTGCAATTCCCTGACAGTGAAATTTGGTGAATGTGTTTTTGTATTTATTGGCCATTTATAGTCCTCATTTGAAAAATATCTGTTTAGCCCATTTGCCCATTCATTGACTGGACTGATTATTATTTAAACTTTTTAGTTCTTTGTATACTCTGGATATTAATCCTATGTTGGATGAGTAGTTGGAAAACATTTTCTCTCAGTTTCTAGTGTGTCTCTTAATTCTTGCTTTGGCTTTGGGGGGTTTGATTTTTTTGTTTGCTGTGCTAATTCTTTTTGATTTTTGAAATCTACCTGCCTATGTCTATATACAACATTTTTCTTACATTTTTCCAAAGAAGGCACTAAGTTTCGGGTCTTTCATCTGGGTCATAATCCATTTTTATTTGATTTTTGTATAGGGTGAAAGATAGGGATCTAGTTTCAGTCCTTTGACATATGGATACCTAGTTTTCCCATCATCACTTGTTAAAGAGGCCATGCTTCTTTCCAGTGTATGTTTAGGTACCTTTCCCAAGAATAATATGGCTATGTCTATGTGGGACTGTTTCTGGGTCTTCTATTTTACTTCATTGGCCTATGTGTTTGGTTTTGTGCATGTGAAGTACTGGTTTTGTTATTATGGCTCTGAGATATAATTTGAAATCAAGTACTAAGATTTATCTAACATTACTGTTTCTGAATAGAATCACTTTGACTCTATGAGGTCTTCTGTGCTTTCATATTAATTTTAGGAATGTTTTGTTTCTGTAAATGATGTCATTGAAATTTTGATGATGATTCCATTGTATCAGTATGTTCCTTTTAGTGATGTAGCCATTTTAACAATATCAGTTGTGCAAATTCAGGGACATGGGAGGTTCTCCATCTTCTAGTGTCTTCTTCAGATTCTTTAGTGATTTACGGTTTTCATTGCTTAGCCCTGAAGTATACGATAATCTCTATATGGTGATCTTCTGCCTTTACCTACACTGTAGTACTTCACTCTTCATCCAGATGACAGCCTTCCTTCTTTAGTACTTTGTTACCACTCTGATTTTAGGAAGTTCTGGAAGGATTATCAGGCCCCACAGGAACTACCTTCAGTAGATGCTTATGTAAACCCCACACCTAGAATGAGGAGTTTTTAAGGCTGTTTTGCTTCAGGATTTGAGCTCCTGAAAATGAAGATTGCACTTCTTTAGACAGAGCGAACAATTTGTTGATACTTACTTATATAAACTCTTGAGAGTTGTACATTGGACTGTCTTCTATCCTTGAAGATACCACAATGTCCTAGTTAGCGCTGTGACATCAACACTTCCTTGCTCTCCCTGCACTACTCCATGTCAAGACAGACCCAAGATGAGCTCTATCACCTAGACTCTTGTGAGTGTGGCTTTTGGCCCAGTTTGTTGGGAGATGCAAGTAATACCTACATTGCTAGATCTCATTATAACCAGACAACCTGAATGACCATCCCCATCCCTACTTCTCCCAGATCTGCTGGGCCTGTATAACAGTCCTTTTGTTGCTGCTCTCTGGGTGTCTCAGCTTCATGAGTTTGCCTCCTAAATCACAGTCAAGCTCCTAACCCCACACCATAGGTGATCCTCAATTTGATACAACTTCATTTGCATTCTGGTTTTGCCCAAACCTTAATTGCACCTTGTATTATAAGGAAGAAGTTCATCAAATTGTGTTCCAATCAATAGACAATGTGCCTCTTCATCCCAAATAAGTCAGAATTCCCACATTTTAAAGAGTTGGCAAGTGGCTGGAGGTCTCATTATCTGAAACAGACAGAGAATGAAGACACTTGTCATAGGTGTGATTGATACCTTCACTGTCCTGACTCGGACACTCACAGTCTTCAGTGTGATCCCTTTTCATAAGTCATGACTCGATGTCAGTTGATGCTGGGTATGCTACAAAACACCCAGGAAAACTCACATTGTGGTGGCAAATTTAGCCACCCAGGCTACTTGCCTGCCTCCATAACCTACTCCTGGGTTAGCTACCCAAAGGTTCTCCCTTTACTGGCATGTCCACAAGACCCCATCCCTGAAAGGACATTACATCTTACGGAATGGCAGATAGAACATATCAGACAATGAGGCTGAGCCCCTCCAGTGATTTGCGAAAAGAGGCCTATGAGAAGCCTCTCCTCCCAATTCAGCAACATTCTTTTAAACATCAAGTGACCCTATAACATGGTAGTAAAGATGCCACTACCTCTTTGCTAGAATAGTCTTCTGAAGGGGAGGCAGTCCTAGTCTCTATGATAGGAAAAGAGATTTTGACCTAAAGCTACATGGTTCATTCAGGTCCATGCTTTTCCTGTGAGCTTTAATCAAATCCTCCCAGACTTTCCTAAATCCAAATGCCCCAAACAGGGTCAAGCAATGGGGGAACATGTGCTATTTACCCCAGCCTGTGGCTGAGGACTTTCCAAGCACCTATAGTATGTTCCCATCAGAAGATTCATCGACCATCAAAGGGCTCAGAGCCGGCTAGCTTCATCAGAGCTGGCAGGACACTAGAAAACACTCTGGCAGCAGCACAAGCCTTCACATGAGACCAAACAAAAATGCAGGTTGTGAAAGATGCTCCTGGGCTGGCGGAATTCCCCTCATTAGCAGGAAGTCAGGCTACTCCATCCAGAGCACGCCTCTCTCTGCATGCCTGGACTCTACTCTTGCTGTCAACAGGCTTGCTCCTGACAAGACAGCATCACCTAGTGGAGGAGTGCCAGGAGGACTCAGGATACCTGCATCCCTGAATTCCTGGGGTCTTGGCCCTTAGCTAAAAATGGAGATAATATGTCATCACTCCTCACTTCTTAAGCATTATAAAGACAAGTTCATCCAGGAAGGACTTCTCATTTCTCAGCAGACCATAAAGGTAGCATGAGTCAAGCTGCAGTTAGACGTTCTCTCTCATGTTGCTATTCAAGCTAACTGTGCAATTAAAGCTTCAGGTGGGCCAGAGGGTAGGGAGGGGAAAACTTTGGGCTTCTGTGCACCCCCTGCCTTCCAGCAGTCTCTCTGCCCCAGGGACTCTCATGATGTTACCAAACATCATCACTGTTTCCAAAAACACTATGGGAAACCCTGTATGTGCCTAATGCTTGGAAGCTGAGGGCTACTTCTCAGGTCTGTGAGAATCTTCCAGCATATTCTCCCAGGGCTATCATTCCTCCCTAGTAAACCTTTCCTTAGAAGATTATCTGGACTTACATAAAACAACAGCTCAAGAATCTAGATAAGTAAAAGATGGAAGAACATTTATAACTGACCAGAGAGAGTGAGGGCAGTGTTCTGGCAGGCATATTTCTAACTATAACTCCTTTGGGTTTGACATCAGCTCAGGCTTTGCACTGACAGACAGGGATGTATCCAGATTCACCCAGCAGAAGCTCAGTGCACACTGAGCTACCTTCTGCAAGACTAGACCTTAGTAAGATACTACTCTGTTTTTAGTTAGTTTTATGCTGCCATGAGACTCTTTCTACTCTGGAGTTTTAATAAAAGTTTTTTTCAGTGATAATTCTTTTTAATTATTATATTTTTCTCAATATATTTTTATTTAAATTAGAAACATGCTTGCTTCACATGTCGATTCCAGCTCCCTCTCCCAGTCCCTTTATGATTGCTGTAAGGCCTGTTCCACAAGTTGAAACACATACCTGGCACTACTATTAGGGAATAAATCTGTGGCTAGACAGCTGGTCATAGACTCTAAAGGATAACCAACTACAAACACTCAGTTAAATGGGCATAGTGTTAAACCAACTCCTAATGACTTATCATCATACCCATACTAAACCCTCATCATAGAAGCTTCTTATTGTGGTAAATGACAATTAACACAGACACCCACAACCGGCCAAGTGTAGAGAATAATAGACTGATAAGTGCTCAGCCTTAAATATGATGTCTATAACACACTCCTTCCTCCAAGGCCCATGGATCATTGTAGAAGAGAGGGTGGAAAGAGTGTAAACACCAGAGGTAGTAGATGACTACAGGGAAAGTGTTTTTCAACACAGGAAGGTGTTGCACCTATGAATTCTCAGTGGTTATAATAGCATGTGCAAGACCCATGCAAGTTCAAGCCAAACAAAATCTCAACATGGATGGGGAAAGTGGGTATTATGTCCCAACCTTGGTGGAGGAGCTTTTACCTATCGATGGGTTCTGGGAAGTGGGGATTCAGTTTTCTTAAAGAGTATGGCATGGTAGACTGAACACGCTCCAGTGGATGGCCATACAACCAAGAGTACGGAGGCAGCACAAATTGTTCTTGGTAAGCTGGGTTTTCTTAAGGGTACAGAGATGGGTGCGTAGAGAAGAGAAGTGGATCTGAGAGGCGTTAGGGGAAGGGAGAGGGGTGGATATGAGCAAAATACATTGAACTAAACACTCAAAGAACTAATAGAAAAATAATCAACATCCGCTGGATATTGCAGTCATCGACACAGGTCCATTTTGATAAGACACTAATGAATTATTCTAAACCAGCATGATCAATGGATACAGGGTGTGAATCTGAGTAGAGTACTCAATAGAGTACACATGTTTGCAGCTGTGTTTGTGCATGTGTGGATGAAGGACTGCACTGTTCTTTCATAAGGCTTGCACTTTTCCCTACTTGAACTACATTGATCTGACAGGAATAGTAAGCAGAAACCACCAGGATCAGGTATGTGTTGCTTACTTGTGGCATGGTGACCAAAAAGCTTTCCATTGCTGCCTTGTTCAGCTACTTTAAAATTAAAACCGCACATGTGAACACATATGCCATTTATTTTTAAATGTTCATTTAAATAAAAACAATGGATGACAGGGTTCAATTCATGGAATGGGACTAGGTCCATGTTACAGTCTATGTGAGATACTTGGACCCTCAGAATACTAAGTTTAAAGTTGTGTTTCCCTCAGACAAGCACATGAGCATTTATGCCCCTGGTGCCCATTGCATGTACCCAGTGTTGATAAAACATAGCTATTTGGTGAATGATGGCTAAATCTGCAAGCTTGCTTTTCCCCAAGTGTGGTGAGCTTCCAGGATCCATATGGCCCTCCTATCCTCCTGTCAGGGAGCCCATGTTGGGCAGTATGATACTTTGCTGATGGTGACATAACAAGGTATCACAGTATGGGTGGTTTAAATGATAGAAACGTATTCACCATATCCTGGTTGAAGAAGTCAAGATCAAGGTGGATTCCTCCTCAGGCTTCTCTCGGGCTTATGGATGACATCCTTCCCTTGAGTGCTCACATGGTCATCCTTGAGTGTTGTCTGTCCTGAGCTCCTCTTCCCTTAAGTGTATCAATTACATTGGCTTAGCAATAACTCTAGTGAATCCCCTCTACTTCATCTAAATCTCCTCATGAGATTTTAAAAAGCATTTTTATTTGTATTTTTCAAATAAAATTTATCCTAATGTAACCTTCAAAATCTTCCCAAAATATGTTTTCATACAGGTATGGTGTAATGAGAGATCCTATCAGCCGTACCTGTGGCATTGAGCACGCCCAAAGGGTGCGTACATGAGCATGTAGTATTTGGTCTGGGGTCCAGGACAGGCTTGCTCTCTCTTGGTTCTGGTCGGGTCACAGAGAGGAGCTGGATGTGGATCCTTGGAGCTGGAACTTGTGGGCCATCAGTTTCTCATGTAAGGGACTTCTCCACAAATAAAATGAACATCTATTTATCTTAGTCCCATGTATCTTAATCTGTACCGATACATCATGGCCAATTTTTAAACAATTATTTCATTTCAGGATATCCCAGATTACCAAATTACTGTCTCCATGTCATTCTGCCTGCTGGTTCAGTTTGGTCTTATGAGGTGATATCAAAACTAACTAGGAGTGTGGAAGATTGATGGGGGATTGCAGTCATGCATCATGGTACCTTCTGAGGGACTAGGGAGAAAGGGTTGAATGCCCTTGATAGTCTCTACCATGAGGTGGGAATGAGGTGGCCCTAGGCATCTTATTTATTTGCAGTGGGCCCTTTACAGATTTAGCTGTTGGAATGTGGTCTCTGATGGAAAACAAACAGCTTCCCCAGGCACAAGGCTGGAGAGTACTTACTGCCTACACCCTTGGAAAGAGTAGACAATGTACCCTTCAACAGTTGGTTGGCACCCAAGGTGCACAGACCCACCTCTCCATGCTGGCCCAGGTGCTCCTTTGCTTCCTGAAAAGTCTCGGGACAGGGAGACCTGGAGATAGGCTTACCTCAGGGGACTTAGGAAGCTACTGACAGCCAATTTCTTTCTCCTCCACAGTCCACACAGATACCCCATGCTGTTATCACAGTAGCAGGTTTATATGACTTACAATAGTATGTACCATCTATACCTTATTGTTTCTCAGGCTACCATCAAGCAAGTCAAACAGAAAAGTTCCAGAGGAATTACTCAATGGCCCTCCAAGGCATAGTAACCCTATCTCTTCCGTGGGGAATGGTCACCTACATATACTCCACACCCTGTATTCTGTCTACAGTCCCTGAACTAGAATTCAAATTCCAGTTAGTATATTTGTCTATGACTCAGGGGAACCCTTGTATTACCTGCACAAAAGTTCTCACTTCTAGGAAGGCAGAAAATCTCAGTATAGTGAAGACCTAGGTTATATGTACTAGGACCTAAGAGGCCACCCATCCTCCAGACCTGTGTCTGACCTCATAAGAGGACACTATGCGTGGTAAAAAGCCCTGGCTGGGAAACAGGCCACATTCCCTTGAGTTCTGCCTCCACCTACATAATAGATACCCAGTTGTCTGTTAAGCCTGTGGTTCTCCCAGTAACTATAGGTACCCCACTGTGACTCTGACATAGCAAAAGATCCCAGCTTGCAGACTGGTGCATCAGTGAGGCTACCAGAGGCTAAGAAAGTAGGAGTAAGAAAATAATAGATGATGCTTAGAGGTACAAAATCTTAGAAAAATAAGTGCTATGAGCTAGTGTACTGCATGAAGACCACAGCTGATAATGAGGACAGGGGCTGGCAGGATGCAGGAAGAGGGCAACACTTATCCATGACTGACAAAGAAAAAACTGCTTCAGCCACTACAGAAGTCAGTGTGGAGACTCCTCAAAAAGCTAGAACTAGATCTATCACATGATCCAGCTATGCCACTCTTGGTCATAAACCCAAAGGACTCTCTATCCTACTGTAGATACTCACTCATCCATGTTCATTGCTGCTCTATTCACAACAGTCAGGGAATGGAAACAGCTTAGATGTCCATCAACTGATGAATGAACAGCAAAATGTGGTACATTTACACAATGAAATCTTACTCAGCCACTAAGAAAAAAACAAAATTATGAAATTCACAGAGAAATGAATGGAGCATGAAATAATCATTCTGGGTAAGGAATCCCAGACCCAGAAAGACAAATGCCCTGTGTTTTCTCTCATTTGTAGATATGATCTTTGAATCTAAAGATGTGTGTTTAATTTGGAATGCCACAGAAGTCAAGAAATTAGTAAGTTGTCATAGGGGCGATTTCAAGGAAAGGAGGATAAATCATAGTAGTGTGATGGGCTAAAGGGGAATAAAGGAAATGGAGGACTTAAATTGGGGTGGGGGATGCAAGGGCGGGGTAGAGAAAAGAATACAGGGAGGTATAAATAACACTTGACTATTTGGGGAACGTCATATGGAAACATATTACTATAGAAGCATCCTAAAATACACACATAACCATATATAAAAAGAGTTAAAAGTGGGAGTTAAATACAAACTATAACAGGGTGCCAATATCCTAACCAGACAGCAGAGCCTAACCAAAAAAAAAAACTCAGTGCCAGATTGGGCTACCTCTTTGGGAGCCGTTGGTCACGGAGATACTACAGATGCCCAAACATTGCAGGCTATTGCCAATGTTACTTGGCAGTAAGACACTATTGTTGAAAATACTATACACTTGCATCACAGAACATGGGGAAACCAAGCTAGTCCTGATCTAGAAGCTTCATTCCAACTGACTGACTAGCTTTCATAGTACTGGAAGGTGCTAAGCACACTACCAAAAGAGAAAAGGAACTATCAGTTTTACCAATCTGTGAATCCTGCAAGCTATAATAATGACTAGCCCAGCAGGAAATGCCCACAGGTGCAATAGTGACATGAATGTCATATGAGTAACTAACCATTTTATGGTTGGATTTAAGACTAATCAATAAGATAAAATCCATACATGGCACTATTATTGAAACAAGAACTTGTGTCTAGACAGATAATAGGCCCTAGGGAAAAAAACTAGTACTATCACTTTGTTCAATAGGTATAGTATTAGACCAAACCCTAATGATTTATCATTACACCCATTGATCCATTGATGATTGCATCCCTCAGTCCTCATCAGAGAAGCTTCTTTTTGTGGTAGATGGTAACTAATAAAGACAGCCACAACTCATCTAAGTGCATAAAATAAGACACTGTGGAATGCTTAGCCCTAAAATGGAATGTCTATCTTATATGCTCTTCTTCCAAGGTTCAGGAATCATTGAGGAAGAGGAGGTGGAAAGTTTGTAAGAACCGGAGACTCTGGGTAACTACAAGGAAGCAGCACTTTCCAGACACAGCAGGGCAGTTGCACATACGGACTCAAAGCAGTTACGACAACATGCACACGACCTGTGCAAGCTCAAGACACACCAGATCTTGGTGTGGGGAGAGGTGATGAGCATGAAGTGCCACCTCTAGCTGAGGGGGGTTTTACAACTGGTAGCTGCTGGGAGATAGAGAATCCAGCTTCTTTAAGAGTATAGCCTCTGGTTAATAGATTATGCTCCCATAAGAGGTCACACATCTAAAAATATATGGGTAGCACAAATTAGAATCAATATGTATAAAAAAGTGGACACAAAGTTGGGTTGTTGGGAGAGGGTATATCGGATATAGTGGGGTGGCAGAGTGAATATGATCAAACCACACTGTAGGAAATTCTTAAAGAACTAAGAAAATTGAAAAATGGCACATTATAGATAACACATTTGCCAAAAGAATAAATATTTAATGTTCTCCTCAGGTAAAAGAGAAGTTGATGAAATAATGGATGCATGAATTAGTTTAATTACCTCTTTCTATAATTCAAATACAGATCAAATCACAATCAATACACACAATCCTTGTTTGCAATTAAATGTTATTTTTAGGGCTAGAAAGATGGCTCAGCTGTTAAGAGCACTTGTTGCTTTTGCAGAAGTTAGAGATTCATTTTGCAGCACCCACATGCTGCTCACAACCGTCTGAAACTGAAGTTCTAGGGGAATCTGATGTCCTCTCTTAGCTTCAGCAGGTGCAAGGTATGCACATGGTGCACATACATGCATGAAGGAAAAAACATTTATACACGTAAAACAAAAACAAATTCACTTTTTAAAGATTCATTTATTTACTTACTTGGGTTTTTAGACAGAGCTTCTCTGTATAGCCCTGGCTGTCCTGAAATTCACTCTGTAGACCAGACTGGCCTCAAATTGACTTACCTCTGCCTCTTGAAAGATGGGATTAAAGGCATGTGCAACCACCACCCAGCTAAGATTTAATTTTTAAAACTAAATTATTATACTTTTAACAACAAATTGGGCAAGCTCCCAAAGTAAGTAGAGATGGGGAGGGAGTGAACAAGGTATTCAGGATGAGAGCAGAAATAAAAGCAAGACTTTCTTGGGCTTGTCACCATTCACACTTCAATGCTTTGAACGGAGAGACTGAATGGGTGAATGTCATCAGATGTCGGAAAATGCAACCCAGAAATACCAGCTGCAGAGAGGAGAGATGCAGTAGTGGCATAGTGATGCCACACCCAGCACAGAAATGCATCTTAGCGAACGGTGACCAATGCAGTCCATGATGTAGCCCCAGCATCAGGAGTGCATGCTGACCTGCTCTATTAACTCATCCAGAGCACAGTCTCAAGGGCCACTCTTAGATTTACGATACCTATTATTGAGTTGTAGATCAGCCTAGATATTGCATGTCAGTATAAACACCTTTGCACACTCTTCATCATATAACTTGTCATTTTTAATCTCTCACACTGATGTTCAACATCTCCTTACCATCACAGTGTAAATACAGCACAGGCCATATTTTCAATGTGACTACAAAAAGAGCGATTGAAGAGCTGATGGGGGGTTCTTTGATTTATTTCATTTAAGGTTCCCCAGGAATATGCTATGATTTATGACCCCACACAGATGTCTGATTAGTTCACTCTGGGCTAAAAAGGCAAACCATTAAAGGCATTACAATTTCAACAAGAACGTTACCCCAGTAAGCACAACAGTGACATCTTGTGCCTTGGAACACATGCATTAGTGGAGACCTGTGCTTCTTAGTTAATATCAGAATGATGGGTCAGATGTTACCAACCAGAACAACCAGCAACTGAAATTGTTTTCAAACACTGACGTGGGAACTGCAGAGATGCCTTAGTCAGTGAACCACTAGTCTCAAAGGCATGAGAACCTGAGTTCCATCTCCAGACCCCGGGGATGGCCTGCATTCATAATCCCAGAAGTAGTGAATGAGAGGCAGAAACAGTGGAGCCCTAAAAGCCCTGGGAGCAGCTAGCTTTGCCTACTGTACAGAGTGCCAGGAAAAGAAGAGACCCTGTCTCAGAGAAAAATAAATGCAAAGGCCTGAAAGACAGCACCCAAAGCCATCTTCTGACCTCTGTATGCGCATGCACACCCACCCACGTGTCCACACCAGCACAATAAATAAATTAGTTCATTAATTAAATACTGAAGTGCCCCCATAGATGGACCATTCCTAGCCAAGGAACTCTATACAACTCAAATATACAAACATATTTTGGGGGTGAGGGTGAACAGTTCCAAAGGTTGCTGAGAAATCAGGAACTTGAGGTTAGCACCTGTTAGGAAAGAGGCTTTTAAGAGAGAGCCGTGCAGCCTTGCCTAAATCACAACCCATAAACCCAGCCAGGTGGTGCTCAACCCTCTAGGAGGTGACACACAAGACTGACAGCACAAGATGCCTAGCATCTGGGGGATGGGGAATACCATCAGTGTGAGGAGACAGGACATCTAACCAAACTGCCAAGAACAAACAAACTAGAAGAAAGAGACCCGTCTTTGATGTACCAACTGAAATGATCAGATAAGGAATTTTAAGCACTTGTGAATATGGTCCAGGAATTGATGGAAGAAAGGGAGGACTGTGGAAATCTCACCAGAAAATCAGTCTTAGAAAGAGCCAAGTGGAGACTTTAGAACTGGAAAACACAATGATTGAAATTAAGAGCTGACGGATGGGTTTCACAGCCTGTGACTCAGCAGAAGGAAGGCTGAGAGCTGGAACCAGGATGTGAAAGATGCTGGGAAGAGCGTGAGAAAGCCCTGAGGCATGGGAAAAGGCCTTCCCACACCTTCCATTTGCACAGGGAGACCACTGCATGAAGAGTAAAGATTAAACTCAGCCATGCACAGTGGAATGTACCTGCAGTCCAGGCTACTCAGATGGATACCATGCCCAGGAATTGAAGACTAGTCTGGGCAGCATATCAAGACCCCTCCTCAAAAATAATTTTTTTCCAGTCGTGTTTGGTTCTATCCTAGTTCTCTGGGCCATCCAGGCTCTGTCCTGCCCCTCCAGGCTGTGTCAGGGGTGAGCTCCCACTCATGGTATGGGTCTCAAGCTGGGTCAGTCATGGGTGGGCTACCCCAACAATTTCTGCACCACCTTTACTCCAGCATATCTTGTAAGTAGGACACACTGTAGGTCGAACGTTTGGTGGTTGGGTTGGTGTCCCAATTCCTCCAATAGAAGTCTTGTCTGGCTACAGGAGATAGCCCTTTCAGGCTCTCCATATCCCCCATAGTTAGGAGCTTTAACTGGGGTCACTCTAGGGTCATAGACTCCTGGGAATTTAAAAAAGTCAATGAAATGATTCATAATGATGTTCTACTATGCTCATAGATTAGTGCCTAGCCCAACTGTGCTTAGAGAGGCTTTACCAAGCAACAAAGGGAAACAGATGCAGATACCCACAGTCAAACATTAGGCGAAGCTCCAGGAAATCTGTGAAAGGGGGGAGGATTGTGTGATGGTTTGAAAGAAAAAAGCCCCCAAAGAGTGGCACTATTAGGAGGTGTGGCCTTGTTATAGTAGGTGTGGTCTTGTTGGAGGAAGTGTGTCACTATGGAGGCGGGCTTTGAGTTCTCTTTTTCTCATGCTTTACTCAGTTTGACGGTCAGTTGACTTCCTGCTGCCTTCTAGTCCAAATGTAGCCAGTACCAGGTCTGCCTGCACACTGCCATGCTCCCCATCATGATGATGATGGACTGAACCTCTGAAACTATAAGCCATCACTTCAATTAAATGTTTTCTTTGTAATCACTGCCATGGTTATGGTGTCTCTTCACAACAATTAAAAAATCTAACTAAGACAAGGAGTCAGAGGGGTCAAGGGTACCATAAGAAAACCTACAGAATCAAATAACCTGGGTCCATAGGGGCTCACAGTGACTGAACCAACAACCAGAGTGACTGTATGCATCTGACCTAGGCTCTCTGAATATATGCCACAGTGTGTAGCCTGGTCTTCTTGTGGGACTCAAAACAGTGGAATCAGAGGCTGTCTTTGAATGTTGCCTGCTTTGGGGATCCTTTCCTCCTACACAGGACTATACACAGGACTTCCCCAACAGGATTGCCTCACACAGCCTTAATAGAAGAGCAGGTGCCTTGTCTCACTGAAACTTGATATTCATGGCCTATTGGTATCCATGGGAGGTCTGCCCTTTTCTGAAGACATATGGAGGAGGAGTGAATGGGTGAGAGGGAGGTATGGGGAGGGACTGTGATGAGAGGAGGGAGGGGAAACTGTGGTCAGGATGTAAAAAAAATAAATAAATTTAAAGTCATAATGAAATAAACAGGTTTTACAAAGCTATAAAGTATAAACTTCTGCAAACACGAAGCAGGATAAATAGGGAGCAAGGAACACCAGAACCATCACCTTGCTTGGGATGCAAAACTTTAAAGCATAGCAAAGGGGCTGTAGAGACTAAGTCATAGCCTGAGAGTTGTACAATCCATAAAACCAACAAAAGACTAAAAACCACATATTTTAAAATCAAAGATGAGCAAACTACTTATGTATCCAAGTTCAAGAGGCCTTGAGCTGCTTCAGGGGTGACTTGAATAGTGGCTCCCACTCCTTCCATGTCCATGTGCTCTGCCGACAGGCTTCTCCTGAGTTCCCCTACCATTATACCTGCAAAAGAACATCAGGGCTCATGAACATTCTTCCTCCTTCTGAGACTGCCCCCAACTCTAACAGAGAACCAAGATCTGAAGTCCAACAGTTGTCATCTAGGTCCCTGTGACTATAGATAATAGCTTCTCCAAATGTCTTCCCATGGCATACGAAGTCACTGTCTCTACAAATCACGATTTCATTTCTTTATGTTTCCCAAACATTTGGTCAGTTTACATAATCAAGAGTTTTGTTTTAACAGATCTCATTGGCAGGTTCAAATTTCTCTTCACTAACTGAACCCTGACTTAACAATTGTAGAAATAAATAAATTAGAAAAATTTGCATTCCCAGTTTACAACCCAGAGCTACCCTACACATAATGTTAGTCAAACAAAATCCTTAGGGGCTAGGCTGGCGCAGGTCAGAGACTGCCACTGCCTGTGTTTCTTGGCCTGTAGAAGGCACTGAGAGTGTCGAAGGAAGATATTCTTTATTCACTACCTACTTGGTCAGGCATAAAGGCTTACCCAGTTATATGGGTATCTTAGAAATACAGATTTAACTTTCCTACCTCTCAAAAAGAAAAGAAAACAATTGAGCAGGTGCAAAGAAAGGCCTTCCCAGGCCCAGTGTCTACCTTAAGTATTCCCTTCACCCTGCAGTCACCCACCCTGAGGGGCTAGGCTTGCCAACTGGAGGCTGGGCTGTGCAGGGTTTAGTTTTTGCTCTTTCAGAGTCATTGTTCCACTCCTCTCTTCCAAGGCCATCATTGATTCTTATCCTCTGTCACCAGGGAAAAGTCACCGAAGGGACATAGCTCTCTGGTCTTTCCCTACTTCAGCACCAGTCCACCCAACCATCAAGTCCCCTGTTCCAAGTTGAGGAAGAGACCTGAGGTATTGATCTCCAAAGAAGGCACTATATATTCCCTGTAGCGTATACACTCGCCCCCAAATTCCACAATCCAAAAAAAGAACTTATCACACTAACACCCTAGGATCTAAAGTAGCCAATATAGGAGTAAAAGCTGAAACATCAGTTTATAAAGGAAAATGAGTTCAGTCTGTAGTGATCACATGAAAAGCTATTAGCAATGTCTACAGATATATGCATACATGCACACAAACTCTTAAACTCTGACACTCACTCTTCCATGTCCCCCACAACAATGAAACATTCCATTATGCAATGTATAAGCCACCCAAGGTCATAAAGAAAATCTTAAACAAGAGAATAGATATTTTTCTGGAAATTTTTAATATTATAAAATTTTGGCTCTCACTAAATTAATAATATAATTGCCATCCAAATATTAACATTATTTTAGAAATCTCTAAATAAAAATTTATAATTCACCAGGAGTCTTATATGCACACACACAAAAGAAATATATAGACTAGTACAGCCAGAAAACAAAACATAAAGAGTCGTTACAACAGTCTAGATGGGAAGATAAATAATTCTATGCATCAGTGTAAAAAAAAATACAGTCCCAAAATTATAGGAATTACATCTACAACAAAAGAGTCATCTAAACGTATCATAGTATAGAACCTTGTACAGTAAAAAACACCTAAAGGCCAGGGATGCTGCTGAGTAGGGAGGAGGGGTAGTTGCCTAGCATTCCCAGTACAGCTCAAAGAGAGGGAAAGTAGAGGGAGAGTGGGAGGGAGGACAGAAAGGGAAAAGGAAGGGGGAGCAGGGAGGGAGGCAGAAGAGAGAACAAAACTTAGGACAACTATATTGACATTTGAAAAAATATGCCTGATCCTTATCTCATATCTTACCTTAAAATGAATTAGAAGTTGATTAAAGTTAAAGGGGAGGAGATAAGACCAAAAAGATAATAGAAATAATTATGTGGTTATTGCAGCAATCTATAAGTAGAAAGGACTCTCTAAGATTGACATCAAAGAAGAAACCATAAATACTGGATAATATGAACATGTGAAGTGTCTATATGCCAAAAAGAAAATACTGTTTATTGATTCAAATGCAATTGTGATACCACAGTATTAAAGGTGAGAGAGGTTCTGTTGGGTGACAGAACATAGTTAAAGCCCTCATTAATCACAGCAGGAAAGTGGAAGTCATTGTGCAGACCGGTTATACCCAGAAACTGCAGCCACCACCACAGAAACATCTGGAGGGAATTTATTATATCAGAGAGAAGGAAGGGGCACTCTAATTCCCCTTCCCCTATAGAAAAGCATTTATTATTATTTTCTCAACAAATCTAGCAACACTTAGAAAATTATATATCCATCTTTATGTCTATTTCCATCCCCAAAGCTAGGTATTAGTCATCTATACCCACCCTCGGAAACTGAAAACTTGTCTAGTTCTACAACATGCAGATCAGTGCCACTGAATCTATTAAAAGCAATGAGACAGAACTAAATGATGAACTCAGAGGTACTCTCAGAGTTGCTTATTATTTACTCATTAAAAGACATGTACATTTAAGCAAAAATATATGTGTGAATTCATGTACTATGAATACATCCATATAGGGCAATCAACCTCAGATATGCCTCTCAGCACATCTGAAAATCATGTTACTTTCATGGAGAACAGTGTGAGAGTACATACACAACAATTTTTGGTGTAAGGCTAAGAGAAAATTTCCATACCAATATTGAGACAAAAGAGAAATAGTAGAAAGAATAAAACCTTAAATTGCACACAGAATGTGCAGCTACCTGCATTAAACGTTATGTGTCTGGCCTCCTTGCCACCACAGAGTAGTTCATGTTTAGATGAACTTCACTTCTTCCTTGTATGTTACTGGAATGTTTTACCACATATTTTGATGCAGACATGAAATGAAGTGTTTAGGGTGCCAATAGATGTGAATCAAGGTGAACATAAAGTAAGCAGAGGGAAGCAAATAATAAAAAGAAAATCTGAAATCAAATAGAAACTAGAAAAGAATGTTTTTTGAAATTGATTCATGTTGGGTAGAGAGAAATAAGGAGTAACAAAAGAGAAGGCTTCACAATAGATATTTCAGATCTAGCAGGAAATTCTACTAACTCCCATGCCACTGGGATTCAGCAGTTTAAGCAAAAATGAATTCTGTGAACCACACAGATAATTAACCAAAGAAATACAATAAAAATATAGAAATGCAAAACCAAGCCAGAGAAATAGTCAAAGACTTTAACCTCACCAAAGCCCAACCACAAAGTCCTAAGTCCAGATATCTTCACTGGTAAGTTCTATCAAGTCTCTAGGAAAGCAAAGAGACCAAAAGCAGATGTGTCAATACAAGAAAAAGCTATAGGAAATCACCCTAGAGAATATAGACAGACACAAAATGTATAAACATTAGCAAAAGTAATCAGCAATGCACAAAACGATATAAAATAGATAATATATTAAGTACATGATTTCCCAACATCAGTAATATTTTTAGCAAAACTCTTAGCAAACCAGAGATAAAGGGATTCTTCCTCACCCTGACAAGGGTGTCTGGATAAAGCCTACAGCATCGCATTTAACAGTGAAACACCGAATACCTCCTTGGGCCTAGGGATCAGGTAAGGAAACCACTCCTACTTGCTACCATGGCACTGGAGAAAGACAGTAAACACAAAACAGAATAAAAATGTGATTATCTGTATTTGAGGCTAATATTATTATATACTAAAGCAATCCTGAGAATGTATGAGAAAAACTAGTCAAACCAGCGAGGTTAACCAAGCTTCAGATTTCAAGATCAGAATACAAAAATCAGGCCAATGAGATAGCTCATTTGAATAAACGTGATTGCCCAGAAAGACTGACAACTTGAGACTGATCCTCAGGACCCTCTTTGGAAAGGTAAAATTGACTCCAGAAAGTAATCCTCTAGTGACTATGTGCGCTGTGGCACGCACATACCCATGTACCTACATTCATGCACACATATCATGCACACACAAATAATAATAAATATAATAATTTTAAACTTGAAAATCAATTGCTTCTCTACCTAAAACTAATCAGTGAAACATCAGAAACTTTTAAATACCATTTACAAGAGCACCCAAAATTCTAACATACTTAGAGAGCTAAGTGTTGTAAGACTGATACTTTAAAGTTCTAAGGCAAGATTAGGAAGAAAAACAGAGAGTAAAATAAGTAGAACACTCCCCTCTGTTCATGGGTTGGATAACTGACTCTAAGATGGCAATTGAACACAAATTTATGTATGGATTCAATGTAATTCCAAACAAAATCTCAACTTTTTTTTTATTTTAGAGATACTCTTATTTACATATCCATCCCCCCATTCCCTTGCCCTCCCATCCTCCCATGCTTCCTGCTGAACCACCAATCCACACCCCACCCACTTCCCAGGGACAGTGAGACCCTCCAGGGGGATCATCAAAGTCTATCACATCATATGTGGGAGGGCCCAGGCCCTCCTTTCTGTATCTGAATACAGTAGTGTCCCTCCTTAGGGAATGAGCTCCCAAAGTCCATTTGAGACCTAGGAATAAACACTGGCTCCACTGTTAGAGGTTCCATAGACTGCCTTGACCTCCTAACTGGCATCCACATTCAGAGGGCCTGGTTCGACCCAATGCTGGTTCCCCAGAGTTATGGCTAGAGTCTGTGTGCTCTCATTAGGTCAGGTCAACTGTTCTGTGGGTATCGCCAGTTCTGTCTTGGTTCATTAGCTCATCTCTCCTCCCTCTCTAAAACTGGATTCCAGGAGAATGGCTCAGTGCTCAGCTGTGGGTGCCTGTCTCTGCTTCCAACAGCCACTTAGTCAAGGCTCTAGGAATGGTAACCAAGGTAGTCACCAATCTCATTATGTGGGAAGGGCATCAAAGGCAGCCTCTCCACCACTGCATAGACTCTTAGTTGGGGTCATCCCTGTGGATCCCTTACCATTTCCTCTGTGCCAGACCTCTCTCCACACCTGTACTGGCTCCCTTTATCAAGGCATCTCCTTTCTTGCTCTCCTCTACTCCTCCCCTGTCTCCTCCACCCTTTCCCGCCCTCCCCTTTCAATCTCTCTCCTCCCTCCCTCCCACCCCCATGCTCCCAATTTGCTCAGGGCTTCTTGTCCCCCTCCCCTTCTTCAGGGGACCATGTGATTTCTCTTGGGGTCCTCCATTTTTTCTAGCTCCTGTGACAGTGTGGATTATAGCTGGTAATCTTTTGCTCTATGTCTAAAAACCATATATGAGTGAGTACATACCATGTTCGTCTTTTTGTGACTGGGTTACCTCACTCAGTCAGGATGGTTTCTTCTAGTGCCATTCATTTGTCGGCAAATTTGAAGATTCCATTGTTTTTTTTTTTTCTGCTGAGTAGTACTCCATTGTGTAAATGTACCACATTTTCTCTATCCACTCTTCAGTTGAGGGACTTCTAGGTTGCTTCCAGGTCCTGGCTATTGCAAACAACGGTGCTATGAACATAGTTAAACGTACGTCCTTGTTGTATGAATGTGCATTCTTTGGGTATATGCCCAGGAAAAGAATTGCTGACTCTTGAGGTAGACTCGATCCCATTTTCCTGAGAAACCACCATACTGATTTCCAGAGTGGCTGTACAAGTTTACGCTCCCACCAGCAATGGAGGAGTATTCCTCTTTGTTCTCATCCTCTCCAGCATAGACTGTCATTGGTGTTTTTTATTCTAGCCATTCTGGCCAGTGTAAGATGGTATCTTAGAGTTGTTCTGAGTTATATTTCCCTGATGGGTAAGAATATTGAGTGCTTTCTTAAATGTCTTGCAGCCATTTTAGACTCCTCTATTAAGAATTCTCTATTTAGTTCTGCACCCCACTTTTTAATTGGATTATTCTGTGTTTTGGTGGTTAGCTTCTTGAGTTCATTGTAAATTTTGGAGATCAGCCCTCTGTCAGATGTGGGGTTTGTGACTATCTTTTCCCATTCTGTGGGCTGCCTTTCTGTCTTGTTGACTGTATCCTTTGCCTTACAAAAGCTTCTGTTTCAGGAGGTCCCATTTATTGATTGTTCATCTCAATGTCTGTGCTACTGCTGTTATGTTCAGGAAGCGTTCTTCTATACCTATTCATTCAAGGGTACCTCCCACTCTCTCTTTTAAGGGTGCCAAGGTACTAAGGGTAGCCTCGTAAAAACAGTTTGGCAATGTTCCTTCTGCTTCTATTGTGTGGAGCAGTTTGAGACGTACTGGTATTTTTTGGGGGGGGGGAGACTTTTGATGACTGCTTCTATTTCATTAGGGGTTATAAGTCTATTTAAGTTGCTTATCTGTTCTTGACTTGATTTTGGTAAGTGATATCTATCCAAAAAATTGTCCATTTCCTTTAGATTTTCAAATTTTGTGGAGTACAGGTTTTCAAAGTATGACCTGATGATTCTCTGGATTTCCTCAGTGTCCGTCATTATGTGCCACTTTTCATTTCTGATTTTGTTAATTTTCATGTTCTCTCTCTGCCTTTTGGTTAGGTTGGATAAAGGTTTGTCTATCTTGTTGATTTTCTCGAAGAACCAACTCTTTGTTTCATTGATTCTTTGTAATGTTTACTTTATTGATTTCAGGCCTCAATTTGATTATTTACTCCTCAGGGGTGAGTTTGTTTCCTTTTGTTCTAGAGCTTTCAGTTGTGTTCTTAATTCTCTAGTGTGACTATTCTCCCGTTTCTTCATGAGGGCACTTAGTGCTATGAACTTTCCTCTTAGCACTGTTTTCAAAGTGTCCCATAAGTTTGGGTACGTTGTATCTTCATTGTCATTAAATTCCATAAAGTCTTTAATTTCTTTTTTGTTTCTTCCTTGACCCAGGAATGGTATAATCATGCATTGTTCAATTTTGAGTTTGTAGAGTTTCTGTGATTTGTGTTGTTGTTGAATTCTGACTTTAAAGCTTGGTGGTCTGATAAGATACATGAAGTTATTCCAATTTTTTTTGTATCTGTGGAGGTTTGCTATGTGGCTGAGTATGTGGCCGATTTTAGAGAAGGTTCCATGTGGAGTTGAGAAAAAGGTATATTCTTTTGTGTTTGGATGGAATGTTCTGTAGATGTCTGTTAATCCCAATTGGGTCATAACTTCTGTTAGTTCCTTTGTTTGTTAAGTTTCTGTCTAGTGGTGTTGTCTAGTGGTGAGAGCAGAGTGTTGAAGTCTCCTACTGTAAGTGTGTGAGGTTTTATGTGTGATTTGAGTTTTAGTAATGTTTCTTTAATGAATGTGGGTGCCTTCATATTTGGGGCATAGCTGTTCAGAATTGAGACTTCATTTTGATGAGCTTTTCCTGTGATGAATATGAAACATCCTTCTTCATCTCTTTTGATTAATTTTAGTTTGAAGTCTAATTTGTTAGATATTAGGATTGCTACAGCAGCTTGTTTCTTGGGTCCATTTAATTGTAAAATCTTTTCCCAACCCTTTACTCTGAGGTAACATCTGTCTTTGACGTTGAGATGTGTTTCTTGTATGAAGCAGGATGGATTCTGTCTTTGTATCCATTCTATTAGCCTGTCTTTTTATAGGCAAGTTGAGACCATTGACACTGAGGGATATTAATGACCTTTGATTGTTGATTCTTGTTTGTTTTGGATTTACTGGTGGTGGTGCTATTGTGTGTAGGTTCTCCCCTCTTTTTTCTTTTGGTGTTTGGTAAAGTGGCATTATTTGTTGCCTATGTCTTTGCCAGTATAGTTATCTTTGTTGGGTTGGAGTTTTCCTTTCAGTACTTTCTGTAGGGCTGGATTTGTGGATATATATTGTTTAAATCTGGTTTTGTCATTGAATACCATGTTTTCTCCATCCATAGTAATTGAAAGCTTTACTGGGTACAGTAGTCTGGGTTGGCATCCATGTTTCCTTAGCATTTGTAGAACATCTATCCAGGACCTTCTGGCTTCCAGAGTTTCCATTGAGAAGTCAGGTGCAATTCTTATCAGTCTGCCTTTATATGTTACTTGGCCTTTTTCTTTTGCTGCTATTAATATTTTCTCTTTATTCTGTAGGTTTGCTGTTTTGATTATTATGTGGCGATGGGGACTTTTTTGTGGTCCAGTCTATTTGGTATTCTGTAAGTTTCTTGTAGTTTCATAGGCATATCCTTCTTTAGGTTGGGGAAGTTTTCTTCTATGTTGAATATGTTTTCTGTACCTTTGAGCTGTATTTCTTCACCTTCTTCTATATCTATTATTCTTAGGTTTGGTCTCTCCGCAGTGTCCCATATTTCCTGGATATTTTATGTTAGCGATTTGTTGGACTGGAGATTTTCTTTGGTCAAGGACCGTATATCCTCTAGTGACTCTTAAACACCCGAAATTCTCTCTTCTACCTTTTGTATTCTAATAGTTACACTTATATCTGTAGCTCTTGATCGTTTGCCCAGCTTTTCTGTTTCCAGTGTCCCCTAATTCTGTGTTTTCTTTATTGTTTCTATTTCAGCTTTCAAGCCTTGAACTATTTAAGTTGTTTCCTTCACTTGTTTGGTTGGTTTTCCTTGGCTCTCTTTAGATTCTTTGAGAGATTTGCTTATTTCTTGAATTTTTTGGTTTGTCTTTTCTTCCATTTCATATATTTTTGTTTGTTTTTTCTTCTATTTCTTTAAGGGATTTTCTTGCTTCCTCTTTGAGGGTCTCTATTATCTTCATAAAATAATTTTAAGGTCCGTCTCTTCTGCTTCATCTGTGTTGTGCTTTTCAGGTCTTGCTGGTGTGGAGTCTCTAGATTCTGGTGGAGTCATATTGGTCTTTCTATTGCTGAGTGTGTTCTTATACTGTTGTCTTCCCATCCCTTCTTCGAGTGGGTGCAGGTGGGGTGTCTCCATCTCCACTGGTCTCCAGGTGGCGTTATGTGGGTGTCTACAACTCTAGATGATCTGGCTCCTCCTGGTGTTCTCCTCACTCAAGCAGAGCTTAGTGGGTGGCGGGGGATCCAAGAGTGGTGTGTGGAGGACTCATGCCCTTTCTGTCAGGGCAGGTCCATTCAATGGGAGGAACAGGCCCATGAAGATCGAGGGAGGGATAATGGGTGGGAGTTGGGGCCCGAGCAGAGCAAGGAGGATGAGGGAAGCCTCAAAATCTCAACTGACTTAGTATGCCAGAGTAACAATGGTTCAATTTAGTATTTCAGTTGCTGCACAATTTGAATAATATTGAGGTTTTCCTCAGAGTCAACTAGCTTACTATTTACAGTGAACAATGTTTTCAATTATTAGCTCATAACTACTGCTATGTAGCAATTCAACAGAATTCTCATACTTAGAGGCATTCTGAATTTAATATTGAAAGTGCTAATTAGACATAAAACTGCAAATAAATTATTTTAAAATAAAAAGATAAGAATAGGCAGTTTACAAAAGAATAAATACAAGAATTCCCATGCATATGAAATAATATCCACAATTAAGAATAAAGAATACAGCAGGCATATTCCCAGGCTTATAATCCCAGAACATGGAGAGACTAAAGCAAGAAAAATTAAAGTTCAAGGATAACCTAGGTTACACAGGGAAGCTGTAAATAAAGAATACAAATCAAAACTAAGGCAAAGTTCTGGTATAACAGATTGGCAGTGATCTAAGTGGTGACCTCTAATGTATAGAATTTAATGAAATAGTATTCTTAAATGTTGTCAATAAGAGCACATATTTCTACAAACTGTTAGAAATTTAACAATGGATATCAATTTTTAAATCTGCTTAATCTTTTACCATATCTCTCATAATCAGCCCAGTGGCAAGGCCAGTGTAAACACTGGAGACTGTCTATTGCAAGGTTGTTCATATGAGTAACTACAAAAACTAGAAATGAATTCACCATTTATAATGATGTAATTTTGCTTGACTGGTGTTAAAATGACACAGTTAAATTAGAATACATCCTTTATGATCACAATAGAATACTGCAGAATGGCAATAACAATGACATAACTCTGTACTTAATGAGTTAGAAATTCGTTTCAATACCCAATACGTAAAAGCTAGACTATACAAAGCTATCCTGATACAAAGCTAGACTATACATCAGCACATATGATATAAAAAACATTCGGTTTTCTCTGAGTGGTTTTTGTTAAAACAGGATTTCACTCTGTAACCTAGCCCAGAGTGAATGCACTATGTAACTCAAGTTGTTTCTGAACTCATGGTCTCCCTGCCTCAGTCTCTCAAGTGCTAGAATTACAGGTATAGGTTACCTTGGGTTTTCAAGACAAAACTCTGTGTGGATATTTTCAAAATAATGACTATTGGAAGACAATAAGGTTCCCGGGCGGTGGTGGAAATACCAGCACTCAGGAGGCAGAAGCAGGCAAATCTCTGTGAGTTCGAGACCAGCCTGGTCTACAAGACAGCCTCCAAAGCCACAGAAAAACCCTGTCTCAAAAACTGCCTCCCCAGAAAAATAAGACAGTAATATCTGAGAGGGGAGAGAGAGAGACAGAGAGAGAGACAGAGAGACAGAGAGAGACAGAGAGAGACAGAGAGAGTGTGAGAGAATGTGTTAGTTGAATGGGTTTGGTTTTTTGAGACAGGTCTTGCACAGCCCAGGCCAGCTACAAATTCACAATGCAGCCCACACTGGCCTTGAATTCTTAAAAATACTCCTGCCTCTGCCTCCCTACTGTCATATTATAACTGTGTATTCGGGCTACTTTTTATTTTTACTTCAAAGCTATTTATAATGATCCCATGTTAATTTCTGTGTATGTGTGCCTGTTTGCGGAAGAGGGCGCACATGAATGTATATGTGTTGGCAGAGGTCAAAGTACAGCCTCGGGCAGTGTTATCTCCAGGGCCATCACCTTGAATTTTAAGACAGGATCTCTCCTTTGGAGCCCTTAACCCTAAATTGGGTGTCTTTAGTACATCCCTCCCCTCAAGACTTACAGATGGACTGGATAGTTTTAGGTCGACTTGACACATGCTGAAATCATCTGAGAGGGGGGAAAACTTAGTTAAGGAAATGCCTCCAAATATGAGGCTGTAAGCAAACCTGTCAGGCATTTTCTTAGTGATTAATGAGAGAGGGTCCAGGCCACTGTGGGTAGAGCCATGTCTAGGATGGTGGTCCTGGGTTCTATAAGAAATAAGGCTGAGTAAGCCATATGGAGCAAGCCAGTAAGCAGCACCCTCCATGGCCTCTGCATCAGCTCCTGCCTCCGGGTACTGGTACTGTTTTAAGTGCCTGTCCTGACTTCCTTCAGTGATGGATTATGAAGAGGAACTGTAAGTCAAATAAACCCTTTCCTTCTCAAGTTGCTTTCACCATGGTGTGACAGTACCCTAACTAAGACTGGAGTCTATATGGAAGAGGAGGCAGTAAGATCGTAAGAGACAGAGCTAGTGGATGACTCCAAGGAAACCACAGGGCTGGTGCACATAAGGAGACTGGCAGATTACACAAGACCTGCATAGGCTCAATCCAGACAAAATCCCGGCGCATAAGAGGAAACGGGCACAGAGTCTACCCCTAGCCAAGAAGCTATTTGCAGCTAACAGCTTCTAGGAAGGGAAGTCACTTTTCTTCAGTGATGTGACACTCAGTTTATCAATCACACTCCAGAGTAGGCCTCTTGCCCAGGAGTAATTGACCAATACAAATTGGACTCCATGATATTTTGTTGTTGTTTTTATTTTTGTTTGGTTGGTTGTTTTAAAATACAAAAAGAGTATGAAATTAGATGGGCCTGGAAGCTCTAGGAGAAGCTGGGGAAGGGGAAAGAATATGAGCAATATATATTAGATGAATTTTTTAAAAAGAAAAATGGGGTCTCTCACTAACCTGGGGCTCCCCAACTAGGTAAGCCTAGTTGGTCAGTGCCCCATGGCCCAGCCTATCTCTGTTGCTCTAGTTTGGGGATTGTATGTACATGCTACCACATCCAGCTTTTGTGATGTGAATTCTGGGAGCCAAACTCAGGCCTTCATGTTTGCAATAGCAGCACTTACCCACTCAACCATCTCCTCAGCCCCTATATTAAATTTTAGGTTATAGATTTAAGGACATCAAAGAGTCCTTGCCTTCCCCATATCAACCTCTCTCAGAAGTCAGCACTGTGAAACAAATGGCACTAAGCAGATGTCCCCTTTCCACCTTGTACTTCTGTGTCTATGCCAATGAAAACACTCGGTGAATCAGACTCCAGAGTGCTGGCATCATCCTCACTCTTATCTCATTGCCTGGCCAGCTGCCTGATAGATGAGTTGTGACATCATAGTGTGTGCGGTTGCATGCTTAAGTAGGGATGCTCCACTGAAGCTAAAGTCAATGCAAGGAAAAGGAAAATTGTGTGACTATATAAGAAAAAATGTCATGTGTTTTTATACGAAGCATTCTAAAATTCCTCAGTACATGGAGCATCAAATTTTCAGTTGATAATCATCTTAGTTTGCTTTCTGTAGCTGTATTAAACAACATGATGAAAACTAACTAGGGGAGGAAAGGGTTTATTTGGTTTACACTTTCACATCTCAGTTCATCACCAAGGGAAGTCAGGGCAAGAATTCAAGGAGGGCAGGAACTTGGAGACAGGAAGTGAAGCAGAGACCAAGGAAAAATGTTGCTAATTGGCTTGTTCTGCTTGCTCAGCTTGCCTTTTAATGTAGCTCAGGACCACATGCCCAGTGTAGTACCACTCACAGTGGGCTGGGCCCTCCCACAGATTTACCTCCAGGCAATCTGATAGAGGCATTTTCTCAGCTGGGGTTCTCTACTCCCAGATGTCTCTAGCTTGTGTCAAGTTGACAAAAACAAACTCATACAATAATAAAGTTCCATATATCTTAAAGGAAAGAAATCAAGAAGCATGCAGTTAGTATGTTCTGAATTTTAGTGCTTTTAAACTTGGATCTCCAAATGAGATAAAGCAGTTGGCAAACACACTTCCATGCCTGGAATAAATGAGCCAATGAACACTCAGTCCTTGTGTCTGCTGTCTGGTGTTTGGAGCCTGGAGCAGGTGAATAATGTGTGCGCCTTCTAATGGTTGGGAAGAGTCTATGGGAGAAGAGTGTGCATCCTATAGGAAAGCAGAGACACACCTAGCAGCTGGGACTACTCCAAAGTAGGAACTACACACCTGTGGTCCAATTGGACCCGGACACTCTTCCCCATTAGGAACTATAGCCAACTATAAATGAAGACCCAGCAACAGGCATGATGGGCCCCTCTCTCATATCTGTAATTGCTAAAAAGGGTGATAGGTAATTGAGACAATTCCTACCCTGTCTATCACACCAGATGGCAGCCTTCTCAAGCAGGTAATACAACTGAAGTTGCCTCAAAAAGCAACCATGTTTATTACTTCACAGAACATCACATTATCTAAGAAGGAATTCATTTGGTCTGATACAATTACCTATGTGCTTGTTTACTCTGCCATCATGATAGAACATAGCTCAAAAGCCTCCCCAAGATACCAGCACCATATTCTTGGTCTTCCCAAACTAGGGAGACAAATAAACATCTATTGTTTACAAATAACCAGTCTGTGTCATTCTGTTACAGCATCAGAAACCGAGTAATATAGAAATACTGGTAAATCTATAGGAATCATGTGAGGATCTACAAGCTCAGTGAACTTTGAAAGAAATGAAAAAGGCAAGGTTAATAGAAAAAAATTGACCCCAACAATGCTGCACTGCCCCACAGTATAAAAGTACCCTAACATAAGTGGGGGTCACAGTGAGCTGCTGGGATTCTCATCCCACTGGTAAGATAAGTATTCGCAGATGTAACTTGCTCATCACCCTTGTGGCTATGACTCATGCTCTTTAGGTATACTCTGCCATAGTCCCAGACCTTTACTGCTATTATGTTATAAACTAATAAAGAACATTCTGATTTAATGCATTGTCTTAAAATTTTATCTAGATAAATATGTCAATGGGATGAAAAAGACTTTACCCTGGTTCCTTGAACATCACCATGCCACCTACCCATCACCTCCTGAAAGTAGTCAACTCTGCTTCCTTGTAATCTCATATTTTGCCAATTGCCTATGAACATTTTAATTTTCTCTTCAGGTTAAAAATCTATTCTTCATGTAGTATGAAAGGTCTTTGTATCTGGCCCAGCCCAGCTCCTCAGTCCCAGGCATCATCTTTATTACTCTCTACTTTTCAACAGTTCTCAACTAGCTTCCTACCCACCTGCCCATATGATGCATGCACATGAAGGCACATACACAGATACTTCTACAGATTTGCCCCTGTACTAAGGCCACACCATATCTCTACCCTTCAAGCTCCCTGTGCTCTCGGGTCTGGGTAATGCTTTTCTTTTGAGTGGTCCAACCCTCCTCCCCGGGTCAACGATGATTCCCCTCCCAGGTCCCACTGCTTGTCTCTGCTCCACAGTTACTTTATTTAACACATGATTTATCTGCCTTCCCTAGACTGTGAACCCAGAGACAAGCCATTCTATAATTTGACTTTTAGACCCTGGGACTACAACCTGTTGAGTATGTGCCTTACAGATTTCATAAAATATCAAGATGGGATTGATGGGGGAAGTCCTTCTGTGTATATGTTTCTCTTATTGGTTAATGAATAAAACACTGATTGGCTGATTGGCAGGAAGTGATATAGCTGGACAGAATCAGAATATAAGCAGAGACAAACAGAAAGTCGCTCTCTTCTCTTCTCTGTGGAGACATGTAGGATGCCAGAGGAGTAACAGGTCCCTGGACCTTTCTCCAGTAAGAGAATACCACATGGAAATGCTTAGATTTATAGAAATGGTTTTATAATTAAACAGAGATAGTGCATAAGAAGTCATAGTCACTGGCCAACAGCTTTATAATTAATATAGCATCCGTGTATTCATTTGGGACTGATGCGGCTGTGGGCCCAGGCTGGCAGGAAGAATGCAGTTATATGAGATGTATCTGAGAGTCAGTCTCTCATGGGGCAGAAGTTTGGAGGGAGGTGTGAAAATGGAATGGGATAGGACTATCAACTAGCCATAAGATTGTTGAGAGAAAGGAATTTGTGAGTTTGAACCTCAAGAGGATGGAATCTCAGGACAACCCTTCAGGACATCTGTGAGGATCATCCAGTCATTTATAAAAGAACCCCTGGAACTGCCATTTGTCTAAGTTAGGTAAAGAAAGTATAGACAATTTATAATATAAGTTCCAAACTCAAAAAACCACTCTTCACCCTGCAGGGAGAGTCGGGGCTGGAGGAAACTTGCAGGACTACCCATGGGCTACTGTAGCTTTTGGACTGTGAGGGTCTCAATTTATAGCCCCACCTTTCTAAGTGATGTCCTGAAAGAGGAATAGTTTAGATAATAAATCTGCTTCAATTACAGTCCATTAGAAGGAGGAAAACATTAAACCCAACAAGAGCTCATGGAAATTACAATCAGTGTTTCAGGTAAGGACTAACTTAATGCATTAATATTCTGCATTCCTTCTTACCTGTTCTCTCCTATAAAAAGAGCACTTCACATACAAATGACAGATTATTCACCATGTTTTCAAAGGGAGGCGCCTGTATCCTACAGTGTTGTAACACAGAGTTGGACTCCCCAGCCTCTCTGATCAGTTTCTCCCAGTCATTCCTCCCCCTTTCTTCCCTCAGCCTGTCTGCTGCTCATGGATTTTCCTGCATTTCTAAATAAAAGCAAACACAGCTGACTTTAGGAAGACTGGTGTGTGTGTGTGTGTGTGTGTGTGTGTGTGTGTGTGTGTGTGTGTACTTGTGCCTATAGGTCTACCTTGGTTGTCATTCCTCAGTAGCATCTCCCACTGGGACCTGGGGGTCATCAATTAAGCTAGGCTGACTGGCCAGTGAGCTGTAGGGATCCATCTGTCTCTGCCTCCCCAGCACTGGAATTACAGGCATGTGCCATCACACCCTACTGGTTTTTTTCACCCTACTGTTTTTTTTTAAATAGGTTCTGGGAATTGAACCCAGGTTCTTATGTACAAAGCAAACATTTTACCAATTGAGCCACCTCCCTAGCCTTGGGGCTCATTTTAAAGGGTCTGGCTGGCTCAAACCTGATGAGCACTCATCCAGGCCTGCCCAGCTGCAGCCATGGGTGCTCAGACCACATAGTCATGTCTATTACCCAAGCCACTTGGACAGGTCAGGGCTCAGAGAAAGCAACTGGTTCAAGGGTTAAGTAAATGCTCCAAAATGTATCTATTTCAGTAATTTTCCCTAAAGCATTCCGGAAAAAGAGTACTAATGATTTACGCTAATGTCCATTACAAGACGGAGAAATTTATTTTTGTGCTTGTGAGCATTTAAGAATCTTAACTATCCTATGTCAGCACAGAGCACAGTGAGTCAGGGCCCCTCCTGACTGTCGTCTGTGCAGTCCATGTGACTGTCCACATTCAATAGAAAAACAATTAACAGCAATGAGTCTTCTTCCTCTTTGCTTCTTCCTAACGATGGGAAATCCATCATGAAGCTGGTAATCCAGGGAGCTTTCAATGACCAGAACTGGAAGGTAGGAATGAGTGAGGAGGATCCAAACACTGCTCTTCTAGGGGTGGGGGAAACTGTTAGCACAGTCCTTACATTTACTCTTTTCTTTCTCCCCACTCCTGCGGTAGAATAGACCTCCCAGGCCCACACCAACTGCTATCTATGAATTCCAAAGCCTCAGAGGCAATCCATTGATTAAACTCATCCCTTAGGGATAATGGAAGCAGCAATAGTGGATTTAAGACTGATGGGATAAAATGATAATATCCCAGCCATAAATGACTCCCAGGAGAAGCTAGGATATACCTAACCTTCAAATATGCTGATTTCAGAATGAATCCTACAGCTCATGTGCCCCAGACAAGGTGTAATTAGTAAGCATGTAGGGAATGAAAAGGGAGGGAGGGAGGAAGGGAGGGGGAGAAGAGAGTAGGGGGAATCCTCAGAGAAAACAGAGAAACAACACTGTGGGCAGAAATGAGATGTTGTGCTTAGGGAAAGAAAATAAATTTGCTCTAGGGAAACAGAATAACTTTTCCTTCTGGGACAGAGGACCCTGTCGTTCCTATGTCAACTGAAATCCTAACAAGAGCCCTGAATAGCCGGTGGAAGCACCTCCTGGGCTCTCCAAGCAGCAGTACTGGGCACACATCATGTCTTGATTGTCTTGCTCTAGAGTTTAGGAAATACTCTAGACTCTAGGGCAGCATTTCCACCAGAGTGTTAAGTTACTGGAGAATCTGAATAGTGTTATTTATTGTTTAGTAGGTGCTCAACATGTGTTTATGGAAAGAGGGGGGGAGGCAAGAAGGGAGGGAGAGAAGAGATGGAGGGAGAAGAAGCGAGTAGGGAGGCTAAGGAGGAAGATGCAGGACTTGCTATGTTGTATGGGCTTCTAGGCATCTCATCTGATTGCTTTTGACGGACATTTTAATGCATAGTTAATGTATCTAAAAGCCTTGACACCTTTCTCTTTTCACTTATTTTCCCAACCAATCACCCGAGCCTATACCTGAGTTGAATTTATTTCTTAATTTTCAAGTTTATACAGACACATCCTGAAATCTCATGCCACTAACGGCTTCCTATGTAGTGCCCTCTGTGAACACCTTCTGTCGAATGCATGTAGACAAAGCCAGATGAGCCTCCATCCTCACAGCCCTCTCTGTATCTCTGGCAGACAGTGGCTTCCCCTTTGTGTACCAGTTACCTGGGCACTCCTCTATCTATACCTGTGATCTAACACCTTCCTGCCATCTTCCCTGAACATGCTGTTAGCTGCCAGGGCTTAGAAATGCATCTGTACTTGACCTCCCTGGGCAGAAACACACGCATTCTCTGCCATATTCACCTTTGTGAAAAGCTCTTTTTTCTCTTGGGAGTCACTTGGTTGTATTTTATCACATTACTCTTCTTAATTTTAATATTAACAAATAAAACTCAAAATCCTGAGCTCATACAAGTATTTTTGGTATATGTTGCTTTACCAGAATGAGATATGCTATTTTAGTGAGAGAAAAAATATGAAGATGGTGATTTACCATCAGGCGAGTGAAGCCAGACCTCTATTTCGTACCCCACACTTTAACACAAAGCAAATGGTCTAGAAGTGTCCACTCAAGGAAAGAGCCACCTGCAGATTTGACCTCTTGGGGTGTGGGAACTTTTTCATCTTTATTGTCCCAATTCCCGCACATAGATATTCACTAATTAATTAAACATCAGTCATTATTGAAGGATTCAATTATTTTTATTACCTCATACCAAAGCTTTCCCTAAAACTTTAGGTCATTAAATAATAATGGTTACCATTTTTTTCACAGCTCCTCTGTTAGGACACACTTTACCTAATGTAATCCTTGTAAGAACCCTTAGAGGCAAAGATTGGAGTGATGAATAAAAGCGATTAAGTAATTTGCCTGAGTTCAAAACGCTGGTAAATGATGGAACTAGTTTTCAAATCCAGATCCTTTTGATTTCAGATAAAAGTTAAAATAAGTTTTAAAAGAATGGTCTTTACTGGTTAACTCTCAATTAATCACAACATCCATTTAAATACAGTTCCCCAGGCTCCAAAACTATGACCTCAAGTAAACCAACAAGCTTCACAGAGAGAAATGTGACACACAGGGACTGGCTTTTCCTCCCTGAGGTCAATGCTGGCCTGTCCACTTGCTCCTCACAGCAAGAAAATGTGTATTTTTCATCTAGCCTGAGAAATAAAATGACAGCACATTCACAATACAAATATAACAGTACACACACACACACACACACACACACACACACACACACTATAGAAAGATGGCCCTTCTCCAGGACAGCTGGGTTAGTGGAAGCTGGAAAGGACAGTCACAAACAGCATTCCGACCCTAGCATTGAACATCGAGTACAGAGCTGTTGGCTATTAACTCCTATCGCTTTGAACATCTGAAATGCAAAGCTGTAATTAGAGCCCACGCAGGCAATCCTAGCACAGCAAACCCTGTCAGCCTGCCCTGCCTTTCCCCCACGTGCCCCTTAGGTCCCTGCCATTCTTTATCAACCTCTGCCCTAATTTATCACTGTCAAAAGTGATAACTCATTAACCAAGCCTACTGGTTTGATTGGATCAAATACATGTTGAGAGCGGTGGATGGGCAGACTCCACTCCAAAGAAATGGACATATCAGGAAACTGGCTGAGGAATGCTTTGTTCTAAAGAGACAGCAGCTTCCAGAGCCTATTTGAGGTTAAGGATTCATTCCTAGGGCAGCAATCACAGACACATTAGAATCCAGATACCCCCAAGCTTCTACCAGGACCTCTTCACACATGTTAAAGAAACCTTAGTTCCCTGTACCCCAATATCCTCTATACCATACAAGTATACCACCCACCTGGGTCATTTGCAAAGATACTAAAATTTTCACATATTATAGTTGTCTGACATGATATACTTACTGCTCACATCTGATCTTAAATGTCCCCCAAGGTTCATACACTGGTGGCTCAGTCTCCAGACAGTGGCACTATTTGGGAGGAAGTAGAATCTTCAGGAGGTGGGGGCCTAGTGAAAGGAAATGCTTCAGCTGAGGGTGCAGCCCCGAGAGGGATCCTGGGACTACAGCTCTTTCTTCATCCTCATTTCTAGCTCCCAGGAGGGGAACAGCTTCCTTCCCCAAGCTCCCAACACAGTATGGCACCTCACCACAGAACAAAAGGCGGCAGAGTGACCCTGGACTGAAACCAGGGCCAAAGAAAGCCTTTCCTCCTGGAAGCTAGTTGTCTTGGTGATAGAAGCTAATATACCATTAGCATGGCACCAACTGTAAAATCAAGAGTCAGAGAATCACAAGGTGCTCAGAACCATAATAAAACTAATTTCACATATTATAAAGCCCTTTCACCAAAAAATATGCATAACTTGATTAGCATAAGAAAAAAATAAACTAGATTTTAAACCATAAAATTTCTTTACCTTTAAGTATAAAACATATTTGGAGCCACATTTTATTAGCACATCTTAAAATGAATTCAATTTAAAAGTACTCATTGTTGATAAATAGACAAAAAAAATCGATGCCAGAAAAGTCATCATTAGACTAATAGTGGTAACATTAAAAATCTTGTCACTGAGGTGGAAGCCATGAACAAGCTCTCTGCAGTAGAGCCTAGTCTTTCCTCTGGAATTACTACAACAGAGACCCATAAAAGATTAATCAGAACAAGAATCAATAACTTCTCAAGTGCTAATAAGCACTGCCTTGTTCTGTGATGTGTTGGGCAGTTTATCATGGTTAGCCACATGGAGATTTATGGAAAATCCATAGTTAGAACCAAAGGATGAGGTAATGCACACTTAGTAAATGAAGCCTAGTTATATCCATGCCTGATACTATGAGCTCCAGGGCTGCAAGATACATTTTTGGTTCTACACACACACACACACACACACACACACACACACACTCTCTCTCTCTCTCTCTCTCTCTCTCTCTCTCTCTCTCTCTCTCTCTCTCTTTTAAGGATAAGGAGATGGTTGTGTCATGTAAGCAATGTCATTAGGGAGATAACTGAGAAACACACAATACTGCTCAGAGGAATATCTGCCTGCTTGGAAGTAGAAGGCAGAAACATGTCCTAAAAATCAACTTCTTTTCTTCCTTCTTTTTTATTCAAAGATTTTTTCCTAGATTTTTTGAAATTTACATAAAATACCTTTATGATCATTTAGGTCCTTATTCTTCATCAAGCTGATGGATCTTCAGGTCATGTGAGTGGATAAGTTAATGTGTAATTAATAGTTCATAAATTGTAGGTCCTGACCATTAGGTTATGTCACTGAGTTTCATAGTGTGCCTGTTATTAATTAAAAGCATCAAATTATATGTTTAGTAAATTAATATTTGAAGCAATATTGTAATCACAAGAATATGTGTAATCAAATAGATGGGACCCAATAAATGTGCCATAAATCTGGAAACATAAAGTAACTGTAAGTAATTACAAACAAGTAAATTATGGTGGACAGTCTATTTTTATGTGTCAATGATTAGAAAGATCATATAATAAAAATAAGATAAATCACTAGTGTGATCAAGGTTTAAAACAGAGATAGATTCCTGGTGGCTGTGTGTGGCCCATGTGACCACAGGGGGCCACAGGAACCACTGGACATGAAACTGAAGGGCCATGTTGAGCTGCCCCTGCCGTTTGCTGGCCCTGCCCCTCACTGGGGAGAGGTGGTCTGGGCCAGCTCTCCCCAGAACTGCTCTTTCAGAACTACTCCACTCCCTGCATTCAGGAGAGAAGGCGCCACCCCTTACCACAGGCATGAGAACTGGCCCTGATGGCATGGGTATAGGAAAGCTGGCTCTGCCCCTCACCTCATCAGGGACTGACCAACTCAGCTACCCTCCCCCCAGGCCCACATCCAGGGCCTTCAATTGGCCCACCCTAATACCTACCCCATCCATGACCTGTTGAAGCATGGAAGGGACTGGTCCTCCAGACCACTACCGGCAGGATCTCCATGATATTTGAGAGAAGAAGCTTCAGTGAGGGCCCAGTGATAATGATAAGACCAGTGACTCACTGCAATGAAGAGTAAAGCTGACTGAACAGAGGGGCATACATGTGAAACACCAAGGCTGACTGAACAGAGGGGCATACTGTGTGAAACACCAAGGCTTCCAAAGCCACTAAGATGGATGAAGAGCTGTTGGAGAGGAGGGGAAGACCAAAGGGTGAAGAGGTTTATTTTCTTTTGTTTTTGCTTTTTAGTTTGTTTGGTTTGGCTTGGTTTTGATTTTTTATTTTCTTTGAGGAGGAGAACAATGAAAGGGTGAAGGGCAGATATGGGGGAACTGGGAAACGAGTGGAACTGAGGTGCATTCACAAAGAATCAATAACGAAATTGTCATATAAAAAACAGAGATAATAGTTCAAATTTTATTGATTAAAAAATAAGTTTGCCACAATAACAAACTGGCAAATCATACTTTTTATAGAAGTGTGATAGATTCTTGATGATGATTGAGAAATGGAGTTTTTTTTAATCAAAAAGATCTGATGACTGCAATTTACCATCTGATCTGCCTGCAAGAGATGCTGCTGCAATAGTAGCATGAACATTGTTGAAGTCACCAAAAACTCTCTGATTAGACTTAACACTCAGCCCAGGAGTTGGAACCCACGCCCGACACTGCTCGGTAGTCATGGACCTTAGACTAACCAGGCCTATGGGAAAACCAAATACTATTGTTCTGCTAAGGGAACACAGCAATAAAATGAGTCTGGCAACATACCACTGTACTCATAGATGAGTGTCCCACTAAGCCAGCATCAGAAATTATATGGGAACTACCACAGAGACCCACAACTGGAAAAGTGCAGAAAATGAGAGATTTTGGATCCCTCAGTCCCAAGTGGAAAGTCTCCTTCAACCCCCTTCCCTTGGGGTTCAGAGAGTTATGAGGGGAGGAGGTGGAAAGACTTAAGTGCCAGAAAGGATAGATGATTCCAAGGAAACAGTGTTTTCCAAACAGGATAGGACTGATGCACATATGAACTCACAGGGTCTGTCTGCACAGGTTCAATCCAGATGGAGGCCCAGCACTGATAGGGTAGGGTGGAAACAGGCTCCCACCCTAAATAAGAAGCTATGTGTAAAAGGCACCTGTTCACAAAAGAAAAATTGGTTTTCTCCAGTGAAGTTATTAACCACACCTAAGGGCAGGCCCTGTGTCCAGCAGTAGATGGCCAACGTAACACAAATAGAATGGTATTTTTTAGATGTTTCATTTATATTGCTTTGGTTGAGCATTTTTTGTCTTTTGCTTGTATATTATGGTTCCTAATTTTGTGTTTTTATGGGTTATGTTTGTGAATGTGTGTGTTTCTTGTAGCTTTTTTCTAGTTTGATTTTTGTTTGTTTGCCGGGGGGGGTGTCATGGAATTGGTGGTTCAGGAGGTAGGAAGAATCTGAGATGAGTCAGAGGAGGGGAACTGTATGAAATTTTTTCAATAAAAAGAAAGAAAAAAAGATGTATGGTGAATAATGAGATAAATAAACTCTATTTAACAATGGAAACTAACATGCTTAATTTTACAGACTTCTACACCCACTCCTGCATACCTGGTCTGTTCTGTGTCACATGTTGAGTTTACTTGCACTCTCTTTTGAAGTGTCCTTCAGAAGCCCATTTAGTTATGACAGCTTGACTTGATAGTGTCAGTGATGTCAAGCTTCTTTCCACTATGTTCCATTTTGGAACAAGCCTGGGCAGAAATCTCAGAAGCCAATGGCATAAACACAAGGCTAAAGGACAAAATTTCAACCTATGGAAGGCTGGAGAGAACCAGACTGAATGTCCCCTCTCCTACCCAGTCCAACTTTGCCTTAAAGAGTAGGAAGACTGAACCACAGTTGGTCAGATGACAAGGCAGCCTTGCAGATCAGGTCTACATCACAGGCCTGTTGGTCTCCCTGGCTGTGAATGTACTGAACTCATCCTGTGGTCATTCTTCTTGTGGCTCTGAGGGGTGGCATCCATGTATCTTTTAAATATTGTGAGGAAGTTTTACCTGAATTACTTTACAACTGGGTAAGGCTTCCTTCTGCATGTCCCTTGGCAGAGCAGAATCCACTCCACTCCTGAATCTCTCTCATTGTAAAAACCTCCGGAATTACTTTCACAGCAGCAAAACCTGCCTCCACGAGCTGGTCCTCGGTGGAGGGGAGCATAAACACCTGAGCTACATACACAAAGCCCTAAGAGCAGGGCCCTGTGATGTGGAAAGTGAGGTGTATACTAGCTGTATATTGGTGAGGTCATCCATGACTCTTATCACTGCGCCTATGGATTGGAGCACTTATTTGCATGTAGTTAGTTCCCTACTCACCCAGCAAGATCTGCCTCAACAATTTAATTACCTCAGAAACTGTAACTAATTATTAAAGTATAGTTCAAGGTCACAGCTTGTAATCACAGGATAATTATCTTTACTGTATAAATCACAGCATTTTGATGAAATATAAAAGTTACATTGCAAATAAACATCTAATTACACAGCAGGATAGATGTAATTATTATTAAGTAATCTATCAGAATATGAAATCACTGCTGGATGCAGTTATAATGATCGGCCTTGTTATTGCCAGAGATTTTGCATGGCTACTTATGTAGTATAAAAGAAACTATTTTAAAATAACATGATGTTAAGACAAAAAAAAAAGGGCTTTTAGGGGGTCTGTTTGATTTTGAGTTTTGCATTTACCAAATAGGGTCACAAATCTTTTCATCAAATCTCAAATGAAAATACTTCAGAAATCTGAGAGAAAAAATGGGAGAGAACTGAAGAAATAAAAAAAAAGATACAAATGCCTTCTGATTTGCATGAGACCCTGACAAGGAGAAAACAAATGCTAGAAAGGAGTGCGGAGGGACATGGAGGGAGAGAGGGAGGCTTAGAGCCTGAAGTCCAGCAGGCTTTCAAGGGAGCATCTAACATGTGGAGCCTCCAACTGAAAACTGCTCAGGCCTTATAATTTCATGACACACACAAAAGATGCTTTCCATTCCTACCTCAAGGGAAAATAGATTCAATAGTCTCTATTAAAACTACTCTATTAAAAAATAGGGGGAGGCCTGGCCCACTCCATGGAGCAGATGGGAGGAGAGGGGAATGGAGGGTTTGGGAAGACGGGAGGGAGGGGGAACTGAGACTAGAATGTAAAAAATGAACAACAACAAAAAAGAGTAAGTTCAAGCCCCAGCAGCCAGTGGCTCTTAAAAAATATGGGGCTAAGGACAGACATTGGTGATCTCCCATGGGAGGCCTCTGGGAGGATTGGTAGGGGGCATGAGAGGAGAGAATGGAGGGAGAGGGAACAGGGAATTGATATGTAAAATGATTGCTTCTAAATAAAGAAAAGGAAAAACACAGGGGAAAGAAGAGGCAGCTGCCTTTACTGCACTGGCTGCTCTTGCAAAGGACCCAGGTTTGGTTCCCAGAACCCACAAGGCATAACTCCAGCTCTGGGAATCTGATGGCCTCTTCAGACTACCACAGGCACCAGGCACATGTGTAGTTTATAACGATACATGCTGAAAAACACTTACACAAACAAAATAAAATAAATAAATCAGAAACAAATCTTTTTAGAGCTGGGTGTAATGTAACGCTAGCATTAGGAAGGCAGAAGCAGGTTGTTCCTAATGAATTCACAGCCAACCTATTTTATATAGTGAATTCCAGGGCAGTCAAAGCTACATAGCAAAACCCTGTCTCAAAACAACAATAATAATATAATAAATTTTAATTTAAAAAATTGCAAAACAAAGCTTGGAGGTCATCACTTCTACCTTTTACAAGGAAGCAATTACATGTCCTTTCCCTTAAATCTTCTTCTTCCATAAAGTAAAATAAGACTTCATAAGAGTAACATAGAAACAATTGCTAGTGCTCATGCTAAATAGGAAATACAAAAGAATGACACCTCTCCCATATTCCATCTGGTTGTGTTTGTTTCCATCATTTTCCCCAATTACTTTTGCTTTTATTCCTCTAACTCAATGAATATACTATATACTAGTTTTCATTCATTTTGGACTCCAATGAGTTTCTCTATTTACCATACATCTGAGAGCATTCCTCTACTGTCTCTTCTGTTACTCCAAAGACATTATGGCCTATACCAAAGACTCAATTTTATGTCAACCAATATTGAATTAACAGGAGTAAGTGCCATTTGTTCAAGAAGAAAAAAGGGAAGAGAATGAGACTGGAGAAATTAAGACAAACAGGGAAGGTGAGGTGAGTTCACAGGAGGGAGATAAGCCAGTCCAGCACAACTGAGGGAACTCCTCCCTATGGGAAAGGGCCTGAGACTAGAAGATGCCACCTAACCATGAGACTAGAGAGAATTGTTGAGTTAACTACTTACAGCAAGACATCAGCCAAGAGGGGAGAGTAGCAGCAACACCTGCAAGGGTGGAGACCTGGCAGCCAGAGTCTATGGCTAACAAAGCAGAAAGCAAAGATAGGCAGAGGGCAGTGTGAATTGCAAAATTACACAGCACAGCATGTGATGATGTCCCTGGTTGGTCCAAGACCAACACCCAGAATGCCTTCACACTGTGCCTGGGTCCCTGGTGTGCTTAGAGAATTAACCCACTCCACTCAGTCCAGGCTCTGCTGTAAACCAAGTGGGGTCAGGGAGAAGTAGCCAAGCAGCTCTCTCTCTCTCTCTCTCTCTCTCTCTCTCTCTCTCTCTCAAGCCACTCCTGTTCTTGGAAATTTCGCTCACTTTTCCTTAACAAATTTTATTTGTTTTCTTACCCCTGTAAATGTCTACATCCTTAACCATCATCAGTGTGAGACAACAAACTCAATGGCCCACTTTTGGTGACTGTTGACTATCTAGTGTCATAGTCCTGGGTTGAGGTGAGAAAGGCCCTGCTATTCTAAAAAATTTGCATCTCTTTCCTGCAGTTTCTCTTTATGCTCTGGAAAATTCAGTCAACCAAAGATAAGGGCAGAGAACAACCTCCATCTAGCAGTTGGCAGGAGCACACCTGGGAGTTACCTCAGTGCTGAGACCCCCAAGGGCTACACTGATCATGCCCACTCTTCTGTGTCCTTCCTTTTCTTCTTTGGGACATTTGACCACTGTGATATCAATTCCACACACATATAAGGAACAAGCTCATCCCCCTAAAGACACTGTTTTGTGATCTTAGGCACACTAAAAGCTATCATTTAAAGAAGAAAATCCTCTTTAAATCAACATAATCAAGGCTTGTATGAACTCATATGAAGCAGCATGCCCAGAGCCTGCGTGGGTCTGCATCAGGATATCTGTGTATATATTATGGCTTCCAGTCTAGTGTGTTTTATGGGATCCCTGAATGCGCAAATGAGTGGGCACCTGATTATTATGCCTTCCCTTGGTTTCTTTAAACTCTGTTGGCTTGCATTGTCTAACTTGTGATAGTTTTTGTTTTATCTTATTATAATGTATTTTGTTATGTTTTTTAAAAGAAAGAAAAAGAATGAATTAATGGATGAATGAATGAATGAATGAATGAATACCTAGTCACTCAGGTAAAGGTTAATAAGTGAACTGTCTGTCACTTATTCCTACTGGGAGAGGAAAAATAAGTTTTCTCCAATAGAGTAGTTAATCAACATAAAATGGACTCCAGAGTTTTTAGTGTGCTTTTATTTGGTTACAGTTTGGTGGGGTTTTTTTTTTCTTTTTGGGTGTGATTTTACTTTGGTTTCTTGATTGGAAGAGTTGTTGTATTGTGGTTTTGTTTGTTTTTACAGAAAAAAATTAGCTTGGTGAGTAGGGAGGGAGAGAGGATCTTGAAAGATTTCAAGGAGGGGAAAATATGATCAAAATATTTTTGCATCCAAAATTGTTTCAAATAATAAAATATAAGTTAAAATGTATTTTTAAAATAAAATGAAAAGGCCCTCTTTATTTTACATGAAAGTTGAAGCATTTATGGCTTTACTAGAGCTGGTCATTGTATTTGCTCTCTTTGTACTTAGTTCATATAATCTTTTGTTTTGGCTTAATTCTATGGTGCTGGCAGTTAAGACCACAAGCCTTAAGCATGCTAGCAAGAGCGTTACAACTGAGCTATATCCGCAGCCACCACAGTTAGTCCAGTTTTCCAGTTCTCATCAACTCTTAAGCATGCTAGCAAGAGCGTTACAACTGAGCTATATCCGCAGCCACCACAGTTAGTCCAGTTTTCCAGTTCTCATCAACTCTTAAACTCTCTTTTTATAAGATTTACTTGTATTATTTTTAATTTTGTGTGAGCATGCATGTATAAGAGTATGTGCACATTAATGCAAGTACTCTCCGAAGCCAGAGATATCATATCGGCCCTGGAACTAGTTACAGAAGTTTGTATGCCACCTGATGTGAATACTAGGAAGTCAACTCAGGTCTTCTGGAAGAGCAGTGCTTTAGCCTCTGAGTCATCTCACCAGTCTCAACTATTACCTTTTCCATGAAATGGTTTTTGACCATAATGATATATTTTCAACAACTCCTCTTAAATGTTGTAGAACTTGTTACCTTAATATATTCAGTATTACAGATACATTACACTTTTTACACAATGATTTTAGCTTTTGTTTCTTTTATACACTTTTGGTTTTGTTGGTTCTGCCTTATTCAATGAAAAGGCTAACTCCTTATGGGAAAGCCCTATGTCTAGGTTTACTTTTCACTATTCTTTTTGATGAACATATATTAGGCATTTAATAGTTATTAAGCTATTCTTTCACTCATCCAACAAATATCTGTAAATATCTGGTATTGTGCTGGGTCCTGTTGTGTCCATAAAATGCAAACACCAAGAGCACACAAGTTTTGTTTCAACTGCACCTCTCACTCTGCACCTCTGTCTCAACATTCTCCAAGTTGTGCCCTTTTTTACTAACTCAGTAATATTCTAATATTAAATTATTTAATTTTGTGGATAAGCTTTAACACTATATATATATACATATATATATACATATATATATATATATATATATATATACATACACACACACAGTTGGCCTTTGATGAAGTCTCCAAATCCTCTATGGTTCCTTCTTGGAATTTTCTAAAAGATCCACAGAGAATTACTAAAGCTACATATCCTTCTATACTTCATGTTCAATTTCTACTCTGTTTCTGCCTGATCAGTGCAATCCTGTCTTCTCAATGTCTTCTTTTAGCAAAAGAATGGATAATATTTACTAAAGTTGAACAACTGATAAAAATTGAAGTTTAAAATAGAGAGAAATAAATAGTTGAACTTAAGTTATGTTAAATTAGAAAGTTTTCCAGAAAATCAAGTCTAAGTGACAAATAGATAAATACATGCTCCTAGAATCCTGACAGGGAACAAGAGACCTGGAACTGGAACATAAAAAAGGGTTTGTTTGGTTTGTTTTTATTTTTTTTTTAATAAGAAACACAGGAAACACAAGTGCCCACAAAAACCACAATCATTGGCAGAACCACCTGAGACCTGGGAACTTCACACTGCAGATCCCATCCCAAAGGGATTCAGCCCGCCCAGACACTGCCAGCATCCTAGTCCCTTTCTCCACCCACGGGACAGGTAAGGTAAGCGGGGGCTGGTTTCTGGCCTGGCCTGCCTTCTGGTGCTCTGCATGCAAGCAGCTGAGACCTGAGGACTGCACACTGCAGATCCCATCCCCACGGGGTCTAGCCCACCCTGAGACTGCCAAGGCCCCTGTACTAGGACCGCCTCCATCCACAGGAAGAGGAGAGCCACCAGAGTATTGGACCTGCTTGCACCCACCGGAAGGGAACCCTGGTCTCGTACCCACCAGGAGAGGAAGAGACTCCTTCTGCACCCACTGGAAGAAGGAATGGGAAGGAGACAATATAAAAACACACTCAGCAACAGAAAAACCAGTATGACACCACTAGAGTCTAGAGATGCTACACCAGCAAGACCTGAACATCCCAATGTAGATGAAACAGTATAGAATGACCCTAAAAACAACTTCATGAAAATGATAGACGCCCTCAAAGGGGATATGAGAAAATCCCTTAAAGAAATGGAAAAATAAACAAACCAAAAAAATCAAGAAATGGAGGAAAAGACAAAGTAAAAATTGCAAGAAACAATTCAAACAGTGCAAGAGTTAAAATCTGAAATAGAGACAATACAAAAACATAGTCTGAGGGAATGGTGGAAACAGAAAAGCTGGGCAAGTGGTCAGGTACTACAGATGCAAGCATAACCAACAGAATACAAGAGATGGAAGACAGAATCTCAGGTGTTGAAGATACGCTAGGAGAAATAGATTCATCAACCAAAGAAAATCTTAAGTACAGCAAATTCCTAACACAAAATATCCAGGAAATATGGGACACCGTGAAAACACCAAACCTAAGAATAATAGGAATAGAAGAAGATGAAGAAACCCACCTCAAAGGACCAGAAAACATATTGGACAAAATCATAGAAGAAAACTTTCCCAACTTAAAGAAAAACATGGCCAATGAAAGTGCAAGAAGCTTACAGAACACCAAATAGAGTGTACCACATAGAAACTGGAGAATAATCACACTAGAGAATTAACAGCACATTTGAAAGCTCTAGAACAAAAGGAAGCAAACTCACCCCAGAGGAGTAGACACCAGGAAATAATCAAATTGAGGCTGAAATCAATAAAGCAGAAACTAGGAAAACAATACAAAGAATTAATGCAACAAAGAGTTGGTTCTTTGAGAAAATCAGCAAGATAGACAAACCTTTATCCAAACTTCCCAAACGGCAGAGTGTGAACATGGTAATTAATAAAATCAGTAATGAAAAGGGGGATATAGCAACGGACATTGAGAATCATCAGTTCATACTTTGAAAACCTGTACTCCATAAAATTCAAAAATTAAAAGGAAATGGACAATTTTCTGGATAGATATCACTTACCAAAGTTAAATCAAGAACAGATAAACAATTTAAATAGACCTAGAATCCCTAATGAAATAGAAGCAGTCATCAAAAGTCTCCCAACCAAAAAAAAAAAAAAAAAAAAAAGCCCAGGGTCGGATGGCCTAGGCGCAGAATTCTACCAGAAATTCAAAGAACAGCTAATATCAATTCTCCTCAAAGTATTCCATGCAATAGAAGCAAAGGGTCATTGCCAAACTCTTTTTATGAGGCTTCAATAACCTTGATCCCCAAGCCACATAAAAACACAATTAAGAAAGAGAATTTCAGACCAATATCCCTCATGAATATTGATACAAAAAACTGGCTTACAAACCCCCATATGCTCAGTCAAGATGTCAGCACCTAGTTATTGGGAGCAGATAGTCCAACTTCTATGACTGCCTTTCCACACAGGACTGAGGAGACACCACTACCCAGACATGACAGCATCTCCCAGGAAATCAAGGGAGGAGCATGCATGTGCTCTGAACATTTTTCTCCATCTCAATGCATATCTGTTTTCTTTGTGCCTAATATGACATGTATAGGGACAGAGCAAGGCAAGACAGCTAGCTTTTCCCCAGTTTGTCCCCGGTACTGACCTTGTACCTACCTTCTCAGCAGGTTTGGGTATCACATACACAGCAAAATATGGCAGAGACCTCAGGTTCTAGATACAGTCCCCCAAAGACTCAGAGGCCAACTCAGTTCCTACAGTTATTCAACTTTCTGATACCTATGTTCCCAATCTACACAAGTGAGAATAATGACAGGACACATCTCCTTAGGGCAACCAAATGATACAACACCATGCAGTGCTAACCTGCTGAAACCTTGTTTTCTTGAAAGGGGCTTGTGTGTAGTGTTGCAGGACATATATGCCGAACTCAGGGGAGTTTACATGTTCAGAAATGGTGGAACCTAGGACATAACCAGGATCCAAGTAGTCTGAACACCAAGGCCCTTAGCAACCTGATGTCTAAGGTGGCTTCAGCTATCAACTAGATACTGCTTGAGTCTTCTGAGAGAGTCTCAACTGAGGAACTATCCAAATCAAATTGGCCGATGGCCATGTCTTAATAGTTGATGTGAGAGGGTCAAGGTCACTGAGGGTGGTACTATTCCTAGGCAGGTGGGTCTGAGCTACATAAGAAACTAGCTGAATCTGAGCCAGTTAGAGAGACAGAGAGCAAGCCAGTTTGCAGCATTCTTCCATGGCTTTTGCTCCAAGATCCTGCCTTGAGTTGTTGCCCTAACTTCTTTCAGTGATATCCTGAAAGTAAAAGCTTAAATAAACCCTGTCTTTAGAAATGGTCTCAACATTAGAGGGGATTCAACCCAATAAGTGTTCTGAGTCCCAAAAGTGCCTGTCATCATGCTAAGCCTAGAGGCAGGCAATGATGAGAGTCTTAAAATGATGGCACATTTCAGGAGGCGCACCTGCTGTTGAGAAAATCCCTCGGAGGTCCAGGGCAAAGTGATGAGTATACCAGATAGTGTAGGAATAAGCCGGAGGAAGAGGGTCCAATCAGAGACAGCCTATTTGAAGACAAGGATACAAGAGAAAGCACCGGGGGATAAAGAAAGCAGTGGTGACAGCAGGTTCCTGGAAGCTGGGGCAGGAAGAAACTAGTAAGACACAATAAAAGGAATTTGAAAGACCACATGCACAGAAAGGCGGAGCTGGCTGTCCCCAAAAGGTCCCTCACGCCTACAGGGCAGGATAGGTTTAAGCAGCCACTAGTAAGGAAGTGAGGAAGTCAACAGAGATGGTAATAAGTCAGAGGCCTAGTCTCAGGGGCAAGGGAACTATTTGGAAGTGAGAATATGGAAAGAGAAAAGCAAGGAAGATGATTCCTGGAAAAGTAAACATCTAAGCTGGGCGGTGGTAGTCCACACCTTTAATCCCAGTGCGTGGGAGGCAGAAGCAGGCGGATTTCTTTGAGTTTTAGGACAGCCTGGTCTACAGAGTGAGTTCCAGGGCATCCAGAGCTGATACAGAGAGAAACCCTGTCTCAAAAACTAGAGAGAGACAGAGACAGAGAAAGATAAAGAGACAGACAGAACTATCCTAACTGGAAACTGCAACCTCTGCTTCTATAAAATTTGCTTTAGCTCCACAGAAAATTTCTTCAGAGTGGGAGTGAAAAAAGATACCCTATAATAGATGATATCATGACAATGTGTTTTGTACCCTATATAAGCTGTAAAAATTTTCCAGCATGACCCAGATCCCCTTAAAACACTAATCTAGGTTCTGCCTGCCTGCCCTTCCATTATTAAATATGAGTTCTCCTTTCTTTCTGAGTATGTGTCTTCTCTTTGCTGGTTGGAATTTCCCTAGCAATAACACTTTCTTGTTTTGAGAAGTTTGTGACATTGTATGCAATTTGATTGCCAATTATAACAGTCAAGAGCCAGAAAGGGTTCTACCATGCCTAGTGACCCACTTCATTCAAGAAGGCCCTACCGCCTAAAGATTTCAACCCCTTCCAAATACTACCACCAACCGGGAACCAAGCATTCAAGCACATGAGCCTGTGATTACAATTTTCCCATTCAAATCACATAAAGCTCCTCTTTATAGGCCTTCCAGTTACTAAGTTGACCAAAAGGAGGCTTCTGGCACTGAATCCTAATGGCTTATCACTTCTTCTCTGACATGAGATTGGGTCACACCAATGGAGACAAGTATCACACTAGCATTGAAGCACAATTAATATTGAATGGTTAAGCAGAAATATCTTTGGGGAAAATTAGATAGAGACAATAGAAAAGTTTATCAGAATAAAAAAAAGTCATAACAAGCATGATGTAATACAAAGCTGAGGATTCTGAGTTTCTTAGTTCAAGTCCAGTTTAGACTACAAAGTCAGATTCTGTCTCAAAAATCAACACAAATAGAGTCACTTGTGCAAGCCCTATCAAAAGTAAAGCTGAGAGGCCATAAGGTAGGGATTCTGATTCATGATTACTGATGCCAACTGAACCTCTATCACTGACTCCACAGGGTGTTATGCCCATGGTATTTCTTTTAAATACAGGCCTATCTTAAGAACTTTCCCACCAGTCTAACAAAAGATAAACAAAGCCCCAACTCCCTCAAGATTAAAAAATGCTGTAACAGGAGCTCCAAAGAATTAAAATTTCTCCAGGAAATCTCAAGCTTGGGGTGAGAATAGCCCCAAATTCTGGTGTGCTGAGAACTCCCTACCAGAGGAAGAAGTACCCCCAGGAAGAAATTAATCTTGTGTCTACAGGTATACAATTCTTACCTTTTGATTCATACTTTCTAAAAAAATTCTAACACTGCAACTAGTAAGATGGAAAAAAGCTGAAAGTTTATCCCTCCCAAATTCTAGCCAAAACTATATAGAAGCTGATTGCCCTTATGAGTACTGTCTCTTATTTGTCTCTTTGTTTGTAAAGTCAAGAGCCCAAGATTCTGGTTATGGTAGCAGAGGCCCTTTAAAAAGAAAAAGAAATTGTACACAGGGCCCCAATATTCAAAAGTATTACCATGCGTTCAAGGTTACTTGCCACTTTCCATTAGATCAGATTCAGTGGAAGTAGATTATGTGGAGGCCTTTGATCCACTTGGACTTGAGTTTTATGAATGGGTATAGATATGGATCTATCTGCAGTCTTCTGTATGTTGACATCCAGTTATGCCAGCACCATTTGTTGAAGATGCTTTTGTTTCCATTGTACAATTTTGGCTTCTTTGTCAAAAATCAGGTGTTCATAGGTGTGTGGGTTAACATCAGGGTTTTCAATTCGATTCCATTGATCCATATATCTGTTTTTGTGCCAATACCAAGCTGTTTTTATTTCTATAGCTCTATAGCAGAGCTTGAAGTTAGGGGTGGTGATACCTCCGGAAGCTCTCTTATTGTACAGGGTTCTTTTTTTGTTTTTCCATTTGAAGTTGGGTATTGTTCTTTCAAGCTCTGTGAAGAATTGTGTTGGGATTTTGATAGGGACTGCATTGAATCTGTAGATTGCTTTTGATAAGATTGTCATTTTTACTATGTTGATCGCACCTATCCAAGAGCATGATATCTTCTTCAATTTCCTTCTTCAAAGACTTAAAGTTCTTGTCATACAGGTCTTTCATTTGTTTGGTTAGAGTTACCCCAAGATATTTTATGCTATTTGTGGCTATTGTAAGGAGCAATGTTTCTCTGTTTTTTTTCTCAGCCTATTTATCATTTGTATATGGGAAGGCTACTGATTTTTTAGTTAATCTTGTATCCTGCCACATTACTGAAGGTGTTTATCAGCTGTAGGAGTTCCCTGGTAAAACTCTAGGATCACTTATATCATATCATCTGCAAAAAGTGAAAGTTTAGGACCACTTCCTAAATAAAACACTAGCAGCACAGACACTGGGAGTTACAATCAATAAATAGGACCTCCTGAAACTGAGAAGCTTCTGAAAAAGCAAAGGATACAGTCAACACGGAAAATCAGCAGCCTACAGATTGGAAATAGGTCTTCACCAACCCCACATCTGACAGAGAACTGATCTCCAAAATATATAAAGAACTCAAGAAACTAGACGCCAATATACCAAATAATCCAATTTAAAAATGGCGTACAGATCTAAACAAAGAATTCTCAAGAGAAGCAACTCAAGTGACTGAAAGTCATTTAAGGAACTGCTCAACATCCTTAGCCATCAGGGAAATGTAAATCAAAAAGAAAACACTGATGACAGATTATGCTGAAGAGTATGTGGACTAAGGGGAATACTCTCCATTGCTGGTGGGAATGTAAACTTGTACAGTCACTTTGCAAATCAGTATGGTGGTAGCTCAGAAAAATGGGACTCTATCTACCTCAAGACCCTGAAATACCACTCTTGGGCATATGCCCAAAGGATGCACACTCATACCACAAGGATACTTGCTCAACTATGTTCATAGCAACATTATTTGTAATAGCCAGAACCTGAAAACAACCTAGATGTCCCTCAACCAAAGAGCGAATAAAGAAAATGTGATACACTTACACAACGGAGTATTACTCAGTAGTTAAAAAAAAACCAATGACATCTTGAAATAAATTTTCAAACAAATAGATGAAACTAGGGAAAAAAACCCATCCTGAGTGAGGTAACCCAGACCCAGAAAGACAAGCACAGTATGTACTCACTCATAAGTAGATATTAGACTTAAAACAAAGGATAACCAGGCTACAATCCACAACCCCAGAGAAGCTAGGCAAAAATGAGGGGCACACATGGAGCGCCTCAGGAAAGGAAAATGGTTTAGATCTCCTGAGTAAACTTGGAGAGGGGGATAGAAGGGAGGGGATGAGGGATGGGAACATGAGGGATTGAGAAGGCCAAGTTGGGGGAGGAATGAAAGGGGAGAGCAATGAAAGAGATGCTTGATAGCGGGAGCCATTATGGAGTTAGCGAGAAACCTGATGCTAGGGATATTCCCAGAGATTCACAAGGATGACCCCAGCTAAGACCCCTAGCAATAGTGGAGAGGGCACATTAATGGGCCTTCCCCTAATTGTTTAGTGACTACCCTAATTGTCATCTTAGAACCTACATCCGGTAACTAATGGAAGCAGACACAGTGACCCACAGCCAAGCCCTAGGCTGAGCTCCCAGAGTTCAGTTGAAGAGAGGGAGAAGAGATCATATGAACAAAGGGGGCCAAGCACATGATGGGGAAAACCACAGAGACAGCTGACCCGAGACAATGGGAGCTCACAGACCCTGACAGCTGAGGAACCTGCATGGGACTGAACTGGGCCCTCTTAATGTGGGTAACAGTTATGTGGCTTGCTCTGTTGAGGGGAGGGGGACTCACAGTTGGATCAGAAGCTATCCCAGGTACACCAACTGGCTTTTTGGAGCCCATTGCTTATGGTACTTACTCAGCCTTGATACAGGATGGGAGGGGCTTGGTCCTGCCTCAACTTGATATGCCAGACTTTGTTGACTCCTTACTCTCTCTGAGGAGTAGATGGGGATAAGAAGGGAGGAGGGGGGGTGGGAGAAGGGGAGGGAGGGGAACTGGGGTTGGTATGTAAAATGTCAAATTTTTTAAATGAAAAAAAGGAAACCAAAAAAGTATTAACATAATAAAGTAAATCCATTAAAATGTGTTCTGATAAACACTTTGAATCAGGAATTCCTAGATCCATCTGCAACTATCTCAGTCTCTGCAAACAAATTATTGATTGGGCATGGTGGCTCCCATAGGCTGTTATTTGAATGTTTGATTCCCAGTTGGTAGACCGTTTAGGAAAGATTAGGAGGTGTGGCCTTGTTGAAGGAAATGTGTCACTAGGGGTGAGCTTTGAAGTTTCAAAAGCCCAGACCAGTCCCAGTCTCTGTCTTTCTGCCTATGGATCAGATGTGTTCTTCTACTACTCGGGTGCCATGACCCCTGCCTGCTGCCATGCTCCCCTGCATCGTGGTCATGAACTCGCCCTCTGAAACTGCAAGCACACCTCCAGCTAAATGCTTTCTTTTGCAGTTGCCTTGACTCACATCAATAGAAAAGTAACTAAAACATGGGCTTTGGTTTTGTTTTACTTTGCTTATGTGTTTGATTGCTTGGTTGTGGCAGATTTCGTTCTTTGTTTTATTTTGGTTGTACATTACCCTACAAGATGGAAAACAATGTGAGTTTTTCACCTCACCTTGCAGTCTCAGGTAATCCTTCAATCAAACTGATCCAGAAGTTTGAAAGACTAGTGAACTATGAAAATAAAAGTGCCTGAGAATCATGCCTAAAATATGTAAAGGCATGACAGCAATATTCAGTTTTGTTTGTGGTTACTGGAGGGATTTGAGGAGCTATCACTGGATCCATGCTGAGTCAACACTTGCAAATCTGCTTTGTCTTTGCCCATTGACAGAACAGTCAATAGGAAAAATGTATACAATTCTATTCCAGTACTACATACACATCATATACCCTGAATCTGAGGCGAGTGGGAATCACAACGTAAGTTCTTAAGCATTATTCCAACATTTTTAGAATTAGTTATTGCGATAGTTATTCTTCATTGTCAACTTGACTAAATCTGGTATTAACACAAAATCTGAAAATGAAGGGTACACCTGGGAGGGATTTTTGCTTAATTTGAAATAGGACAATCTACTTCTAATCCAGTCTGTAAGTAGGATGATATACCTTTAATCCAGATATTTTGAGCTGGGAACACACACCTCTAATCTGGGCCATGCCTTCTGCTGAAAGATTATATAAGGACATGGAAGAATGAAGCTTTTGCTCTTTATTTGCTTGCTCTTGCATTGCCAGTAAGTCCATTCCTTCACTGGTATTAGAGCCTACTTTTTCAGGATCCAGTGTATACTGAAGACCACCTGAGACAACCAGCCTGATATCTGGACCTAGAAACTACTGGATCCTCGGACATTCTATTCATAGCCAGCAATTGTTGGATTAGCTGGAGTGCAGACTGTAAAACTTTCCAATAAATCCTCTCTTCCCCTCCCCCCATGTATGCGTGCGTGTGTGTGTGTGTGTGTGTGTGTGTGTGTGTGTGTGTATAGAGATTCGTTCTATAATTCTTTTACTCTAGAAAACCCTAATACAGTTATAGAGCTATAGTACTAAAAGAAGTTAAATATGTAACTCCTCCTCATGGTGGGATCATCTTGATGTTAAAATATTTCCCAAAGAAACTACTCTGAAGTACAAATGAATGGCTTCATGTTTTGGTAGTTTCCAATGTACTAAGATGTAGACTCTTGTGCAATCTAAACACAATGCTTTTAGCACTAGTCATGCACATACTCTGAATTACAGTGACTCATCCTAGTCAGGTATATAGAGAATTGTCTAAGGTGTAATGCCCAGTAGGACTGTGAAAGTAAACTTCAAATGAGGCCAACATTATTTTGCAGTTGTCCCTCCTTACTGGAAACAAATACAAGTACTTTTGCTCTGGGCATTTCTAAGTCCTCCCATTAGGGGTGCTGTGCTAAATTGAGGATCTACAGTCTAGCAATACATTTGCCAAGTGTCAAAAGCAAAACAGCAGACTGATTGGTTCTAAGATTTTCTTAAATAATGTATTGTTTTGGTGCTGAGTAATTTATTAACAAAACTATTAATGCCTGAAATATTTTCATCAAGTTTTGCAAAAATAGCATAAATATTTAAAATGCCATCTACACAGGCTTGCTGCCAGGAGAAAGCAAGTCCATTATATAGAACTTTATGGAATATTTATAAGACCCAATTTAACACAGATCCAGGCAGTCAGCCAAAGTGCAAGAGTCGTTTCTTTTTATAATTTAAACTTTCATGAAATCCAACAAAATCAAAAAAAGAGAGAGAATTCAAATAATTGTGGGTCTCCAAAGTACTCTTCTCGAAACTGTTCAGCATACACAGAGGTGAATTTCATGCAGTATCCACATCTTCCTCTTCCCAAAGAATTCCCAAGATCCCCTCATAATATGCTGACCCAAAATTGCCAAGCTTGGTGGATTTCAGTTTATCAATTTATTAACATAAGCAGGACTTTAGGAAAGAGTCGCAGTCTGAAAGTAGCCCTTACAAATGAGGAAATACAAAATTATTAGACAAATTATGTGCACCAACAGTGACAAAGCCATAATGGGCCTAGGAAAGACTTTGCAACCTGCCTCTCCAGCCCTACCCTCTCAAGAGGGCCACCACTGTATATGCAATGACTTGCCCCTGTACAGCCACTTACACTTATTACACTTACACTTTAGAGTATGGCAAGATGGCTTATGCCCACTCTTTTGCTATAGTTCAGCACTTCATTGGGAAAGGCACTGTATATATTGTTTTAATTGAGATGAATTACATGATTGAATGAATTGTATACATTGATTTTTTAAGGTCCAGACTGTAGGCCAGTTAAAGGAGTCATTTACCTAATAAAATAAAAATAGTACTTGAACATACACGTTGGTGAGATTGCAGATTACAGCTTATTTCCAGGAATAAACTGATATAATCATTGCCTTTCCAATTATTATCACATAAAAGAAGCTCATCTAAAATCTAATCTGTTCAAAATATATACCTGAACTTAATAAAAAGAAAATGCCAGAAGCCAGATGTGACAACAGGAGCCCAAAAGGTAAGAGTGGCAAAAGATATTCTACTGACCCAACTCCTTTGGGTTAGGTCTCCTCTGTGCCCATGCATGAACCCTAATGCATGACCTTTGCCTACAGCAGATAAATGTTGAGCCCTGAAGATAAAATGCAGAACCACAAAGACTGCCCCCATGGGTGGGCAAGGTAAAGGTGCTTGTGGCCATTCTGGGATTTTGGAGGCACAGAGTTCTTAGCAGAAGAGAAACAAAGACTCTGTGCACTGTCCGCAGAGCAGGAGCCACAAGCAAAGACATATCTTAAAGGAGGGGAGAGGAGGACATGAGAGAGCAGGAAGATTGAGTCAGGGGAAGAATAGAGTAGAGAAAGAGAAGAGATACCATAATAGAGGGAACCATTATAGGTTTAAAGAGAAATCTGGCACTAGGGAAATGTCCAGAGGTCTACAAGGTTGACCCCAACTAACAATCTAAGTAATAGTCGAGAGGCTACCTTAAATGCCCTTCTCCAAAAATGAGATTGATGACTACCTTATATGCCATCCTAGCGCCTTCATACAGTAGCTGATGGAAGCAGAAGCAGACACCCACAGCTAAACACTAAGCTGAACTCTGGAATCCAGTTGCAGAGAGGGAGGATTGATGAGCAAAGGAGTCAAGACCAGGCTGGAAAAACCCACAGAAACAGCTGATCTGAACAAGGGGGAGCTCATGGACCCCAGACTGATAGCTGCGGAAACAGCATAGGACTGTTCCAGACCCCCTGGACAAGGATGTCAGTTTGGAGGTCTGGGCAATCTATGTGTCCTCTGGTAGTGAATCAGTGTTTATCCATAGTACATGAATGGACTTTGGGAACCCACTCCACATAGAGGGATACTTTCTCAGCCTAGACACACAGGGGAGGGTCTAGGCCCTGCTCCAAATGATATGACAGACTTTGAAGATCCCCCATGGAAGGCCTTGCCCTCCCTGGGGAGCACAAAGGGGACTGGATAGGAGGTTGTGGGGGGCAGCGAATGAGGGGAGGGAGGGGGAACTGGGATTGACATGTAAAAGAAGCTTGTTTCTAATTTAAATTTTAAGAAAAGAAAAAAATCATACCACAGAAATTCATATGAACCAAACCATAAAAAATGAGAGTGGTCTGAATAGGGAATTGAAAGACCAAGAAAGATGGCATATTAGTCAGGGTTCTTTAGAGTATATATGGGATTTATTAGAATGACTTATACTCTGCAGGCCAGATAATCAAACAATAGCTAGATAACTATGAAGAAGGATAATTGCCAAACTGGTTTTACGAGGTTATAATTACCCAGATACACAAAACATACAAAGATACAACTACAAAGGAAAATTACAGACCAATTTCCCTCATGAACATTGACACAAAAATAATCAATAAAATATCAGCAAACTGGATCCAAGAACACATAAAAAAATCATCCACCATGATCAAGTAGGCTTCATCCCAGAGATGCAGAGCTAGATCAACATATGAAAATCTGTTCATGTAATCCACCATATTAAATAAAATGAAAGGAAGAAATCACATGATCATTTCACTAGATGCTGAAAAACCCTTTGAGAAAATCCAACATCCCTTGATGATAAAGGTCTTAGAGAGACCAGGGGTGCAAGGAACATAGCTAAACATAATAAAGGCAATATGCAGCAAGCTAACAGCCAACATCAAGCTAAATGAAGAGAAACTCAAAGCAATCCCAACAAAATCAGGAACAAGACAAGGCTGTCCACTCTCTCCATCCTTTTTCAATATTGTACTTGAAGTTCTAACTAGAGCAATAAGGCAACAAAAGGAGATCAAGGGGATACAAATTGGAAGGGAAGAAGTCAAACTTTCACTATTTGCAGATGACCTGATAGTATACATAAGTGACCCGAAAATCCTACCAGGCAACTCATACTGCTGATAAACACCTTCAGTAATATAACAGGATACAAGATTAACTAAAAAATTCAGTAGCCCTCCTTTATACAAATGATACATGGGCTGAGAAAAAAAATCAGAGAAACATCACTCTTTACAATAGCCACAAATAACATGAAATATCTTGGGGTAACTCTAACCAAACATGTGAAAGGCCTGTATGACAAGAACTTTAAGGCTTTAAAGAAACTGAAGAAGATATAAGAAAATGGAAAGATCTCCCATGTTCTTGAATAGGTGGGATCAACATGGTAAAAAATGACAATCTTTCCAAAAGCAATCTACATATTTAATACAATCCCCATCAAAATCCCAAGACAATTCTTCACAGAGTTTGAAATAACAATACAATACTCACCTTCACATGAAAAAAAAAAACAGGATAGCCAAAGCAATGCTGTACAATAAGGGAAATTCCAGAGGTATCACTATCTGCGACTTCAAGCTCTGTCATAGAGCTATAGCAAAAAAAAAAAAAGCTTGATACTGGCATAAAAACGTGGATCAATGGAATTGAACTGAAAAGCCTAACATTAATCCACACACCTATAAACACCGGATTTTTGGCAAAGAAACCAAATTTCTTGAATGGAAAAAAAAAAGAAAGCATCTTCAACAAATAGTGCTAGCATAAATGGATGTCAACATACAGAAAAATGCAAATAGATCTATCCCCATACAAAAAAACTCAAGTTCAAGTGGATCAAATGACTCAACATAAATCCAGTTACACTGAACCTTTCAGAAAAGAAAGTGGAAAGTAGTCTTGAATCCATTGGCACAGGAGACTGTTTCCTAAATATAACACCAGCAGCACAGACTCTGATAGCTACAATCAATAAATGGCACCTCCCGAAACTAAAAAGCTTCTATAAGGTAATGGATATGGTAAATAATAAAAAAAAGAAAGCCTACAGAATGGGAAAAGATCTTTACCAACTGCATATCTGACAGAGGGCTGTTCTCCAAACTATATAAACAATTCGAGGAACTAGACACCAAAATACCAAACAAGCCAATTTAATGGTGTACAGATCTAAACAGATAATTCTCAACAGAAGAAACTCAAATGACAGAAAGACATATAAGGAATTAGTCATGAGGGAAATGCAACTCAAACGACTCTGAAATACTATCTTACACCTATTATAAGGGCTAAGATCAAAAACACTGGTGATAGCTTATGCTGCAGAGGATGAGGACAAAGGGGAACATTCCTCCACTGCTGTTGGCAGTGCAAACATGTACAGCCACTTTGGAAATCAGTATGGCAGTAGCTCAGAAAATTAGGAATCAATCTACGTCAAGATCCGGCAATACTACTCTTGGGCATATGCCCAAAGGATGCACAATCATACCACAAGGATACTTGCTCAACTATGTTCATAGCAACATTATTTGTAAAAGCAAGACCTGGAAACAACCCAGATGCCCCTCAACCGAAGAATGGAGTATTATTTAGTGGTTAAAAAAAAAAAACCAATGACATATTGAAACGTGCAGACAAATAGATCGAACTAGAAAAAACATCCTGAGTGAGGAAACCCACAAAGACAAACACGGTATTACTCATCTCACTCATAAGTGGGTATTAGACATAAAACAAAGGGTAACCAGGCTGCAATCCACAACCCCAGAGAAGCTAGGAAAAATGGGGGACCCTAGTGGAAACACACATGGAGGCCTCCAGGAAGGGAAAACCATTAAGCTCTCCTGGGTAAGCTGGGAGGGAGGTAGAAGGGAAGGGATGGGAATATGAGGGATTGAGAATATGAGTTCGGAGAGAGATGCTGGGGGAGAACAATGAAAGAGATATCTTGATAGAGGGAGCCATTATGGAGTTAGGAGAAACCTGGTGCCAGACAAATTCCCAGAAATCTACAAAGATGACCCTAGCAATAGGAGAGAGGGCCCGTGAATGGGACTTGCCTTTTAATCAGATTAGTGACTACCCTAATTGTCATCTTGGAACCTACATCTAGTAACTGATGGAGGCAGATTCAGCGACTCACAGCCAAGCACTAGGCTGAGCTCCCGTGAAGAGTGGGAGGAGGGATCATATGAACAAAGGAGGTCAAGAGCATGATGGGAAAAAACAGAGACAGCTGGTCTGAGCTAGTGGGGGCTCATGGACTCTAAACTGACAGCTGAGGAACCTGCACAAGACCAAACTTGGTCCTCTTAATGTGGGTGTCAGTTACATGAGCTGATATGTTGGTGGGCAGTGGCTAGCAGTGGCACCAGGACCTATCCCTAGGGCATGAACTGGCTTTTGGGAGCCCATTCCCAATGGTGGGATACCTTGCTCAGCCTTGATACAGGGGGGAGAGACTTGGTGCTGCCTCAACTTTATATGCCAGACTTTGTTGACTCCCCAAGGAAGGCCTTACCCCCTCTGAGGAGTGGATGGGGGTGAGAAGGATGGGAGGTATGGTGGTGGGAGAAGGGGAGAGAGGGGGAACTTGAGTTGGTATGTAAAATGAAAAATAACTTAAAGAAAAGAAGTGAATCTACTTCAAATTAAACAACAAAAAAAGTTCCTCACAAGTATACCCTTCATATTTGCATTTTAATTAATACGAAATGTAGTCAAGTTGGCAACCGAGAATAACCATCATATATGGAAATGCCACACCACATACATACTCACACACACACACACACACACACACATACACATGCATATACCATATGTGCACTTGCACTTAAAACACACACATGCACACACACCAAACTAACAACTTTAATTTTCCTAGTTTTGAGGTGAGGTAGCTAAGACCATGACTTCTCCACTGTGAAAGGACTAGTAAACATTAGAGCTCTTATTTGGATCAAAGTAGTATAGCTATCCAGTTCAGTTTATAAAGCTTGATGCCTAAATACAAAACTTAAACTGCATTGTTGCACCCAGATAGACAAAAGAGATGGGACCCTGCTGACCATCGTTATTTCACAGAGAAATTACAAATCTAGAACCAAAGAATTGTGCATGTTGAAACCTATGGAAAAAGGTGTTTGTGGCAACATAATGGAAATATTTAGTTTTATGTGCATGTATGAGAAAAAATTAAAATTTAGTGTACAAACATAAACTTGTAAATTCAAAGAAAAGAGAAATTACATATAGGCTATCTGTTTTAATAAACATTTATTCATATGTTAAACTCCTGTCCCCTGAATGGTTTTGAATATAGGTTCCTTAAAGAATAATCAAGGTTAAACATAAGACTAACGCACAACAAAAAGACAAGCACGGAAGGTGAGGCAAGCCTAACTTCCGGTGGCCTGAGCAGAAACACCGGAGACCTGAGGACTGTGCACAGTGGATACAGATCCCAGCCCAACGAGATTCAGCCCACCCAGAGACTGTCAGCTTCCAAGTCCCATTTTACACCCACGGGGCAGGCAAGGCAAGGGTCCAGCCTACCCAGAGTTTGCTAAGGTCCCAATACTAGGACAGCCTACATCCACGCAAGAGGAAAGCCACCAGGGTATTGGACATGCTCCCACCCACTGGAAAGAAACCGTGGTCACATACCCACAGGAAGAGACTCCTTCTGCACCCACAGGAAGAAAAGATGGGAAGGAGAAAGTACAAAAACACACCCACTAACAGAAAAATCAATATGACACCGCCAGAAACTAGAGAGTCTATACCCGCAAGACCTGAAAAGTCCATTGTGGAAGAAGCAGATGAGAAAGACCTTAAAAACAACTTCATGAAAATGATAGAGGCCCTCAAAGAAGATATGAGAAAATCCCTTAAAAACATGGAAGAAAAAACAAACCAAAAAATGCAAGAATTGCAAGAAATGGAGGAAAAAAACATTCCAAAAAATGCAAGAAATGGAAGTAAAGACAAACCAGAAACTTCAACAAACACAAGAAGGAAAGGAAAAGACAAAGCAAAAATTACAAGAAACAAAGAGTGCAAGGGTTGAAAACTGAAATAGAGAAAATAAAAAAACACAGTCTGAAGGAATGCTGGAAATAGAAAAGCTGGACAAATGGTCAGGTACTACACATACAAGCATAACCAACAGAATACAAGAAATGGAAGACAGAATCTCAGGTGTTGAAGATACACTGGGAGAAATAGATTCATGGACCAAAGAAAATCTTAAGTCCAACAAATCCCTAACACAAAATGTCCAGGAAATATGGGACACCATGAAAAGACCAAACTTAAGAATAATAGGTATAGAGTGTCTTCCGTTCCTTTCCCAGTTCTTAAGTGCTTAAGGTGAGCAGGGGCCCTATTCTGAGCCCCAACTCCCTGCATCCCTGGCTCCATCTTCCTGGGCATTTCTGTGCCTAGAGAGGACCTGCCCCCCCTGGAAGAATCGCCCTGAATCTGCCCACATCTCAGTCTTCAGTGTCTTCCAGTCCTTTCCCAGCTCTTAAGGTGCTTAAGGTGAGTGGGGGCCCTGCTCTGAACCCCAACTCCCTACATCCCCCAGCTCTGTCTCCCTGGGCGTTTTCTGCACCTAGAGAGGACCTACCCCCTTCCCAGAAGAATCGCCCTGAATCTGCCCACACTTCAGTCTTCAGTGTCTTCCGGTCCTTTCCTGGTGCTTAAGTGCCGAAGTGCTTAAGTTTCTTCCTGGTGCTTAAGTACCCTCTGGTCTCCGCCCTGTGCTTGAGAGTGTCCCAGACCCACCTGCACCCACTGAAGTATTGGACCTGGTTGAACGCACTGGAAAGGATCCTTAGACCCAAACCCACCAGGAGAGGAAGAGACCCCACAAGCTCCCACTGAAAGAAAGGATGGAAAGAAGGCAATAAAAAAACACAGCTAACAACAGAGGAACCAGTATGACACTACCAGAGTCTACAAATTCTACACCAGCAAGACCTGAACATAGCAACACAGACGAAACAGAAAAGAATGACCTTCAAAACAACCTCCTGAAAGTGATAGAGGCCCCCAAAGAGGATATGAGAAAATCCCTTAAAGAAATGGAAGACAAATCAAAAAATGCAAGAAATCAACAAATCTCTTAAGGAAAGCCAAGAAAAAACAATCAAACAGATGAAAGAAACAATTCAAACAGTTCAAGACCTGAAAACCGAAATGGAGACAATAAGAAAAATACAAACTGAGGTAATGCTGGAAATTGAAAGACTGAAAAAACAATCAGGAACCACTGATGCAAGCATAACTAACAGAACACAAGAGATGGAAGACAGAATCTCATGCACTGAAGATAAACTAGAGGAAATAGACTCATCGACAAAAGAAAGACTTAAATACAACAAATCCTTAACACAAAATATCCAGGAAATATGAGACACCATGAAAAGACCAAATCTAAGAATAATAGGTATAGAAGAAGGCAAAGAAGTCCAGCTCAATGGTACAGAAAACATATTCAACAAAACCATAGAAGAAAATTTTCCCAACCTGAAGAAGGAGATGCCTATGAAACTACAAGAAGCTTACCAAACACCAAATAGACTGGACCAAAAAATAAAAAAATAAAAAGTCCCCTCGCCACATAATAATCAAAACACCAAACATACAGAATACAGAACAAATATTAAAAGCAGCAAAGGAAAAAGGCTAAGTAACATACAAAGGCAAACCTATCAGAATTACACCCGACTTCTCCACGGAAACTATGAAAGCCAAAAGGTCCTGGATAGATGTTCTACAAACACTAAGAGACCACAGATTCCAGCCCAGACTACTATTCCCAGAAAAACTCTGAATCACTATAGATGGAAAAAACAAGATATTCCATGACAAAACCAGATTTATGCAACACGTATCCACAAATCCAGCCCTACAGAAAGTTCTAGAAGGGAAACTCCGACCCAAGGAAGTTAACTACACTCAAAATAACATGGACAATAGATAATCTAACTTAACCAGAAATCAGAAATAGGAGAAAAACTCACACATAAAACCACCACCAAAAACAGATCCAAAGCAAACAAGAATCAACAATCAATGGTCATTAATATCCCTGAATATCAGTGGTCTTAACTCACCTATAAAAAGACACAGGCTAACAGAATGGATACAAAGACAGAATCCATCCTTCTGCTGCATACAAGAAACACACCTCAATTTCAAAGACAGACGCTACCTCAAGGTTAAGGGTTGGGAAAAAACTTTCCAATCAAATGGACATAAGAAGCAAACAGGTGTAGCTATCCTAATATCTAACAAATTAGACTTCAAAATAAAATTAATCAAAAGAGATGAAGAAGGACATTTCATATTCATCATAGGAAAAATCCATCAGGAAGAAGTTCCAAATATAAAGGCACCCACGTTCATAAAAGAAACATTACTACAACTCAAATCACACATTAAACCCCACACACTTATAGTGGGAGACTTCAACAACCCACTCTCACCACTGGACAGGTCCACCAGACAGAAACTTAACAAAGAAACAAAGGAAGTAACAGAAGTTATCACCCAATTGGGTTTAAAAGACATCTATAGAACATTCCACCCAAACATAAAAGAATATACCTTTTTTCTCAGCACCATATGGAACCTTCTCTAAAATCGACCACATTCTTGGCAGTAAAGCAAACCTCAACAGATACAAAAAATTGGAATAACCACCTGTACCCTTTCAACCACCACGGCTTAAAATTAGAATTCATCGTCAACACAGACTGCAGAAACCTCACAAACTCATGGAAACTGAACAATGCTCAATTGCATCACCCTGGGTAAACGAAGAAACAAAGACAGAAATAAAAGACTTCCTAGAATTCAATGAAAACGAAGGCACAACATACCCGAACCTTTGGGATACTTTGAAAGCAGTTCTAAGAGAAAAATTCATAGCACTAAGTGCCCACATGAAGAAACTAGAGAATTGCCACACCAGAGAATTAACAGAACACCTGAAAGCTCTAGAACAAAAAGAAGCAAATTCACCCAGGAGGAAATAATCAAATTGAGAGCTGAAATCAATAAAGTAGAAACAAAGAAAACAATACAAAGAACCAATGAAAAAATAGTTGGCTCTTTGAGAAAATCAACAAGATAGACAAACCTCTATCAAACCTAACCAAAAGACAGAGAGAGAATATACTAATTAACAAAATCAGAAATGAAAAAGGGGACATAACAACAGACACTGGGGAAATCCAAAGAATCATCGGGTCATACTTTGAAATCCGTACCCCAATAAATTGGAAAATCTAAAGGAAATGGATGATTTTCTGGATAGATATCACTAGCAAAATTAAATCAAGAAGCAATAAACAATTTAAACAGATCTATAACCCCTAAAGAAATAGAAGCAGCCATAAAAGTCTTCCAACCAAGAAAAGTCCAGGGCCAGATGGTTTCAGTGCAGAATCCTACCAAAATTTCAAGGAAGAGCTAATACCAATACTCTTCAAATTGTTACACACAATAGAAGCAGAAGGATCAATGCCAAATTCTTTTTACGAGGCTACAATTACATTAGCAGCCAAACCACACAAAGACACAACCAAGATAGGGAATTACAGACCAATCTCCCTCATGAATATATATGCAAAAAGAATCAATAAAATACTGGCAAATAGAATCCAAGAACACATAAGAAAAATCATACACCATGATTAAATAGGCTTCATCTCAGGGATGCAGGGATGGTTCAACATACAAAAATCCTTCAATGTAATCCACCATAAAAACAATCTGAAAAAGAAAAACCACAGATCATCTCACTAGATGCTGAAAAAGCCTTTGACAAAATCCAACACCCCTTCATGATAAAGGTCTTGGAGAGATCAGGATAACAGGAACATACCTAAACATAATAAAGCAATATACACCAAACCAACTAAATGGAGAGAAACTAAAGGCGATTCCTCTAAAATCAGGAACAAGACAAGGATGCCCACTGTCTCCATATCTCTTCAATATTGTACTTGAAGTTCTAGCTAGAGCAATAAGACAACAAAAGGAGATCAAGGGAATACAAAATGGAAAGGAAGAGGTCAAACTTTCACTATTTACAGACGATATGATAGTCTATGTAAGTAAACCAAAGAATTCTGCCAGGAAACTCCTACAGCTGATAAACACCTTCAGCAAAGTGGCAGGATACAAAATTAACTCAAAAAAATCAGTAGCCCTACTATATATAGACAATAAAGAGGATGAGAAAGAATTCAGAGAAACATCACCGTTTACAATAGCCACAAACACCATAAAATATCTTGGGGTAACTCTAACCAAACAGGTGAAAGACCTGTATCACAAGAACTTTGAGTCTTTAAAGAAAGAAATTAAAGAAGATACCAGAAAATTGAAAGATCTCCCATGCTCTTGGATAGGTAGGATCAACATAGTAAAAATGGCAATTTTACCAAAAGCAATCTACAGATTCAATGCAATCCCTATCAAAATACCAGCACAATTTTTCACCAACCTCGATAAAGGACAATCCTCAACTTTATATGGACAAACAGAAGACCCAGGATAGCCGAGGCAACCCTGTACAATAAAGGAACTTCAGGAGGCATCACCATCCCTGACTTCAAGCTCTATTACAGAGCTATAGTCCTGAAAACAGCTTGGTATTGGCACAAAAGCAGACAGGTAGACCAATGGAATTGGAGATCCTGATATCAACCCACACACCTTTGAACACCTGAACTTTAACAAAGAAGCTAAAACAATACAATGGAAAAAAGAAAGTATCTTCAACAAATGGTGCTGGAGTAACTGGATGCTGGAATGTAAAAGACAACAGATAGATTGACATCTATCACCGTGCACAAAACTTAAGTCCAAATAGATCAAAGACCTCAACATCAATCCAGCCACACTGAATCTCTTAGAGGAGAAAGTGGGAAGTACCCTTGAACGAATTGGTACAGGACATCGCTTCCTGAACATAACAACAGTAACACAGACACCGAGATCGACAATTAATAAATGGGACCTCACAGACACTGAGATCAACAATTAATAAATGGGACTTCCTGAAACTGAGGAGCTTCTGCAGGGCAAAGGACACAGTAAACAAGACAAAATGACAGCCCACAGAATGGGAAAAGATATTCACCAACCCCACATCTGACAGAGGGCTGATCTCCAAAATTTACAAAGAACTCAAGAAGCAAGTCTCCAGAACACCAAAGGATCCAATTAAAAAATGGGGTACAGAACTAAATAGAGAATTCTTAATAGAGGGGTTCAAAATGGCCAAGAGACACTTGAGAAAGAGCTCAACATCTTTAGTCATTAGGGAAATGCAAATCAAAACAACTCTGAGATACCATCTCACTCCTGTCAGAATGGTTAAAATCAAAAACACCAACAACAGTTTATGCTGGAGAGGATGTGGAGAAAGGTGAACACTCCTCCACTGCTGGTGGGAGTGCCAACTTGTACAGCCACTTTGGAAATCAGTATGGAGATTCCTCAGGAAAATGGGAATCAGTCTACCATAAGACCCAGCAATTCCACTCTTAGGCATATACCCAAAAGATGCATATTCATACAACAAGGATGTCTGTTCCACTATGTTCATGGCAGCATTATTTGTAATAGCCAGAACCTGGAAGCAACCTAGATGCCCCTCAACTGAAGAGTGGATAGAGAAAATGTGGTACATTTACACAATGGAGTACTATTCAGCAGAAAAAAAAACAATGGAATCTTGAAATTTGTAGGCAAATGAATGGCACTAGAAGAAACCATCCTGAGTGGGAGATGTCATTCTGAAATCTGTCTCTTATTGGTTGTTGAATAAAGCACTGTTGGCCAATAGGAAAGCAAGATAGGTGGGACTAGACATCCAGGAGGACTCTGGGAAGGAGAAGCACAGGGAGTCACGATATAGCCGTCATAGGAGTAAGAAGTCCAGACCCTTTCTCCGGTAAGAGAAATACTTAGATTAACAATTATGGAGTAATTACTTAAGTCAGAGATAACCAGTAAGAAACCAAACAAACGGCCAAACGCTTCATAATTAGTATAGCCTCCTGTGTGTTCATTTGGGACTGATGCGGCTCTGGAACCAGGCTGGCGGGAAGGCTTTACCCAACAGGTAGCCCAGTCACGAAAAGAGAAACATAGTATGTACTCACTCATTTATGGATTTTAGACATGAATCAGGGGAGTGCCAGCATACAATCCCACTGCCAGAGAGTCTAGGAAACAGAACCTTCATCCAGCGACTGATGAAAGCAGAGGCAGAAACCCACAGACAAACACTGAACTGAACTCCTAGAATCTAGTGTCAGAAAGAGAGAGTTGATGAGCAAAGGAGTTAAGACTGGGCTGGTTTAACTCACAGAAACAGTTGACCTGAACAAGGGGGAGCTCTTGGACCCCAGATTGATGGCTGTGTGGAAAGCATGGACTGACCCAGGCCCCCTGAATGTGGGTGTCAGTGAGGAGGCCTAGGTAATCTATGGGGCCTTGGATAGTATTTATCCCTGGTGTACAAATAGACTTTGAGTGCCCATGCCACAATATGGGATGCTCTCTCAGCCAGGATTCCTGGGGGACGGCCTAGGCCCTGCCCTGGATGAAATGACAGTTACTGGAGATCCACCATGGAGGGCCTCACCCTCCATGGGGATCGAAGTAGAGATTGGGTGGGGACTGAGGGACCTGGTGGGGAGGGCGGGGGAGGAGAGGAGGGAGAGGGAGCTAGGATTGACATATGAAACAAGATTGTTTATAACCTAAATAATAATAATTATAATAAATTTTTAAAAATTAAAATAAAAGACTAGTGCCCCAATCTGTTAGAACTGGTGATCCTATGGAAAGCAATCTCAGGAAGATCATTTATCCTGACATGCTACCACCTTGATTGATCTTGGATTCCAGCCCCAGGACTCTGAGAAAATTAGCTTACATCATTTAAACCATACAGTGTCCAGTGTTTTGTGGCAGTAGCCTTGGATGAGTAATGAATGACAATTAGGACAGAAATAAAATACAAAAACAGCCAACTGACATCAGAGAGTGTTGGGGAAGTCCTGTGTATATGTTAATAAATTACTGCTGGCCAATAGGAATCTAGATAGGTGGGGCTAGGAGTCCAGGAGGGTTCTGGGAAGGAGAAACACAAGAGAGTCGAGATGTAACGCCATTGGGGTAAGAAGCTCGGAAACCTCTCCGGTAAGAAACATACTTAGATTAACAATTATGGGGTAATTACTTAAAGCAGAGCTAGCCAGGAAGAAACAAGCAAGGCCAACAGCTTCATAATTAATACAGTGTCTTGTGTGTTTATTTGGGGACTACAATGCGGCAGAGCCCAGGCGACTGGCGGGTGATAAACCAAAGCGGCTAGCAAAGGAAAAAGCTTCTCTTAACAGAGAGAGAGAGAGAGAGAGAGAGAGAGAGAGAGAGAGAGAGAGAGAGAGAGAGAGCCCTAGGTGCATCTTAGCACTTCAGTCTATGATGACTTTACATGACAATGAGATGAATCATTATCCAACTAGTTTTCTTCAAAATTCATTTCACTATTCTTGGGTCTTTTTCATTTTCATGTAAATTTTACAAAATCTATCAGTTTCCATAAAATATTTCTGTGAATATTTAGATTGGAAATGTGCCAAGCCTACTTTCACAATAACGTGTATTCCAGTTCATGGAGAGTCACTCTGGGGAAGGTCCAGGGCCATGAGATATGAAATCATTTTTCATTTATTTCCATGAGGTTCTGTAATTTTTAGTTCAGTGACCTCATCACTCACTTCTCTTACAACTGGGTATTACTATGCTACTGGTAAATTATTAAATTATAATTCTAATTATATAATGATACTCAGTAGAAATATAATTACTAATAACTTTGTAACCTTCAACCTGGAAAGTTTTTCCATTAATTCCAATAGGTTAATTCTTGTAGGGTTTTCTTCTTAATTCAATCTACTACCTGAACTATTTTCTGTTTGTATCTCAGACTGCTTTTAAAGGTATATGCAAGTACTGTGCTTCTAGATTGCAGCATATCAGTCTCTGATATGTTCATCCTCTTCAAGCTCGCACAATACACTGTGCCAACACCTACCTTCCTGCAAGGTTCTGTGCATGAGGCCTTCCTGATGTGTCTCCCACACTTCAATAGCAAATGCGGTCTTCTTCATCTGCATGGCCCAGTGCTTTCTGAAAGGCAAGGAACAGCTATAGAACTGAATCAAACTAAGTTATCAGAGTTCAGTAATAACCCAAAGGCTCATAGTGTGCTCTAACTCAATTTTCATTAAAATCTTTGCAATAGTAAGGGCAGATGTAAGTAATAACAGAGCTACAGGAGCCCACACATCAAGACGGCAATAAAATAGACACTGGACATCCAACTTCAGGGATGAGGATTTTGATTTGGGGTGGTCCAGGGTCATGAGATCAAACTTTTTTCCTCCCTGTGAGCTATTTCCTGGTGGACATTCAGAGTGATTGTCCTTTCTCAGTTTAACTTTTTTTTTTGAAAAGTTAAAAAATCCTTAATTTTTTATTTCTGATACCACAACCACAATTTACAGGGCAATATACCTGATGTAATAAAAAGAAAAGACAAAGCTACAACAGGTAAAAGACCTCAGGGATGTACATCTAATTGACACTACATTGCATTAATCAATGGCTGCACTTTTTGCAAACTGTGGCTATGACCGTCCTGAACAAGAAGGGTTTCCTGTTCAAGCTGCAGTAACTTTTCTGACTATGATCATCGGTCCTCCCGTGGCAAATTTTTACAGTTCCTCCAATGCGTTTAGGACAACTGTCTCAAAGTAACCTGCAGCTTTCCTGACAACTCCTCACTCTCTCCTGCTAAGAACTGTAGCCCTTTTCTGCTATATTCTTTAAAAACCTTCTGCTACCATATCCACCTCTTCCACCACCACAGGGACTGCCTGAGCTGCTTCCACCAAAGCTGCCCCCTTTCATGGTCCGTAATTTGATTGCTGTTGTCCACTATAATTTGCAAAGTCACTATAGTTTCCACCGCCACCATAGTTACCTCCACCAAAATTTCCTCCTTCATCATAACCATCATATGCTCCTCCACCACCACCACATCCACCACCCTGGTTTCAATATCCTGGTCCACCACCACCATAGCCTCCTCTACCACTGTAACCAGGACACCACCAGAGTTGCCACCATCACCTCCAAATCCATTCTATCCACCATCACCACCTCCATCACTACCTCTGCCACCACCACCTCCACCACCAAAGTTCTCACCATGACCAAAATTACCTCCACTACCTCCAACATTTAAAGTTGCCAGATATACCTCCATGACCTCTCTGTGGTCCAGCAGACTGCATTTCGTCTTTAGAAATGGCCGTTTTCACTTGACAGTTATGCCCATTAATAGTGTGGTATTTCTGAACAACAATTTTATCAATTGAGTCATGATCATCAAAAGTTACACAAGAAAATCCTCTTTTTTTCCACTCTGCCTGTCTTCCATAGTTTCTATGGTTTCAATCTTGTCATACTTTTCAAAATAGTCTCTCTGATTATATTCTTCTGTGTCTTCTATAATACCACCAACAAAAATTTTCTTCACTGTTAAATGGGCACCATTATTTACAGAATCCTCTCTAGAAACAGCTGTCTTTGGTTCTACCACACACCCATCAACCTTGTGTGGCCAAGCACACATTGCAGCATCTACCTCTTCAACATAAAAGTAGGTCACAAAACCAAAGCTCCTGGAATATTTTGTTTGGGAATATCTCATTACAACCCAGTCTGTAAGTGTGCTTCATTTTTCAAAATGTTCTCTTAAGCTATCATCTGTGGTTTCAAAGCTCAGATCACCAACAAACAGCTTAACTGTTCTGGTTCCGTTGGATCATGGCCCTCCTCCCTGCTGCAGTGGCAATGACAGCCATAGTCCTCAGTTTATTTTCTAATTGTACGTCACAACCAGCAGCACCTTGTAAGTATTGCTAGTCAGAACAAAAGGCATAGATAGACTCCAAGTAAATTTATGACAAGTACCAATAAAAAGGAACAGACTGAATCTGTCCAATAAAACCCTGGACCTTCTGCTCTATGCTTGATGTATGATTGTCTAAAACAAGTCTATGAAATATATATACAATCCCCAAATTCAGGTTGTCAAACATAGGATTGAGAAACATAAGGTTAGAAAAAACCCTAAGAATAAGATATTTTTTCCACTTTTTAAGCCCTCTAGTGAAATGGGAAGAAGGCAAAGGCCATTGAGTTCAGGTGAACATTGTCTTACTTCCAGTGCCTGGGGACTGCCTGGGGATCTCCACTGAGCCTCCCCTAAAAGCAGGAGCCTACGCACCCCAGTTTCCTGGTCTTCCCCACAAATGGGACCAGGCAATTCGGTGCCTGTTTCTGGGCCCCCATTCCAGTGCCTGGAGACCACCACTGAGTCTCCCCTCCTGGCAGGAGCCTATGCACACCAGATTCCTGGTCTTCTCCACCCAGAGGACCAGGTAAACCAGGCTCTGTATCTGGGCCTGCCTTCCAGTGCCTGGGGACTGCCACAGAACCTCCCCTCCAGCAGGAGCATTCGCACCCAAGATTTCTGTCCTTCTTCTCCACCCACTGGACCAGGACTAGGATCAGGAAGAGGAGAACTACCATACTATTGGACTTGCACCCACCAAAAGGGAACTCTGGTCCCCTAAACACATGACAGGAAAAGGCTTTTTCTGTACCCACTAGAAGAAGCGATGGGAAGGAGACAATACAAAAACACATTCAGCAACAGAAAAACAAATACGACACTGCCAGATTCACTGCCAGATACTAGAGACTCTACACCAGCAAGATTCCAAAATTCCAATGCAAATGAAGCAGAAGAGAATGACCTTAAAAACAACTGCATGAAAATGATAGAAGCCCTCAAAGAGGATATAGGAAAATCCCTCAAAGAAATGGAGGAAAAAACAAACCAAAACATGCAAGAAATGGAGGAAAAAACAAAGCAAAAATTACAAGAAACAATTCAAACAGTGCAAGAGTTGAAAAGTGAAATAGAGACAATAAAAAACAGAGACTGAAGGAAGGCTGGAAATAGAACACCTCAGCAAATGGTCAGCAAGCATAACCAACAGAATATAAGAGATGAAAGAGAGAATCTCAGGCACTGAAGATACACTAGTAGAAATAGATTCATCAACCAAAGAAAACCTTAAGTCCAACAAATCGCTAACACAAAACATCCAGGAAATATGGGACACCATGAAAAGACCAAACCTAAGAATAGGTAGAGAAGAAGGTGAAGAAAACCACCTCAAAGGGGCAGAAAACATATTCAACAAAATCATAGAATAAAACTCACCCACCATAAAGAAAGACATTCCAATGAAGGTACAAGAAGCTTACAGAACAACAAATAGAGTGGACCACAAAAAACAGTTCCCTTGCCACATAATAATCAAGACCCCAAGCATACAGAATAAAGGAAAGAATATTAAGAGCAGCTAAGGAAAAAGGTAAAGTAACATATAAAGGCAAACTTCTCAGAATTACACCTGACTTCTCCATGGAAACTCTGAAAGCCAGGTCCTGGATAGATATTCTACCAACACTAAGAGACCATGGATGCCAGCCCAGACTACTCTACCCAGCAAAGCTTTCAATCACTATAGATGGAAAAAAACAAGATATTCCATGACAAAACCAGATTCAAACAACATATCCACTAACCAAGCCCTAGATAAAGTTCTGGAAGGGAAAATCTAACACATGGAAGCTAATTACAACCAGAAAAACATAGGCAATAGATAACCCTACCTTATCAACAGCCTAAGAAAAGAGGGGTGGAAATCCATATATAATTCCACCAACAACAAACATTCCAAAACAAACAAGAATGAGCAATCAATGGTCATTAATATCCCTCAATATTAATGATCTTAACTCACCCATAAAAAGACACAGGCTGACAGAATGAATTCAAAGACAGAATCCATCCTTCTGCTGCATACAAGAAACACACCTCAGCCTCAAAGACAGACATTACCTCAGACTTAATGGTTGGGAAAAGATTTTCCAATCAAATGGATCCAAGAAAAGCAGGGGTAGCAATCCTAATATCTAACAAATTAGACTTTAAAATAAAATCAATCAAAAGAGATGAAGGAGGTCATTTTATACTCATCACGGGAGAAATCCACCAAGATGAAGTCTCAATTCTGAACATCTATGCTGCAAATACAAAGGAAACCACGTTCGTAAAAGAAACATTACTAAAACACAAAACACACATAAAGCCCCACAAACTCTAGACCCTCACCTCTAGACAGAACTACCAGACAGAAACTTAACAAAGAAGCAAAGGAACTAATAGAAGTTATGACCCAATTGGGATTAACAGACATCTATAGAACATTCCACCCAAATAAAAAAGAATATGCCCTCTTTTCAACAGCACATGGAACCTTCTCAAAAGTCAACCACATACTTGGCAACATATCAAACTTCTACAGATACAAAAAAATTGGAGTAACTCCATGTACCTTATCAGATCACCATGTGTTAAAATTAGAATTCAATAACAATACAAATTGAAGAAACCCTACAAACTCATGGAAATTGAATAATACACAATTGCACCATTCCTGGATCAATGAAGAAATAAAAAAGAAATTAAAGACTTCCTAGAATTCAATGAGAATGAGAACACAACATGCCCAAACTTATGGGACACTTTGAAAGCAGTGCTACGAGGGAAGTTCATAGCACTAAGTGCCCACATGAAGAAACGGGAGAATAGTTACATTAGAGAATTAATAGCATAGTTGAAAGCTCTAGAACACAAAGAAGCAAACTCACCCAGGAGGCATAGACGCCTGGAAATAATCAAACCGAGGGCTGAAATCAATGAAATAGAAACTAGGAAAACAATACAAAGAATCAATGCAACAAAGAATTGGTTCTTTGAGAAAAAACAAGATAGACAAACCACTGCCCAAACTTACCAAACAGCAGAGTGTGAACATGCAAATTAACAAAATCAGAAAGGAAAGGGGACATAACAACTGACTCTGAGGAAATACAGAAAATCATCAGGTCATACTTTGAAAACCTGTACTCGACAAAATTCAAAAATTTAAAGGAAATGGACAATTTTCTGGATAGCTATCACTTGCCAAAATTAAATCAAGAACAGATAAGCAATTTAAATAGACCTATAACCCCTAAGGAAATAGAAGCAGTCATCAAAAGTCTCCCAAACAAAAAAAGCCCAGGTCCAGATGGCCTCAGTGCAGAATTCTACCAGAAATTCAAAGAACAGCTTATACCAATTCTTCTCAAAGTATTCCATGCAATAGAAGCAGAAGGGTCTTTGCCAAACTCTTTCTACGAGGCTTCAATAAACTTGATCCCCAAGCCACACAAAGACACAACTAAGAAAGAGAACTTCAGACCAATATCCCTCATGAACATTGATGCAAAAATACTCAATAAAATACTGGCAAATCGGATCCAAGACATCAAAACAATAACCTACAATGATCAAGTAGATTTCATCCCAGGGATGCAAAGATGTTTCAACATACGAAAATCCATCAATGTAATCCTCCATATAAACAAGCTGAGAAACAAAAAAATCACATGATCGCCTCACTAGATGCTGAAAAAGCCTTTGACAAAATCCAACACCCATTCATGATAAAGGTCTTGGAGAGATCTGGGATAATAGGAACCTACCACAACATAATAAAAGCTATATACAGTAAACCAACAGCCAACATCAAATTAAATGGACAGAAATTCAATGGGATTCTTGAGATTCTAAAATCAGGAACAAGACAAGGCTGTTCTCTCTCCATACTTCTTCAATATTGTACTTGAAGTTCTAGCTAGAGCAATACAACAACAAAAGGAGATCAAGGGGATACAAATTGGACAGGAAGAAGTCAAACTTTCACTATTTGCAGATGATATGATAGTTTACATCGGTGATCCAAAAAATTCTACCAGGGAACTCCTACAGCTGATAAATACTTTCAGCAAAGTGGCAGGATATAAGATCAACTCAAGAAAATCAGTAGCCCTACTATATACAGATGATAAAAGGGCTGAGAAAGAAGTCACAGAAACATCACCCTTTACAATAGTCACAAACAACATAAAATACCTTGGGGTAATGCTAACCAAACAATAACTTTGAGTCTTTAAAGAAAGAAATTAAAGAAGACACCAGAAAATGGAAAGATCTCCCATGCTCTTGGATAGGTAGGATCAATGTAGTAAAAATGGCAATCCTGCCAAAAGCAATCTACAGATTCAATGCAATCCCCATTAAAATACCAGCAAAATTCTTCACAGACCTTGAAAGAACAATTATCAATTTTGTATGGAAAAACAAAAGACCCAGGATAGCAAAACAACCTTATTCAACAAAGCAACATCTGAAGGCATCACCATCCCTGACTTCAAGCTCTATTATAGAGCTGTAGTCCTGAAAACAGCCTGGTATTGGCATAAAAATTGACAGGTAGACCAATGGAATTGAATTGAACACCCTGATATTAACCCACACATGTATGAACATCTGATCTTCAACGAAGAAGCTAAAAATATACAATGGAAAAAAGAAAGCATCTGCAACAAATGGTGCTGGCATAACTGGATGCTGGCATGTAGAAGAATGTGGACAGATCAATGTCTATCGCCATGCGCAAAACTTAAGTCCAAATGGATCAAAGACCTTAACATAAATCCAGCCATACTGAACCTCTTAGAAGAGAAAGTGGGTGGCACCCTTGAATGAATTGGTACAGGAGACTGCTTCCTGAACATAACACCAGTAGCACAGACACTGAGGTCAACAATTAATACATGGGACCTCCTGAAGCTGAGAAGCTTCTGTAAGACAAGGGACACAGTCAACAAAATAAGAAAGCAGCCCACAGAATGGGAAAAGATATTCACAAACCCCACATCTGACAGAGGGCTGATCTCCAAAATTTACAAAGAACTCAAGAAGCAAGTCTCCAGAACACCAAAGGATCCAATTAAAAAGTGGGTTACAGCAATAAATGCAGAATTCTCAATAAAAGAGTCTAAAATGGCTGAGAGGCATTTAAAGTGATTAATATCCCTAGCCATCAGGGAAATGCAAATCAAAACAACTCTGAGATACCATCTCACTCCTGTCAGAATGACTAAAATCAAAAACACCAATGGCTGTTTATGCTGAAGGAGATGTGGAGAAAGGTGAACACTCCTCCACTGCTGGTGGGAGTGCCAACTTGTGCAGCCACTTTGGAAATCAGTATGGAGATTCCTCAGGAAAATGGGTATCAGCCTACCACAAGACCAAGCAATTCCATTTTTAGACATATATCCTAAAGATGCATATTCATACAACAAGGACATCTCCTCCACCATGTTCATAGCAGCATTATTTGTAATAGCCAGAACCTGGAAGCAACCTAGATGCCCCTCAACTGAAGTGTGGATAGAGAAAATGTGGTACATTTACACAATGGAGTACTATTCAGCAGAAAAAAACAATGGAATCCTGAAATTTGCAGGCAAATGGATGGCACTAGAAGAAACCATCCTGAGTGAGGTAATCCAGTCACAAAAAGAGAAACATGGTATGTACTCACTCATTTATGGATTTTAGACACGGATCAGGGGGTACCAGTCTACAATCCCACTACCAGAGAGTCTGGGAAACAGAACCTTCAATCAATGATTGTTGGAAGCAGAAGCAGACACCCACGGTTGGTTAAACAGTGAGCTGAATTCAAGGAACCCAGTGACAGAAAGGGCGGACTGATGAGCATAGGGGTCAAGACTTGGCTTGTTTAACCCACAGAAACAGCTGACCTGAACAAAGGGAAGCTCTTGAACCCCAGACTGATGACTGGGAATCCAGCATGGGACTGATCCATACCCCCTGAATGTGGGTGTCAGTGAGGAGGCCTAGGCAGTCTATGGGGCCTTGGGTAGTAGATCAATATTTATCCCTGGCATACAAATGGACTTTGGGCATCCATCCCACAATGAGAGATGCTCTCTCAGCCTGGATTCTTGTGGAAGGGCCTAGGCCCTGCCCTGGATGAAATGACAGACTATGGATACCCCCCCATGGAGGGCCTCATCCTCCCTGGGGAAAGGAGTAGTGATGGGGGTTTTGGGGGTTTGGTGGGAGGGCCTGGTAGGAGGGAAGGGAGAGGAGAAGGGACCTGCGATTGACATGCAAATCAACCTTGTTTCTAATTTAAATTTAAAAATTAAGGAAGACATAAAAAAGATCAGGTGAACAATAAATCTTGGAGGTAACCAATGGCTCCCAAAGCTACCCGAGGGCAGTGGCTTCTAAGCCTCACAGATTTTTTAAAAATGAATTTTACAGATAATGGAAGGGTTAGATTTTAAAAGTTTTATTACACAAGAGCTCAAGAAGAAAGCAAGCAGAGTTCCTGTATAGCAGAAGCAGGTCCCCAAAAAAGGTTGCCTCGGAGGATTTAATATGACTTTACTAGGTTGAAGCATGGGGGTGAACTGGTCAACCCAACCTACAAACTGCTCACATGCCTTTCCATCCAAGGATCTAGAAGGAGCTTCAGGCATACCTCCTTCAAAACCAAGCAACAAGCATCTGGTTATGCACTGCTTCCAGGCATCTGTGCTTATAAGTCACCATGTGAACATTGAAGAAATTAACACAGAACAACAAGAAGGAACTCAAGAAACTAGATCATGAACCAGCGCCCCTTAACATTTTTAGTATCTCTATGACCAAGACAGAACTAGAAATAGACCCAAGGAACAGTTCCATCTTCTATCCACACTGGTTGTCAGTGAAGCAGAGCACGAAGCAGAATTGCTCCTTCTTGAGTTCCTAACCCTAAAATGCTTGACAAGTTTCCATCGTAGAGAAGACCCAAGGGAACTGAGCATCACCCCTGGAACCTACACTGTCCACATGCACCCCACTACCACAGTGGTGAAGGCAAGGATGTAATTATATCACTAGACCCAAGAAAAATGATAAATGGGTGTTTACTGGGGAAATTACATAGAAAAATACAAAGAACCGCTGGAGCGTTTCCCTGCTCTTCCTACTGCAATCTGTTGACCTACCAGAAAGAGCGCCAAGCAAAGCCATGCCTCAAGCTCCTCTCTTCCACTTCTGACCACCTGAAGCCACACACAAAGGGGTGTGGCCACCATTACAGGTCCACAGACTAGTAAAAGATCAAGTGCATAGATGCCCTGACAGATTCCAGGAACTCTGAAGTGGAGGCATGCAGGTCCTGCACAGCCCCGTCGTAGCCAGCTAGTTCCCTGTGATTCTCCAGGCAGGACTTCTCACCTAAGGACTATCTAACTGGTGTACTTTTCACGCTGAACTCCTAAAAGACATGTTAGGGCTGCATGTGCAGGACCTCTCACCGTCACCCCTTTCAGCATTTGTGTGTGAATCCCCAACTCTGAAGAGCTCACCTTTCACTTCAACTCTGGCTCCTCTGCATTCCTCTGACAGGCCATTCAAAACCCAGTCTCATATTTGACAACTAGAACCATTAAAAAGTTCATCTCCTTTGGATGCCCATGCTGTTTCTTCTTCTTTAGTATTACCTAGGGCTTTGTACTCTCTTCCCAAGGTCAAAACATTTCCAGCAAATACCCCTTTCTCCTTCCTTTTTGCATAGTCGGTCACAGGAAAAAAGTGCCCTGCTCCAGGAAAGCCTTACAGGGCTTCCCACCTCACAGCCCAGTGCCAAAGAGCTGAACAACTTCTCCCCATCGGCACTGATGACAATGAGCTAAACTTTCCTCCAGTCTAGCCACCAAGATGAAGCCTGTACATGAAGGTGTCTGCAGCCACTCACCACGCTGGGATTTAGTCACTACAAATGACCAGACCTTTGAAAAGTGCACGTTCCTGAGTAGTGGTATTTGTTCTTATACTAATTTGGCTGTTTAATAAAAAGGGAAGGAAGGAAGGAATAAAGGAAGGCAGGAGGCAGGCAGGCAGACAGACAGACAGATAGACAGACAGATTTCCCTTTCAAGAAATGCATGTGATAGAAGCAGGAGGGCACGTTTTAATCAAAATAAATGAGAGGAAGAATCTTATTCTTTGTGACTAACTACATAGACCATTGTCTCTCTGTCCACTAGGGATCTAGGTAAGCTCTACTCTCCCCTTGCTTGTGTCAGTCACTTAGAACAAGGTACCATCAGTCAGTTTAAAGGGGACATGTTCACTAACAGCTCCATCTATTTAGTATAAATACACTTTCATGTTTATTTGCAAAAATTTAAGGTAGCAGACAATCTGAAATCACCACCCAAAACCTTCCAAAGCCTTAAATCCTCTTGTCAGTCCCTAGGCAGCTGTGTGTCTACTTCACACAGCACATAGCGTCAGCAGTCCCTGTTAAACTTCCTCTACTCCCAAAATGCCAGGAGCAGAAGCTAGCATGTTTAATAGCTAGTTTCCATTTTTACTACTCTGTGATGCTCAGACAATAAAATAATAATAGGTGTTGCCTTGAGCCAAAAAAAAAACTCCTTCCAATACAATCACCTCAAAATGCTGAAAAAAATCAGGAAAGTGTTTAATTGAAGATGATATATGCCTATGGATAGGCATGGGTAGGGGATAGACAGACAGACAGACAGACAGACAGACAGACAGACAGACAGACAGACAGGTGTAGAAGCAGTGCTAGGGATGGAGCCCAGCACATTACACATGGCAAGTAAGTGCTCTATCACTGAGATACACTTTCCAGGCTGGTCAGTGGATGTGATATATTTAATAGGCCAACAATGGCTTGTAACCTCATAGCCTGAGGCTTTTGGCCAATCATTCTGTGGTTACTGCGAGGCACAAAGTACAAAGTATAGATTTTAAGGAAATTTTAACAACAGATTGTAAGAGAATACCACCATAATTATAATGCTCTGCTTGCTTATATTTTTTAAAGATTAGGTAATATTTTAAATTGAATTTACCTATAAAATTTCCATAAAATAAAAATACATGATCTCATAAAATAAAATCAGTCTTTAATTGTAATAATAAAAATTGCATTTCAGTAATGGTGTCTCTGAGTTAATAGGTCCATAAAACAGAAACCATACAGCCAGTCTCTTCTACCTGGATGGCTATTTCTGCAGTCAGAAGGCAGGGCTCTGAGATACAGCTAGGCCTTGCTCAAGGCAACCTGCTAGGAAGGCCTTCCCAGGGTTAGGCAATAAACCCTGTACCAACGAAAATGATATTCGACTAGGAAAGTTAGGAAATTCTCATATTACAGTTAAGGAGGGGCATAGTAACTACAGTAACTCAGGAGGTAGAATTAATTTTTCACAGTATCATGCAGCTACTACTGATGTGCGGACCAAGGAATTTATAAATATGATACCTACTTGTTGTTTTTCCATTACTGCATCCTAGAGCTATCAATGAAGAGATTCAACTTTGTAGGTACTTTGTATTTCTAAGAGAGGCTTCTGTTCATGTAAGTCTTCAAGATCACTAATGAAAGAAGCCCAATTTTTCAATATGCTACCAACACAGAGCCCTAGCATTTCACACCCTTACTTCACATCCATCAACCTCCTCCCTGCAAGGATGTACTCTCCCTCAACTATCTGTCCTTCTCTTGTGACCCTCTGAAGTCTAAAGTCCAGCCTATACATGTGGGTGGAGCCATCGTCACATCAGACAAAGCTAGGCATGCTCTCATCTCCTACATCAGGGTCCAAATGCCTTCTTTCTCCATCTCTCTGCTCCTCAACATTCCCCACACTGATGCCCTGATTTCTATGGTCTCCACAAAATGGGGATCATCTGGGCTATCTACGCCCTTGTAGTACCTATGAAGGCTGCTAGCTAGATGAGGAAGCCTTCTGTTCTAAGCCCTGAGTTGTCTGTCTAAACACCATCCTGGCCACACTGACCCCTCTTGAAGAAGCTGTATCTCCTGCATCTCCTTAAGAACAGAGAAAGTTCTCAAGCTGGATGTGTCTGACTCCCAAGACCTCTCTCTCCCTTCTACCCTTCCTCCTTCCCTTTCCATGCTCCAGAGGATTATATAGCTTCTTCCAGTGCTCCAGGGACTTGGTCCCCTGCGGTGTGGTTTGTCATCCCCTCCCTTCCTGATCAGCTGTACTTTATTATAAACCTGTGGCAACTCTAAAAAGCTACCTCCTTCCCTAACTCCCAGAATATTTGGCAGGTTTTAGCATTTTGTCTTTTGAGTACATAATTTAACTCATTGGTGATAACTATGTTAACCAAGTATCTCTTCCTGCTGACTAGCCTGTAAATTCCTCTAAACACACCTTAAAATAATATTCTACCTCATGTCTCTCCACCTTATCCACTTTACACCTCTTTAGTGAATTTCTTTTCTGAATCTGGTAACAAGGGAAATTATAACTACAAAGTCTTCAACTCCACCAGAGACCTGAAAAGGAAATACTATTACCTGAGTAAGCAGGAAGCACAAGCAAGCAACTTCCAAAAGAAATGTGAGGAATGACAAAAACAGCTGGCTGCCTGGACAGTCACCCAAGGTTCCCCTGCAACATTGGGGCATCCATCTTTGGTCTACACACCTATCATATCTGACAGATGTTCCTGTGAAGCAGGATATTCTGAAGTGCTATCCTACCTTGTCTTGGCAAAGCTTGGCAGTCCTTTCTTTTGGGTCCTGCTTGTCCAATTTGGATAGCATATTGTCACCAGTTGAGGCAAGAGCAGGTTCTTGTCCATTGGCTAATTTTTGCCACAGAAAAGTAAACTCCTTATGGAGTTTCTTCAATGTTCATCATCTTCTCTGAAGTAGATTGGTGCTGCCAAGAACAAACATGTCTCATTGTCATAAAAATTTTTTAAAAACTATGTTATTAAAGCATCTTAAATGCCATATTCTATAGATCTCTGAAGTATTTGAAGACAGCCTGTCTATCTAAAATATATTTGTTTGACCTTGAAAACATACCTAATATGACTACAAGTAGGTGACTAATTACTAACCTGCATTTCCTTATAATCCTATATAGTCGGTAATAATAACTTTCAAGGGCTAAAAATTTGCATTACATTGTTAAATGGTTGCATAGGTACAATATCTTGAACAAAATTACAAATGTATATACAGTATGTTCTAACAAAATTAATCTCAATTTTGTATCAATATACAAAAAATCCAAGCCAATGTAAAATATTTAAAACTAGTAGTTGCTTTTTCGGTTTAAAAGAAGATTAAATAATCTACCTTTTTATTCTTTTTTCTATATACCCCCTTATTTCTCTTCAAAGTAGATTCAATAATCTACCCTTATGTCCTATCCAATCTGTATCCCATTTTTCAAAACAAGAACTCTGAATCTAACCCCTTTGTTCAATATTTTTCCTGACCATTACCAATAGTAACTTGTAACCAACCCCCTAAACAATTATAAATATCCATAACCCACTGAACAACCAAAAACTACCCACTCCCTCTTGGGAATGTGAGCACCATATTCTCAAATTTACTTCCTGCTATGTGGGGATAACACCATCTTTAGGAAATCCTGAAAAGAAAATTTTGGATTAATTGTCAATTCCTGGGAGAGATAGCTGTATCATTTGTTGTTCAGCCCTGAATAATGGGAAAGTGTGGGGCTTGTCCTGGCTAGAGTAGTCTGTGGAGCTGGATCATCTCATCTACCCACCTCAAAATTGTCCTGAGCAGGTTATAGTCCAAAGCCAATCTTTAGGTGGTATTTTTCAGCTTAGTGCTGTTATCATAGGTCTGATGGAATGGTCATTGTGGGGCCCCAACATCCTTTGGAGAATTCAAAGGTTGCTGTTAGACATGGTTATGGTTCACTGTAGAAAACATAACATTTTAAATGTCATATGAAGCAGATTTCAAAGAAGTTAAATGATCAATATTTGTTATGTACATCCAGAATACAAAAACTTAATTCCTAGTTATCTGATATATAATTAAATCCAAAATCATGTATAGGAAGCCAAATGAAGCTTTTTTTCTAGATCAGTTAGTACTCTATATGACCACTAGTATCATTACAAAAACTTTAAAATATATTAGTCTTATAAATTTTTAGATAATATTTATACCTCAAGAAAACCTTCAATGAGTCAAAATAAAACCAAATGATTATTAGATTAGTGGCAATAAAATAGTTCCTTAATTTTTGTTTTTCTTCTGTTCCATATCGTGTGGCTCTTATAATATGAAACAGAGATTCAGGATTTTACTTTAACAAACATGATTGGGTTTTGAGAAGGAGAGAGCCACATTCCACCCCCAAAGCCAGCTTTAATTTTTAATTGGACTGCAACTACAAAAAGACCATTTGAATTGTGTCTGTGGAGAAAAACAGAAACAAACCCTTGGGAAGACTTATGAAATTGTATCCTATTGGAGATGTGATACACTAATAGGCCAAATTACTCTTTTTCTTGGGACATTTTTTTCTGGATAATCTGTCCTTTTCCTTCATATGTCTTATTTGTCCAGTGGTTTTCAGATTCCTTATCTGGATGCCTCCATTCTCCTAAAAAGACAAAAACAAAACCCTTCCCCAACCCTAATTTTAGGGAGGTTCTCTTATGGCAAGTTATATCTGATCAAATGAAAAGCATTTGTTAGTTTTAACGTTAGTTTAGATTAAGCGGCCATGCTGTTTGATTAACTATCACCTCTTCTAACTAAGAGGTGTATCTTGTTCAAATATAATCTTTATCAATTTTGAGGTTAACCATAGCTTTTCTTCTGCTGTAGAAACAAAAGCAAAACCCCTTCCCCAATGTAACACATATCCTAGTTTCCATTCTGAAGTAAAAAATATCTTTAAAGTATACAGGCTGATTTATTTTCATAGTCTTTCTATTATCCAATGTCTCTTAGCAACCATGGTCCCTTTCTCATTAACATTCAGAAAATTCAAAGCTAATAAAGGATTATGCAATCTATTTATGGGAGAGTCTTTATTAACCCTTTCTGTTTATTTAGCATATCCTTCAGAGTTTGATTTGATCTTTCTATAACTTCTTGCCTTGTAAGGACTGTGTGTTATACCTGTAATACACTTCATATTGTAATAAGTAAAAACAATCTTTCATTTTACTTGAAACATATGCTGTAGCATTATAAGTATTAATTTGTACAGGTATACCTACCCATGATGGTCATAACTTCTAATAAACGTGTGATTACAGAATCACCCCTTTCAGAACTCAAACCATTTGCCCATTGAAATCCTGAATAGGTATCAAAAGTGTGGTATACATATTTTAACTTTCCAAATTCTAAAAAATGGAACACATCCATCTGCCAGATTTCATTCCTGTGAGTACCATTTGGGTTACTTCCTGTAGTTAGTGGATTTTAGTTATATAAAGAACAAGTAGGACATTACCTTATAATTTCCTTGGCTTCTTGCCAAATGATGGAAAAATCTTTTTCAAACCCTTGCTATTGAATGATTTTCTATGAAATTCTGAGTCCTTTAGCACATTTCCTATCAACAGCTTATCAATTTCATTATTACCTTGTGCTAGAGGGCCTGTCAGACCCATATGGGATCAGATGTATAATATATATATAATATTCCTGATTATTTCTTGTAAATGAATAAATAATACAGTCACTTCTGCATCATCTGGTATAAATTCAGCAGTTTCAATGTGCAAAGCAACTCTTTCTACATGTTAGAAATCAGTTACTATGTTGAAAGGTTCCATAACATCCATTAACACCATGATAATAGCGTATCATTCGGACTTTTGGGCAGAATCATAAGGGCTTTGAGCTACTTTGCTTAAATTTTCTGATTTGCAACCTGCCTTTCCTGATTTATATGCATCAGTATAGAATGTAGGGGCTTCAGATATCGGTGTTCCCTGTATAATGTGAGGAAAGATCCAGTAATTTCTTTTTGTAAATTGAATTCTCTTGCTTTTGTGATATTTGCTGTTAATCTCTCCCAAAAGATTACTGCAAGCTCTTTGATAATGTTCACTTTCTGCCAATTTCATCATTAGTAAAAGGTATTATAATTTCTGTAGGGTCTATTCCTTCTAATTGATGAAGTCTCAGTTTTCCTTTTAGAATCAATGCAGAGATCTTTTCCATATAAATTTTAAATTTTTTAATCTCTTTATGTGGTAAAAAGATTCATTCTAAGATAGTATCTTCCCTCTGCATTAATATTCCTTTGGGGGAATTCTTTGAGAATAAAATAACCAAAATAATGCAATCAAGTTTTGGGTCCAGATGATCCACGTGTTATCCTGTAATTTCCTTTCCACCAAAGCTAATTCTCTCTCAGCTTCATTTGATAATTCTCCTGGACTATTTAAGTCCTTGTCACCTTGTAAGGTTCTGAAAAAACTACTCAGTTGATTTTTTTCTATTCCAATCATGGTCCTTAGATAGGAAATGTCTCCTAGCAATCCTTGAAAGTCATTAAGATTCAGCAATCGATGTCGGGCGGTGGTGGCGCACGCCTTTAATCCCAGCACTCGGGAGGCAGAGGCAGGCGGATCTCTGTGAGTTCGAGGCCGGGTTGGACCGATAGCCTCCAAAACAATACAGAGAAACCCTGTCTCGAAAAACCAAAAAAAAAAAAAAAAAAAAAAAAAAAAAGATTCAGCAATCGAACTTGCAAAAAAAGATGGACAGTCCTGAAGGGTTCCTGCTTCATGAAAGAGTCTGCCAGACATTCTGCAGGACACAGATAAATAAGTGACAAACTGCCAATGCAGGCGAACACTTTCAAATTTCTTGCTTTGCTGAGAAGTTTTCCAGACACACTGTGGCCTATGGGCTGATGATGGATGCTCCAAAACAATACAGGAACTTCGGGTGACTGTCCAGGCAGCGAGATGTCTCTGTCAATTCTAGTGTTTATATTTTATCCTTCTGTGGTCTTTGATGGAGTTGAAGACAGATAATTATAATTATAGTTTTCCTTAGTTATGATGAAAGAAAAGTTATATATATATGTACGTATATATATATATATATATATATATATATATATATAAGACTTTAGACTCACAAAGACAAGATAGGTGATAGAATATTTTCTTTAAATCTTGCTAAATGCTAATGAACTAAATATTGTAACTATAATTCTTACTTGATAACTGTTTTGTTATGCATACTTTTACTATGTTAAAGTTAAAACCTTCTTTTTTTTTTTTTGGTTTTTCGAGACAGGGTTCCTCTGTGGTTTTGAAGGCTGTCCTGGAACTCGCTCTGTAGACCAGGCTGGTCTTGCAGTCACAGAGATCTGCCTGCCTCTGCCTCCCGAGTGCTGGAATTAAAGGGGTGCACACCACCGCCCAGCCAAAACCCTTCTTTTTATTTAGACAGAAAAGGAGATGATGGGGAATGTTCTATGTATATGTTTGACTTATTGGTTTATGAATAAAGCACTGTTGACCAATAGGGCAGTAAGATAGATGGGACTAGAAGACAAGGAGGATTCTGGAAAGTATAGGCAGAGAGGAGTTGTCATAGGATCCCAGTAAGTGACATAGAGGGGCAGAATCAGAATATAAGCAGGAACAAACAGGAAATCCCTCTCTTCTCTTCACTGAGGAGATGTTAAGCAGTCGCCATGTAGCAGACAAAGGAGTTGCATGTCTGGTAAGCCAAGACCACATGGAAATACATGTAGTGACGGGTTAAGAATAAGAAGTTCAAGTCACAAGTCAACAGCTTTATACAAAAAAAAAGATTCAGCAATCAGTCTCTCCTAATTATTTAGGATATAAAATTGGTCTACAGAAAATTAGACCCCAAAAGGTATAAATAAGGAGAGACTGTTCTTTATAATACCTTCTAATATTTTTCCCAGAAACATACATTAATTTACAGTTTGTCTCTGAGATTTGAAGAATGTTAATCTAAATATTCCATTTCTATAATGAATCATATGCCCATAAATTCATTGTTATGTTAGTCACATATGGCTTTAATTTTTCTCTCTGTCTTTCTGGCCCTATACATTCAACCCATCTTGCACTTGCACTGTTTTGCCTGAGATAAAGTTCCAATCCCTCAAAGCTGAACATTTACCTCGTGAAGTGGTCAATTTGTATGCCAAGATTCTGGTGCAATTATTTTGACATCCATACCAGTGTCAATCAGATCTTCAATGACACATCATTTATTCTATTTTTAATTTTGGAGTTTGTTCATTTATATAAGTTTGCCAAAATATTTGATTTATAGTTTCTCCTGAAATTTTTGTTTTCTCTTCTATAGCTTTTCTATCATCCAGAGAAGTATGATTTATTATGAAAGGCATTAGGTTCTTTAATTGCTCTAAAGAGTTTCCTCCACAGCTATAGGAAACAACTGAACCAAATTTGGCATGGGGATCTGTGAGAGGCCCCTCAAGGCATTTCCTGACAGCAAAGAGTTACCTTGACTGTCCCTTGTTGACATATATTCATTTGTCTAATGCCTGCCTTTGCCACACCTTCTGCATAATCCAGAGGGAAGAGGTATTCTGTTTGAATTACACTTAGAAAAAACATTGTTTCTAAGAACACCCTACCTACAATCCCTTTTTAAGTGACCTGTGTTTGCCATAATTGAAACTTTTGAAATTTTAATTTTTCTTCAAACCTCTGGAAATCACCTTTCCTATCCATGTATCATGATGGTCATGAGATTCAATATCGATTGTATGTTTGACCCAGTCCTCCAAGGATGTTGATGTTGCCTTTTGCATTGTGCATTAGCATTTTCAAAAGCCAGAGATTCAATTATTATTTGTCTAGCTTCTGAATCTGAATCATTCTATTTACTGCTGAAGTAAGTCTTTGTAAGGAAACCATTAAGACTTCCTTTGGGTCCTATATAACTTTAGTAAATGACTCAATTTCTTTTCTACTTCTCTAATTCTGTTCCAAGCATTCAAGTTGCTGCATAGCATAAATTCAGGGTGTGGTCATCATGTAGAGATTGCCTTTGTACATCAGCCTAATCTCCCTCTCCAATAAGTTGGTCTTGGGAGATTTCCATACCTCCGACCCTACTTATTGGTTAATGGTCTTAGCCTCATCTTTCTATCAGGTCTTCCATTGTAATGGTGGACCATGCTCCAAGAAGATTTTAACCAAGTCTCTCTAGACTCTAAGAATAATTTTATTACAAAGTGACCAAGAGTTAAACATCTGCTTCACAAAAGTGAATGAATGCCATATGAGACTATCACTTCCTTGAATCTCCTTAAATCTAACATTTCCACAGGAGTCCATTTAACTCTTGCACAGTCTTGGGGAGATCTATCATTTTGCAGTTGTTCTAAGGTGACTGGATAAATTAGAGTTGATTTTTTGAAAGCCTTAGACTGTTCCTTTCTAACCTTATAATGCAATGCTGAAAATGGTTCTGCATTAAATTACTCTGTCTGGGTCTGAATATCTCTATCTTTTTTTTATTAAGTTTTAAGTTTTTCTAAAACTTGTATTTTAGCACTCATATTAACCAACATTTTTAGTGATAAAACAAAAAAGGTAAAACTGATGTTTATAATTGACATTATATAAGTCCCATCTAAATTAGTTATCATCTCATTTAATTGTTCCATTGTCAAACCGTCCAGCATATTATCATACAGAGACCTAAATCCCTCCATTGTAATAGTGTTTCTCATTTTTTAATATGGGAAAAAAAAACTCACTCTTTTAACTAATTCCTCCATTTAAGAATTCCCAATTGTCTTACCAGATCTGCTGACGGTGACGGTGAGCTGTGAGGCACAGCATGCCTGAGCAGAGAACACAGGTGGTGAACAGCCTGGCTGAGGATGGGCACAGCTGCCAGTGTGTAGCTGGGAGCTGAGAGTGGCAGCCTGAGCAGAGGCGGTCTTAGGAAAGCCGCAACCCATGGAGGAGATGGGAAAGGGAAGGGAGGGGAGGGGGGGAGGAGAGGGGGAGGGGAGGAGCTAGAGACAACCATCTGAAAAGCACGCATGGGATTGTGGGGAAGAAGCACGTGTCTGGAGGCAGGGCCAGATGGTCTAGGGTGGGTAAGTCCTGTGGCATTTGGAACCCAGATGCTTCTGGAGTTTGGGTGCCAGCTGGAGACTGTTTCAGAGAGGCTACAGCAGGAAAATCCCACATTCACTCAGAATTAGGGAAAAAAAGAAAAGAAAACCTAGCCAGGAGGTGCGGTGACTCTGGTGGGAGCCCCAAGTGAGCTCTAGCTTGAACTGGTGGCTGCAAAGCCACAGGCGAGCAGCTTTTCATGAATTCGTGTCTTTAAATTGGGCACCAATATGTAACATGAGTTCTAATTGGTTTTGTAGTAAAAACCTGGAGTCAGATATTAAGGGATGGACGATGAAAGATCAGAGAAGCAGAGCAGCCAGCCAGGAAATCCTCAGACTGAAAAGAGACCGAGTTCTGTCTCATCCTGTCTGTACTCCTCTCTCCACCAAGTCATCTCACTTCCTGTCTGTCTGTACAGACCTCCAGACCAGCTCCGACCTCTGATCTTCAGACAGGCTTTATTTGTTACAGTATAAACAAGGTATCACCACAGGGAGCCCTTGTAGATCTCAGGATTTGACAGAAACTGTATCACAGTTCTCAAGCAGGCCTCCATTAAAGGAACCCTTGGCTCTGTGAGTGTTCAGCTCATCTTTAGACCTAGGAAGTTAGGATTTTCTTAGTCCTGGGCAGCATTTAGCATTGTAGCTTCAGGGCCAGGGATGCCTGAGACTTTTGACCTCCAAGATCTTTGGCCTCACAGCTCTCTGAAAATTTTTTGTGTGTGTGAACAAGTTTCAATTTCTCTTCTTGACTCTTTATAGCCTTCTATCCTTCTTCAGCCTCAGTTACTAACCTTTTTCTACTTCCAAAATTCCTTTTGCCCTGCCCTAGCTGCTCCTTCAAACTGTTCAGCTGACTGTTACTGCCTTGACTGCTCTCACAGATGCTGCCATTTGGGAGGCAGCCATGGGCACTCTTTGCTGCTGCTACTGCTGCTGTTGACGTTGGCCCCAAACACTGTCCTTTTTGTAGCTGTCAGTGCAATAAACATTCACCACTTTTGCAGATCTTTCTGCCAGTCCCTCAACTCTGATTCTTCTTCAGCTTGCAAACAGCTGGCTGTCCCACTGTTTTTGCAGCTCATCCTGCCTAGTGTTAGATGTCATTACTGCTGCTTCTCTGCTGCCTCTGCCATCAACACCGCTCTGCTGTCTCCGATACGTCCTCCTTCCTATTACCAGCTTAGCCTGCTCTAACAAAAGCGGGCAAGAAAAGACTATACAAGAGAAGCCATTTGCTGGGCCTAATGATGTAACACTGGAGAGACAGATAGAAGACAATCTTCCAGCAATATCACAAAACAAGCTAACCTGCCTGAGAAGGCATGTTTGCAAATAAAGGTCTGTATTTGTACCAATCATGGCAATGTCCCTTTTGCATGGGGCACAGTAGCCTCTCTGTCAAGCCACCAGAAAATGTGCTCCCCCTTTGGGTCTAGGTCACTAGTTCTCAACCTGTGGGTCTTGACCCCTCTGGGAGTCAAATGACCCTTTCACAGGGGTCACCTAAAACCATCAGAAAACAGATATTAACGTTATAATTCACAATACAGTTAGAAAGTAGCAATGAAAATGATTCTATGGTTGGGGGGGTCAGCACAACGCGAAGAACTATATTCAGTGGTCGCAGCATTAGTAACATTGAGAACCACTGCTCAGGAGGAAGCCCTTGTAGGCTTATCTGGAGTCCACCATGGCTGTGACAACAAATGTCCAGTAAAACCCAAACAGTCCTGGCCTGCACTTTGCCATCAGGCACCAACTACCATCACAGTTCAGTTTCCTCAAGCCATCCAGAGAGTGTTCAAAATCAAAGTGACCGTATGAGTAATCCAGATAGTTTCTGACTAACAATTCTTTTGTTCAAGAGTCAGAGCATGTCGCTAGAAAAACATCCAAGAGCTCTGAAACTGGTAGTAGAAGTGTCCAACCCCAAGCCCATCATTGCTTGTTTTTTGTTTGTCTGTTTTTTTTTTTTTTTTAGGAATAGAAACGTCTGAAGGAATGTTTACGTTAAGTACTTAATGAACTTATCAGTAGGGCTAGTGAGATTGCTCGGTGGGTAAAGGCATCTATTGCCAAGCCTGAGGTCCTGAATTCTATCTCCAGATCCCCTGTAGTAGAAGGAGGGAGACAACTTCTGCTATTTATCCTCTGCCTCCACATGCACCCTGTGACACCTGCAGAGTAAATAAAGAGATGTAAAAGAAAATTTTAAATAAATTATCATTAATACAAATACTGAACCAACACTGCTTCAACATTACTAATACCTTCCCAGTGCCCTAGACAGAGATGGATGGATCCCTCTCATCTTTTCATTCCCAAATCAGCCTGTGAATTTAATTCAATTCAACAAAAATCCCTCAAGAACTTTTGTGTATACATTCAAGCTGATCCCATACCGATAATGGAAAAACAAAGGAGCTAAGACTGTCAAACGACTGAGTTGTTTTACGTGAAGGAGTTGAGGACAGAACTGACAGAATGAGTTGGAAGACACCCACGGCACAGAGTGGATAATTGCTCTCTAGCTGCAGCAAACAATTATCTGCTAGACACCAGCTGCAAAGCCGGTGCAAGAAGCACCTGCCAGGAGAGCAGAACAGATTCAAAACCAGCCCCTCACAGACACGGGGCAGTCCTAGTGCCACCAGGACAACTGGATGCTCACAGAAATTAATTTCAATCAAAACTGAAACCTGATGGGCAAAAATGAACTGAAATGTATTGTAACTGTAAATACAAAATGTCACTCTGAAAAACTTTTAAAAGTCATAAGGAGAAATCCTGACACCAAAATCAATCCAAGAAAACAAAAACTGATTAACTGGACTTCATCGAACTTATGTTCCTCAACAAAAGGCAGTTAAGAAAACAAAAACATATTACTATAGACTGGAAGAAATTATCGCATATTCCCTTTATTACAAAGGACTTGTATTCAGAAAATACAATGAACTACAGTAACTTTTTTTTTCAAAAAATGGGCACAAGGATTAAACAAATATATCACCAATGAGAGTGTGTGGCTGACAAAAAAGCCTCAGCACTATTCTGCATCTTAGAAATACAAACCTGGATGAGCCTGCACATTATACATCAGTAGAAAATGGAAGAAGAGAGGAAAAACTAACAGTACTATATTCTAATGAGTATGTGAAGCACCTAGAACTCATCTATTGAGCTCCAGGAAAGTGGCAATATCTTATAAACTTTGCAAACTTGAACACATTGACCATAGGACCCAATAACTTGTATTTTTATCCAACATAAATGCAAACACATGCTCACACAGAAATCAGTACAGGAATGTTCATAGTGAATTGCCTGTAGTTTCCAAAAGCTGGAAAGCAACAATTGACCATCAACCAGCAAAGGAATAAATAAAGTGAGATACCATCCATGATGGAATAAATCTTAGCAACAAAAAACTGCATGCATGTAGCAGCATGCAAGAATCTCTAATGCATTCTGCTAAGGGAGAAGAGCAAGATTTCAAAAGTTACATATTGCAAATCTTCCTGAATGTAACACTATGGAATAGACAAAGCTACAGGCAGTTCAAACAGGTGAGTAGCTACCAGTTGCCACAAAGGGGAGGAACCACCACAAGTAACCTTAAGAGAGCATCTCCGTGGCAGTGGTTATGCTGTAAAGGTTGAGTATGGGGGTCATCATGTGACTGCATTTGTCACAGAATTGGGAATTGTAAAAGGAATATGTATTTTTCCCTCAGTACATTTGACTTTAAAAACATAGATGCATCAATGCTAGTTACTAGGCCGTCTCTTACTGTAGGGTATGAGACAAAAGGAATGCAGTAAGTGCGTAAGTGGATTATGCCATAGGTACTGCCCACACTGTCCCTGGTGATGTTACAATACACAAGCTCAAGTTCTGCAACCTCTACAAACGCAGACAAGCACAAAAGTAGCATCTAACGCTCACACACATATAAAGGTTCCCATCCCAGTCTCTATAACATTTCTTGATTTTAGCAATTATTTGTTTAAAACTAGAAAAAAGACAGAAGTAGATCGGTGCTGAGAAAGAATCTTGCAGAATAATCAACTCCACTCAATAAAAGAATCTGAGACCCAATGTTCAGATTGAGATTATATACCTTTGTTTTCCATCCAGTTTTTATAGTGTTTAAACAAGGATTTTTTTTTTAAGCCCTGACTTTTAAAAGGTCACATTGTGCAACATTTTTCTAAATCTTTGTCTGGTCTCACAACAAGGTAAGTTTCCTTAATGCTGCTACAAACCAGGTAAAAGGCATGCCGAGGTGAAAGTTAAATAGAAAAGCTATCTCAAATAGCATTTTTAAAAGGCAAACATCAACCTTGTTAGCATTAAAAGCACGTTCTAAAATCCATTCTGATGACAGTTTAAGAAAGCCGCTTTTATGTGCTGGGAGCCTGGCTCTGCAAGGTCTTTTAAATGCCAGTGTTTACCTAAAAATGCAGGCGAGGACCAGAATCTGGCCTTGAAGAGGCGCCTTTTGACTGCACACAGTGAACCCAATCTTTAACCAATAAATTGTTCTATACCTTTGTCCCTGCCAAGAGAGGCAGAGGTCTGCTCTCACAAGAACGCACAAGCCTCTTTAAAGTCAGGTAGCTTTTGACTCTGCACCTCTGTACTTGTTGGTTTAGAGTCTCTGAGTGACAATGCACATCACTGGTGTTATGGGGGGTTTTGTGCTGTCATCTGTGCTACTGATTGTACTTTGACTTAGATCAAAGTCAAAAGCTTCTAGAAAGACACACAGACCACAATGTGACAAATAGCATGCCACGTTTGACACGGCAAACAATAAATTACTTTCATCAACCTGATTAAGAATCCCATGTTTTCAATGCTAATTCTGATGTCTGAAATGATAGAACTTTCTACATTCTCAAACAAGGAGTTTCAAATACTAAGGAAAAGACATAAATAGAGCTCACATACCACAAGTTCTGAAATTCCTACTGTTCAAAGAACTGTGGTTTCAATCTGCTATTGTACAAAGCTCATTGTAAAGCTTAAGTTGAATAGTACACATTCAAACCAAACATGCTAACACACCACTATTTTCTTGGTTGGAAATAATTTGTGGTGCATCTCTCCCAGACCAGACTACATAACCAGACTTGGCAATGTGTAACAATGCTGCTACAACCAGAAGCTTTCCTTATGAGCCTCAACTACAGGTGCTCTCCACAAGGAACAGCGTCAGACAGAGCTGGGATAGAAGTAACTTCATCTGGACTGTCATACTCCGTCAAGAATGCCACAGTCAGCAGTGCTCATCTCTTGCTGAACGCATTACATATGATCTCACTCACTCCTTACAAAATTCTGCAAGATGGAAATTGTTTCTTCATTTTCTAGGTGATGAAATTGAAGCATAAAGGCCAAATAACTTCCCCCAAGGTGTCACACATCCAGTAAGTAATCCAGTCTGGATTTGAACCCCCCTCCCCATCTCTCTCCTTTGTGGTACTAAAGATGGAAACTGAGGCCTTGCAAATGCTAGACAAACATTTTACCACTGAGCTACACCACCACCATCCCTTGTCTTTTTATTTGTACAACCCATACTACATTATGACACCATCTTAGCTAACATATGCATATACATTTATAACCATAGAACCAAAATAGACAAATGGCAATCTGGGGTTCCAGAGTCATTGGCCCATCTTTTTTTTCCGGAGCTAATGAGAGATGAAGGAGAAAAATATGTAAGAAGCCCTGTAAAAATGGCAACCGTAGAAATGGAAAAGAATGGTTTTAAACTGTACAAAAGCAAAAACATGGTAACTTGGCTTTGCACACTCACTTATGGTTTACAATGGTAAACACATTTTAACGGTTATGATTGAACTTCCTTACTATTAGGAATCTTAAATCCTCCTCCCCTTCAATTTTAAAATGTATCAGAGTGTGTGATGTACATGACATGAATGTGGAGATCAGAGGAGTTGGTTCTCCTCTCCCACCTTTTCATGGCTTCTGGTGATTGAACTCGGGGGGTCAGCCTTGCACAGTAGGTGCTTTATGCACTGACCCATCTTGCCAGCTTTGAGTATTTTTTATATCTGAGCCAATAAGGAAGACTCTGGCCCAATATGGCAGGACACATTTCTTCCTTCTACCTTCACATATTCAATTCCCAGGCCTCACCCTGAAGGCCTGACATCCAATGGGATGGAAATACACTTAGAGTCCACATCCCTGGGACCCATTCACTTGTATGCACACAGTTGAGGCCCATACACCTTGAGGTCTACATATCAGGAAATGTACAGTTAGGGCCCATATACCCCAAGATCAACACAATTGGATTTCACATATTTGTAGGTTACACACACACCAAGAGTCGTCACACCAGGAGTACAAATACCTGGGGCCCACATTCCAGGTCTATATACCTAGAACCCTACATATCTGGAATTCACACACCTGAGGTCCACATACCTGAAGTTCTTATACCTGTAGTCCACACACACTCCCAGTGTCCAGGTCTATATACCTGGAGTCTGCACATCTGTAATCCACACTCTCGGGACACAGATCTCTGAGGACTATACATCTGGAGTCTTCACACCTGAGGCACATAGCCCAGGTACCCATAACCCTAGGGTCTATAAACCTGGGGCCCGTGTGCAGTCCTCACACATTTCTCACTCTTAGGGATGGCCCCAACAGCTCTTTGTAAACACTACCTCCCCTCCTCCCTCCTGTTCAACCATGTCCTCTGCTCAGCTTCTCCACCTACATGCCTTGTTACTATTTCCAGATGCTTCCCCACTCCCTTGCTTTCCAATATCTTGATCATTGTTGATTCCTAAGGCCATTATTACTCCAAATCTTGTGATTCTAAAGTCTGGCCTCCAAATGTAGATGAGGACTTCAGATAAGAAAGCATTTCTGGGCAATCTCAAGAGGACACTGCCACAGCCGAGGTACTGGACCCAGCTGCACTTAAATACAGATGTCGTCCTGAAACCCATAGCTGCTTTATTTGAGAATAAACACCATTTCTTCATGACTCATTTTAAAGATAATAAATGGATAGTGACAAGTACTGCAACAAGATTTAATATCTGTGGAAACAACCTATCAGCAAGATCAGTCTGCTATTGCTAAGAAATTGTCCACATAAAAGAAATAGGTTTTCTCTATGGAAAGTCCTTAAGGATTCAAAGTAGGAGTACAAACAAATATTGTATGAATTAAAGAGTCATTAACAACTTTAAGTTTTTCACAAAAAAGTATTTACTCCCAAACTCTTAATTTCATGTATGTAAACTACAAAATAGTAGTTTAGTAGTCTCATTTTTAATACTGATCTGTGAATTCATAAATACTGAGCTCTTGGACTGATATCTTACTTGAAAGGATAAGTAATAATACATTTCAAATATGATGCTTGAACCATCTTCAATTATGCTGTCTCCTCTTCGTGTATTTATGTGCAACCATTTTCACTTACCTGGCCAAAGCAAATTACCTGGCTACACAAGAGATGGGGGAAGGCCTCTTTAAACCCGGCTCACATCTCTCCTGCCTATGCACATGCATAGTACCAAGCAACGCTAGTTCAGAGCCCAGCCACGGACCTATTTTGACTAGTAACATATCTGCAGAAGTAAAGAACTGAAAAGGCCCCCAGCATTCTGCACACCAGGTGTAGCCCTCTTAGCTCCATGAAGAACTTGCTGAGCCAGCACAAAAGCCTTAGGGAGTGGGACTAGACTGTCTCATCATCCAGATATGGCCAGATTAGGTGACCCAACAGCTCATTGGTGCCATCTGAATATTACCTCTTTTTGGTTATTTTTTCTTCCTTTTTTTTTTAGAAAGTCACCATTCATCCCAGATGAGACCAATACAACCTCCTACTTAGCTTCACTATAATCACCAATCTATAGAGTAACTCATCAGACAAGTAAGTCTGCTGCTTGGCTGCCCTGGCTAGCAGTAACGAGGTGGTGGCACAGCCTTAATGAACATTGGAAACTGACGCAGTTCATGGAAGCACTCAGAGACTCATGCACAGCATGATATAGTTAGTATGGTGAGCTCCTGGGCATCCCGCCTGCTTCCCAATTGCGACCAAACAGAGAAAGTCAACTATGTGTGTCTCTGGACTACAGCACCAAAGGACACAGAATTCATTTTTAAAAAACCTCAAAGTCACTGTGTGAGTATGGAAAGCTAAAATCATACTAGAGGATACTGAGTACCTTGATCTCTTTCCTGCTCCGACAGTCAACAACCCTACCCAAAGAAGCCTCAGATCTCGTTAATGCTAACAATCTAGTGGCTTTAGATCGTATCACTCAATGCACATGTCCAGCTTTCAACAGGAAAAGACAGTGCATGCAGGAAGGCAAGAAGATGCACTTCCTGAAGCAAGAAGGCACAAGAGACAAAACCATGGCAGAGAGTCTGAAGTTAACAAAGGAGATATTTAAACTGTGATTAATGAGATAATGGCTACTATGGTTAGAATGTTGTCTGTTCTCCAATGGTTATGTTAAAGGCTTGGTCTTCACTGTGGCAGTGATGGCAGCATGAAGTCTCGGGGCACTGGAGCAACCTCTTGGGAAAAGTAAAGGTAAGATCAGGGTTCTGATCAAAGTAGGACCCAAAGTTAGTTCTTTTGTTACTAAAAGCCTGAGACGATCTGACTCACTAAGGCTTCTGGTCAAGCCACATAGCCGCCCTACCACAGAAACTCTTACCACTGCATAGCATTCAGTATGAGTCTCTCTCTAGAGTCAAGTTGATGCTCAAACCATGCCTATGAAACTCCAACATCAAGCTAAATAATCCTTTTTCTTTCTTTATAAAGTAGCCTGCCCTGTTGTGGTAAAACAAGTATGCCACCTGCAAGGGCAGATGGGAAATGTGAGCATAGAAAAGGAAACAAGACAGAATCAAAAGGAAATAGGAGTTGAAAACACTATAACAGAAATGAAAGTTGTCTTGAATAGCCCATCAGAAGAATGGGCGTGCCCAACCAGAATCTGTGGGTCAAAGATTTGTCAGGAGGGTACTTCCCACTGAAGAGCTAGTCCATGAAGACACACCACATCATCAGTAACAAGGGAGATACAAAACCATAATACCACTTCTTAACTAATGGGATTTTTTAAGTAGAAACCAGACATGGTCGCTCATATCAGAATTCCACCACATAGGAGGCTAGGGCAGAAAGATCATGAGTTCAAAGCAACCTAAGGTAATAATGAAAACCTGTCTCAACATCAAGGCAAAAGTAGAAAGCAAGTTTTAGGAGAGCTGTGAGAGCATTTAAAGCCTCAGACCTTGCTTATAGGAACAAAACGTGGAGCACCCGCTGTGAAAAGCAGCCTGGTAGTCACACATACTGACCAGAAATTTCACATGCACAGAAGTGATAAGAACAGACATGCAAACCTGAGTCCATATAATCAATTGGGATATAAATGTATAGCACTGATACATACTATGACATCAAATAACCTCAAAAATATATAAAAGAAGCCAGACACCAAAGGTTATGTATTGTATAAGTCTAAGCCTATAAATACAGAATGCAAATTGGCAGCTGCTAGGGGCTGGGATGGGCAGACCCTGTTGGATGGATGTGAGATTATCTCCACTGTGCAGTACAGGAATATCTTAGAACTAGAGAAAGGTACTTATACAGCACTGTAAACATATAAAACACCACTGAACTACTCACTCTGTGATGATCAGTGTTGTTCTATGAAGATTTTACTTCAGAGAATTTCTTTTAAAAATTGATGCGAAATGTTGGGCATGATGGTTCACACCTGAATTCCTTGCAGTCAGGAAAGCGACGGGAGGACTGATGCCCACACAAGGCCAGCCCAGGGTACACAACAAGTTATAGGCCACCCAGGAATACAAGTTAGACCCTGTTTAAAAACAAGCAATGTTCTTTAACAAATGAAAAGTTCAGGAAGCTACCACCGGAAGACCTAACTTCCAAGAACTGTCCAGAGAAGCCCTGCAGAGAAAAAAGAAAGTAATTTAGGACAGAAACTCAGAGCTAGTCTGTTTTTCCATCTTCCAGACTGATCCACTGATTCAAAGAAAGGAGTGAGGACTGAGTGCTTACAACGAACAGGGGAATGAGTGGCATGGTGTTAGAATTCACATGATGCTGTAAGGGATGGGCACGGGGACTGGGGATCGTTTGTGTAGGTGCCTGCGCTGGCCAGGACATAGTACAACGTTACTGAACTAAAAAGAAAATTTTTAAAGTATTTTGAACTACATGAAAATGAAACCACTAGTCTTCAAAATCTGTTGGATGCAGCAAAAGCAATGTTTAAATGAAAAGCATAAGCCAGACATAATGGTTCATATACGTAGTCCCAGATACTCATGCCCCTGAGGCAGGAGAATAGTTTAACCTAAGTCTTGGGTCCTAAGAGATCAAAATCACACTGAGCAACATAAAAGACCCCTCCTAAGGGGGATAGAGGAGAAAACCGATAGCAAAGTAATAATAACGAGGTTAAGTTTTCAATCAATGACTAAAGAAAAATCTTTATGACTAACTGAAGAATGGCCAACCTATTTTGAATAGCAAAACATCATGAAATTTTAATCATTTGGATAAGGTGGGGAATTTTAAAATGGAATTTTTTTAGTACGTTATAAAGTTGAAGAAATACCACAAAACAGAATGATTAGGAGGCACTGTCCAAAGCAAATCACATACAACATCATGTTTTAACTTCACCACTGCCGTAAGGTAGTAATAGAACCCCTATCTTCGTTGAAATTCTTCCTGCTCCAAGTAACAGAAAACCAGACCCACGACAGATGAAGCAGGTAAGAGAAAAGAGCCAGCACTGGGCTAGCTCCGGGGCTCAAACTACATCGCCCGTCTTGGACTGTGTCCAAATCCCAGTTCTGCCATTTCCTGTGTAATCCTCCTTGTGAGGTTCACCTGGTGGCCCCACACCTTCAGGCTCTCACCCCGTGATGCTAATGGAGCAGACGCAGCTGCAGTTTCGTGTCCCTTCTTGTTCCTTCATTCGGTAGGAAGAATTAAAGGAATTTTCAAATTGCCCCCCACCCCGCCCACTTGAGTTCCTGTGACTGGCCCAGCTAGCCCAGGTACCTCCCCTTGCTGATGACACCATCATCATGGTACCAGAGTTTCCAACTAGTTTAGATTGGCCACGTGTTCACTCACAGACTGTGGATGGGGATACGTGATAGATGTTCAATGACAGGATTCAGCAAGGTCTCCTTTGTAAATAAGAAATCCATAGCTTAGAAAAGCAAAGTGAGCTGCCAGAAACCAGACATCTAGAAAACGAGTGTAGGTTGAAACTGAGGTCTAGCAAAAGCTGTAACCAACGAGGATTCAATAAAGACCAGTCTTAAGACTGCTAAAAGGTGCCTTACTGCTTTCCCGAATCCATCACTCGCTGTAACATAGCTAAAATTATACTTTTTCCTCAAAAACTCCTGAACTACCATATGAAAATTCATAACCTAAAACTAATTGTGAATTTGACTTTTAAAACAGTTTAATCTGCTTTTACTTGCTTCAGACAGTAAGAGCTAGTTCAGAAAGTTCATTGCCAAGAAAAAGTTACAACTTTTAAGTGGAGTTTAAAATTATATTGTTCCAGAGATAAATCATGTGTACCAGATTCATATCGACTTTTGGGACTTTAGCGTCAGAAGACCAGTTTTCTGGCTCAGTAACTTCTGCAGGCTTTACTTTGTAGAGAACCCTGTGTCTTCTTTGTACTTCCACGTGAATTGTATTCCAATTAATGTACAACAAAACTGTCATTCAAGGCAGGAGAAAATCAATGCAGACTTCTGCTTGGGGCCAAGAAGGGAGAGACTTTTAAAGGACCCCAGGGCTCACGCTTGGTTCAATGGACAGCGCGGGGAGAGCAGGTTTAAGAGGGGTAAGTAATGTCACTGTGAGCTGAGGGGTTAGGTACCCCAGAAGGCCAGTAGCCTCAGGGACAGCTCTCTCCACCTTCCCCTTGGCCCTCAATGCAACATGAGTGACCCTAGGGCCAGGAAGGAGTCACTAGAGGAGGGGGCGAACGCGAAAAGGCCAGCACCCGGCAATACACAGCAGGCCGGGATTGTCCGGTCAATTCCCGGGAGCCAAGGCTGGACAAAAAGAAGCCATCGTGAGAGGCGCGCGGGGAGGCCGGGAGGCGACGCCAGGGCGCACGCGAGAGACGGCCAACAAATTTCTCGACTTAGGGGGCGACAGCAAACCCGCTGCGAAAAGCCACGCGGGTGAGCGCACGCCCGGGACGCACCGCACAGCCCGACACACCAGTCCACCCAGCCAGAGTGCGAGCGACGGCCGGCGCGCGCCACGCCGTCCACGCCCTCGGCGTGCACTTCGCGATGACGCCGCGGGACTCGCGCTGACGACACGCGAGGGGCGGGGCCGTGACGCCAGCGCCGGAGCATCCAGCCGCTCGCTGCGGGTGGGGCGAAGGCGACAGGCCTGGGGCAAAACCAGCGAGCGTGCGCAGCGCCGAGTGCCAGCCTCCGGCGAGCATGCGCACTCCGCCGTGCGAGGGCTGCCGGTTGCCGTGGTAACTGGGAGCGGTTAGGAGAAGGCGGCCCGAAGGCGGGGAGGTCGGTGTGCTTTGGTCAGCGCTGTCTGAGGCTTGGAGGAGTGCGGGTGCTGAGGGAGGCGGCGAGGCCAGGACGCCGGGTAGCGTTGGGGCGGGGGAGGGGGGAGCAGGGGTGTCGCGGGAGGTCCGGGTCGCTGTGAGCGCTCCGCGTGTTGTGTGGTTTGATGAAGGACATTATGGGCCACGTCCAAGGGCATCTCTCAGCTCTGCAGGAGTATTTACAACTAATAAGCCCTGTCTCGTGTGCATTCTTATTGATGTGTGTATCAGCTGCCTTCCGTTCACTTAGAGCAATTGTTGACTAAACGTCTTGTCACCAAGGGCTGTGTTTTTCCTACCTGGCACAACCTCCTAGCCTTGTGCAACCTGAGATTTACAAACAGGCGGGTTTCTGTTGTGGCTGTTGGTGTCTGGCAGAGGCTAAGTTTACCACTTTCCTTTTGCCAGGCTAATGGGTCACCTCTTCTCCGTGTATATTTTCTCAGACAGCCGGACTACATCTGGTATGTTTGGAATATTTTTTAGAATTATACAGTCTGCTGATACTATGGGGCCTTGACGAGGCGGTTTTAACGCTTGATATTGATCACATCGGTATAATAAAAACTAAGTGAAATTGTAGACTAAATAGCTACCTATGGTTAACGATAATATGAGTCTTGTTGAAAAATTAAACGATTTTTGGTATGATGCATACTTGGTCCATACTGAATTATAGGCATTTTGAACTTGGAAAATGATGGTAGTGACCTTTCAGTATTTTACATGCCTTTTTCCAGCTTTGGCCATGGCAAGCAAGGAACACTGAATACAAACTTCTTGCATAGAACTCTATGCCAGAACTGAAAAGGAACAAGGAGGACACAATGAAAATTATCTAAGCTGCTGAAAAAACTGAGCAGCCACTGGTTCTTTTCTTAGTCTTGACTCTGGCATCTCACACATTAGCTCCTATGGAGCTCACTTTCCTATAATCTTTTAGGTTGTAGTGTTGGGACTAGAACAGAGAGGGATGGCCTCTTGTGCATGCTTGGGAGACTACTCTGCCAGCACCCTGCTAAAAGTCCCTTGGTGCTATCCCCTAGGTTGCTCTTTTAAAGACGCTCTGTTTCCCTTTGCTGTGGAATATTGTAGACTCTTGCCTTCATAAAAATAACACCATGAAATAAATAAATACATTTATTAAATAAAAAATATTGCATGAAATTCCCAAGGTATTAATACAAATATTGCAAAAATAACACTGTGGTCCCAAAACTAAAAGATATTTCCCCCAGCTTTGAAGGGAATTGGAGCAACAGTACCTATTTACAGGGTATCTTGTGCAAAACAGTCCTTCTAAACCCTTAGAATGTTTTGTTCTTTTGTATAATGATCCTGCAACGTCAGTGTTTTGTGGGTTTTTTTTATAGATTCAAAAACAGCTGAAGATGTTTAGATAGCTTACCCCAAAAAGCAGAAGGCAGGTTGGGACGCGGTGAATCTGTCCACCTGCGTGTTGGTCAGGTTGAAGGTAGCCAGCATGCCCTTATACCCACTTCTTCACTGTTTCCTTTCTCCCTGAAAAATGAACACACCATGCTGAATGTCTTTACTCTTGCTCCTGTTACCTAACATGCTCATTTCTCTTCAAGACTTGGCTTAAATAGTGTCTTTAAGGGTTGTTCACTTACGTAGTGACTGATTTTGGTCTGAGACCTTGCTCTGAAACTCTTGGTTTTGCTGCTAGACTATTCTTTGTATTCACATTCTTTCTAGCACTGTGGGGAGCCGTTGGAGGACAGGGATGGATTGGGTTGTAACTGTATAAATTGGAAGGCGTAGCCCCATGCTGCCCTGTAGCTGGCCTGCCTGGTGTTATCCCCATAACTCTAGTAGATGTGAACATTCATGAACACTCTCTCTTTCTGTTCACAGCAGAAGAACAGAAGGAACTGTATTGTGTTGCCATCGTCTGTTGAAGCCACACCGCCATGTTTCCTGATTGAGCATGTTAAAAAATAAGGTATTCCATCTTCCTCAAAACTGATCCATGGCTTCACTCATGGAGTATAATCTAACTGGATTTTCTTTGAGTATAAAAGTAGTTTCCAAGCCGTGTGCCCATGAGGAGCTGTGAGGGAGAGGGAGGTGTATAGTGTGGGTAGCAGGCAGTAAGTCACTGAGGCCTCTCCTGACTCAAGCACCTTGTCCTGTAGGAAATGCTGTAAGTTTTCACCACAAAGCTTATGTGTAAGAGCATAGTGTTTGCCTGAAGTCTACTTAGTTCAACAGCAGGGATTTATTTAGACACAAACGGGTTTGAATTTATTGGTTTATAATAAGGCTCCAGTAATTACATCAGAAGGCTTCCTTTGTTTCTCACAGATGTTGGGCCTGGGTCTGCTCTGACTTGGGTACAGTGGCTCTGGCATTCCTTCTCATTGTTTTGGTAATAATGCCGTTGGTACAGCACGAAGCCTCAGTTTTCTTCTAAAAGCTGTTATTACCTATGTTACACACTGTTCCAGAAAATAAGACAATCCCCACCTTCTACTTTGTAGGGTTGTTCATCTAAAAAGGCTAACGTGGCAGTCACTGCAGTTGCCTTACAGGACCACATTTTACGTGATCTTCAACTTGGACATCTCTCAGTAGCGGACCCTTATAAGACAAAAGTGCAGAAGAATGAGAACAAGTCAAAATCTCTCAAGAGAGACGTGACAGCCGTAATAGATACCGGGATTAGAAAAACTACACAGGCCCCCAAAGCGGAAGATCCAGAAAAGGAATATGTTCTAGACCCCACGCCACCACCACTAACTTTAGGTAAACTATCTGGTCATTTGTCGGCTTAATGCTAGTTAACGCAGTGTAGCCTCCTCAAGCTGGACAGCACCCTATTTTTGGGTTGAAGCAATGGTGTATTGCTTGGGGTAAAAATACAACCTTAACATTTTCATTTATTGGCAGATTCTGATAGCTAAGTATGTTATTTGTAAGGCTTTAAGTGCCAACTCTTCATCTGCCAAGGTTTTTCTTTTTTTCCCCCTCTTCTGGTGGAGCTATTCAATAAAAAGATGGCTGTCAGCAATACTCTAAAGTTGCAGCAACAAGGTAGGTGACTTGCTTTTATGAGTAACTTCCTGGCTGTGTACATTGTGCCCGACTTTATCATGTGCCCTGTGGCACTCCATATAATGCCAGAGTTTGTCTGCGCTTCTGCATTTTAAGCCTTTCTGCCTTCCTTTGCATATTTTTGTTGGCTCTGGGAATCTCTTTGTGTAGCCCAGGCTAGCCTCCAACTCTCAGTCTCCCTGCTTCAACCTTCTGAGTGCTTGGCTTATAGCATGTGTCTGCATCTTTGTGTTTTGTGAATGTAGTTTCCATCTGGCATTTTCTAGAAGAGCCTGATTACATTGAAGACTAATTTCAGGTGGTGTCCTTCCTCCTTAACCAGCTCCCTCACCTCCAGGTTAGGCAGCAGCGTTCTTCTACGTTGGTGCGTAGCCTCAACAGTAATCCATCTACTCTTCAGCCCAAACCTTACCTTAATCTGTGTAGTGATCTTTCACTTGAACTAAATCCTTGATGTTCCTCATTTCAAGGGACCCCTTCCCAAAATTTTCACAGGTTCAGTGCTTTCTGGTGAAACCCTTTACATCAGTTTAAATACCATCCACAAATTTAGTGCCTTTTCTATCTTAATTGGATCCCTGTCATACACTGGGGCCATAACTTTTCTTTGAGAGAAAGTCTCAGTGTGTAGTTCAAGGTGCCTTAAACTCAACCTCCCAGCCTCTTCTCCCACCATAGCCCTATATGACTATTAATCAGAGGTAAATAAAACTGTAAAATTCTCATGAGTCTATTTTTCCGTATTTATAGTTTGGCTGAAGATTTATTTGTCTTACCTTGGCAACCTCAGCATATTTGTTTTCTGTGACATCAAGAGCTTTCCCGTTTCACTTAAAGAAAGCCCTTTACTTCCTCTCTTGGGCACATCTGAGTGACCCAAAACTCTGCTGTGTTGCTCTGGAGCCTCAACAAAACCTACAGCTGTGGTACTGCCACAGTCTGTCTGACCACAAAGTCTACTACAGAGAAACAAGGGTACATCACATACACAGCCTGATACACTAGACAGGAATGGAGCACAGGACATCAAGATTGCATTGTGCTGCTTAGATGGGCCAAAACTGAAAACTTATGGATTTCTTCTGGAATTTCCCATTGAATATTTTCAGATAATAGTTGACTGTGACTCATTGAAACCCCAGAAAATGCAACCACGGATAAGGAAGCATGACTTGAGTGGATAATCAGCTCAGCATTAATTCCCTGGTTTCTATAGTAGCATGTTGAGGCCACAGAATTCTTTATACCATTCTTACAATCCTTCTTAGTTTCAGATTGTTTTACCCTGGAAAGCTAGAAATAAAAGATTTCTGAATGATTAGGCATGGAAAATGGGTTTGGTTAGGGCTGATGAGTTAGGGCTGATGACAAAGACAGGAGACCTGCTGCACCCCACACAAAGGGAACTCCCTCATCAAGCAGTTACCTGTTTTATACCCTTTTGTTCTTCTAACTGCTGAGGTAAGGAGCAGAAAGATTTCACATTTGGTTACGAGTGCAGAATAGCCAGCCACGAGTGACAGGCTGACGGGTACCTTGAGAGAAAGCCTTGTCACTGGAGTTGACCAAGAAAGCCTATTCTCAGCCCTGCTGTTTGGGGAATTATTACAGATACAGATATGTGCAGTTCAGAGTCTGGCCCTTGACAGTCACTTCACCTACAGTAAGTCTAGGCCCGTCAGTAGTCTAAGAATAAGTAAAGGTTGAGCTCATTGCCCAGTACGGTAGGTACTAAATCAAGACAGGAGAGGCTCTGGGCTCAACTCAGCCTTTGTTTCTTCTCCTGATGGCCTTAGTGTTGGTATTTTTCCAGAAGTAAATCAAGTGAGGTGAGTTCATCTCACCTGTATTATCTGGTGAGTTTGGAATATAGGTGCTCTTCACAGGATTTTTGTTTGTTCGTGTATGGTTTCACAGAGGTAAGCATGTGCACTGGAGAGCACATGTTGGTATCAGTATCTCCCTCAGTCACTCTCTACATTAAGTTTTGAGACGGGGTTTCTCACTAAACTAGAGCTCACCGATTCTCCTAGACTGGCTGGCCAGCAAGTGAAGCTCTAGGGATCTCTTATCTGCCCTGCCCACAGTAGGGTCACAGACACACACTACTCACTGGGGTCACAGACACACACTACTCACTGGGGTCACAGACACACACTACTCACTAGGGTCACAGACACACACTACTCACTGGGGTCACAGACACACACTACTCACTGGGGTCACAGACACACACTACTCACTGGGGTCACAGACACACACTACTCACTGGGGTCACAGACACACACTACTCACTGGGGTCACAGACACACACTACTCACTGGGGTCACAGACACACACTACTCACTGGGGTCACAGACACACACTACTCACTGGGGTCACAGACACACACTACTCACTGGGGTCACAGACACACACTACTCACTGGGGTCACAGACACACACTACTCACTGGGGTCACAGACACACACTACTCACTGGGGTCACAGACACACACTACTCACTGGGGTCACAGACACACACTACTCACTGGGGTCACAGACACACACTACTCACTAAGGTCACAGACACACACTACTCACTAGGGTCACGGGCACACACTACTCACTGGGGTCACAGACACACACTACTCACTGGGGTCACAGACACACACTACTCACTGGGGTCACAGACACACACTACTCACTGGGGTCACAGACACACACTACTCACTGGGGTCACAGACACACACTACTCACTGGGGTCACAGACACACACTACTCACTGGGGTCACAGACACACACTACTCACTGGGGTCACAGACACACACTACTCACTAGGGTCACAGACACACACTACTCACTGGGGTCACAGACACACACTACTCACTGGGGTCACAGACACACACTACTCACTAGGGTCACAGACACACACTACTCACTAAGGTCACAGACACACACTACTCACTGGGGTCACAGACACACACTACTCACTAGGGTCACAGACACACACTACTCACTGGGGTCACAGACACACACTACTCACTGGGGTCACAGACACACACTACTCACTGGGGTCACAGACACACACTACTCACTAGGGTCACAGACACACACTACTCACTAGGGTCACAGACACACACTACTCACTGGGGTCACGGGCACTACTGTACAGATGTTTTACATAGATGCTTATGTGATTGGCACTTTACTGGCTGAGCCAAACCCCCCCACACACACACACTTTGGGTTTAATTTTATGATTATCTCCTTTTCTTATTCTATATTTTTCCTTGTGCTTTGTATTTTATCTTTATCAATTTCATTAGAAATGTCTCTTTGGAGAAAAGACATTTTAGGTTTATACCTACTATTGGATCTGGTTGCATTTTGGCACGTGTTTTCTTGGAATTTCTGCTGTTGTCATTTCCTTTTTGTTTCTTTTACTTTGTTGTATTTCCTTTTCTAGCATCTTAAGTAAAACATCTGTCTGCAGACTTTGTTTCCTGGCAACTGCATGCAGATATTCCTGTCCCCGTGAAGTGTTATTTCCCCCCATGTTGACACAAATGCTCTCATAGTTACTCAGCTCTTGGTACTTAGGTCTCCCAGCTGTCGTTTTTTTTGTCTTCTCTACACCCCAAATTATTGAGTCCCATAGGTTGTGGATCTGTTATGTGACTTTTCTTGAGAAAACATAGAAGTCTATTTAGCTAAAAAATATATCCTCTTTCTGTGAGATTACCTTTCTGTTCTAGCCTTTCAAAGTATGTTCATACTTCTACCATGACTTTTTCTAGGACCAAGAGTGCCTTTCTGATTGTCCTTTGTGCTGGGCTGATTTTTTTTACTGTACCTTTACTGTTATTTAGCAGTTTGTAGATAGTGGTTTACACTCACAGTCCTAGCAGCCCTATGCCCAGGTACTTTGTCGAAGTAAGTGTCCCCATGGGAGATAAGTTCATGTGATGGGTACATATAAGCCTCTTACTTAAGGAATGTATCCTTACATAGCATGTGATTGATGTGCACTTTATAAATGCCATTGGTGAGGGCAGTAAGGGTAAGTGGAAGAAGGCAGTGCTATAGGCTAACAGTTAAATTAGGTGAAAAACAAGAAGGAAAATGGCAAAAAAAAAACAGTGTTCTTCAACTTCTATACAACTAAATGTCAAGATTGCTTGAAAATCAAAATGATGACTAAGTCTGTATAATAAAAAAATGATCATTGAGAACATCAAGTGTTATCACTGCCCTCCATAGAAAAGCACCTTGTTATGTGTCGTGAAAGGTTGCATAATGCCTCCCTAGAATATCTGCATGCAGATTGTCTCTTTAAAATTACATGTGATGACAATTAGGGTAGTCACTAGTCCAATTAAAGGGGAAGGCCTGTTCTGACACTCTCTCCACTATTGCTTGGAGTTTTAGCAGGGGTCATCCTTGAGAATTTCTCTAGCATGAAGCTTATCTCTAATCCCACAATGACTCCCTCTATGAAGATACCGAGTTCATTGCTCTCCTTTTCCACCCCTCCCCCAACTCAGTCTTTTGCATCTCTCATGTTCCCATCCCCTCACTTCTCCCCCTCCCAGCTTACCCAGGAGATCTTAACTGCTTTCCTTTCCTGGTAATTGTCATCATAGAACCTACATCCAGTAACTGATGGAAGCAGATGCAGTGACCCACAGCCAAGCACTGGGCTGAGCTCCTGGAGTTCAGTTGAAAAGAGGGAGGAGGGATCATAGGAACAAGTGGGGTCAAGATCATGATGGGGGAAACCACAGAGACAGCTGACCCCAGCTAGTTGGAGCTCACAGACTATGGACTGACAGCTGGGGAATCTGAATTGGACCAAACTAGACCCTCTGAATGTGGGTGACAGTTATGTGACTTGATCTGTTTGGGGGGGGCAGTGGCACCAGGACCTATCCCCAGGGCATGAACTGGCTTTTTTGTAGCACACTCCCTACGGTGGGATACCTTGCTTGGCTTTGATACAGAGGGGAGAGGCTTGGTCCTGCCTCAACTTGGTATGCCAGACTTTGTTGACTCCCCAAGGAAGGCCTTAACCTCTCTGAGGAGTGGATTGGGAGTGGAAAAGGTGGGAGGGGGAGGGGAGGATGGAGGGAGAACTGGGATTGGCATGTAAAATGAAAAATAAAATTTTAAGTAAAAAAAATTACATGTGACTATGTATGCTAAAATGCATAAGCTTACATTGTGTCTTATCTTTCCTGTAGCCCAGAAACTGGGCCTCTTGCCACCTCCCCCATTGCCACTGTCATCAGAAGAATGGGAGAGAGTGAAGCAGAGATCCTTCCTGCAAGGGGACTCCATGCAGCCATGCCCAATATGTAAAGAGGAGTTTGAGCTCCAGCCCCAGGTACATGACAGAGGTTTCGATCAGCAAGGCAATACTTCCCCCCTATTAGCCAGTGAGACACCCAGTTCCTTGCTTCCTTGTAACTTTCAAATACTTAACATTTTCTCTACCACCCCTAAAGTGTATGTGTATGGCTGAATACTATCACTTGGCAGTGTCCACTTGCTGGTGTGACACTAAGTCCATTTGCATCAAAGGATGCTTTGAATATCTTCAAAGAACTATGGGAGAATCCTGGTATGAAGTAAAATCTTTGTTCTCACATCTCTCAATATAAGATGGGTGGTTATCCTGGTGTATAAAAAGCTCATGAGCTGCCACACAGATCCATTGCTGTGCCTGACTAAACTGCCAGCTCCAAGGAGCTAAGGTCACTCATGCTTTCAGAATTTGGGGGAGAAATGTCGTTTTCCCTAAAGATTTTACATAGTTGTAGCCTTAGCTTCTATGTGGTAGGCACTGAGACTGCAGCTGAGAAAACCCAGCAACATCCAGGGGTGGGTCCCAGCTGAGGACCCCAAACTTCATGGGCTATCCTGACTTTCAGACTTAAAAACGCTTCATTATCAGCAAGGAAGCTCACAGTCACTACACTTTTGCCCATCAGTAATGTGAATAAGATGCTTGAAGTACACTTTCATTCTAGTTCTCCAAGAAGACCTAATCTTATGTAGGAGTTGGATATTGGAAAGATTTCAGGCAGCCCTCGAACCACAGAACTGTCATATGTAGGGAAGTTGTAATTTAGTGCCGGAGCACAAGATCATTAAAGCTGCAGGGACTCTTCCAGCATCAACAACCTCATTCATTGTCCTGAACATGTTTAACCTGGCTGTATGAAGAATGAAAACTTAAATAAACACCCTTAGGGGTGGTTATGTAAGCATTTCAATAAACTTTGTCATTTTGTTTGGTTAAAGATACTAACACTATTATGTTAATCTTGCACTTAGTTGTAACACGAAAAATAAAAACTCCAAGACTGATATTGGGGCTCAAGTTTCAAGCTGAAGATATGAGAAGCAGTCATCCACTAGCTCTTACCTCTACCTCAGGCTGAAAGGGCTGATCCTGTCTCCAGAAGTTCTCCACCAAGCCTCAGACTGCTGCCTCTCCTCAGCATGGCTGGAGAATAAATCTCTAATGAGACCCTTTAGTTCTGCCTTTTATACCTCTCCCTGCTCAGCCGTATCACTCCTGTCTCCACCTCCTTAGTGCTGGGATTAAAGGTGTATGATCCCAAGTGCTAGGATCAAAGGCATGATCTCTGTTGCTCTTCAGGCTTATGTAGGCCAGGGTGGCCTTGAACTCAGAGAGATCCATTGCTTGTCTCGAGTCCTGGAAGGTGTGTGCCACCACCGTCTGGCTCTATGGCTTGTGGCTAGCTTTGCTTTCTGTACCCTCAGGCAAGTTTTAATAAATCTTAATATATCACCACATTTAGTATTCCCGTGTTAGATTTCTTCTTAGTTAAAAACAGTTTTTCTGGGTTTGAGAGATGCCTCAGTGGTTAAGAGTACTTACTGGCTATTCTTCCCGAAGACCCAGTACCCACACAGTGGCTCACAACTTTAGTTCCAGGAAATCCTATGCCCTCTTCTGACTTTCATGGGCACCAGGCATACAAATCAGACATACATGCAGGCACAACAGCCACACACAAAAAATAAATAAATAAATAAAAACAAAAACAATTTTCCCAACATATGATGATTTCAAGATACTTTCAAGTAATCTCTCCAGTAGGTGACACCATTTAACAGTGAGAACAGAACTCAAGGGATTCACAACAGGTCAACTCGGAAATTGTGGCAAAATGTAAATGGAGTTTAGTCCTCACTTGTGTAACTGTCACCCTAAACTGTTTGCCTGTAACAAATATATGGATATCTCAAAGTATAATATTCTAATAAATATTAAAATTATATAATTATATTTTAGAGCAGATCAATATCTCTTAATAAAAGACTTTGAAAAATTATATTGAAAAAAATAACCACAGATGGTTTTAATACAGTAGTTTATTAAATTTAAGCTTACAGTTAACACAAGTTAAAAGCACTGGCTGCTCATCCAGAGTACTGGGGTTCAATTCATAGCACCCACATGGTGTTTACAACCAGCTCTAACTCCAGTTCCAGGGAATCTAATGCCCTCTTTCTGGCCCTCATGGGTACCTTGTGGATATGGTGCACAGACATACATGCAAGCAAAACGGCCATACTCCCAAAGTAAAATCAATATTTTTAAAAGGTTTTAGGTGTTTATGAGCTCTATTTTGAAATTACTTTCCTTAATCCCACTTGAGAAAAGTGCAGAGTGAGTAATGGTCACTCAAAACGGTAGGACATGCATCTGCCCTTTCACCTTCTCCACAGCCAGTTATACCTGCCCACGGCTAATGGACTAAAATCTTCTCTCCTTACGGAGTTTACACTAGTTTTCCTTTTTCATTTTCACTGTTGGGTGGGGAGTTTGAGTCATAAGAATGAAGTTGCTTATGAACTTACTTGTTCTCCATTTAAAAAGAAAAATGTAATTTGTCTCCCCAGTGTCTTGCTATTTAAATGTAAGATTCTCAGAATTATGTAATAAAAACCTGTGATTTTAAGTTTAGGAGTGTAATTTAACTGAGCAAAGCCCTGTAAAAGATGTCGTGTCTCTGTTCCTTCTCCTACCAAGTCCATACCACATGGAGGCTCCTTCCTGCCCTGCCCCATCTACCTAACAGTGTCTACCTTGCCATTCCTTTTGCTGGCTTCATATCAAGCATGATGTGTTTTACAGTATTGGGGTCATTGGCTTTGTTTAGGTGATATGCTTAGACTGTATTAAACTTAAAGCTGTGCGTGCTCAAGTGCTCAGCTGTGTGAATGTTGCCTTCAGGTACTCAGATGCTCTTCTAAGGGATGCATTACTAACCCAGGACTCCTTTCTCTCCTGGTGGACAGGTGCTGCTTTCTTGCTCACACGTGTTCCACAAGGTAAGCAACCCCACTTGGGCCTGGCCTCCTTCCTTCACTCATTCAAAGAGCTGCCTGTTGGTCCGCGAGCACCAATTGCAGTGAGAAACATGGCTTTAGGGTAGACGGCAGCTCGTCCTGCTGTGGAAATCATGGATCTTGGGTGACAGGACCACTGGTGTCTGTGTAGCAGATTGTTAGTACTGCATATCAAAGCCACCAATGGCTCACCCCCTGCCGGCTGTTAGCAGGCATCTGACACATAGTGTTTTACCTCTACACCGCTTGACTCTCAGAGGCTTTTGAAGTCTCTGCATGCATGTTCTTGTGGAAAATCATTTTGGAACAGGTTTCATGAGGAAGGTGTTAACATCTGATGAAACTACTTCACTTCATAATCTAAATTGAACAGAGTCTCAATTATGAGAAAAACAACACTATAATTACATTAGAAGTAAAAATGTTGTTTATAAGTAATTACTTGTAAAGTTTTAAGTGAAATCCTTTTCTTCAGGCATGCCTTCAGGCTTTTGAAAAGTTCACAAATAAAAAAACCTGTCCCCTCTGTAGAAAGAACCAATATCAAACCAGAGTGATACATGATGGGTCCCGCCTGTTCAGAGTAAAGTGTGCCACCAGGTAAGAGTGTCCTCAGTGCACCTGGAGAGGGGAGACAAATATTTGCAGCTCAGGCTGTGATTACTAACCCAGAAGGTCACCAGAGTAGCCCAGGCTGGGAGGAGAACTTAAGTGTTTGTTAAAATGAGGCCACCAGAAGCTGGAGAGATGGCTCAGTGGTTAAGAGCATTAGCTGCTCTAGAAGACCCAGGTTCAATTCCCAGCACCCACATGGTGTGGCTCACAACTATCTATAACTCTAGTTCCAGGGAATTGGCTGTCCTCTGACCTCCATGAGCACCAGGCACACAGCATTCATATACATAATATAATTTTTAATTTAAAAATAAGGCAAATTAGGTGGTCATCATTTCTCCAACTCTGTGTTTTAGAATCCAAGCCTACTGGAGAGGGTACATCGTTAGAAAGTGGTACAGAAACCTGAGGAAAATAGTCCCTCCTACGGATGCCAAGTTAAGAAGAAAGTTCTTTGAGGAAAAGGTGGGTGGTCTGTGTGAGACTATTTGGGACTAGTAAAGCCAACAGGAAGTACAATTGCAACTTGCTTCACTTTTACAGCTTTTTGCTCAACTTAGTAGCCTCCTTGCATGGGAAAATGACATTCAAATCAGCTTTAGCTTGGACATTGTGTACTGTTTGGTGGTACCATCTTCTGATAAAATAAGACAAACTTGAGTTTTTACCACTCTAAAAGGCCAAGTTATGCCTACAACATCAGTGAAAATGGAGATCTCACTAGCATCTCCCGGTAGCTGCCTGAACCTTGTGGGATCACAACATTACAGAAATAAGCAATTCCTGTTTGTGCTTGAATATGCTCACTTTCCATTTTTTATGTTACATGGCAGGGTGTGGGACTGTCTTAGTTAGGGTTTCTATTCTTATGAAGAGATACCATGACCACAGCAACTCTTATTAAGGAAAACGTTTAATGGGGTGGCTTATAGTTCAGAGGTTCAATCCATTACCATTACGGTGAGACATGGTGGCATGCAGACAGACATGGTGCTGGAGAGGTAACTGAGATTTCTACATCTTGTGCAGGCAACAGGAAGTGGTCTGAGACATTGGGCATGGCTTGAGCATATACCTCCTAATAGTGTCGCTCCCTCTGAGGGCCATTTTCTTTCAAATCACCACAGATGAGGTGCTTTTCTAACAGTTTTCTATGTCTCCATTTGAACAAAAAGGACTGGCAGGTCTAGCCACCATGAGTAGGAACTTTGGGAACTTTTTCTACCTGTGATGTAAATGCCACTGCTGGCCTAAGGATCGGTTATAAAGAAAACATGGTATGCACTAGATTTTGTATTTGCTGCAAACAGTATCTTTCCAACTTAATTTTCATGTGCCTTGTTTTAGGTTTGCTAATATTCTTTGTTTGTTTATGGTATCCCAACTGTGGTATCCCAACATGCCAGCCTCAGATCACTGGGATAAACTTCTCAGCCAGACATGATGATCCATGTCTATAGTCCTAACACCTGGGAAACTGAGGTAGAAAGACTGCTTGAATCTGGAGTTTGAGGCCAGCCTAGGCAACATAGCAAGACCCCATCTCAAAAAAGAAAAGGATTGGGCTAGAGAAATGGCTCAGTTGTGAGAGCACTAGCTTCTCTTCCAGAGGACCTGGATTCAATTCCCAGCACCCACATGGCAGCTCACTGCTGTCTATAACTTCTGTTCCAGAGGATCCGATGTCCTCATACAGATATACCTGCAGACAAAACACCAATGTACATAAAATGAAAATAAATTATTTTAAAAAGTGAAAAGAGAGCTGAGATGTTAGTTCAGGAAAAAGAAAGAAAAGCTCAACTTGTTATAATCACATTGTACTGTCATCATTGCCAATAGAAGTATATCATTGACAAGCTTAGTTTTGCTCTTTGGTTTTCCCTTTAGGATGATGACTATAACAGACAGCCATTAATGAAAAACATGGTTCCTTATTTTCTAACTATTTTCCTCATTATTGCCACCTTTAGCACAAGACTGAGGGATCACAACCATATACTTCCCAGTCCCATAAGTGACTCATTTACCTCAGAGGAAGAAATGGAGTGTCTGTGACCCTGTGTGTGGCTTTGCCCTTACCTGTGTGAGCTAGCCCATTTCAGCTGTGCTAGAACTCCATTGATTATAAAGCAGTATAATTTTTCTAGTATATTTCAGGCAATGATGGGACCGGTATCAGCACAAGACACTCCAAGATCAAGTTCTCAGCACAAAGGAGATTTATTTGCCCCACAGGGACAAAGGGCAGGGAGGATAAGAGACAAAGACAGGAGACAGAGGAAAAGGGGGAAGGGAGTAAGGGAGAGAGGAAGGAAAGGGTATTTGTCCTAGAGAGACAAAGGACTGCCTCTGGATATAGAGGAGATAGACATGGCACTTAGACAAATAGCAGTTTGTAAATGTAAACAGGGAAACCCCAGTGTTAGCGTGAGGTATTTAATTCTAACTGGGCATGTTAATTATGTGAACCAAAGAGGGCTTCTGGTTACTGGATTTTAATATTTAATAGGTGGACCTTTGTTACAGGATTCCTGCCTGGGTCCCGTCACTGCTTTAGCCCTCAAAATAACACATGGAGACTCTATTAGTTACAATGCTGTCAGCCAACTAGCTTCTCATTGGCTAGTTCTGTCTTAAGTATTAACCCATGACTACTAATATATATATACATATATATATATATATATAGGGATGAATTTCTAAAAAGAATCCCTCATTCTTGTCTACTGTTGAGTGAAAGCTTCCTGTTTTCCCACATTGTCAGATCCTTTCTCAAACACTGCCATTTCCAGAAGAACTAAAATTGAGTCCTGCTCATTAGCTGAATGAAAAGAATGTGTCTGTCTTCACTCCTGAGATGAGTTGCTTTCCCTACTAGGTCTAATGCCAGCCTCCCTCCTAGGTCTAATCTCTATCAGGGCATCGTTAATCAAGATTTTACCCTGAATCAAACTGGGATAGGCACTTTGGGCCAATTTACAATTTTCCAGACATAGAGCTTAGTTTCATCTTCCCTCCAGTCTGATGTCTTCTGCAGTTGTTCTCATCATTGTGTCCTCCTGTGCATTATATTCTGTGGTTTGATGGTCATTGTTATTCTTGGAGTCATTCTTAATAATTATTTTTTTGTCTTTTTTCTTGAGAGAGTCTCACTATGTTGCCTAGGTTGGTCTGAATTCATAGGTTGAAGTCTAAGCTGTGACTACAGGCAAACAACACTGAGCCTGAAGCACTTTATAATTTCTAATGTGCAATAATATATGACTTACAGGTCAAAGTCATTGTTTGTTTTTGCAAAATTTTAAGCCAGATTTGATAACTGCTTACCATCTGTATGTGGATAGTTTGTTCATGTTTACATGTAATGGCTTTGGAAAGTCTAGGCTATACTTTACTGTCACATAAAGCAGTCATGACAATCAGTTGATGGTCCTCACTCACTAATATTTATCTATGAGGCTGTGACACAGCACATTAACTCATGTGGTTTGAGAACATGTGAAAGGCGCATTGCTGGTAGTTGTTTTAAGAGCCCAGTGATGGTATGGAAGTTCGTGAGGCTCTGTTCTGAAGCAAAGGGAGCCCTAGTAGTGCCTGAGGCCCAGCCCTATGGCTCTGTTCCATCTCTCAAATGTTTTTCAGACACTGAAAACATTTGTTGTATCTTTACTTGCTACAAATGAACCCTATTGTCGTTTTTCCTTTGAGGTTTTTTAAGTCTCCAAATAACTCATTACATGTTAAAAACACACACACACACACACACACATTTTCAGACTCTCTTAAGAGTGACAAGGAAAACTAGGACTATCCATCTAATGAAGGCAGATGTCTGCTCACCACCACCTTCCATCCCGTGGGGAAGGAAGAGCTGGAAACCTTTGCAGGCCCACAAGGCCTGTGGCTTTATGTGTCTATTACAGCATCAGTTCCACTTCTCTGAAAAGGACAGCACTTGGGCAGTTGTGTCCACTGTGGTCTGAGGCTCTTGGTTAGTAGCCAAGGACAGACTATTTGTTGTCCGTGGGAGGGTGGGAAACAAATTAAAAGTGAAAGAATAGAAGTGAATATACTAAGGAAGTAGAAGCTGGGTGTAAGCAGGAATAGCTATGCTAATAACTGAGAGAGAAGACAGGTTAAAGGGTGGAAAGATGGGTTAGCTGAGAAAATGCTTCACAAGCATGTAGAGCTGATGCTCAGTGCCCAGATAAAAGCAGCACACACTTTTAATTCCAGGTGGGCACAGGAGGATCGTGGAAGCCCAGTGGCCAGCCAGGCTACTTAGGTGAGAGACTCTGTTATAAAAGTTAAGGTGAAGAGCAATTAAGAAAGATACCAGACATCACCCTCTAGCACACACTTGTACCTGCATACATATACCCACCTGAACACATACATACACTAAACACATACCCAAGAGAACATAGCAATTTCAGTTAGAAATTTGAAGCAATAAATAAGGTGATTACAATTTCATAAAGTAACAAAATGTGTCAAGAATGTGCAGTGAATGTAGTATATAAGCACTGGACATTGGTATCCCTGCTTTGTAAATCATGTACTCCTGGGTATTAATTGACATGTGAAGCAACCTTGTTTCTAATTTAAATTTAAAATATATATATGTATATATATATACATATATATATAAAGAATGCAAGTGGCCACGAGCAGTTCTCTAGCTCATAGAAAATTTAAAAAAAGAGTGATATAATAATATGGGAATCACCCCAATTCTCACCAAAGATAATCTATACCAAAAACTCAACAGAGAAAACTGTGCCATAACTCAAATCGACATGTAGGGATTGTTCTACCCAACAGTTATAAAACACAGATTCTTCTCAGGAGCCTATGCGATTTTTCTCCAAAATAGATCACATTTTAGGCCTTAAAGCAAGTTAATAAATTTAAAAAATTTAAAGTAATGCATCATACCACAGTGGCATAAAACAAGAAACCAGTAATGAGAACTTTAGAACTGTACACATGTATGAGACCAAGCAAATATGCTCCTAAGTGCTTGCGAAGACACTGGGGAGGAAAGTATAAAGCAGTATATCAGAATCTTGGCAGTGCAGCAAAGGCAGTGCTGTAGGGGAGTTCATAGAAATGGGGCTAGCTCACCTTAAAAATTCAAAGTTACTGAAAATTAATAAAGATGGACCTCAAGACCTCCAAGTAGAACTAAGTGAACACAAGATCAGAACTAAAGGCTCGATCAGGGCAGAAGTTGATGAGACAGAGACTGGAAGAGCCAAGAGCCAGACAAAGTGTTGGGGACAGCCCCTGCTCCCACTGTTAGGAGTGCAACAATTAGATCTAAGTACACAGCTGTCACATATATGCAGAGGGCCTAGGTTGGTCCCATGCAGGCTCCCTGGTTGTTCAGATTCTGAGTTCCTGTGAACTAGCTAGTAGTTTCTGTGGGTTTTGTGTAATATCCTTGACCCCTCTAACTCCTATAATCCTTCCTCCCTCTCGGGGAATCAAGCAGGATTCCCCAAACTTGGCCTAATGTTTAGCTGTGGGTCTTTATATCTGTTTCCATCAGTTACTAGATGAAGGTTCTTTTATGACAATTAGGGTGGTAACCAATGTGATCACAGGAGATGACCAGTTTAGGCTTATCAACTATTGCTAGGAGTCTTACCTAGGGTGATCCGTATGGATCCATGGGTGTTCCCTTGCATCAGGCTACTTGTGTCCGAAATTCCACCCCCCTTCCAGTTATCGCCTTCAGTACTCTCCCTCTCCATCCACTCCCCAACCTAATCCCTCAAGTTCCCATCCCCACCTGCCCTTAGTTCATCCAGGAGATCTCTTCTATTTCCCCTTCCCAGGGAGATCCATGCATCCCTCCTTGGGCCCTTCTTGTAACCTAGCCCCTCTGTGTCTGTGGATTGTAGCATAGTTATCCTTTACTTTACAGCTAATATCCACTTAGGAGTGAGTACATACCATGTTTGTGTTTCTGGGTCTGGATTACCTCAGGATGACTTTTTAAGGATACAAAAAAAATTATAGATCAATTCCTAATAAAACACTAGGCAAGCTGAATTCCACAACACACGGGAAAAAAATCGTGCACCATTGTGTTATGTTTCTGTGCTTGTTATGGTTACTATTGCTGTGATGAAAAGTCATGACCAAAGCAACTTAAGGAAGAAAGGATTTATTGATTATCATCACTGTTAATTATCAAAGGAAGTCAAGGCAGGAACCTGAAGACAGGAGCTGATGCAGAGTCCATGGAGGAGAGCTGTTTACTAGCTTGCTTTCCATGGCTTGCTCAGCCTGCTTTCTTATAGAACCCAGGACCATCAGCCCAGCAGTGGCACCACCCACAATGGGCTGGACCTTCCCACATCAATCACTAATTAAGAAAATGCCCTACAGTGTAACCATTTTCTCATTTGAGGCTCCCTCCTCTCCTATAGTTGGCATAAATCTAGCCAGTACAGTTTCTCGTTGCTATGAGAAATTACCAATGGAAACAAAAGTTGGAGAGGTTTACTTTGGCTCAGAGTGCCAGAAGGAGAAGTCCATCACAGCAAGAAAGAACTGAAGATGTTCACCCTTAAAGACAGGAACTTATTCACATCATTGTGGATCAGAAAGCAGAGAACAGGCCCAAAAGCTACAGTCCCAACTGTCCCACATCCTCTCAAAATAGTGACACCAGCTGGAGACCAAGTAAGTACTCATAAAAATGATCCCGTGTGCAATAATCACACTCAAGCCATGACAGCCATAATGAAGTTGGTATCATTCTTGCGATGGGTGGGTTCAACATCTGCAGAATAACAAATGCAATATAGCACATAAATTCAGAAACAGAAATCAATTATGTGATCATCTCATAGATGCAGATAAGGCCTTCAACAGTTCAACATCCCTTCCCGATAAAAGGTTTGAAGAAACACAGGAAAGAACAAAATACTTGAACATAATAAAGGGCGTGTATAAAAAATGTTAGCCACCTTCATACAAAACGGGGGAAACCCTCAAAGCATTCCTCCTAAAACCAGGAGACAGAGATATTCATTCAATATAATATCTGAAATTTTTGACAGAGTGATAAATAAGGCAAGTAAAAGGAATAAAATGGGTACAAATAAGAAAGGAAGTCATAGTTTGCTTTGCAAGTGATGTGACCCTGTTCTTAAAGGACCCCAAAGGCTCCATCAGATCAGAAAGTGCTTCTTGAGAACACTTTTAGCCAAATAGCAGAATAAAAGAGAAAACCTTTTCTATATACCAATAACAAGCATGATGATAAAGAATGAAGTGAAAACAGTCAAATTCATAATAGCCTCAGAAAAATAAAACACCCAGGGATAAACCCAAGCAAAGAGTTGAAAAACAATGAAAATTTAAAACACTGAAGAAATTGATGGAGACATTCAAATATGGAAAGATGCTCATGGAGTTACAGAATCAATTTTGTGAAAACTGGCCATTTGAGCAAAAGCAATTTACAGATTCTGTGTAATCTCCACCAAATCTTTGATAACATTCTTCATAGGATTGGAAAAAAGCCTAAAATTGATACAGAAGCACAAAATAGCCAAAATAACCCTGTGCAGAAAGAACAAAGCTAGAGGTATAATACCTGATCCCAAAGTATACGACAGTCGTAATAGCAAAACCAACATGATGCTGACACAAAACTGGACAAGTGAACCAATGGGGTAGAATAAAGGAGCCAGAAGTAAACCCGCACTCCATAGTCTCCTAATTATTGACAAAATGTCAAAAGCACATTGAAAACAAATCTTCAATTAATTGTGCTATGAAACTGGATTTCACGAGAAGAATGGTACTAGATCCTTCTCCTCATGTAGGAAATTCTATTCCAAATGGAACGTGTACCTTAATGTAATACCTGAAACTAATAAAAGAAAACATAAGTGCACCACTTCAAGATACAGACATAGGGAAGGATTTTCTGAAGAGGACTCGAACAGCCCTGGAAATAATACTGAGAATTAACAAATAGTGTTGCATAAAACTTAAAGTTTCTACACAGCTAAGAAACAATTGGGTGAAGATACAGCCTTTCAGAATCGCAGAAAAAGTACTTTCCAACTATTCATCTGACAGTGTCGAGGCTACATAACAAAAAAACAAAAAAAATGAACCCAAAACTCATTAAGTCAATAAATGGCCAAATAAACTTCCCAAAATAAACTCAAAAGGCTAATAAACATGAAAAGACAGCTACTGTTTTTAGTCAAAATTAGGGAAATGCAAATCAGAACTATACTGGTAGTCCATCTCCCCCTGTTCACAAAAGCTAGTATGAAGACAACCCCAGCACACCAGTAAGGATAGGGGAAGAAGAACTCTTGCTGCTGCTGCTGCTGCTGCTGCTGCTGCTGCTGCTGCTGCTGCTGCTGCTGCTGCTGCTGCTGCTGCAAACAGTTATCGTATGCCCACTAGGAAAGTCAGTATGGATGGTCCTCAAAAAAAAATCTAAAAACTGAACCGTCATGCACTACAGCTGTGCCACTCGTGGGCACACACCTGAGTATCTTGAATCAGAAAACAGACAAAAGTGCACAGCCATGTTTCCTGCACAAATGTTCACAGCAGACAAGGTAAGGAACCAGCCTGGATGTCCACCTTCAGGTGGATGAAGAAAGAAAACAGGAAATGTGGTTGACATACATACACAATGTAATTCTGGCAAAAAAAAATGAAATTAGATCATCTGTTGGAAAATTGATAGAGTTCATGTTATGTGAAATAAATTCTATTAAAAACAAACAGATATCAATGTTTTCTCTGATACACAGGAACTAGATTTATAAATATATGATATGACAGCCTAAGGGGGACCACTTGGAAGGAAAATTGCTGTCAGGGAGGGGAGAATAGAGGGTTTGGAGGGACAGACATGAGCAGAGTGTTTTATATATATATTTAATATTATATTTATTTTCATATATATTATATCCCTATATAATATATATGACAATGTCATACTGGTCCATTCCTTGATATGCTAATTTTTTACAAACTAATAATTACAGCTTTTAAGAGAAAAGGAAAAGTATAAGATATATTTAATATATGTTAAGTCTGGCTTTTTATATTGGGTTAGTGTACAGACGAAAATGCTAAGCACAGACATTTTTGTTGTTGTGTAGAGCAGTGGTCTAAAAGACACACACAGTTTTTCTGAGTCACAATAAGAGACACATTGTTTAGAGACCCAGCTTATATGTACACGTGACAAAAAAAAAGCCTTTGTTCTTCATCCACCTGAAGGTGGACATGCAGGCTGGTTCCTTACCTTGTCTGCTGTGAACACTGGTGCAGGAGACATGGCTGTGCAGCTTAATTTGTTCTGTGATTTAGGGTACTTAGGCTTGTGGCCAAGAGTGGCACAGCTATAGTGCATGATGGTTCAGTTTTTATAGATTTTTTTAAAACTTCCATACTGACTTTCATAGGCTTGTTCGAAAAGCCTTTAAAGAGAGTAGACTCGCTGTTACCACATGCACACTATGATCGCTTGCAAAGGGCAGCCATACTCCATAATTGCTGGAATCATTTGGGATTGTTATGTGGAGCAGCTTTTTACATAGAAATAGTTGGACATTAATATAATCAGCCTTCTTTTCTTCCAAAGATAATCTTGCTTCTTTCAGGTATGATGTATGGGCAGGGAGGGACACAGCTATATAATTCAGATCACCATGAGGTTGTACTCAAAATTCAAGTCATGTCACAAACAGGCATTGTGTCAATGCCTCTGATTTAGGAGTTTGATTGATTCTGGAATTCAAAAATTCTCAGCTCTCTGCTTGTTTTCTAAGCCATATCTTAAATTATCTCTCTTTAGGCCTCATCACTGCCTTCTTTCCCACTGGGCATTTGAAATTCATAACCTCAAGTCCATTTTAAGCAAATGAAGATTATGGTACAACATGGTGCACTGGCAGCAGGCATGTACCCTTGTCACTGTCCTTGGTTGTCTGGGCTGTGTGACAGTAGTCAAATGACTATCAATGTGATGGCTTCTCCTTCTCTTAACAACTGTGTAGAACTCTGAGCTACAGAAATACTCTAGGAAGTATCAGTCTGCAATTTGTAGAAGTTAGGTTTGTGGAATCTGGAAGACCAGTGAAGTGGGTTATTACTGAACTTCACACTACCCAGGTGTCACCTTGATTGGTTTAAGGGCTGCTCGGGTTATCAGGCTGACATTGTCCCTGGGTGTGCTGTGGGGTGTTTCCAGATGAGAGGTGCATTAAATTCATGAACTCAGCAAAGTAAAGCACCCTCCCCAGGGTGGCTGCACAACTTCTAGGACTTATAACCCCTTTGAAGCCCTAATAGAACAATTAAGAGAACATGAGAACAGAAATCACTATAAGCAAATATTATGATCTGGGATGGGAGTCACCTTCCTCAGTATGGTAGACCCACAGTAAAGACAACTACACAAAATTGTCAAAATGTCTTTATAGATAGAAAAAGTACAGAGACTAATGGCAAATCATGAAATATATTTGTGATTTAAAAAACATTCTAGAAGCACATTTTCTTAATGCACTATCAGATATACTCCATATGTTTAAAGCTAAAACAAGAACCTGTTTGACCTATGATATTGGCAAGAATTAGAAAGCCTAACAACATTCTCCATTGCAGACCTGGCAACTGGCTGACAGCCACTAAAATTTTATCCTATAGTATATGCACTCATTAAGGCTGGGGATTAGCTAAGTTGTTAGGCTGCTTGCTTGGCCTGATTTCAATCTCCAACACCACATAATCCAGGTATGGCAATATACACCTGTAGGCATTAGAAGTAGGTACTTGAAGTAGGCAAGAAGATTCAACATTCAAAATTATTCTTAGCTACAAGCTAGGCAAGGATGGCAAGCTACATCCTAGGCCCTAGAGGCCAGACTGGGATGCAAGAAACCCTGTCTGTCTGTCTGTCTGTCTGTCTGTCTGTCTGTCTTGTTGTTTTTGAGACAGGGTTTCTCTGTGTAGCCCTAGCTGTCCTGGAACTCAACTCTGTAGACCAGACTGACCTCAAATTCACAAAGATCCTCCTGCCTCTGCCTCCCAAGTGTTGTGATTGAAGGTGTGTGCCACCACTGCCTGGCCAGAACAGAATTTTATTTTTTAACAAAAATGGTTTCAATAAAAAACAAAGTTTGATGTTTCCATTTAGAATGGCTGTAAAGAAAAGTGTGTGTGTGCATGTATGCGTGGGTATGTTTGTACAGGTGTATGTACAGGTTTGCATATGTGTGTGCACAGGTGTGTTTGTACTGGTGTATATACAGGTATACACGCATGTGCACACAGGTGTTGGTACAGATGTGTATGCATGCAGGTGTTTGTGCAAGTGGTATGAATGTGTGTGTCTCGCACGCATGCCGCTGTGTGCTCATCCAGAGGTGTGTCCTGTTATACTGGTTTCTACCTTCTTTCCTTAAGACAGGGTCTCACACTGCACCAAAGACTTGCTGTTTCAGCTAGACTGAATAATCAACAAGTTCCAGGAATCGACCTGTCTCTGTTGAGGCATTGGCATCCATGTCCAGCTTTTTACGTTGGTGTTGGGGATTAAACTCAGGCCCTCAGGTGGAGCACTAAGTGGGTCATCCCCCAGCCCCAAAATAGTTTAACATAAGGTTGTAAATAAAGATTCTTTAAGAGTTAGATTAATATATCTAAAATAAAAAATGTAACTACTACCCCTGGCTTCTTAGTATGTGAGTAACTTTTCTATCAAATGCAGTTAGCCCAACAAAGGCCCTTATTCCCTGAACCCCCTTCCCTTTTGAGCCAATTAGCCAGTCACATCAGATAATGAAGTCTAGCTCTCAGCAGTGGGATGAGAAGTAGTCACTTCCTGCATGACTATTCGTGTGTTAATGAAATATGGAGGCTTGACCAGGTGTGTTTACTAGCATGGTTTGGATTCCAGAGGACCCTTGTTTTTTTTAAGAAATTGCTTTTCTAAACTTATTTTCACTTTCTTTGTGTTAGCCCAAGCAACCTTACTTTATAGTTCTAAAAGTTTTTTGTTTGTTTTGTTTTGTTTTTATGTGAACTCTGTAGCTTGAACCCATCAAGGTCTTCAAAAACAAAAATGTTTACTAAAATTAAAGTCCAGTTTCAGGTGAACCAGTGTGTCTAGAGGTTTCCTAGTCGTAACTCCATTAAGAACAAATTCCAAAGCCACAATGAACAATGGCTCTAGCAAGGTTCCTTTGGGTGAGAGACTAGCTTTGTGATACAGTTAGCAGCATTCCAGAAATACCAAGTTATTCTAGGGAGATGGAAGGCCCTATGTTTTTTCACGTGCCTTCTGGCCAACATAACTACACAAAACCTCAGATCAGTAAACTATCAGAGCCTGAAGGTTTGGGTGTCAGAAGCTGGAGATTCTCCTAACAGGATGTAGTGAATAACATGTGGAGGTGGCAAATTACCTGTGGAAGGCAACAATTATTTTAATCTGGAAATTACCACATATTTAAAATATAGCTCTCTTTTCACCATGATCAAAGAGTAATGGACATTCATTTGTAGTCAAAAAAGAAATTGCAAGATACTAGGAGAAATAAATCTACTGGCTCACTGCAGCGAGAGACAGCTAACTCTGCTTCTGTGGGGCAGTAGAGCAGAAGTGGCAGCTAACCCTTCCATGCAGCCACTGTCATCTGTGCCTTAATGGAAACCAGAATCAGAGACTTGTTAAAAAACAAAACACCATTTATCTTGGTATCATGTAATGGCAGTTGAAGCAACAAACAAACAAAAACCAAAAGTCGTGCAGCACCAGGAGAATGGCTGCTGAGCTGCCGCTCTGCTTCACAAGCTGACCTCATCGGCGCACTGCCGCCTTAGCTGGTATGTGGGCAAAGCTCTGCTCTGCTGGGAACCACTGGCCTAGATCCAACATAGAGTCCCAGTGGAGAAAAAGGAACTCTAACATAATCGCCCACTGGAAGCTTTAACTGTGAACACCTGGAGGTGCTAGTGTCCTTGAATGCTTCATGTGCTGAGATGATGTTCTCAGGACTCTGGATCAGGTTAGCCATTCTGACTTTATAATCTATCTTGCTTATACACAAACTGTGGTTCTGCATTTCCCCTTCTCTTCCTAGGAGAGTTATGAAGCCCTTTTCTTTGGTTTTTATCTATCTAAATTCTACAAACAAGATGTTCCCATACATTAGGAAGTTCTCTTCTCAAGGTGGCCTAGCTTTAAAGTATCATTGGCCCGTTGCTAGCAAAACAGAAGCAGAGCAAAGTGGTGTAGTGTGACAAGGCAGGTTCTTTTAAGCATACTGAACTTTTGTGGTAAAAACCACAAAGGTCAGGTGTTGGGTTTTGTATGGGTGAGTGTTGGGATTAAAATTCAGTGAGGGAGTGTTGGACCTGTCTGGCTGATACAGTAGTCTTGGTATACTTAACTTGCTTGAGAACTCAGATCAAAGGACCTGGAAAGGTTGGGAAAACTGATGTGCTAATTCCCTAGCAGTGTGTACAGAAAGCCTAGTGTGGCCCAAAGTGCAGTGACCACTCCTTGGATGCCTTTGATCCTTATCTGTAAACTCTGCTAGCATCTGTCATATAATTGAGGTACAGTCTTTTATTGCTGCAATTAAAACTTTCCAAATGCACTATGTTATCTTTGCCCCAGCTAAAGTCCAGACCATTGTTTGAAAGGTGAGGCTAACAATCTGTCAGATGCTGGACTTGAGGACCCAGCTCTCACACACCCCCAACCTGTGACTTCTCTGGCTTTTTCATTTCCATCTCACCAAACAGCACAATGGTCCTGAAGTTTGTTCATTCCTTTGACTCCCTTTATCACAGAGATGGCAAACATTCTGTTGCTAACTTGAAGTGGCTCCAAGCTGCAAGCCTGGAAGGATATTAAACCAGTAAAAGCTTATCAACTGATGCATTGATATGCTGTAAATTCCAGGCTTTTCATTTTGCTTTTGAGGGTGGCCCTAAGTCAACACATTAGTAAGCAATTTGCTGACATGAGATGGATCACTTACGACTCTCCTGAGCAGACAAGAGTTCGCCTAAATGCTTTTGTTAGTGTTTTTTTAATGTTTAGCCAGTAATTGCTTTACATATCAATGACTAAATTTATTAAATATCCAAAATAGGAGGCTTAAAAGGAAGAATATGTTATGGTACTCATTTTTCCTAATTGAACTTTTATATATTTCACGTTTATATGAAATTCATAATATTAAACATGAATTTTTAAAAATGAGAACTAGGTTTACATGGTTTTTTTATTCATCCTTACCCTTTGAATTATGAAGGTTAGCAACTCATAAGTGAGGGAATAAGAATTTCTGAAAACAGGAATGTGACACCTCAGAAATATTTAGTAGTTGCTTTGAGTTGATTGCGTTGAGCGGTCAGTACATGTGTGTTGACTTTTTCAGTATTAGCCTAGAGTCTCACCCATGCTAGCACACACTATCCTCCTGGCCACAGCTCTAACTCTGAAGAGATTGCTGTTTCTGAGCTGCACACTACGACGTTAAAGATCAAGAGCAGCTCTGTCTGCTCCTTCAGAAGTGCACCCTGACAGCCTTCAGTGTCTTGACAACCTTACATCCATGTTGTGGTTTTCAGCTAAATACTGGAGTTTTACTGAATTTTGCCACCAGAAGTCACTTTAAAATCTAAATAAGCATTGTTCTTTTTCACCTTTTCCCTCCTCCAAGAAGGAATTGTGCTGCTTCCAAATATATGCATTTAGGGCATATATTTGTTCTCATCTCTAATCTTTTGCAAACATAAAGTCAACTTTTTTCAGTGCTAAGGGCCTACATAGATGAATCAGGTGCTTCCCTAGATCTGTGGTACTCATCTGAGGAGATAAGAAATGTACACAGAATAGATAACATGGGCCCTCAAGAGCCAGAAGTCTACTGGGTGAGGGGAAGAGAGATCACTTTCAGACCACATCACAACACATAGAGGAAGAAGAAAAAGAAGTTATTCACAGAACTGAGCAAATGCGTGGGCCAGACCACACGATTCCTTCAAGACAGCTTTTGCTGAAGTTAGTGGTGATCAATGAGACAAACATGGCAAAAGCTGGTGCAGCCTCAGCTCTGGCTACCTGAGTTCTAAAACACAGTACAGCTCCCTCTCCTCACCTCCCAGGAGCCTGCAGGTTCCCAAGTCACCAGCATTGTCAGTGGTGTTCCTACTGCTTTAGGAGCTCTTCATTAAAAGAACAGTGTTTGTGGTCTTTGATCCTCAGGGCAGCACACTGCCTTTTAAATACTAGCTCAGTCGCCAAGCTGTTTTAATAACCAGCCCCACAGAAGTGGTAGAAACCTTTGTCTACTTCATGTAATGCCTGTAACTGATAAAGTGAAATTTAGTTTAGATTCAATAAAAAGCATTTAATAGTTCTTAACCATCATTACAAATGAAGGAAAGTATTTTTATTTAAAAACAATTTCTTTAATAGAGTTTAAAATAATTAAGTTTATAAAATTAAACGTAAGGAAGTATACAGGGGATATTACTCTGATTGGCAGTGAATTCCTCTCCGAGTTCCAGGCCAGCCAGAGCTACAAATTGAGATTCTGTCTCAATAAAACAAAACAAAACAATTAAAGTTTCAAGGAACAATAAGTGCCAGGAAGGCAGACATGGAGAGAGGGAGGGAGCAGAGGTTAGTCTGAATAAGGGATGTGGGTAGATGAATGTGAACAGAAACAGCCAGTGGATCCCTGCTGTCTCACCTCCATGATGACAGGGTCCAATGTATCATTGGTAGTAGGCAGCCTCTTACTGGAGTGGGCTGGGTGCTGGCCTACAGGCTACTGGAAAGGGTAACAGCCATGATACATAAACAGAGCCTGCTGGGAAAGGGCTCAGGGACAGACCACTGGATCTGCTCATGAATCAATGTAGGATCTTAAGGAAAAGATGCCTACAGGTGTGGTCCTGTGACTCGGGCCCACATCCAAACTTAGCTCTGTTTGGAGTTGGGGAGGATGCCTTGGGCTTGCTGCTTGGGGTGCCTGTGAGATCTCAAAGTGAAGTGCTTCCTGGCAGCAAATAAGATTGGGTGAGCCGAACAGATAGGATTCAGTACTGCAGTAAGCTGCAGGGTGCACAGGGAAAAAGACAGAAAAAGAGCAGACTCTGCAGCTAGCCAGCAGAGAGAGATGAGAGAACTACATGTCTGGGAAGCCCACTTACATCTCCTGCTCCCAGAAGGGAGTGACCAGGTGTGGGTGTGGGAAGCAGCCTTGCTCCCCAGCATAGTCTTGTCAAGAGCGCCTCCTAGAGGAGAGGCCAGGAGCTATGAGTGGGAACAGCTGCAGCTGATGACAATTATGTGAGGGATATAAGTACGGATTCCATCCAGGTGATGGGACCAAACCAAATTATGAAATGAAAACACAGAAAAAAATTAATAGTTTTTTCTGCCCTTTCAAATTTTAGTGATCTCTTGTTTGAAGTAACATTCTAAATTATTAGCATGAGCTAATCACTTAGCTTTAAACTGTATGGTGTCTGTTTAAGGACAGATGTGTGGACATAATTCACATGTGGAAGCTCAGAGTTATATTTCCCACCAGCACACATGCCCATCACTTCTCAGCAGAATAGCTGCACTGTTAAGGAAACTGGCTGCCTGGCCTGTAGGCCACATTGCAGTTCCAATATTCTGTTGCTGGTACCTCAAGCCTTTCCCCTCACCAGCACATGTGTGACACGGCTCTGGGAAGATGTGAACAAGTGTCTCCTCATTCCAGAAAGGGAACCAACAACAGGGCAAAGTCACAGTACCACCAAAGGCCAGCTTGGTGAACCAATGACTTTACTAAGGTTACTGGATGACTCAAAGGCATGTCCATCACAGAAAGCCCACCACAGCATGGAGGTGCCCTGTACACAACATGCAAGTAGTTGGACAAGTCAGAGTCTCCTCTCTACAGCAGTCCTTACTGCTTATATAACCTGGGGGGGGCTTGTATGTGCTCAATTTCAGGGACCTCCATTGACTATGAGTTGCTTACTTCCTGAGTCTTAATGAGCTTCTCTCTTGGATGGAATTCCTAAACAGCACTGGGGTCACTGGTGAGCTCTTTCTGCCATGGAAAGGGCCCTTGCTTCCCTGGCTGCTGTTTTCTTCTCCTTTCACTGGGCATGTCAGGTTGCAATAGGCCCCATCATGTAATTAGAACTGAGAAGGAAAAGTGAATATGTAGGACAAAGAGAACAGCTAGAAGCAGCAAAGGAAAAGGATTTTCCAGATCTGAAGCTAATCCAGAGCAAACTTAAGTGGTCAAAGGACTCTCCATAAGACTTAAAAGGGGGGGTCAGCGTTCCACTTAGTAATGCTGTGGAAGACCTCAGGAGCAAAGACACCCAACAGGCTGTTCAAAGGAACAGCACTGCACCACACAGATGTCACAGAGGTTCAGCATGAGCCAGAAGTCTGGACATCAGCAGGGGAAGTGCAACAGCCTAGAATTCTATGAAAACTGTGACAACAAGAGTCTGAGAGAGACATGAGTTCAGATGGACAATGCTGTTATGACTCCAAAATGTCTTCTTGGGAAGAGCACTGAAAATTGCATTCCCTAGAGAAAGAAAATTACCCTAGATGGGAAGTCTGTGTATAAGTAGTAAGTAAAGGGAAAGAGACTTACAGGCATTGAATCTGCCAAACAAGAATAACAGTGTGTCCCCAACAAGTTAAGTCAGAGAGCTCTAGTATTTGCAAATCTGGACCAGAAGGGGATAGTCAATTGAAAGCATGCAGAGATCCTCATGTTGGCTGTGAGGATGAAGATCCTGGTTAACTTTGGACTGTGATAATCTAAGCATGCATCTCTAGGATGGGAGCTAAAAGAATAAGAGTTTTCACCTTTAAGGTGATAGAGAAAAAAGCTAAAAATACAAACTTTTTATAAGGAGAACAGAAGTTTATTTGTTTTGTCTTTAATGTGGGCACACTAAGATGGCTCAGCAGGCAAAAGCACTTGATGTGGAGCTTGATGTTTAGAGTTCAAACCCCAGGACCTACATGGTAGAAGACGGGAACTGACTCCTAATAGTTGTCCTGTGACCTCCACCCTTATGTGCACACCCACATAGAAAACAAGTGCAATAGTAATGGGTAAGGTAACAGAACAAAAGAATGCACAGGAGAGAATAGAAGAGGACACAGCTGGACAGGCATCAGGAATTACACAAATGGACTGATCAGCTGTAAGGAGAGTGGGCAGTCACATCCAAGTCTTACTCGTGGGTGCAGTAGGTGCACTGGCCTGCAGGCAGCCAGCCTGTGGGTCTCTAGGCTCACAGGTGAATGGAAAAGTTTCTAAGTGAGATACCAACTGCTGTGAGCAGCAGATGAGCATGTGATGGTCATCTGTCTCTCTTGTACCCCTCTAACACCCGTCTTCTATATTCTAATTTCTCAGCTCTTAAGATTGAATCCAGTGTCTCACTTATGCTAGTTAAATGAACTGCTGCCAAGCCCTTAGATTTTCAAAAAAGAGCTGTGGGTGGCCCTGAATTCTTGCCTCAAATAGCACTGGTGACTAAATTCTTAGTGGTCTCATCTCCTAAACTGCTTGTCTTTCTGGGGCATCAGAGTCCTACACAGATGACCACAATGCAAAAGACGGGTCTAACCTGAGATGGGGAACAGTATGTAAAATACCCCATTAATAGTCATTCAAGTGGAAGTGGTGAAATGGTATTCTGGATATACTGGGTAGTAAAATATTACATTTATAAGCCTATTCAACATGATTACTAGAAATTTTAACACTGCACATGTAGCTCCAACTGCATTTCTGACACAGTGGTGTAGTATAACTCCTGAATCTTTCAGGTCCTCAGAGCAAATATATTATGGCAAAAGATGTACAAATACCTGTAAAGGATGGGCCCAGAAAGGCATTACTGGTTGAAGATACAAATAATCTACTTGTTAAGAACAAACAGAGCTAGGTTAGCTCACCTAGTGAATTATAAAAAGCATCTGTAAGTTGGAAACTCAGTTTGATTACAGAGTGCTCTTATGACTGTCATGCCCAGCTTTCATAAATACTGGTATAATAGAAAAATACTGTGAAATTTCATTTTCTAAACTTATTATATAATGAAATTCTGTGTGAAGTGGTACCATCTATTAGTCATTTATATACATTTGAACTTGTCTAGAATTCCCTACAATTGTGTTCGAAGTAAATAAGACCACAATTACAATGACATTTAAGCACAGGACCAATAATGTACATTTTAAAACATGTTTTAATTAAGAAAAATAAGTCATGAAAACATACAGAAAAAAATGAGCTGGAGCAGACTACTATATAACTTTGTAAGCAAAACACTAACAACAAAAAATTACTTTGAGACAGGGTCTCATGTAGCTCAGGCTAGCTTCAAACTTTTGATGCCTTGCCTCAAGTCTCCTGACTGCTGGGATTATGGGTGTGCACCACCATGCCTCCTTACTGTCTTAATACAAACCCACTAAAGTTTAAGGCATGTTACATTTCTAATAAGTAATATAGTACTCAGAAGACTTTGCTCTTTTCAAATAGGTAACAGCATTGTGAGGAAAGGGCAGGCACAGTGTCAAACCTTTGTAACTGTAGAAGGTACAACCACAGACGTCAAGAATCACAGCAGACATACCCAGATGAGTCAGGACGCAGGCAGATTAAGGTCTATTTAATAGCAGTAAGTAAAACTAGTGGGAAACTTGCCCAGGAATGCCCAAGCTTCCTGTGTGTGTGTACAGTAGTTCACTCTAGTATGTGCTTAAAAGTGTTGGGAGTCCTGTGCATCCAGCAGCTCCTGTTCATGCCATTAGGAAATGACTAACATGCCCTGCCACAGCCAACCAGCATCTAATGCCCAAGTCATTTGTCCTAAGATCAGTTGCTTTCCTAAATCTGTTTTTGTATGTTTTTATAATTGTGTGTGTATATATATTATGTATATATGTATATATATAACTTTATAAAGTAGCTGAGTTTAGAGGAACACTAGAGACGTATTTAAGATTAATGTTCAAGTGGCATGCATATGCTGCCTCTGTACTGTCACTACCAGTGTAGAATTCAACCTAAGTCCCAAGGGATCTGTTCTGTAGTGGGGCATCTTAGTTATCCATATCTGTGCTTAGAGGAAGATTTTTAAAGTCATTAGGCAAGGTGTGTTTCAAATTGTGACCTTAGAAAAAAGGGAAAAAAGAAAGCAAAAGACAACCCTCCTTTGCTTGGATTTCCTCTTTTCTGCTTACACTAAGATCATCTATAATCTGGAGCCACAGCTTCACGGGCGGATAAGCAAAGCATAAGAGATAGCTCTAGTCCCCACATGCCTGGTAGCCGTGCCAAGAAGTTATACACTGTGCTGTGTAAGTCCTCTAAGATTCTAATTCCTCCCTCCTGTCAGCTTTAGTCCTAGACACATTCCTTGCTAACTGCAGCAGAGGAAAAAGTATCTTTTCTTTTTTTACACTTCCCTAAATTGTTGAGTTGGAATCCTGTGAATTAGACCAACAAAAGACAGATTAGCAAGAGAAAAGTGTAAACGCTTACTTAATAAAGTCTCCTGTGACATGGGCACCTTCTTACAGAAATAAAGACCTGAGTCAACAGCTAAGCAGCAGTGAACTGGGCTCTCACTGATGAAGAATGTTAAGTCCCCAAAAGGAAACAGCTGAGGACAGTGACACAGGCAGCTTGGCCTGGTCTGTTCTAGGTTTTTCTCAGGACCACTGTCCTCAGAGATAAGGGCACTCCTGTTACTTTACAGTGGGGCCTACCAACAGCTTCTGGAGAGAAGGGGAAGCCAAGTTCCTCCTTCAGGAATGACTCTGCCCTGTCATTCAGATGCTCCAGCCTATGCCTCTGTTCTCAGTTCACAGAAATCAGCCACCGAATCCTGTGCTCATACAACACCAACATAGATGAACTCTTCTCAGAAATCGACCTCTGCTTGGCTGTAAATCGCAGCATTCTTCAGCAGTTAGATGAAAGGTGTGGCCATGAGCTCACTGAGGAAGACTGGGAGAAAATCCAAGTGCAGGTAGGCTTCAGGCCAGTTTCCTTGCTGCCTCTGCAGAATGGACTGCAATCACACATAGGTCTGTAAGGGTGGGAGCCTTGGTGAGGTATGCCTTGGATGGAGACACCAGACCTTTGCCATGAGCTCAGTGATGACCATTAGGGTCTTTCATTTTGAAATGTTAAAAGTTGTAGTTCGATGGTGGGTGTTATGAACAATGAAAACCCAGAAGAGCAAGGCTATGCTTCCTGCCCTCCTCCTATATCTGTAATAGCCTAAGGAAGGAAGGCAGGGCTTTTCAGTGACTCAAAGCCAAGATGCAGAGAAAACTTAAAACATAAAATTGGGAGTTTAAAAAAAATCCTAAAACATAAAATTGGGAATGTTTTAAAATTTTAACAGTTATCAGCCAAATGTTTTTCCACTTTTAATTAAAAGGCACCTTATATTCTGTATTAATAATGCTCACCATTTTAAAAGTATTTTTATTTTAAGATGCTTATTATAATCTCTCATCTCACATCTTAAACATTTAAGATTTTCAATGTACTGCCCATTTTTAGAGGCCCCACATCGTGGGATACAGTTCTCACTGTAAGTCTGAGTAACTCCGATTACAAATCCGTGTCTGCTTTGTGCTACAGGCCGCTCACCGGGAGATCTATGAGTGTTCCATCTGCCTGACTCCACTCTCTCTCCGTGCTGACTGCCGGCAGGCAGCTGTGGGAGCCAGCAGCCAGCGTCCCCGAGAGACAGTCCTCCTGTCCTGTGCACACCTGTTCCACCATGCCTGCCTCCTGGCCTTGGAGGAGTTCTCCTTGGGAGACAATGCCCCTTTCCACGCCTGTCCTCTCTGCCGCTCCTGCTACCAAAAGAAAATTCTTGAATGCTGAACGAGAAAGGGGGTAAAAAGCTTACCTTGGTTTCTGATGAGTTGTATGAGTTTTGGGTTGTGTACTACACTGCTGTCTGTCCTTTGTGATTGTACAAAAGAAATATAAGGACCCACCTATAACTGTACCCTTTATTATATAAAAAGTAATTTGTGCATTTGTGAGTTTATTCACTTGAAATAAATGAGGAATAGTGTTACTCAAAATACAGCTAGTGTCTGACCAACAAGCCAGGAAACTAACACACTTATCCAATGCATAAGTATCTTTCCTTTGTTTTTATGTAATAGATTAGTCGTATAGTGAAGTACTTTAACATCTAAACTGAAAAATATTAGTGGTATTCCACATCAAAACAAGTTAAACCAAACGTTAATGGCAGTGGTGCAGAATACTGTGATCACATATGAGCCAGACAACTGAAAAATCCCTGGAGTCCACAGGATTGGTGCCAGGGCTCCAATGCCAGACCCCACAAATGCTCAAGTCCCTGGTACAAAATGGGACATTATTCCTTTGTAACTGGCATAGGTCTCTCCACATACTTTGAAGTCACTTCTAAATTATAATGCCAAGTATAGTGTAAGTGCCCTGTGAACTGTTGCTGCACTGTATTACTTAGGAACAAAGGACAGGAAAAAGAAAAAAAGTGTGATTATTTTTTTTTACTTTAAGCCCCAGGTTGAACACAGAGAATAGTGCTAAGATTGGTGTACATAGTAGACAATGAGCAGCTCTGCTCAGGTGGCTCCTGGCCACTGGAATAGATAAAGACCCATCCAACAGAATTAGCAGTATGGTAATCAACACTTGGGGGTCTATCTTACAGACTTTTCAAGCTCGTTTGCTCTTTCTATCTCAGGGATTTAAGCCTCTTTTGCCTCAGGCTCCACCAGGGAATCTGTTCTCTTTGGGGAAAGAGCATGTTGACGACTGCTGGGCAGTGTTCATGTGAGACAGCATCCCAGTGAAGGGACCTCTATTGGCTCAAGACACCAAGATCAAGTTCTCAGCACAAAGGAGAGCTATTTGTCCCAGAGGGATAAAGGACAGGGAATAAGAGACAAAGACAGGAGATAGATGATGAGGGATAAGGGGAAGGGAACACAGGAAACGGATATTTGGGGGGGGGGGTAGGAGAGTACTGTCTCTGGATAGAGAGGAGACAGATGTGGCTAATAGGCAAATGGCAGTTTATTAATGTAAAAGGGAAACCATGTTAGAATGAGGTCTGATTTTAACTGTGCATGTTAATTAGGTGAACCAAGGGGTGGGGAGTTGATTGCTGGGCTTCAATACCTTGATAGATGAACTTTGGTGGTCAGCTTCAGGAAGAGGAAGTGGCCAGATAAGGGAACAGACCTTGGTGGCTAGTTTTAGGAATGTAATCTAACGGTTTTTAGCAAGGCAGAGGGATAGGGGAGAAGGGCAAGGCAGCCTGCCAGAGCCATGTTTGCTATGCTCAGGCTGGTTAGACAGTCTTCACCCAACCTGGATGGTAGCACAGCACAGAAGCAGGTAGCAAGCAAAGGTACATGCCAGGATTCAGAACTGCCCCTACACAATGTGAGTGTGTTTAAAATCCATGTTTATATTTTTATCCTCTTTAAATGGCTCTTTTTGGTTTATAATGTAGAAACATAATTTGTGGATAAGTATGTATCTGTTAGGCTAATACTCAAGAAGTTCTTAATGATTAAAGACATACTATTACAACATTTGGAAACTTAGAGAATACGTTAACAAGTGACAGAGATAACCTGCATCTCAGAGACTAACTTTTCTACTCAGAAAATTCAACTGCAGGTGTCTCAGCATCTAATGGGACTGCAGCAAGGGTTCCAGGAGTCTGACTGCTCTGACCGTGGAGGGAGGCCATACACAGACTGAGATGGCACTGCCATTCCTGGAGCCTGTGAATGTCCACAGTAAGCTCTGCTGCTGAAGTCGCAGAGTCCATTTCTACTGACACAGGAATGGATGCTAGCTGTTGGCAACAAACAGGTCCTGGGGTAAAGTACACATGAGGCATCAGCTTTGTGGGGGTTCTGAGGGCGGTGAAAACTCTAGTGTTGAAGGTAAGGCCTCAGGCAACTTGCAGTAGTCAGTGACAACTCGGGTACATTTCGTATGAAAAAGCACCATTTCAAGAGGACAGCGCAAACTTTTACCATACTATCATGCTTTTGGTTGGCTGTCACATGGAAACTGGCACACTGATTGGGACACCACATGCCAGTAAGGTTCAGAGACCACAGAACTCTCAATGTGGCTTCTTTCTCAGAGCAGTCTTTATTTTAATGAACTGATCTCTCCGTTAGCTTAGCAGATGTCTCATCATTCTTGCAAAAAAGAAAGCCTTTTTCTCACTGTCTCCTCCCAGTGACTTTAATCATACTTTGGAGGCTGGCATGCTCTAGATTGTGGACAGTTATAAAGTCTTCCTTTCTTCTCACATGGTGGACGGACATGAGTTCTTCCACACTTATGAATTTGTATGACTGCTGCTTCTTCATCAGACCTAACTAATCCGTGGGCACTCTCAGTAACTCATGAACTGAGTAAGACACTGACCAGAAGTGGTCTGTGTGAGCCAACAACAGGTTTTCTGAGGCTTTTTCCAGGACCTAACAGAGCAGTGAGAGATCTAGAAGGCTAAGCTTTGTAGGATTCTTGTCTTCCCTTCACATGAGACAGTCACATGGTTATAAAGCTGAAATGCCGCATGGTCCTCTGTTAGCTGTCCTTACCACTCAGGGCAGAAGTAATGATTTGGAAATGGGTTATAGATTTTCTTTTTTTAGTACCTTCAGTTCCTATGCAGAACTCCCTATCTGGCCCTGGAAATTCCAGGGCCAAGGCTGGTACCAACTTTTCAGGCTGTAGCTACAGAGTTTCCTGCTCTGCAGTGTAGCCAAAGCTGGACCTACTTCAGGCTTCCTGCACCCTAAATAAAATTAAGGTTTGAGTGGAGAGAGAGAGAGAGCAAGTGCTTCAGGCAATGTGTGACAAGGGCAATGCTCTAAGATAGCTGCTACTATTACTATTTTCAAGCTCTAAGTCCTCGCAAATTACATCCATAAAATTGGTCTCATTTTAGAATCAAAACATCTTAGATATCTGCATATTGATCTACATTAAGTGTCTGCTTCGTGTAAAGAATAGAGAAAGAGGGTCACCACGTACAAGGTGCATGGGCAGGCAAGCTATGGTGGCTGTTCACACTCTTAAGCCCCATCAACACACAAAGAGTGACGTCTCCAAGACCTGTCTGCTGACTGAGAACTCTGAACAAGCCAATGGGAGTCACTGGGATCTGGGCAGTCCAGACGACCTACTTCTTTACTCAAGAATCGGCAACTCAAGCACCTTTAGTTTTCTTGGCTGTGTTCCAAAGCCATGAACTACAGGTATACATTTCCTGTTTGATAGTGTTCAGAGCTACCCATGTGTCTAGAAGGAACACCTACTTACTTCCTTTCCCCATGCTCCTTCACAGTCTGATGTGCGTTCACAGTAAGAAATATAAGACAAATTGACCCACCCTATAGCCTGATCAATGCAGGGCCAGTGAGACAGCTCATCAGGTAAAGACACCTGAATTCAATCACAGGCACACACACGGTGAAAGAAAAGAACTGACTCCTAAGTTGTCCTCAGATCTTCACTCATGAATGGACGGGGACACACACACACACACACACACACACACACACACACACACACACACACACACACGCATGCATACACAGACACACACGAACATTAAGAAAATTTAACTTGAGACATATTGAAAAGTTTAATAATTTATGAAATATTCAGACACCTTACCTTACAGATTAGCCAGGAGCTCTGTGTTTGGATGTATCAGCAAATGCTGTGCACTGAAAGTGAGTGCAGTGGAAAACTGCTCTCTGATCTCTCCTTCACTTGGTCTGCCCAAAGGATGAATTTCAAGTTTCAATAAAAAGCAGAGCCTGGCATTAACTAACATAGGCATAATGATCGGGGAAATTGGAAAGCAGCTGATTTGCATTGTGCTAGTGCAGGAGCTCACACTCAGGAATCTACCAGTACTCACTGAAGGCATGCACTGAGTCACTCAGAGCCACAGCACCAATGGTCCTTCTCCTTAAACCTTAGGAATCAGGAAATGCTATGATGTAAGTAAAAAAGTGCACTCAATGGCTTGTAAAAGTACAGCTAAATTTTCTTCTTTTTCTAAGTAAAAAGAAATTATGTCATATACAGCCTGTTTTTCATAAATTTCTCCAAAAGAAACTATTTTCAACAATTTGAGGAAAAAAGGTTTTACTTCTTTCTGAACACAAACCTGTTTTGTCACCCACACAGTGCATGAGAGCATCACTATATTTCTGTGAACTGTGTGCTACCTAGGGACAGCAACAGCGTGCACTCGCGTTTTTAATCAGTAGACTCAGGAGTTGAGAAACCATCTCAACAATTACTTACAACTGAGTAATTATGAGCTCGTATTACACTGCACCTGAACTTCCATGACCTTTAAGTTCTGGTGACTTTCCTGAGGTGGAGTATATGAAGGTCACCAAGGCCTGAGAGACAAGAAGAAGAAGAAGAAAAAGAAGAAGAAGAAGCAATTTCCGTCTATGGGTTTCACAGGCACAACAAGCACAGGAAGTAAAGCAGTTCTTAAAAAAGGTTTTAAAAAGTGAATGTACATATGGCCTATAAGGCAAAGTCTAAGTTACAAGTGTGAACAACACTGGCACTGTGCTGTGAGAAGAATTATCAGGTGTATACACACAAAAGTCCAAATCTACAATTATATTTTCTTCCTACTGCAGCTTACCACAAAGATAGTCCTGGGGCTGCCCACCAAGGCTCAGGTTTGAAAAGAATCTAGTATTTTTCCATTGGCTCGAAGTCTAATGACGATTCTGTAATATGAATCAGAAACTCTTGCTTTTGGTTTTTTAAGGAAATAAAAATTTTAGTTTGCTACTAGTACAGAAGTTTCCAAGACTTTCTGAAGATATTTTGGAGTACCAGGCAACTTTGAAGCAGGCTTCTACCTGCAGACTCAAACTTCTTATGGCATAAAGCAAAGCCTCAGAAAGTCCAAGTCTGCCTCATGGCACATCTCCTCCTCTCATCCAGATGACTCCCTGCTGTAGACGTCCAACTGTTCCTCAGTCTCAGACTCAGGGTTTAACCAAAAGCTCTAAGGTCAATGAGAAAACTCAAATGTGAGACTTATCAGCAATACCAAGTTCTCAGTGCTGATGAGAAGGCAGCACTGACAGGTGGACTCAGACCCCACCAGGAGCTAGCTGATCAGTATCTGTGGGAATGTCGGGGATCAGGAGTTGTCAAGGCTTGGCTGCAGAATGCTACTGAGGCAGTCAGGTCTCACAGTGCTTTCTGATGCCCATTCACAGAAGGCTTCGCAGTTTCTGAATCCCTTGAGGTATGTGACAAGTGAAGTTTGTGAAGTCCTGCAGGAAAAATAGGATAAGGATGAGAACGGGTCAGTTAAGGGACCAGGTGACCAGACAAGACCTGTTCAGCAGCAGGATAGCTATCTTGTGGAGACTGTGATGTGTTATCTAAAGTCTTCTGGAAATGAAAGCTTTCTCCTCCCTGGAGGCAGCTCTGTGGAAGTCATGCCTCTTTTTCCAGGACTGCTACCTCCAATCACTGGGTGACAGGTGGATATGGCTCTTCTCAACACAGTGGGGTCCTACCGTTTTTTTTTTTTTTTTTTTGAGTGTATGTGTTCAAGTGTATGTGCCTACAGATAGAAGTCAGAGAACAATCTTGGATATCATCTCAAGTGCCACCCACCTTGTTTTATGAAGCAGGGTCTCCCACTAAACCTGGAACTCCCCAAGCAGGTGAGGCTGGCTAGCTACCAAGCCCAAAGAGCCACCTATCGCCACCTCCCCAGGGTTGGGATTATGTATAACTTTTTTACAGGGGCCCTCATGCTTGTGTAACAAATAGGTTACTGACTGGGTCATCTCCCCAACCGCTCAGTGTGGCTCTGCTGGGGCCTCCAAAGCATAATACCCCACAGACCACAGGTTTCAAAGCACACGTCATTCTGCACTGCTTCTTCTTCCGCCTTTCAGAAGCCTCTTGCCTAGAAGCTAACCTGATACAGATACATGACTTTTTTGTTTTAAAACACATATATGCAAAGTGCATGACGAATATCCCAAAATATTAAGCACATAATTGTTGTAAAGAAATGCAAAAACATCAATAGTGTGACAAAAAAATTACAAAGGAATAAATACACAAACACTCCAAGATACTTTACAGGATAAAACAACCATCACTACGTTTTCAAGGGCATTAATTTCCATTTTCTCACATAGCAGTTTCTCACAGAATACACCTGACACATGGATCATAGTGCACCCACACAGAAAAGTCAGAGTTTAGATCATACTAAAGCTTCAAGTACTTCAGCGAAAGTGAAAACTATGACGTGAGAGTTCACAAGCAATGCATCCACAGGAGAGACTGGAATAGCACCCACACTACTCAGATTTTTAAATGCCTCAAAAACTAAGTTGGGGGTGGGGTGGCCATTCATTCTAAATTTCCAGATAGTAATTTTCTCATTAGGAAGTTTTGTATAACTTCTAAGGCAATAAAGTACCCCCTAATTTAAAGTCTTTATTACTTGTATAACTTAATGAAAGGAAATTTAAGCTTGAGCCTATAACTGAATTAGAAGAAAAAAGAAATCAGTATAAAATAGTATAATCCCAGAAATGGCCAAACCACTGAGTGATCAGAGAACCTCTGAAAATTAAGACAAGACATGCACTGAAGAAAACTTGTTAGAAAAAGGGAAAGGGGGAGGGATGGGGCATTGAGGGGCATACTTGCCACACTGACCTGAAATCATACTGTTTCTATGTGAGGAATATGTGAATTTCAAACACAGGATCTTATACTTGGTTGGCAAGCATTCTACAACTGAGACATATTCCTGACCCTGGAACTACTCTTTTAAGACAGAAGACATAAGAAGGTTAACTTTTTTTTATTTTTTGTTTTTTCAAGATAGGGTTTCTCTGCATAGCCCTGATTGGCCTAGGACTCAAAGAGTTCTGCCTTCCTTTGCCTTCTGAGTGCTGGGATAAAAAAGTATGTAGCACTGCCTGGCCAAGTTGTACTTGACACAGGACATGCATTCTGATAAAACTGCAATATTGTCATCTGTAGACCTCCCCAGAAACAGTCCTTTGGTCACCACCACCACCACGGATACTGTGCAGCAGATGTTCTCTGAAAATACCTGTTAGCAATGGGTTAAAAGTCATCGTGGGCCATTTGAATCTATATTTAAAGAGGATTTTTTATATGAAGAATTGCCCCCAAAGAATATACAAAAGGATAACAGAAAACATTTGGAAAGGAAAACAAGTGTCTTGGGAGTGTTACACAACCCTTGAAAACTCCAGTGTCTTATGGTCAGATTGCTGTTATGACAAGGGCCGCTGGCCTCTGGCAGGTTGACTAACTCAGCAGAGGCTCCACAGTAGGACACCAACACTGATGCACTGCAGCCATCTCAGCTGGAGCCAAGTGGGAATTGATCTGAGGTCCTAGCTAAAAATGAAGTTTCAACCAGACATGTGACTAAGGGTTTCTTAATCCTAGGCATCTCACTGTTTTTAATGTGGCCAGTACTGTGAAACCCAGGCACTAAAATTCATAAATTATCTGGTGTTTCAGCTGAGATGTAGCTTTTTCATTTCAGGGAAATATTTTTATCAGTTGATCCTTCACAATGTATGTTCCAAATAAAATATACATGGAGCAGTAACCTGGTGGGTTTTTTTTTTCTTTAAAGGTCAACCTTTCAAACACCAAGGTCATAAAGGTTGGTGCTATGAAAAGCCTTATTGATGCTCCTATAGTTTAGGTTTTCTGAAAATGGGCCTTAAATGAATCTACAAATATGCTGCCTCTTAAAATATCAAAAACCACAGCCTATATGGAACATAAGCATTCAAGTGGTCTCAGGCAAATGAGTTAACGCCAGTGTTTTTCCTATATTTCCTACAAGAAACCACCACCTTTCATTCTGCTATGGAGGTAGATGCCTGGGAAGCTTCCAGAGTGCTTTTCATCCTAAAGCATAAACCCTGGACTATATTCAGCATGAGTGTAGAAGTAAACACAGCAAACCTACATCACTTAGAGCAGACCTTGATGCCACCACAATATATAGGACACAGCACATGACAGCAAACCTCCAGAGTTACCCGGCTTAGTGAAGAGAATTATAGATTGCTTGTACACCTAAAAAAATCCAAGCCCCCTCAAAAAAAAAAAGGCTTCAAGAAAACAGCAATAAAGGCCATCATTACCAGAAAGCAAACCTTCAGTATTAAGTCTTTCTCACCATTATCGTGATAAGAACAAAGGGGATGATTGTGATTCCCAAGTTCTTAGGATGTCCTAGGCACTGTACTAAGGCCCCCACAAGAACCACCACAGTTCCTACCCACACACCTTACAGATGAGGCCTTACAGTACAATGACATGATTCCAAACTAATCACAACCAAAACATGAGTCAAGATGTAAACTGACAGCCATGCATACTTAGAAACTACATAGAAACGCAAATACAAAGTCATGATTAGTAGAAATAAATGTTCATAAACCTCAAGATTACCCAGGGCCTTGAAGAGTTCTTCTCGTACAGCTGACGTGAATTTTCTGACCAAACACAATGTTGTCACAATGGCAAAGAGTAAATTGTAGGATAATACGATATAGAAATTTCCCAGCCAATTAAATCTTCCAAAGTCTCCAAGTAGATCAAATCTAGTAATCCCTGTTAAAAATAAATAAAGAGTCCTTAATAAAGTGAGGTGCATTCATATCTATAGCAAAATACAGTTGAAATCAGGTCAGAGTCCACAGACTTTCTCAGATGTTTATGGGATGTTCTGGGAAGGCTCTGCCATGAATCATATGACTGTTTCCTAGCAGGGCAACCCAAGCCATCCTCAACCTTCATGTCTGTCCAGTTATTGCATGTGATACACAGGAAAGTGGCATGAGTGCCTATCACCTTTGTGTGCCTGCATTAACGAGAAAGCTCAGGTGCCATTCACTTGAGCCTGTTCTTCCCACTAGTTACATAGGAATGATGTCTATAACACTCCTGCAACCCCAGTTCCAACACCTTACACATTCTTAATACTCATCACATAGTGAATAAATAGGATCATTTCCTTACGATACACAATTGGCAGAATTTACTGCTACTGATTTATAAAGTAAGAGAAGAAATCTAGGAATGTATGAGGACTACATCACACATGGACTGGACTTAAGTTAGTAAATTCACCCACATACACATTTAAATTGTTTTTAACTGAAAGAATATTTAAATGAGTATGTATACCAGGTCCAAAACTTATCAGGAAGAGGGCATGAGTAGTAAGATTTTCTGGCCATGGATAGGTAAATACATTCTACCAGTCAGATGGGTAAGTGTAATGAGAAAAAAGGCCATGACAGTCTTGAGGAAGACACTGAGGACTACATGGGGCTATATGGACCTATAACAAAGAGTTACAAGAAGCAATAGATACTTCCTGTAGAACTGTACAAACACAATTATGTAGTGCATATGCTACAGGTCATTTAAGGGTTTTATGGGTGATTTCAAAAATACCTTTGACTCAATTTCACATCATCAACTGACTTGAGTTTGGCTTTCAGCCCTGATCCAACACACTTCCATCAAACACTACTGCAAACCTCACAGAGAAGCTTATGGACAGCAGAAAATCTCCCTGTGCAAACAGTACAGTTAGAACAGGGCATTTCAAAAATAGCTCCATAGTCACTTCCACCTGGAACCAATGTATGTACGTTTGAAAGACACTGCCAAAGTGTTTTAAAAATAGATGAAGATTAATGAAGACATTAGATAATACCTTACAAAAAGAAGTTTAAAAACCAGATACCAGAAAAGCATTCAGTGCCTATCCTGCATTACTTTAAGATGATGACAACTTTGGCTTCAGTCTCTCAGTGATAAGCCTAAAAGAAAGGACTTTGTTTTAAGGAATCAATGCCTAATTAAATACCTTACTTTTCAAACCAAGATATGTAAACAGTTATGGTCGTAACAACACAAGCCTTAAGGCTTCAGCAAGACCCAAGACTGGCAACTGAAAGATCTCCTTTAGTGTCCAGTAAAAGCTATAGTCACCTCATAAGAAAAGCACTCTCAAAGTTCTACATCTGTAAGGCTCCCAAAGGAGAAGCTGAGTACGCCCTGGATGATGTCTACTACGATGGCTAAGAGCAAAAGGAGAAATTGGTGTGGATTTAACACAGGTATCATATGTTTAATGTGTGCACTTGATTAACCATTGCTATATGCACTACTGACATATGGACAAATCGCCTTAACAGTCATAACAGTGATACAAATACAATGGCTAGTATTTTCTTATCGGTGAACCTGCATGTGTATGCAGATACCACTTTGGACCCCTGCTGTCTACAACTCTGTAGAGTTAAGCTGAGAAGTCAGATCAGTCACATCAAGCACAAAAGTCCTAGAAGAGTGAGAAGAGTGATCGCAGGCCCTAGAAATGGACCCCACCTGGCACATGGAAAGTAAGGTTCTGGGCCTAACAGGATGTCTAGTCAAAGGACAATCTCTTGCTCAAAAGCTTTGTTTTCAGGTGTTTCAAGCAGATATACACAGACACCTAAGAGGAACAAAAATGCTAGTTCACAGGCTTGGGTCTGAGGACACTATTGTTCCAGATACACTTTAGAAAAAACCTTGTTGACCAACCAAAAATTGTTCTGGGTGGCATAATAACTCTACCTAGAAGCAAAAAAACTATCATTTCTCTGAATTCTGGCTAGGCGGCTTTTGTCCCAGCAACAAATAATAAAAATGTCTTTTTCAAATTGAAAGTACCAACACTTAAGAAAAAGTAACAATGCAGAGATAAAGTTTATTATATAAATGTATAATACTTCCAAACTTGTGTTTCTGGACAAAGGTAACATGGCATTAAGACATCACGTTTTAAAATATAATAATATCAAACTATCAGATACCTTTGGGCAAATATCTGAAGGTCTTCACCTATCCTATCACTGTTAAAAGACAAGCAACACACACACACACACACACACACACACACACACACACACACACACACACACGTACGCACCCAAGCACATGAAAGAAGTTTCATTAGACAGCAATAAGGCACAGGGTCATGAGACCTGCGTACAACACTTCATGACAAGCAATGCATTGCCTCCCCCACACAAGGACTCAATTCATGAGTAATTCTTTCAAAAACAACTTTTTTCCTACTCACGTTTTTAAAAGAACTGGTGCACAAAATACAATGACTTTGAGAAGGCGCAGGTTGCCCCACCCACATTGTAAGTCAATAGAACACATGTTCTTTTGCCCACCTGAGTCAACTTCTACTCTGAGCAAGCATGTTCATGTTGGCGAAACTGCACAAGGCCATTCAGAGCATTTGTAAGGTGTGGGGCACAAAGGGCCTGAAAGTGATGTTATCAGTAAATTACACAATCTGGCCTAGGACACAAGTATCTAGCCCAAATGCTCATGGTTTTAATGTAAAGGTGCCAAAACAACATGTGTTTTTATCAAATTTATTAATTTGTATTAAAATTAATCTCTAAACTCAAATGATTAGTTTCAACACCACCTTCACTATGTTTCCAGATTCCCTCCCCTACTTACACTTCTGAAATAATTTGGCTAAGATAGTGTCTAAAATAAGAATGACCTAGAAGCAGCCAAGCAATAAAATCTACAGTCACTCTAAACATCCATGCTTTCAGGATTGGTATAAGCAGGCACATTTTTATTTAAAAAGAAAAAAGAGTTACTACAAAACTAAGTTTCTGTTCTGGGGGTAGAATGGAAGATGAAAATTAAAAATCAAAGACTAACTTGAAATTTTTATTTCATTAAAATCTTTAAACATGTATTTATCTTATGTATATGTAAGTTTGTGAGCATGTATGTGCCACTGCACATGTGTGGGAGTCAGAAGACAACTTGTGATAGTTGGTTCTCTCCTTCCACCATGTATGGGTTCCAGGGATTGAACTCAGGTTGTCAGATTTCAGAGCAAGTGCCTCTACCCATTGAGCTATCTTGCCAGCTTCCATTTTTAAAAACATTTGTTTGTTTGTGGGTTGCATATACCAGAGCACTCCTGCAAAAGTCAGAATGGTCAGTCTTACTATGAAAGAATGTTTTTGTTAAACTACATCAATTAGAAATATGACTGCAGGCTTCAGGTGCTAGCCAAAAGGGAATAAAAGAGACAAGATTTTCTCACCTACCATAACAACTTAAAACCTGGATGTGATATTCACAATGGTTTTCAAAACTCTAGATATCAAGTCATGAAGGACAGTGACTGCTGAAAGATGAGGAACAAGCAAAGTGAGCCCGTGAGTGCTGCTGCTTCCTCCCTCAAAAGGCCTTCCAGGAGCAAACAAGGCCAACACCCTCCCCAAGGAGAAAGGAATCAGCATTCAGCATGAGGACGGCTTAGTGAACAGAAAGATGCTTGGAGTGGAGTCAGTGGAGAACTGAGCAGGAAACCCAGAAATGACTGTTACCAGTGGCCACAACCTTTCCTATAGTACACAAGCTAGAGGAAAAGTTGAACTTACTAAGTAAGTACACAAAAGATTTTAAAAGCCTGAAATTGACCTATAAAACACGGTGTAAACTAGAAAAGCATACTTGATAGGATTAAGAGCTGGCTAGATGTTACAGAGACTGGCGTAGTCAAAGACAGCAAAGACAGAACAAGGAAACTAACAATGTCAATGAACTAAATTGATTCCCAGTAGCTGATGATGCTCTTACTGTCCAGAGTCCCTAGAGAGTAGTTGCAGAGATGCTTGGCCAGTTAAGTTCTTGCTATGTAAGATTGAGGACCTGAGTTCAATTCCAAGAATCTATGAAAATATGAGGTTAATCCCTGGGTGTTGCTGGCCAGCCAGCCTGACTAACCTACTCAGGCGAGCTCAAAGCCTATAAAAAAAAAACACTGTCTGAAAAATCAAGGTAGACAGAGCCTAAGGAATGAAACCTGAGGTTGACCTCTAGACTATACTCACATGCACAAATGCATCAACACCTGCATGAATACATACACATACTACACACAAATGCAACCCCACATACATGAATGTATACACAAGGACACACACAGACACACACACACACACACACACAGTCTCTATGAGATTAAAAACAAGAATAAATTCCTTCAAGAAATATTGGTTTAGGAATTGCCAGCTTGAAATATTCCAAATTTGATGACGCATATGGCATAATAGACTCAAAGACCAAAATAATTCTAAGGAGGATCCTGTCTAAGCACAAAATAATCAAACTGCTAACCCTTCCACAAGAAAAAAAAATAACAAATAAGGATCAGAGAAAATTTCTTGTCAAAGCAATGTAAAGGGGAAAACAATACAAAATATTTTAAAAGTATGTGTGCTGGTTTGAAAGGAAATGCCCCTCAAAGGGAGTGGCATTATTAGGAGATGTGGCCCTTGTTAGAGGAAGTGTGTCACTGTGGGGGTGGGCTGTAAGGTCTCTTTTTCTCAAGCTTCCCTCAGTCAGTCAACTTCCTGTTGCCTGAAAGATGGAGCCCTCTCAGCTCCAGCACCACCTCTGCCTGCACGCTCCATGCTCCCATCATGATCATACCGGACTGAATCTCCGAAACTGTAAGCAAGCTACCCTCAATTAAATGTTTTCTTTATAAGAGTTGTCATGGTCATGGTATCTCTTTACAGAAATAGTGAACCCTAACTAAGACAATATGAAAGAAAAATCTAAATTTCATGTCCAAAAAATATCTTCAAAAATAAGGGCAAATAGAGACATCCAAACAGCATGGAATTTATTAACAACAGTCTTGCATTGCAAGAAATGTTACACAAAATCTTAAATTATACCACAGAGCTATAGTAGCAAAAACAGCCTGGTACTGGCAAAAAAAAAAAAAAAAAAAACATACACCAATGAAGTAGAAGACACAGAAGTAAGCCACCACCATCTGGTTCTTGACAAAGGAACCAAAAGCATTGGAGAGAAACAGCCTCTTTAACAAATGGTGCCAGGAAGGGCAAGTATCTTTAGTAAAAAACAAAACCCAAAACTAGATACTGCCTCCCCTGCACAAAAATCAACTCAGAATAGGTTTAAAAACTGCAGTGTAACCTAAAACTTTGAAACTACTAGACTAAAGGTAAGAAAAAATATTGCAAGATACAGGCACAGTTTTTCTGGGCAGGACCACAACAGCTCAGGAAACAAAAGCAAGAGGATACAAATGGGACTGCATCAGACTAGAAATCGGCATAATGAAGGAAACAATGATAAAGGCCTATGGAAAGAGAGAAAATCTTTGACATCTAACAGGAGATTAATATATAAAATACACTTTTAAAACTCAAAAAATTAAACACTAAAAGAGCAAATAATTCAATAAATGAACAACTGAACTAAACTGTTCTCAACAGAGATTTTTTAAATGACTAATAAACACACATACAAAAAAAAATCTAACATCTTTACCCATCAAAATGCCACCAAGATTCCATCTTACCCCAGCCAGAAATGCTTTTATCAAACAAATAAACAAAAACCAAAAGTAACAAATTCTGGTGAAGATGTGGGGAAAGGAAACCTATTCACTGATAATAAGAATGTAAATTATTCAAGCCACTATTAAAATCAGTATGGAGGGTTCTCAAAAAAATTAAAACTTGAACTCCCAAATGATCCAATAGTATCCCTTCTACATATGTATTCAAAGGAATCCAGGCAGCTTACTACTGATATACTATGAATATCACTGCCCTATTCACAAAATTGTAATACTGTATAAGCCTTGACGTAACTGGTCAAATAACTTCCCAGAGTTATATCAATAGACCAACAAAGGAGAAGTTTATCTGTAAGGATGCAGATGAAGAAGAAAGGGGAGAAATCAATTTGATATGAATACTCTCGCTATTCAAATCCAGACAGGATCACACAGCTATTTAACATAAAGACACAGGTTTAAAGTATAAGAATGGAAAAGCGTCATAAGAAAGGAGAAATGGCATTTTAACATGACTAAAAGGAGACTTCAGAAAAGAGTTACCAGCTAAGCAATGAGCACCACTATCATAATTGCACTGGGGACCCCCACACTTATGCATCTGATACCAGAGCTTTAAAGAATGTGAAACAAACTGATAGAAGTACTCAAGAGAGCGGTCCACAATCCTAGCCAGTGCTTTCAGTCCCCTCTCATCAGCAGTCAAGTGGACCCAAGGATCTGGGAGGCATGAGGGCACCTGCCAGCTAGTGAACCTGACCCTGGAAAACACAGCACCCAAGTGAAGCACAGGCCCGCCCTTTCCTTTCTACTGTGCCTTGCACGCAGGCTGTAGAGCCTGCTCAATAAATTAAAACGATGCCACACACGCAAAGTACATTCCTTGACATTGACATCAACAATGAAGCTAAACTAACAATTACCAAAAAGCAAATCTCTTAAACATCCCCAAATGTTTGGGAACAAAATACCATACTTCAAAATATCCCATGAGTCTGGAACTGATCCAGACCCTCCTCCCCCAACCTAGGTATCAGAGAGGAGGCCTCAGCAATTTATGGGACCTCGGATAGTAGATTAGTATTCATCCCTGGCATACAAATGGATTTTGGGAGCCCATTCCACATGGAGGGATGCTCTCTCAGCCTGGACACACAGGGAAGGGCCTAGGCCCTGCCCGGGATTATATGACAGACTTTGAAAATCTATGCATGGAAGGCTTTACCCTCCCTGGGGAGCCGAAGGGGGATGAGATAGGGGGTTAGAGGGGCTGAGGGGACACGGGGTAGGAGGGGAGGGAGAGGGAGCTGGGAGTAACATGTGTAAAAAGTTAAATAATTTAATAATCAAAATAAATAAATAAATTTAAAAGAGTAGGCTAATTAAATTACACATATATTTTCACTTCACTAGCTCTGTTCCTTTAGAGGACCCTGACTGATACACAATAGAAAGAGATTTTTTGATGTTATTCAACTGTAACTTCATGTAATACCCATAAATAAGTAATTTTATAAATATATGTATTAATTGAATGGTTTCCCACTTAGTATATTTCCTCAATGAAATTAACGACACATGAAAGAAAATAAAATCCCATGAGTCAAAGAAGAAAAAGTACTCTTAACAAAATGAAAATTAAAATGCTCCGTGTGAAGGTTTGGGGTACATCAACAAGGGTGATGTAGCTGTGGGGGCGGCAACAGGGAGGCACAGCGAGGGATGGGTGTGGAAGAGTGGCACGGGAGGGGACACAAGGGAGGGGCAGCACAGAGGGGAGCAGCTGGAGCATGGGGTGCGGTGGTGGGGGTGCAGAAACAGGGGTGGCTGCAAGGGGAAAGGGGTTGCAGCCAGCAATACTCGGGTCGGGAAAGGAAAAAGACCTCAAGAATCAGTGAACTCAGCTCCAATTGCAAGAGCGTCAGAAAATACACTCCAAAGGACTAAATCGATGAACTGCACAGTGAAATCAAAGCTGCCACTTGGGAGGGCCATCAATCGACACACGTGGAGAGGGAGGCAGCACAAGGGTCTGTGTCGGTGCAGAGTCTCCACTTGTACTGGTGGCTGAGGGAGCCCACAGGCCTGACACTGCTGCTGACATTAACAAAGCTGGTTCAAGCTGAGGGGGCTCTTCCCATAAGACACAGAACTGCTGCTCAACCTCGGTGAAAAGTAAGTTTCCAACAAGACAGCATCGTCAGTAAGCAATGGAACACTGAAGGAGGAGAGGCAAGTCTGTGAAAACCACCCAGGGAAACTCAAGTGTTTCTAAACGCATGTAGTGAGGAAAGCATTACATACACATCAAAAGCAGAAAGAAGCTCCAAACAAAAAGGGAGAACAATGTCATCAAAAACACTGAAGAAAATGCCTCAGCCAGTTTTCATTATATTAAACCCAAAAAGATAATACATCATAACACATGGAGCTCACCCAAGAAACAGCAGACTAACACTTGAGAATTAATGTAATTCAACATACTTCAAGACTTTTAAAAAGTGTGCGGCTGTCTTGATAGATGCATGAAAGGCATTTAACAAAGCCTACCATCCATCTTGGGAAGAATTCCAGCAAAGCAGGGAAAGAAAGGGTCACACTGAGCATGGTGGATGACAACTACAATAAATACATCAATAAACAGACAACAGCCAAACCCTTCATGCCAGTGCTTGTCACGAGACTGCTAGGGCGGCAGCTCTGTCAGTAGAGCGCTTGCCTTGCACGCGCTTGCGTGTCCAATCCCCAGCACTGCCAAGAAGAAGGGGCCAGGGGAGGGAGGGGAGGGCAGATGAACAGAGAAGGGTGAGGTTGGCACCCCAAGGTGAGCACTACCTATACCACTTTGGCCACCCACAGCATCCTCTCCACCTGCTCCCTCCAACCCCACTAGGATCATGTTATTGGGAGGCAACAGAAACACTCAAAGGCAACTGCATGACCAAACAGTGAGGCCTCCACATCCATGACAGTGCCACGACAGGGGATAGTACAATACTTTCTGTGCACATATTAAGCAACGGGTTTTCCTCTTAAGTAACTCAGATGAAAGTCACATCACATATAGTTAACCACTTAGACAAACAATTTGAAGACATTAAATACCTTCTCCTCAGTTCCAACATAAGTGTACCTCTCCAAAGAGATACTCCACTTCCACAAGGCAGTTTCCATTGAGACTCTACCTTCACCCCTGCCCCTATTAGTGACACCATACGGCATTTGGCCATTTGTGGACAGGCCATGTGGATAGGCACAGGAAATTTCCAAATTCTATCCACCTTATGCCATATATCAAGACTTCCTTTTCCTTCGTTTTTAATTGTGGTAAAAGACATGTAACATTAAATGTACCAACATAAACGTTTTAATGCACAGCTTGGTACTATTAGTAATAGTCACATTGCTTACAACCATCACCATCAAAATCCTTTATCTTGTAAATCTGAAACTATTCCCAAGCAATTCTCCATCCTTCCTTCCAGGGCCTTTGGTAAGCACCAACTGTCCTTGTCTCTATAGACAACTACTGCAAGTCCTCTTGGAATCAGAACTCCACACTGTCTGTCTCTTGACTGGCTGCTATGGGTTAGTAGCACTCCATTTGATGTGCTGCATACCAAGTTTGCTTGTCCTCTCATCTGACAACAGGCTGTCTCCACCCTTTGGCTGTTGTTGTAAGGGTCTTCTGAAACAATGCCTGGTCAAACAAGCTGAGAGCAGGAAAGTGACGGCATGAAGGACTGAGGGAAGGTGCATGGAAATGACTGCATCTACCCTGAAAACAGCCATCCTCAACAAGAAGCTTCCCAGACATCATTTGAGCTTACCAACTACGGCTCTATAAGCCAAGAAGATGTAGGAAGTGGGCCTTGTCCTCTAAGGACTGAAAAGTTTCTTAAGAACATCAATTCAAACAGGCAAGTGTAACACAAAGTTGAAAGTCCAAAAACCTGAGACATTTTACCTGCAACATAGGGTTTCACTTCACCTCAAAGAACGAGGTGTCTTGGGATAGCAAAGAATGGTCAAAGGCAGAAGGCTTTGGGAGCATGCAAACTAAAGCTTAGAGATGGGGAAATGTGTCTGAAATTATCATTTTTCATAACTGTTTACTTGCTATGAAGCTACTTTGTTCTAACTGAAGGCAATTTAATGAAGTAGCCAGGTGGACTTCAGTGTGTGGACTCATATATAAACTACAATCCAATGATGGAGAATAACAAGAAAGAACCAGTTTCAAAGATGGGAGCATCTGGCCCTTTCCTACGGAACTTTCTTGGTCTGGCTTCAAATCTTCTTACCCTACTCTCCTCAAAATCAAAAAGAACAGGAAGGCCCAGAACCCACTTTGTATGTGTGGACTCCTCTCAGGTGTTCAGGAGGAAGAAAGGAGGCTGCCTGCAAGACAGCAGAAACCCTGCCATGACTTTGTCTCTGACCTGACTGGCGTCTTGGAGGGAAGTGCCTAAGATGAATGAGCTCCGCTTTTCCATGACCTGTGCAGTATAGAGTGGGCTCCAAGGCAGCCCAGAGCTAGGCTGATCTCTGCTTAACATGGGGCAGGCGATGGGTCAGAGATGTGCATTTTTGAACAGATGATGAGTGGTAGCAATGAAGGAGACAGTTAAGGGATTGACAAAGGAGGAGGAAAAAAACAGGGGAAAGTGGGTAACAATAATGAAGATGAGATATGGATGTGAGATCACAAATGTCAGACGCCAAAGCTGGGACAACCCAGGGATCCGCAAGCAGCCTGCACCATACAGACCTAATTAAGTGCTTTGGTTTAAAATTAATTTTCAGATGTCTAGATGCTGACAGAGGAAATAAGTTCAAAACCTTTCCTACTTTTTTATCATTTTTTATTTTAATTTTTAATAGCTTGTTTTACATGTCAATCCCAGTTCCCTCTCCCTCCCCTCCTCCCACACTCCCCTTCCCCCCCACCCTCCCACCCTATTGCCAAATCCTTCCACATAGGGGATATCTAGAGTCTGTCATTTCACTCTGGGTAGGGTCCAGGCACTCCCCTAAGAGTCCAGGCTGAGAGAGCATCCCTCTTTGTGCTATAGGCACACGATGACTGTTTGTCCTATGCTGGCCTCCCCACTGTCGCTCTGGGGTCCAAGAGCTCTCCCCTGTTCAGATCAGCTGTCTCTGCTGGTTTTGCCAGCCCATTCTTTGCCAATTTGCTCATCACTCCTCTCTCTCTGCCACTGGGTTCCTTGGGTTCAGTTCAGTGATTAATTGTGTGTTTGCCTCTGCTTCCATCAGTCACAGGATGAAGGTTCCTAGATGGCTATAGACATCAAGTTCATTATCAGGAATGGGCATTCGAGGTGGTCTCTCCACTATTGCTTAGCTTGCCAATTGGTGTTATCACTTTAGATCACTCGAGGTCACTCTGGTACCTGATCTGGACCCCCCAAATGTGAGTGTCAGCGAGAAGGCCTGGGCAACCTATGGGGCCCTGCGTTGTGGATCAGTGTCTATCCCTGGAATACAATCAGTCATCGTGTGCCTATAGCACAAAGAGGGATGCTCTCTCAGCCTGGACTCTTAGGGGAGTGCCTGGACCCTACCCAGAGTGAAATGACAGACTCTAGATATCCCCTATGTGGAAGGATTTGGCAATAGGGTGGGAGGGTGGAGGGGAAGGGGAGTGTGGGAGGAGGGGAGGGAGAGGGAACTGGGATTGACATGTAAAACAAGCTATTTAAAATTAAAATAAAAAATGATAAAAAAAGTAAAAAAAAAAAAAAAAAGATTGTAAGAGCTAGAGTTTAGGGAGGACTTGAGTCAAACAGTGTTTTCTGAATATGACCTCACAGCAGTTGTGGTTGCCCAAACAAGGCCTGCACAATTTCAAGTCAGGCAACATTTGGGCATGGAGCGGGGAGGAGCTCATGAGCCCCACCCACCTTGGTTGGGAAGCTATTGATAGTTGATGACTTCTGAGGAGGGAGAGTCAGTTTTCTTTAGAGATCTGACACCAGGTAGGTTGACATGCTCCAGTGGAAGGCCCTACACTAATGAGCACATGTGCAACACAAATTGGTATCAGTGGGCTTTGAAAAAAGGACACAAAGCTGAGAGGGAGTATGGGGTGGGCAAACTGTGGATCTGGGAGGAGTTACGGAGAGGAGGGTGAATATGATCAAAATACATTGTGTATGCCTGTGACAGTCTCAAAAAAGTAATGAAAACACTATTTTAAATTTTTTTAAAAATCATGGTCAGAAGCCTCTTCAGCCCAATCTAACACTTAATGTTCATAAATGTAATCTATGTATTTAATTACATAATTATTTTTAAACATTTTCTACAACTGAGATAGGCTGTTACCCTGTCTCCAAGTTGACTGCATTCGTTCCACTGGAGATACTCTCTCAGCTAGGTCAGGTTTCTCTATTCTTAGTATAAATGAGACCCTTACTATAACTGTCAAGCTCTGACATCTTCACATTTTAAAATGGATCCTTAAGGCTCCTCACCAGATGATCCCAACTGGAATGACTGTCACACAAGCTAAAGCTTAGGAACTCTTCAACGGGCAGCTACGTTTTAACTGCCATGACCAGCACAGCACTGGAAAGCATGGCCAGGACAGGCAGACATGAGTAAGGTCCATCACCAGATGCTCTCCTGGCTCTGACATGTAATATAGGATTATATGTCAGATCTTCAAATTTTAGTGTTTAAATATATAAGGAACACTAGAAGTCAGACATAAGTTAATTAAAACTGCTTATTTGTTATTATCTTTAATGCAACTGGATATAATGACATTACATACGTTTTTCCTGAGAAATTTTCAGTATGAATTTTGAAACTACTTTTACATAGATACCATAACTGGAATATATAAATTACACTTCTGTTTCACATCTGCCACTGATGGATATCTATGAAAGCATCATTTCCTTCCATCTTACATTGAGAAACAGGAAACAGGCAAAGCCCAGAGTGAAGACTAACAGTTTACCCAAATAAAAAACTCTTCAAGAAACAGTAATTTCTAACAAAGTCCCTGAATCAAGATGCAACAAAAGAGAATAATCTACCTTATCTCCTGCTAGATGACAGATTGCTGAACTCAGATGAGGAATAGGTGGAGATACCTAAAATATGTACAAGCTGATATAAAGGCATTTTTGTTTCAGCATCATAAATACTTTTTGTAAGTCAGCATTTGGACCTAGCCTAACTTGTAACTTATATAGAAAAGGTTTCCAAGATAAAAATAAAGGTAATTTTGAAACATAATTAACAAATGTAATTCAAAGACAGTTGTCTGCAACTGAAGGAAAACTTCTCTGGGACTTCAGATGAAGAATAATGAGAAACAACCTTCAATTGTTTTTTTCTTCACAGAGCACTATAAGGACCATGCTGGCAACTATATGAGACGTGTTCTTCAAAACAGAGAAGACTGGGCATCTACAGATGATTGTGGTTCACTGCTCTGAATTCACCATTTTACAGCCATACCCTCTAGTCACACTCAGACTGTGTTAAACAGTAATCTATTACTTAAGAGCATCCACTATGCCAAAACAGGGACTCTTCACAACCACAGTTTGACCACACAACAGAGCAATGCATCACATCATAGGCCGCACAATGCTCTTACAGGTTTTAAAGGGCTGAATGCAAAAATCTTACATTTGCTACATACAATAAACTACATTTCATTAACTTAAAATGCCTGCTCAAAATAACCCTCACAACTTCTTTGTAGCAAGTGATAAGCTTATTAAGTTACTTAGTGAACATTTTTCAATGAATACATTTTCCCCATTCAAATGTAGCACACTATCTGAGAGTAATGCTTTAATGAGCACTCAAACTTTCAGCTGTAGACTGCAGTACCCATGATGCAACAACAATAGCAGCTGATTATTCTTAAGAGAAAATAGCTACAAGAAAACTCCCTGGTTTTTTTTCTTGAAACTGTATCACCAAATTAACTATGATACTCTGGATTCAGTGTGCTTTCAATTCATAATTGAGATCATCCTCTCCACCAAACCATCATTGAAATAGAGAAAAGTTTTATGTTAGGTTCTATATTTTGTTCCGCTGTATCCCATTTCTCCTAATGACAGATGCTGTGGGCTGATCTCACAGGAGCCAAGGAGACCACGCTGAGGTCAGATCTCCTTGTGGGAGGCGAGGAGAGAGGGAAACTTTCACAGCGAGGAATGTGGTTAATGCATCCTCTATTCTCGTCTCAAGCTTTTCAGCTGGTGCATCACAATCCTGCTCTTCAGCAGGGGCACACTCACTACAGCTCTCTGTATCTCACCTTCTTAAAATCAAAGACTCAATCCTAAAGCGTTAACAGAAGAATTACAAAGTAACTCTCTAGTTTGCATTTCCCATAATACTAAAATAAGGCTTTATCTCTAGTCTAGAACTTTGCTTTTTTAATACTGCAGAAAGCCTCCGTGAATCTGTTTAACGTATTTACTCTTTTCATCTATTCAGTGCCACTGGGCATAACACGTATTGCAGTGCGTGCCGCTGTCTTACACGGCGCCACATGACTCACTGTACCGCGGCGCACTCCACTAATCCTGTTTGGACAGCTGGGTCCAAGAGCTTCTCAGCTGCATTTTAATTGTTCCATCTTTTTTTTTCCTTTTTATTTATCTCTATGGCAAACTACTCAGGAATTTAATTTGTCAGGCTTCAAAAGGTAAATTTTGCCATTAATTTGTTTTCTTTGTATTAAGCCTATACGAGGTGTGTAATTTTTTTTCTCCCACAAAATCGAAATACATTAATGATTACCAATTACTCTTAAATAACGAAGTACAATAAATAAAATTTGCAGAGGTTTAAAGTGGAAAGATGGCTGATCACTACCATTATCTGCTGGACTGTGCTAACAGATACAGCATTTAGCTTCAAATGGTGGCACTAATGTGCATGTTTCAAGATTAGCACACCATAAGCAGACGTGTCCTACCAATCAGACACAAAAGAGACATACCCACTAAATGAATGGCTGGTGGAATAGAGGTCTCTTTTACACTTACACTTGAATTCTACTTTTTATTAAAATATGGAAGACTTTGTAAAAAACAATTACCAAGAAAACAACAACGTTCCCACTTGCTGACATAGCTGCAACACTGATGACATGAGTCTTGAATCAGTAACAGAGGCAGTGTCTGAGCAGAGCAAACCCCCAGGCCTACAAGCGCTACTGAAGCCAGGGTCAGAGTTCACAGATGAAATCCATCTGGTAATTTTCTAATCACTAATTTCCAAAGTTAAAACCTAAGTCTAGAGAATTGTATAGAACTGCCTAAAAGAAACTTCTGCCTGAAATAATATTTAGCCAAAAACACACAGCCTAGAACAATGCTTTGTAAAAAGGGTTAAATGACTTATAACTCAACTCTTTCAGTGACAAAGTAGAATTCTCTTTTACTTTTAAAAGATGGTAAAACCCTATCTGAACCCTGACGACGTAAGGAAATGCTATGATTGGCAGGCATGTGCTCCCAGGGACTGCACATCATGCTCAGCTCTATTTTCATGGACACAAAGCACCTTAAAATGGGTTTACAAATCTCTACTTTTAAAAATCACACATTAAACTACACATTTGGAAAGACACTTCCCGTATAAAAAATTGGTTTAATATTTTCTAGGCATTAAACTGTTTTTAAAAGTCAGCTTCTACACTAGAATATTCAGAAGCCCAACTTGTGAATGTAGTGAGGGAAAAAAAGTCTATTGTTTAGGAAAGGAATGTTTGAAGTGCCTAAAAAATAAATGGCCTTTGTCTAAGAAAAGCACTTGTTTTGGTATGGCCCTATACACAAATGAAATACAGAATAATGTAAAAGAAGTATTATATTTCAAAGGTGATTTTGAAAAACAATTTACAAAGCAAAAGTTGAGATTTAGTAAATCTATCTATAAAGATATGGATTTTTAATGAACATTTCTCGGTAAAATTTACCCAGTGTTCTTGACATCACAGGCAGAGCAGAACTCAAGACTAAGATTGACACACAATTCCCAATGATCTGTGGAGAGAAAGAAAGAATGGTAAGGAGTAAAACTGCAGGAGGCAAAGAGCCACTAACAGCACTCTGGGAAGCCACAGTACAGGGCACTAGGCAACTTCTTAATGATACTAACCATTAGAGTAAAATTTAAATATAATGAGCCTTTCCATTTAAAGTTATCTCTATGAATTCCACAAAACACATATAATGTAGGTGCAAATATAAACTCAATAGAATACTTAAATCACACACATTTTATATTATTGATGTTAATGTGAACGCTTTGACTATGAAATAAAAAAAAAGAATACCTTTGGACTTCTGACTAAATCTTAAGGGCTGGTTGCTGCCAAGTTCTTTTATATAGTATCTACTCTGATCTGTTTAACTTATTATAAGATTCAGTCTTAGATCTGAAAACACTAGAAACCAAAATATCTTCTGTTTATTCTTTCATCTTCAATAAGAGGCACTGAAAACACCGATTAGTATTTATAATCAATCACCTCAACTAAATACTGGCTACTTATTGACTTTCAAGAATCTTTAGCCTTGGAGAGTCAACAAAGTCTGGCATACCAAGTTGGGGCAGGACCAAGCCCCTCCTTCCTGTATCCAGGCCGAGCAAGGTATCCCACCACAGAGAATAGGCTCCAAAAAGCCAGTTCATGTCCCTGGGATAGGTCTTGGTGCCACTGACAGGGTCCCTCCCCCAACAGATCAAGTTACATAACTGTCACCCACATTCAGAGGGTTTAGTTTGGTCCCATGCAGGTTCCTCAGCTGTCAGTTCAGGAAGCAGGGAGAAGGGGAGGGAGGAGAGACTCGGGTTGGTATGTAAAATTAAAAATAAATTTTTAAATAAACTTTTTTTAAAAGAATGGAAAAAGAAAGAATCTATAGCCTTATACATCTGGATGGATGGATGGATGGGTGGGTGGGTGGGTGGGTGGGTGGATAGATAGATAGATAGATAGATAGATAGATAGATAGATAGATAGATAGACTATATATATAATATGTATTATAGAGGGGAGGTTCTTTGTCATACACATACATATATCTATACATACATACACACTTTAAATAGGCTGTAAATATAGACCATATAATAAAAAAGGAAACAGGCCAGCAGCTTTTAAACATTCTTCTTAGGCAGCCTGTGAGACTATTTTACAAAGATCCATTTATTATGTAAGATAACAGTCTTTATTGTTCTGGCCAATGACATATTATATGAAGTCAAATTAGCCTCAAACCACACAGTTTCTGAACAGAGAGCTCCTCCTTCTCACATTAATTATTCAGAATTGAAATACTTTGTCTCTACTACTTGTAGCAACTAAGTTCTTCAGATTTCAGAAAAGTTCCTGAAGTACAGTTAGCATAGTCCAAGTTACTCATTAGCAATATGCTCTCTTTAAGAAGAAAGGGGGTCCTTTCAGGAGAACTCTACAGCTAGTTACCAAGTTCTGTAGTGCTATGTATTTACAAGTGAATGGACGCAGTCCAAATTACACAGAGCACATCCTTTCCCAGTCACTCAGCATTCTGAAAGTCTTCCTTTGTGTGTCTGCTGCTTAAAAATACCTACCAGCTAAGATGAACCATTCAGGGCGATTACTAACTAAAGCACTTGTTTGTCTTGGACGCAAAAGAAAAGCTACCAGCACCCAAGACTTTACCTTACCTTTGTCATAGTTGTGTCATCCTTCTTGGGTGTAAAGTTTCCAAAAAATCTGAGGCTATAGAAACCAACAACAGAAGACACCATGAGATAGCTGTGAGAATGAAGGAAAAATGCTCCAAGAGAATGCACATTTCCCAAAGTCTGAAGCCCACAGGAAAAACAAAACCCAACAAAAAGCCATTGAGGCTTGAGAAGGACCAACTTGCTTTTCCTTCTAGACAAGTGTCTTACTAAATTACCATGTCCCCAAGAACTAGACAGAAAACTTGTTAATAGACATAACATTCAGCTGAAGAAAGGATACAAAATCAGAATGATTTCAAGTGCAGCTCCCACAAAGCCAAAAGTGGAAAGAGAGGCGCTTCCTATCCCAGGACCCTGCAGGGAAGACACTCCTCAGAACCAGTGATACCATTACACAAGACAGTTCCAATTGGGAGCATACAACGCCTAAGAATACCATGAATCTCCCAAAAGCCAACTGACTTCATTACAAACTCAGCAGCATGTTAATAATTTTAACAGGTTCAAAATTAACCCGATTTACCTCAGCTGTACTTTTAAGTCCCTTGCCAAAATGATAACTTTACAATTACTGCTATAAAATGGAATAATCTACTATTTGAGAAAAGCATCTTGAATATTCTAGGAAATTTTTAACTAGACTAATATATAATAGTTTAGAGTATAATAGAGACCCAAACAAGGCAGAAACAACATATGAAAATTATACTATAAAGCCTACCAAATTTAAGATACACTTACAAGTCATGTATGTATATCCGGTTTCCTTTTCTCAAATTTTTCTCAACAATTCAGTTACAAAAGTGTGACTGCTATCACTTTTTTAAAAAAATTAAAGTAATTTTAAAACAAAAAACAGTGCATAACTTTCATAAATATTAGCTCAATCTCACCACCTACCTTTACCAAGAACTTAGACAAAACAGAAAAATAATGTCCAGATGCGGATAACTGACAGTATATATCACTCCCCACTAAAATAGAAACAGTACTTTTAAAGCTTATTGCTAGAGATTAAAAGATAATCTCTGAATAACCATCACCATTCCCCTGGTCGTCTTAAATTACAATAGCAGAGGTAAAGCAAAATGCAGTCAGACTAATAAATAAAACACAAATCAATACATGGTATCATACACATTACATATACACTCTAAGTTGGACATAAAGGAATAAGAATAACCATGGCAATTCCATACATGAATAAAGTGATAGCATGAGTATCATATTTGTCATTTAAGAGAACATGAACAATGCCAAGGGCAAGTGGTCAGTTTTTGGACACATTAGCCCAACGTGGCACTCTAGGAAGATCCCTTGTTGTAGGGGCTGTGCTCCCTACTCCAGAGAAGAGGAGCCTCCTCCTTCCTGAAGGCAGGACCCAGAAGTAGTAGACATATGATTAGGGAGCAGCACACCACACCCTCATGGTCCAGCTTGCCCACTGCTGTCCACTCCTCAGCAAATGGAAGCTAAGCATTCATAAATATTGTATTAAATAAATCCATCCACTTTTCTCTCACTATACCTTTTGCTACTCACACCTCCACCATGAACCCTGTGCTGGATAAGGAAAAGATCCTACTTTCCTCCCCTACAAAGGTATACGGGCCACGATGGAAAAATGTTCTGGAATATTCACTCTCTCAAGAGAGACTGGGAAAATTAAAAAGGGCTCATCTATTTACAGGAGCATGCAGGGAGCCCTGGAGGTACAAGTCACTGTACTGTGTAGTAAGGAGATGACACAAAATGCACCCTGCTCCTCTGCTACAGTCAAGTGTGGTGAGAGTCAACAAAAGTCACGGGAGCCGCTTAATGGTTAGGGACTTTGGGATTTAAAAAGACGCTCTGAGTTACAGAGAGAGGAATGCTCTTTGCAGAAGACACTCAAGGGAGAACTGCTGGGTGAATCAAGGGTGACAGAGGGAAAAAGGTCCCAGACACACTGCTAGTTGGGAAAGTCAAGAAAACGGCTAAAGAAAATAAAAGCAGGGTATCTTCATCTCGTATGAAAAGAAAGGAATTAAGATAGGGACTGACTTTTTTTCTATGAGAAAAAAATGGCAACATCTAGCTTACAGAGAAATGTGACATAGTAAGGTCAGGAGGGTTTTAAAGTCACTACTATGATGACCGGAAAAGCTGGTGACATAGGAAAACAAAATGAACTTCAAAATGTAAATCAAATACCACTTTATATATTCAAAAGCCCCCAGATCTGATGGCCCCTACCTGTAATCCCAGTATGCAGGAGGTGGGAGCAAAAGGATCAGACGTTAAGCTATCCTTAGCTCCATAGGGAGCTTGAGGCCAGCCTAGGCTACATGAGATCCTGTCCCAAAACATAAACACAAGCATGTATGTATATGTATTTATACAAGTATGTGTACATGCACAGACATGTGCACATGCATGTGTGCCCACACACACACACCACCAGCAACAGCAGCAGAAAAGGGATGCTTCCAAATTTTATAAACCCCCTAGAAAAGTGTGCAAGGTAAATATAGTGGCATACATCTGTAATCTCAGCATTTAGAAGGCTGAGACAAGAGCATTGCAAAAGGATGACAAAAGACAGCATGTTAACTATGAATATTTAATGATATATGTCTTCCTAAATGAAAAGACAGTCAAATATATGCCAGAATCTAACAAAATGATCAACTTTTTTATTTGGGACTATTTTTGAGACAGGGTCTTCATGTGTAGCCCAGGCTAGCCTTGAACTCAAACTCACAACGTTCAGTCTCTGGATTGCATGCTAGGATTATATGCATGTGACACCATGACTACTGGAATCATCAATCTTTAAACCAGATAAAAGTTTACTTATGAAAGAAAACACATCTGGACTCTCCTCTAATAACCACACACATTAAGCAATTTCATAAATTTTGTGATACTTCTGACATACAATTCCCTCCACTTTTCCCATTAGATAACAAATTTGTTAAATCTAGTTGATCTGCTCTTTATACATCACTATTTTAGAGCATGCATTTCTTTAAAGAATTACAAATAAAAATGTCAGTAAAAATCAACATCAAGTCTGACACTGAAGTCTATAAGTAATCCTGATACTTGAAAAAAATGCCCTAGAAACCAAAAGTGTGTGTGTGTGTGCATGCATATGTGTGTTTATGAACATGTTTGTGAAATCTCTTTATTTGGAGAAATTCATAGGGCTTAGAATATTTACATCCAGAAAGGTGTTTCCAGGAACTTAAACAAAATATTCAGACACACATGTAGAAAGACTTTTGAATACATTTAACTTTACCCTTGTTCCCTTTGGCATTGCAGTCTCATCAACTAGCAGGCAAAGAATATTGCACGCCACCAAGAGGACCGAAATGGACTGCAACAGAGAGGGAGCTGTCAGGTCTCAGTTTCAAATGCTACTTTTGACAATACCCATCACATGTGTCTTTCAGAATGGGGGACAGCACAGTGTATACAAGAACTCCCAGTCAAACTCTAAACATTCTGAAATTCTAGTTTCAAGGGTGGATTTACTATGTAGACTTCTCAGTGAGAAGCCCGCAGCTCCGCAGACTCTACCAGGGTGAGTTTTACCACAGTTAATCTTGGACAGGAGCCCATCCCTTTTGGAGCAGCAGCCATGCTTTCTGCTTTCTTAATTCTCAAGCGAACCTGTAGTCCCTGCTGCAGGGGGAAGTACAGCCTTAAGGATTTATCTAATTGTCATTTCCACTTTTGCACTGCTGAATTCTTACAAATTGATATACAGACAGATTTTGATTCTGTTGATACAAACCCAGTTTACTGGGAACAGCTTCACTAAGGGAAACACTAAACAAAAGACAATACACTTTATTTAAGCCAGCAAGTAACTTCTTACTGTTTCAATAAGAAGAAGAACCATAACAGCAGGATACACCAAATTTCTCTCCCACGCTGAAGCCTTTTTTCGCCTCTCTATTAAAAATATAAAGAAAATAAAAATTTTCAGCCATTTTCAAAAATTCTCTCCCGGTTCATAATTTCATCACACCTTTAAAAAACATAAATTTTAAGATAGTTTTTTATTTTCCTCTACAAACTATGAAAATCCATTTGAAAATCAGCTTACTACATTAAAAGTTCAATAAAATTTCAGCTTGGTAAAGACAATTTTGCTTTTAAGGAAATACAGCTAATAAGTATCTCACTTTTAAGATGAAGAATATGTATATGTGATACACATGTATATAATGATAAAGACAGATATTTGAGTGAATAAAGGAGTGTGGACAATAATTCCCTCTAGTCTCGGGTCCAAGGCTGAGCATCTGTTTTCCAAAGACTATAAGGGAACTTCCCTTCTGGCTGAAACAAACTACTTTATACCACACCTGTCCCAGGCTATCAACACTAGGGAAGAGGGACTGAACTTGAAAACCATCTCTAGATGTATTAGAGCAACAAGATAAGGAAAGAAAGAGTAGTGTAGTGGAGGTGAGCCCTCCCTGTGGACATCCATCCCCAGCAAGGCATTTTCAATATAGAGTTGGCATGGGCCCAAGAGTCTAAGAAACCAAGTGAAAGCCAAGGGACAATGAATGGCAAAGAGCTGGAGTGGCTCAGCAGCTCAGAGAGCTTCATGAAAATGATAGAGGCCCTCAAAGAGGATATGAGAAAAATTCCTTAAATAAATGGAAGAAAAAACAAACGAAAAAATGCATGAAATCAACAAATCTCTTAAAGAAAGTAAGGAAAGCCAAGAAAAAAAAACAGATGAACAAAACAATTCAAACAGTTCAAGACCTGAAAATTGAAAATAGAGACAATAAAGGAAACACAAACTGAGGAATTGCTAGAAATAGAAAAGATGTGGTAAATGATCAGAAACTACAGATGCAAGCATAACCAACAGAATACAAGGGATGTAAGAGAAAATTTCAGGCGCTGAAGATAAACTAGAAGAAATAGATTCATCAACCAAAGAAAATCTTAAATCCAACAAATCCTTAACACAAAATATCCAGGAAATATTGGACACAGCGACAAAGACCAAACCTAAGAATAATAGGGATACAAGAAGGCGAAGAAGTCCATCTCAAAGGCGCAGAAAAATATTCAACAAAATCATAGAAGAAAACTTTCCCAACCCCCATCCTGAAGAAGGACATGCCTATGAAAGCACAAGACTTAAAAAACACCAAATAGACTGGACCAAAAAAAAAATGTCCCCTCACCACATTAATAATGAAAACACCAAACATACAGAATAAAGAAAGAATATTAAGAGCAGCAAAGGAAAAAGGCCAAGTAACATATAAAGGCAGATATATCAGAATTACAACAGTCTTCTCCATGTGAATTCTAAAAGCCAGAAGGTCCTAGATAGAAATTCTACAAACATTAAAAGACCACGGATGCCAGCCCAGACTACTATACACAGCAAAACTCTCAATCACTATAGATATATCCACAAATCCAGCACTACAGAAAGTTCTTGAAGGAAAAAACTAACCCAAGGAGGTTAACTACACTCACAAGAACATAGGCAATAGATAATCACACTTTACCAGAATCCAGAAATAGGGGAAAAACTCACACACAATACCATCACCAAAAACAAATGCAAAACAAACAAGAATCAACAATCAACAGTCATTAATATCCCTCAATATCAACAGTGTTAACTCACCTATAAAAAGACACAGGCTAACAGAATGGATACAAAGTCAGAATCCATCCTTCTGCTGCATACAAGAAACACACCTCACCTTCAAAGATGGATGTTACCTCAGAGTTAAGGGTTGGGAAAAGATTTTCCAAGTAAATGGCCCTAAGAAGCAAGCTGGTATAGCTATCTTAATATCTAACAAATGAGACTTCAAACCGAAATTAATCAAAAGAGATGAGGAAGGTCATTTCATATTCATCACAGGAAAAGATGAAGTCTCAATTCTCAACATCTATACACCAAATAAAAGGCACCCACATTCATTAAAGAAACATTACTAAAACTCGAATCACACATTAAACTCCACACATTTATAGTGGGAGACATCAACACTCTGCTCTCAACACTAGACAGGACTACCAGACATAAACTTAACAAAGAAACAAAGGAACTAACAGAAGTTATGACCCAGTTGGGATTAACAGACATCTATAGAACATTACATCCAAACACAAAAGAATATACCTTCTTCTCAGTGCCACATGGAACCTTCTCTAAAATTGACCACATACTTGGCAATAAGGCAAACCTCAACAGATACAAAAAAAATTGGAATAACCCCCTGTATCTTATTGGACCACCATGGCTTAAAATTAGAATTCACCATAACACAAATTGTAGAAACCCTACAAACTCAGGGCAATTGAACAATGCTCAACTGCATCACTCATAGGTAAAGAAAGAAATAAAGAAAGCAATCAAAGACTTCCTAGAATTCAATGAAAATGAAGGCACAACATATTCAAACCTATGGGACACTCTGAAAGCAGTGCTAAGAGGAAAGTTCATAGCACTAAGTGCTCACATGAAGAAACTGGAGAATAGCCACACTAGAGAATTCACAGAACACCTAAAAGCTCTAGAAAAAAAAAAGGAGCAAACTCACCCAGGAGTAGTAGACACCAGGAAATAATCAAATTGAGAGCAGAATCAATAAAGTTGAAACAAAGAAAACAATACCAAGAATCAATGAAACAAAGAGTTGTTTTTTTGAAAAATATCAACAAGATAGACAAATCTTTATCCAACCTAACTGAAAGGCAGAGAACATTCAAATTAACAAAACCAGAAATGAAAAGTGGGGCATAGCAACAGACACTGGAGAAATCCAGAGAATCATCAGGTCATACTTCGAAAACCTGTACACCACATATTTGGAAAATTTAAAGGAAATGGATAATTTTCTGGATAGATATCACTTACCAAAATTAAATCAACAACAAATAAGCAATTGAAATAGACCTATAGCCTCTAATGAAATAGAAATAGTCATCAAAAGTCTCATAACCAAAAAAAGCCCAGAGCCAGATGGTTTCAGTGCAGAATTTTACCAGAAATTCAAAGAAAAACTAATACCAATACTCCTCAAATTGTTCCACACAATAGAAACAGAAGGATCATACCAAACTCTTCTTACAAGGCCACAATTACCTTGGTAGCCAAACCACACAAAGACACAACTAAGATACAGAACTACAGACCAATATCCCTCATGAACACTGATGTAAAAATACTGAATAAAATACTGGCAAATTGAATCCAAGAACACATCTGAAAAATCATCGACCATGATCAAGTAGGCTTCATCCCAGGGATGCAGGGATGGTTCAACATATGAAAATCCATCAATGTAATCCACCATATAAACAATCTGAAAAAGAAAAACCACATGATCATCTCACTAGATGCTGAAAAAGCCTTTGACAAAAATCTAACACCCATTCATGATAAAGGTCTTGGAGAGATCATGGATAACAGGAACATACCTAAACATAATAAAGGCAATATACAGCAAACCAACAGCCAGCATCAAACTAAATGGAGAGAAACTCAACGTGATTCCTCTAAAATCAGGAACAAAACAAGGCTATCTATCCTCTCCACACCTCTTCAATACTGTACTTGAAGTTCTAGCCAGAGCAATAAGACAACAAAAGGAGATCAAGGGGATACAAATTGGAAAGGAAGAAGTCAATCTGTTACTATTTGCCAATGATATGATAGTTTACATAAGTGACCTGAAGATTTCTACCAGGGAACTCCTTCAACAAAGTGGCAAGATACAAGATAAACTCAATAAAATCAGTAGTCCTACTATATATAGACAATAAGGAGCTAAGAAAGAAATCAGAGAAACATCACCCTTTACAATAGCCACAAACAATATAAAATACCTTGTGGTAACTCTAACCAAACAAGTGAAAGACCTGTCTAACAAGAACTTTGAGTCCTTAAAGAAAGAAATTAAAGAAGATACCAGAAAATGGAAAGATCTCCCATTCTCTTAGATAGGTAGGATCAACATAGTAAAAATGGCAATCTTACCAAAAGCAATCTACAGATTCAACCCAATGCTATCAAAATCCCAGCACAATTCTCCACAGACCTTGAAGGAAAAATACTCAACTTTATAAGGAAAAACAAAAGACCCAAGATAGCCAAAACAACTCTGCACAATAAAGGAACTTCAGGAGGCATCACCATCCCTGACTTCAAACTGTACTATAGAACTATAGTAATGAAAACAGCTTGGTATTGGCACAAAAACAGACTGGTAGACCAATGGAATCTAATTGAAGACCATGATATTAACCCACATACCTATGAACACCTGATCTCTGACAAAGAAGCTAAAACTATACAATGGAAAAAGGAAAGTGTCTTCAATAAATGGTGCTAGCATAACTGGATGCAGACATATAGAAGATTGCAGATAGATTCATATCTATTGTCATGCACAAAATTTAAGTCAAATAGATCAAAGACCTCAACATAAATCCAGTCACACTGAACCTCTTGGAAGAGAAAGTGGGAGGGCCCTTTGAACAAATTGGCATAGGAGACTACTTCCTGAATATAACGCTAGGTGCACAGACACTGAGATTGACAATTAATAATGGGACTTTCTGAAACTGAGAAGCCTCTGTAAGGCAAGGACACAGTCAACAAGACAAAATGGCAGCCCACAGAATGGGAAAAGATCTTCACCAACCCCACATCTGACAGAGGGGTGATCTCCAAAACACACAAAAAAACTCAAGAAGCTAGCCACCAAAACACCAAATAATCCAATTAAAAAGTGGAGTACAGAACTAAATAGAAAACTCTCAATAGAGGAATCTAAAATGGCTGAAAGACACTTAAAAAAGTGCTCAATATCCATAGCCATCAGGGAAATGCAAATCAAAACAACTCTGAGATACCATCTTATACCAACCAGAATAGCTAAAATCAAAAACACGAATGACCGTTTCTGCTGGAGAGATGCCCCACAGTGGAGCAGGTCCCTAGAGCAGTACTTTTCTGGTCCAGCTTAATGAGATTTCAGAGCCAGGAAACTAAATTAGTTATCTGCATTACAAACTGAGATTTCTTCCTCATAGGAATGCAAAACAAATGTCAACATTCCAAAATGCCTATTTCCCCATCAAAAATTGCCAAGCATGCAAAGAAACACAAAATAAAAACAATAATATGAAATAAAGTCAATTATTTGAAGCTTATCAAGAGCTAACAAGTACGTCATAATTCACAGGCTAAGAGATTAGAAATGCTTTTGTATTAGTTAGGGTTTCTATTGTGATATATAACACTATGACCAAAAATAACCTGGGGAGAGAGGGGTTTATTTCAGTTTACAGTTGTAGTACATCATCTAAAGAGAAGTCAGGACAGGAACTCAAGACAGGAATGTGGAGGCAGGAGCTGATGCAGAGGACACAGAGGGATGCTGCTAACTAGCTTGCTCCTCATGACATGTTCAGCCTGCTTTCTTACACAACTCAGGACCACCTACCCAAGGGTAATACCATCCACAATGGGCACTCCCACATCAGTCATTAATCAAAAATATTCCCACAGACCAATTTAGTAGAGCATTTTCTCAATTGAGGTTCTCTCTTTTTAAATGACTCTAACTCTAGCTCAGCAGTTCTCAACTTGTGGATCTTGACCCATTTGGGGTCACCTAAGACCATCAGAAAACACGGATATGTACATTCTGATTCATAACAGTAGCAAAATTACAGTTATGAAGTAGAGACAAAAATAATTTTATAGTTTGGAGTCACTACAACATGAGGAACTGTATTAAAGAATCTCAGAATTAGGAAGGTTGAGAACCACTGCTCTAGCTTGACAAAACCATAGACAACCAGCACAGCTCTCAGAGGAGTTACAGAGACTGCTCAGTTGGTAAAGTCCCTGCTGTGCATGCACAAAAACCAGAGTTTGATCACCAGAATCCACATGAGAAAGCCTAGTATAATGCACATGCTTGTAATACCAGGGCTGGAGAGGCAGAGACAGGAAGCTCTCTGGGACTTCTGGCCAGGCAAAATAGCCAAATCAGTGAGCTATAGATTCAATAACAAACAAAAAATAAAAATAAATTGAAAATCTCAAAAAAAATCAAAGAAGTACCAAGGAAGAAATCTAGTATTAACTGCTGGCACGCAAGTGCACCCAGGGGTGAGCACACATGTGAGAACACATGCACACACACACACACACACACACACACATACTTAGAGTGCTCTCCTAACTATATTCCTTCTTTTTCCTAAAGAGTTGAGGGAAGCAGACTGAACAATGTCAATTAGCAGCATGAAGATAACAGGCCCAAGCAAAACTGAAAACCAGTGTCTGAGAACAAAAAACAGCAGTTGGGGTAAAAGACAAATCAGACCTGCAGAAGAAATGTTGAGATGAGTGAAACAGCAACAGAAACTATCCAAAACCAAATACAGAGAAAGTCAGCCTTGAGCTACAGTCAATCTGCAAATAACTGAAGTCCCTGGAAAGGGTAACCTAGAGGAGAACAGAAAAATATCTAAAGAAACTAACAACTAAAATTTCTCTAAGTTATATGAAAAGCATGAATTGCCACATCCAAGAAAGCTGATGAACCAAAGAACAAGAAAACCACATTAAAATGACACCTTAAAAGTACATTTTTTAAAAAATCACATTGACAGGAATGTTTTTACATATTATTTCTCAAAAATAAAGCAAGTGTGGCTAACAAGATGACTCAGTAACTAAGGGTACCTGCCACCAGCCTGACAAGTCAGGTTCAACCCCCAAAGCCCACATGCTGGAAAGAAGGAACCTATTTCTGCAAGTTGTTCTACAACCTCCACACCCACTCTGGCATATGTGCAGCCACACACAGGAAAAATCAACTCAAGTGAAGAAACAAAAACCCAACATCTTTGAATATTAACATATTTGAAAAGTAACTTGAGGGGCTGGAGAGATGGCTCAGTGGTTTATCACCAACAAGGTGATTAACAACTACTGGTAACTCCAGTTCTAGGAGATACACAGATATATACGCAGGCAAAACATTCATACATATAAAAATAAAAAAGCCTTAAAAAAACAATTTCAGAGAATATATACTTACCCCCTCCCATAAGAAAGACTAGTCAATGACTCTGAACACAGAAAGTTTTTAACACAGACTAAACTTTCATAAATTTTCAAATATCTTAAGATTATTTACAGTCTTTTAATAACTAACCAAGACCAACAAATAAATCCAAACAAAGTACAATACCTAATTTTGTCTTAAGGGTCTTTACATTCTCAAGTTCTTGCTCCAGTTCCATTATGTTGTATCCCACTGATGGAGACAGCCCTAGGAAAGCAGAAGTATTTGTAAATGTAGCCGTGGAAGCATTAACACTTGGGACCCACTGATGCTGGGAAGAACAGATGCTGGTGTGAGTCACACGAACGCTCACCGTTTAGAGCAGCGGTTCTCAATCCATGAGTTGAGACTCCTCTGGAGGTCAAACGACCCTTTCACAGGGGTCCTCTGACCATCAGAAAACACAGATACTTCTTCTGATTCATAGCAGTATCAAAATTACAGTTATGAAGTAGCATTGGAAATAATTTTTTGGTTGGGGGTCACCACAACATGAGGACCAATATTAAAGGGTCACGTCATTCGGAAGGTTGAAAACCACTGAAGAGCATCCAAGTTCTTGATGGCTGAAATCAGGTTTCTTAGAAAAAATGTCTTTCCTTGCTTGATCTACTATATTAATCTTTTTTATGTGCTTATTTACTGTAGCAAGAACGAGGAATCAAGACCTCCCACTCTAGCTCACTCCCCTGAGATGGCAAATATCGCCAGTGTGGCTGGTGCTTCCATGGCTTTCTTCACATTCATATTTAACTTCCGTCTTACATATGGGTTTTCTCACTCATCCAAATTCTTAGACAACTGTCAAACCAGAAACATTAGTTGACGGTTTGCTGTTGCCTGTCAATAAACATTTCCCAACAGCTGAGTATGCACACCACAATCTGGATGTGCTGCAACTTCACTCAGCATTATTTTATTTGTCAATATTCTGGTGAACATTAACATAGCCAGTTCATTTGCTTCTATTATTTCTGTGAGACAGATTTCCAAACTTCAGAATGGTGGGCCATTTGCAGTTTTAAATGCGTTTTAAAGTTTACAGTTTACAAATGTTCTTATGTATTATAATAATTCAAGTTATTGTAACAGTTTCAACTTCTACCAATAGCTTTTGAAAATTCCTATTTTCAAAATGCCTGTATCATCACTAGCACTGTATGTGGCCAACTGTTGAACTTTTGCCAAAGTGCTGGGCTACTTAAATGCACATTTTCTTAGATGCATCAGGTCACATCTCATGTTTCTCATGTCTCTACCTGTCTCTCCAGTGGTCTGTGTACAGTATCTTCCTGTTCTTTCTGCTTGACCTCTTAAATCCTGAAACATATAAATTTAAATCCCCAGATACCAACTTGTCAGGTTAGGTTTCCTCCACTGTTAAACAATTATTTTCATTATGAATGTGCATTTGGTTGCTGAGGGTCTCCCTTATTATATCTCTAAGATGGTTACATGTTTCTTATAAAAAAAATCTTACCATTTCATAATGATCATTTTCTTAAATGTCCTGCAACCTAAATTCTGTTTTGAGAACTTTAAAGTTTTCCTTCCTTTTCAGGTTTTACTTGCCTGGCATTTGTATTTGTGTGTGTGTGTGTGTGTGTGTGTGTGTGTGTTTCACTGTAATCACTCTCTAGCTAAATCTTATTTGAAGTTTAATGTCTATTAGTTAAGAATTAATTGGTAGCCAGTAGGTGATGGTGCACGCCTTTAATCTCAGTAATTGGGAGGCAGAGGTAGGCAGATCTCTGTGAGTTCAAGGCAAGCCTGGTCTACAAACTGAGTTCCAGGACAGCCAGAGCTGTTATACAGAGAAATCCTGTCTTGAAGAAAAAAAAACCACAAAACCTCAGACCCATGGGAAAATTAATGGCAAAGCCTTCCTTCCAGGTCCAAGTGCAAATGTTGTTTGTGAGTGCAGAAAATGTCCACCATAGCTTTTTCCCCCAGGACTATTTATGGCCTGAAGATTGCTACCCTACAGAGACTGTTACTACTCAGATTAACTAACCCTGCCTCCTAGTTCAGCTCTATGCAATAACCCTGCCTCCCTATTCAACTCAATATGATAAACATGCTGAGTTGCACTTGCCTTGGTTTCCCCATTAGAAAGCCCAGTCCAACCAATACAATTTCTTTCTGTGTCTGTCTTTGCTTCATTGAAACTTAGAAATAAGAAAACAGGCCAGAATGACAAGCATAAGTAAAATATAAGAGGTATAAGAATGTCAGAGTTGCCTTCAGTCAGGTCTGTCCCTGGAGCCTTGAAGAACCCAGCACAGCAAGGAGCAGTCAACCTAACCATCTAGACTCCAGAGTGAACGTTCAGGAGTGCTTCCTTCCTCGGCTGGAAATGTGAGGGGAAGGAAAACTGCAGAGCTTTGCTTCCTCGCAGAAAGGGCCAGCAGGACCGGAGCAAGATCATGTGCTGAGCAGCCCACTCTAGTTCACTCTGTCCTTCCACAGTCAGCCCATCCTATTACACTCAGCGAAGTGCACTACCTGCTTTCAGAACAACTCAAGACATCAGCTTTCCACAGTCTTAGTTTCCAGTGAGTTTTAAAAGGTTTGTCCTTATCAGAATGAAGAGTGCACCAAGCTCAGTGTCAAGCATTTGCCTGGACTCGTTTCAACACCTGCTTCTTCCTAACACCACCTCACCAAGAAGTGTTTTGATGATTCTTCATGCCTCATGGTGGCCAGGAAGCAGAAAGAGAGGAAGGAATCCCAGGCAAAATACCCTGCCAAGGACATGCCTCCAGATTCCCGAAGATAAGAACTACCTTCTAATGCAGTGTTTCTCAACCTGTGGGTCATGACCCTTTTTACATGGGTTGCCTAAGACCATCAGATAGCACAGACATTTACAGTATAATTCATAGCAGTAGCAAAATTGCACTAAATAGCAACAAAAATCATTTTATGGTTGGGGGTCACACAACATGAGGAACTGTATTAAAGGGTCTCGGCATTAGGAAGATGAGAACTGCTCTAATGCTTGCAGCATCTTGCAAACTAGCACCACCAGGCTGGAGCCTTTAGTCATGAGGCTATAGATTCAGCACTGCTTTTGAGAAGTCTGTAGCCGTTCTCAGTCTTACCCCAGAAAGGTCTGCTTGTCAGTGACACTGTAAACTGTACAGGATCTTTGTTCCCAGTATTCTTGTTGTGAATACCTGTCTGTGCAGTGTTGGAAACATGGTGAGCATTTTCAATCCCAAAATTCATACATCAGATGACAGCAATTTCTTGATCCTGACATTTTTCATATTTTCTCTCTTAGCCCTGTCAGTAAGGAATGTCTTGTTAGCTAGAGGCTGTCTCTACTAAAGGGGTTTCTAAAATTCTTACCTCATTTTTCTCATTCTGGATTATGTTCTTATTTCTAAGTTTCAAGACACCTTTTGTGAATTTGATGTCCCAGACAATAGACCTTGGATTTCTCATGAAAGTGGCCTCCTTGTCCATCTGAGGGTACGAGGAGTGTTTCTTCTTAAGTCACTCTTCCCGTACACCCCATACCCACATGCGCATGCCTGCTTGTGTTCACATGGGAGGCTTTCCCCAGCCACCAGTCTTGGTTGCTAGGTTTTAAGAATGAAGCTATGAGGAGTAAATGCTGGTTTGAACTTTAGACAAGTTTCACATATGAAAGTCCAGTGATTCCCTATTGCTAGAGCTGCAGAGGTTTCCTCCTGAGTTCCTGAGAAGAACCCTCCTGACCTTGTCAAATAAAGTTCAGTTGTTCAAGTGGAGAAGGACGGAGCCTATGTGTTTTTGTCTGTAAGCACCCCCACCCTTCTGCTAAGATGGACAAGAGGCATGTGCCTGGCACCTTGGATGGAAGCAAAGGATGTGGAGATTAAGCCACTTCATGACAGTTATTCAATGAGCCCCCTCTTTCTTAGTGCATACTACCTTACCTGGTGGTGCCACTTTGTGATTTGGGGAGATTCTAAGGAATAAATCAAGCATAGAAAACTTAGGAGTGGACTTCTTTTGTTCTGTTAAACTAGTTAATTCCAACATTTTCCTGTCTGCTAAATTCTAAATTTTTATTGTGGTTTTTCTCCTTGGAATTTTCTATCCTCTAAAGTTTATGATTCTCTGGACCTCATTGCTCTCACATGTGGAATTGCATGGACCCATCAGGATGCTTTCCACTAAATCACAAACCCAAGGTTTAGATTAGAATGTATGAGAAGAGCAAACCTCCGTGTGGTTTTCCAGCAGCTCAACAGTGACATCAAGAGACTAAACTGTGCCTCCCACAAGCTAGACTGATGTGTGATGAGTAGGGATTTTCCCTCTGGGCAGGGCAAATGTGTAGACTATTCTACCTTGCCTTTTTCTTTTCCTTCTTTCCCCAGCTACAAGGACCTTTGTTGATTCTTTCCTGAGGTCCATTGGGTACTTCAGTGCTTACCTTCTCATTGGTAGTTCTCCTATAATTATAATATCAGTATAAACAACCTTAGCCTACAGCCTGCTTTTATGTATAGAGTACTGTGTCAAGGTAAAACTCTCACCACCACATTAGCTAATCATTTCCTTATGGCTTCTCACCCTTTCCTCCAAATCCTCATTTTGCTGAAATATTATTTCAAGACTAATGCTACATTTTTCTTTCAGTGTAGAAGTTAGAATAGTGTCTGGCATAAGTTCAGTTCTCAATGCAGAGATGTGAAATGAATAGGTTTTTTTTTTTTTTGCTCTAATAAATAAGCAACATCTTGGGGAATGTGTGTGTAAAACCCTTTACAACTGTGTATGTTATTTAGTGCCCTATAGCAAGTTACAGTTGGTAAACTGATGCTGAACTATCTATTATTCTTTTTTCTGAGACAGGGTTTCTCTGTGTAGCTTTTGGAGGCTGGCCTGGAACTCGCTCTATAGACCAGGCTGGCCTGGAACTCACAGAGATCCACCTGCTTCTACCTCATGAGTGCTGGGTTTTAAGGCGTGCGCCACAACCACCACCTAGCTGAACTATCTATCTTAAATATATACTTCTACTAAAAGTAATTTTTCATGTAATATATTCTGGTAACAATTCCTACTGCCCCAACTCCTCCAAGGTCCTCTTCACATCCTACACCTTCCTTTCCCTTCTTTTTCTCTCTCTTTAGAAAACAAACAGGCAAACAAAAAAAAAAACAAATCAGAATATTTTGTTGTTTTTTCAAGCCAGGGTTTCTCTGTGAAACAGTTATGGCTGTCCTGGAACTCACTCTATAGACCAGGCTGACCTTAAACTCAGAAATCCACTTGCCTCTGCCTCCAGAGTGATGGGACTAATGGAATGAGCACCGCTGCCAGGAAGAATTTTTTTAAGAAAGAAAAAACACATACACACACAACCAAAAACCATTAAAAAATCATAAACCATAATATACAAGCAAATGAGTAAGGAAACAAAAGTCTACAAAAATACCATTGAGTTCGTTTTGTTTTGTTTTGTTTGATGGCCATCTACTGCTGAGCCTGAGGTCTAGCCTTAAGTGTGATTAATATACCCAATGAGACTCCATTGAAGACAACCAATTTTTCTATGCAAGTGATTAATCAATTGGAGATGGTTTCTTGGTTAGGAATGGGAGTTTGCATCTACTTTCTCCAACTTACATTTTTACAAGAGTAGGGCTAAATATAGCACAGCGATACTGAGGCATTGTGACCCAAAGCTATTACATCTGTACTACAAATTTCGTTTTGAGATTCTAGCAACCAAAGCAAAAAAGAAGCAATTAGGTTACAAAGTTAGTGGGCATCTCCAAAGGTAAGAGGACTTGCAGAGGACAGCACAGCACTATAAGACTGTGAATATCTTTAAATCAAAGTGCAAAATAGCTAACAGTGACATTTTACTTCCAGTAATCAGTTTGAGGCTTGGAGAATAATTGATGAATATTCTGAACTTTTAAAGAGAATGGCTACCAGGACATTGTTCCTGGTGTCAATATGAAATTAAGTGAAGAGACTAGTAGTCTACCTTGTGATATGTCTACAGAGCTCAATATAAATGTCTATAACATTGAATACATGCTTCTTCAAAGAAAAATAGCTGAAGTGACATTTTTTTTAAATTTTATTCTGTGTGTGTGTGGTTGCTTTCCTTCATGTATGTCTGTGTGCCGCGTGTGTGCAGTACCCTCTGAGGATCCCAGACTCCCCGTAGCTGGAGTTAGGGTGGTTGTAAGCTGTTGTGTGTGGCTGCTGGGAATTAAACCAGGTCCTTTGGCAAAGCAATCAATGAGTCATCTCTCTCCAACCCCCTGAAGTCACATTTCTGAAATGTGTTATTATTTCAGGTAGCCCAACTCCAGAAACACAAGAGGTAATTGGTAAGTACTATCTTTCACATAAATCAAAACCATATTCCTACTGTCCTCAGATAAGTCACCCGAAGTAACAGTTTTCCAGGGCATTCCCTTCCTTCATTACATGGTAATTAACAACCAAGCAAAAAGTAAGCTTTGTGGGATAGAACCCTTCATTATAAATGACCAAAGGCAACAATGGCTAGTATGAGGACTTATGACATACTGTAAACAAACACTCAACTATTATATAAATTTAAGCTGCATCAAAAATGAAAATATCCTAAAAACTGTATTATCATTCTTTTATTTCAAAACAAACCTAAAATGTTCAGTGTCAGCATTGTCTAGTCAATAAGTCAAATTGCAGACAAAAACCTGTTTAGACAAGTCCTGAAAAATAAAAAGGGATTCTCCAAGAAAACCACAAAGCAGCTCATTTAAGGTCAATTTCACGGTATTATTCTGTTTTTCTTCCAGCCCCGACATAAGATTTCACTACCTCAAAGGAAATTGTAAGAGTATCTATTTGCATTCCCCCCAGGTGATTGGCAGTTCAACACCAATTAGTTCAAAATTACACTGTTACTAGCATGCAATAAAAACAACACCTTTCATCTTCCTTACACAGGTAAGAATACCTTCAGAGCCAATAACTTTGATCAAATGAGTATTTTTGATCCTGCCCCACCCATGTCTTTGGATTCAGGAAAACTAATAGCTGAAGGCATTCTTCCCAGCTTTATTCTTAAGCTGAAGAACTGGTGTGGTACAGAAAATATTTTGCTCCCAAGATAACAGAATTTCCCAAACTCCCTCATTTCTTCAGTAACTGAACTGCCCTTATACTTTTTCCAATATATAAAGGGTCTCAATATATAAGTTAGCTTCAGATGTTCAAGAGCAGATATTATTTAATTTAAAATATACAGTGTACTTTTAAAGAAATACACATTTCAACTTAGGCATATACATAATTCAAATAGCTTGATGAAATAAAATTATTTCCACAAAAAATTGTACCTTAAATAATTCAGCCTCCTGTTAGTATTTTTTGTAAACAGCAATATCCAGCATAAACAGATTATATTCATTTTTTAATTTAACAAACAAACAAAAAGGGGTAAATTAGAAATTCTGATCCAAGTAACTATAAAATTTTAATTGCTTACAACTTTAAATTTGACCACCAATTCCATCTCCAAGAATGGGAGATTTTTCAAGTTCTGATATTATTTCAAGTAACTTGGGAGAGAAGCGATCATTCAAGCCCAAGGCTCCTAATGGTTCACAGAGCACAAGGACTGTCCCAAGAGACACCACACCATGTTCCACAAACCCAATGAATGAAGCATCTGGAAGCTGAAGCCTCATGTCCAAGTATCCAGTGGATCTGTTTTTGTGTACTAACACTGAGGCTGGCTGTGAATCACAGACACACACATACAAGCTCCGTTTCTATGCCCACTCTATTTGCAGTGTTCATACTTATTAACAGTATAGTTTCTATTGGCTTGGGGGCACCAGACTATTACTATGAACCTGGTGTTATAAGACTTCTGATACCTAGTACAACTGTGGGCATGAAAATATACTTTCACTATTAGTAACTACAAGCAAGGGCAAAAATATTAAAACAACCAGCTTTAGGAATATTATAGAATGCTAGGTACAGTCAAAATAATGGTTTGATTCTTTTCTATTTCAGATACAAACACTGTAGATCTTGAACTAAACAAGATGTTAAGAACCACCCCCTACCCTTCATATTTGATGCTACTGTTAGTAACATTACTATTCACATAGACTGCAATTGAAAGGGAGCTGACACATGTTGAATTCACATTCCATTGTTTAAAATGTGAATTTTATAATACAACGTCTCTTATAGATCCCATAGACTATGACACATATACCACACCACAGGGAAAAACCTGACAGAAGGCTCTATGAAAAAGCAGCTATAGATATATTCCAAGTCACTATCTTCGCAAAACCCTGAAACTCAAGCTTCTAAATAGCAAGAATCAAATACTGACAATGACACAGAGACTAGCTGAGAGGTTACCAAGGTCCAGGAAGAGGCTGCACAGGTATGTCTTGTTATTTTCAGTCCCTTTATTTTTCAGTGTACGGAGGTATTAAAACCTAGAAAAAGCTTCTACCTCTTCTGTGCTCTAAGAATAAAGAGTTAATGTAAGTTTCGATGAGAAAGGCTTTTTCAAAAAAGATTAGAATCAAGAGACTGGAGACAGCTCAGAGGTAGAGTGCTTGCCTAGCATGCATAAGGAAGGCACAGTGCTCAATCTCCAGTACTGAAAAAAAAAACAGAATCAAGCAAGCAAGAAATTGCTACCAAAAAAATATATACAAATTTTTATCATGAAGATGAAAATAGTACCTGACATAACTGAATTATAGTTCAAAGACCATAATATTTTAAAATAAATCACCTTAAAAGAACTGTGAAGGTTTTGAACTCAAACAACAAAAATAATTTCTATTCATTATGGAACTTCTAAAGTTACCCAGTACACCCATGGGCTATACACACACAAAAGCTAATTATTTCAATTAATGCTGCTGCATTACTTAAACATTTAAGTATGTTAATGATATATGTATCCTCTTAACACTGGGAAAAAATTATAAAAGATTTTCTACCCAATTACTGTAATGGACTCTCTGTCAGGCTCCTCTGCAGGAGTCCTGGAAGCAAACACTTCTGACTGCTCAGATTTTGTAGGCACAACATCAGGGAAAGCGCCTCATTTCCACCTACCCAAACTCAGCCGTTTACTGTGGCCCAGTGTGTCTCCCTTCCTAAACCTGTCCCCTGGAATTATGTTTTCTGTTCTCTCACTGAATTTCACTTCCCCAACCTGCCGTCTTAATGCTCTGCCTTGTGTTTTGGTCTTGTTTTGTTTTGTTATCTACCCAATGATTCAAGCAACACCCATGAGATACATATATTCTACACACCCAGCCAGAACCTTGCACAACAGTGGCGAACACTTACAAAGTTCTCTGCTCTGAGAGGCTCTGTTCAATGTGGAGAGGCAAGAATGTCAGAGAGTTAAAGGACTGTGGAGAAATAAAGGAAGCAGTGTGCAGTGGAGGTGGACTTGAGGATGTATGACTTGATGCTTGCTGTGCTCATGAAAAATATGGCAAGTCCTGCAAGAAGAGCTTTTGAAATCAAGACCTAGGACAGAGAAGGAAAGTCACTTCTGTATCACAATTGCATGTCTTGTCAGACCAGTTGTTATAATGTAGCTCCCAAGGTTCACAGCTGGGTAAGATCAATGGTTTCTTTTCTTTTCAGTAGCTTGCATAGCACCTTCCTGCACTATGAAAGCTAGCTAGTAGGGAGGAAATTTCCAGGCCTGAACCAGCTTGATCCCTGGACGTCTATAGTATCTTCAGCAATTGGACCTTACATTCATGTTCAGAGGGTAACCAAAAGCACTGGCAACAGACTGTAATGTTTAGGGCTCTATGGGGCTTCACCAGCCAACAACTCCAAAGAGATAACCCAACCTGACACTGGGTTTTTTTGTTAGCCTGTGGTATTTAGTAGGAGAATTGTAGGAGAATTGTTGCCCAATACAGGATAGCTCCATTTGACTTTTTAATATACAGATATATATGTATCACGTTTTCTCTTATTTGTGCATGTTAGCTTTGATCTTTAACATTCATAAATGAGAGAAAATGTGATGTTTGTCTTTCTGAACCTGTGTTACCTCACTCAGAATGACTGTTTTCAGCTCCACCTATTTATCTGTGAATGTCATAATTCATTTTTCTTAGCAACTAAACAGCATTCCATTGTGTAAAGGTATCATATTTTCATTAGCCATTTATCAGTTGATGGACATATAGGCAGTTTCTATTTCCTGGCTATTGTGAACAGAACATCAGTGAACACTAATAAGTATTCTATAGTAATATATAGAGTCTTCTGGATACGTGTTCAAGGGAGGTATAGCTGGATCATGTGACAGATCTACTTCCATCTTTTTGAGGAATGTTCACACTGATTTATCTGCAACAATTTGCATTCCCCCAGTAGAGAATATGTATTCCTCTGTCCCTGAATCTTTGCCAGCACTTGTCTTCATTATCAACTGTGGTCTTTACATAGTACAATAACTCTTAATACTTAACTCCTCTAAGACTTTGTGCCTTTGAGTATCATCTCTTCTTTTTCCCACTCCTCCTTTTCCGGCCTCTGGTAGCCCCTCTGAAACATCAGCATCTAGTCTGCAAGCTGGGTCTCACACTATGTCAGTTATCATGGAGGACCTATAGTTTCTAGTTAGCATCACAGGGCAGACAGAGGCAGATGCAGAACTCAAAGGGATGTAGTCTGTCTCCTAGACCAGGCACCATGCATAGTGTTCCATCAGGGGGCCAGACACAGGACTGGGGAAGGGTTGGTATAACAGATCCTGGAACGCATGATCTCTGTCCTCACTGGGCTTTTCTGGGCTGGTCCTGTCCTCCTACAGAACTTTTGTAAAGATAATGTAAAAACAATCTTTTAAAAAATGTATTGGTGTCTCCATACAGATGGAAATGAGCAAACTTGGAGAAACGGCAGAATGGTAGCAACTAAGTCCCTGGGTCAGTGAATAAAGACAGGTGCTGGCATCTGAGCAAAGTGCACCTGAGCCAGAACACAGCCATGACAGCCAAGAGAAGAGGCTGCACAGTGAGGGGATGGGCACTGACAAGTTTGGAGGAAGAAAGCAGCAGGTAAAATGTCATGTTTGCTTCTAGTTCCTCAAGGAATGGGAAACAAGGTCAGCAGCTGAGGTAGTGAGGAACACCTGAGAAAATAAAAGTCACCCAGCTATCATGAGTAAGGCAACAATGAGCACGGCAAAGCAAGTGTCTGTGGAGGAGGTGTCAAGTCCTTTGGGCAGATGTCAAGGAGTAGAAGATCTGGGTCATACAGTGTAGTAATTGGAATGTAACTGGCCCCCATAAGCTCATAGGGAGTGGCACTATTCAGAGGTGTGGCTTTGTTGGGGTAGGTATGGTCTTACTGAAGGAAGTGTGTCACTGAAAAGGCAGGCTTTGAGGTTTCATATATGCTCAAGCCATACCCAGTGTCTCAGACCACTTCCTATTGCCTGTGGATCAAGATAGAAAATTCTCCAGCACCATGTCTGCCTGCATACCAACATACTCCCAGTTGCCATGGTCTCCACCATGATGATAATGGACTAAACCTCTAAAACTGTAAGCCACGACCTCAATTAAATGTTTTCCTTCATAAGAGTTTACATGGTCATGGTGATTCTTCACAGCAATAGAAACACTAACTAAGACATACAGTACATATATTTTTAGCTTTTTGAGAATTCTCTAAAATGTTTTCCATACTGACTGCACAGATTTGCAATCTTACCAACAGTGACTGAGGGTTCCCTTTCTACCACGTTGCATCCAGCATTTGTTGTCAATTGTTTTGTTGATCTTTGTAATTCTGACTGGGGTAAGAAAAAAATCTCAGTTGTTTTAATTTGCATTTCCCTGATTGCTAGGGACTATGAATACTTTTCTGAGTATTTCTAAATCCATTTTTTTCTTCCTTTGAGAACTCTGTTCATGTCCCAGGCCCACTTTTTTGTACAGGTAGTTCATTTTTAATCTCTGGCTTTTGAGGGTTTTTTTTAATATGTATTCTGGATAGTAATCCTTTGTCAGATGTATAGTTGACAAAGTTTCTCTCCTGCTCTATAGGCTTCCTCTTCACCTGGTTGACTGTTTCTTTAAGTGTGCAGCAGCTTTTTAGTTTTATGAGGTCACATTTGTCAATCATTAGCCTTAATTATTCAGCAAATGGAATCCTATTCAGGAAGTCCTTTCCTACACCTATATCATGTAATGCACTGCCTATGTTTTCTTCCAGCAGTTTCAGTGTTTCTGGTTCACCTTTAGTTCTTCACTCCATCTGGAGTTAGCTTTTGTGCAAGGTGACAGACACAGGTCTTCTTTCAGGTAGACATCCAGTTTTCTCAGCACCATTTATTGAAGCTGCTTCCTTTTCTCCAGCTTATCTATTTGACATCTTTGTCAAATACTAAATAGCTACAGTTATGTGTACTCACTTTTAGGCCTCAGATTTTGCTCCATAGGTGTTATGTCTATTTCTGTGTCAGTACCATATTGTTTGTACTAATAAGGCTCTGTAATTGATCTTAAGATCTGGAATGGTGTGAGGAGTGGTGGCGCACGCCTTTAATCCCAACACTTGGGAGGCAGAGGCAGTTGGTTCCCTGTGAGTTTGAGGTCAGTCTCATCTACAAAGAGAGTTCCAGGACAGCCAGGGCTGTTACACAGAGAAACCCTGCCTCATAAAAACAAACAAGCAAAAAATCTGGAATGGTGATCTCCCAACATTGTCCTTTTTTTCTTAGGATTGTTTTGGCTATTCCAGGTATTTTGCATATGAATTTTAAGATAGTTATTTCTATTTCTGTGAAAAATGAGATAGCAATTTTGATTGGGATTGCAGAGGCAGGATCTCTGTGAGTTCAAGACCAGCCTGGTCTACAAGAGCTAGTTCCAGGATGGCCTCCAAAGCCACAGAGAAACCCTGTCTGGAAAAACCAAATAATAATAATAATAATAATAAATGTTTTTTAAATGGCCCCCACAGGTTCACCAGGGGAAAGGATAACATGTAGGGAGGACACAACAGAACCGCACAATGTGCCCCACCCCCAGAGAGAAGGCAAACTGTAGGAAGACAGTCACCACACAGGGTGATGGGAGAGCAGAAAGAGCAGGGGTGAGAACGCAGGAGTCACAAGTAGATTAACCTTCAGATAAAAGCAGCACACACAAAAGTTACAGGGGCTAGGGAAAGAGGAAACTCAATCAGAAATAAGACAGTGATGCAGGGTAGAAGTCCAGATACTTTCATCTGTCACAGAGAGTGAGGGCTAAGTACACTCTTTGCCTTGAGTCTCTAGGCAGCATTAAGGAAACTGCATGCAGAATAGAATGGAATTCTGTCAGGATCACAGGGAATGCAGAAGCTGAACCTCTACTCCTGCTCATTAAGAGGGGGCATCAGACAGTGGCTGCCTTAAACACATATGTAGAATTCTGTGTATCCCTCTTACTCTCTATGTGCGTGGGTACTAAAGCCTTATTCATTTTTATTCTTTATTTATTCTCCATCAATCAGCTAGTCTACCATCTTGAGACAATCTTAATTCATCTGCACATCTGAGCCAAAACCGGGAAGACAAAGGGAATAATATACCTCAGGACAGAATAGCTTCCTCAGGGCAATGATACTGTAAACAAGCAGGGCTTTTCTACTTCATTAACACGGCTTATGATAAAGAACAAAACCACTCAACAGTTCATACAACAGCACTGTCAAGTGTCAGAAAACACTAGAGAAGCCACGGACAGGCATCCCATGTTTCAGCTACACTCATACATTTAAAGGGACACGGGAACTCCATGCCACTACAGAGTGCTTGCCATAACACACCATGCTACCATCAAGGTAAAACAAGTGTTAGTCTTATAGCAAAGTCCTTCTTCCCCCCAACCAAGTGGAGAGTCTCTCCAGGAGAGCACTATAAGAGCACTCTTATAGTGAGTGCCCTGGAGAGAACACGTATCCCAAAGCTGTCTGTAATAACACCCCACAGCCCACACACTAATGAACCATTAGTAAAATGCCACCATCAGTTCCACAAAGCAGCATCATGAGTGCATTTTTAGAGTCTGATACTCTTGCTGTTCTGTAATTCTTCCCAGAGTAAGGGTGAGACATACATTAACCTTGTAATTTAAAATATAAAATAACTGCTACAACAAAATATGTTTAACATTATATCATATTTAATGAAATCCATGAGGATGACTAACCTTTCTAAGGGCCTACTTCTACTCTTTCCTAAAAGCAGCAAATCATTGGGGCTGGAGAAATGGCTCAGTGATTAAGAGCACTGCCTGCTCTTCCAGAGGACCCAGGTTTGATTCTCAGCACCCAAGTGACCGTTCATACCATCTGTAACTCTAGTTCCAAGAGCTCCTTCTATCATCCATGGGTACTGCATGCACAGGTGTTTGTTTGTATGTGTGTGTGTGTGTGTGTATATATATGTATGTATATATATGTATATATATATATATAGTTTAAAACAGCAAATTATTAAATGTTCTTTTCTTCTTGCTTTTTTCCCTCTGTAGGCATTAACCGATAAACCACAGAAGCTTGCAATTCTTAATAGAGTCAAATATCAACTTGACCCTCAAATAATTTATATAATAAACAGTTCAGCCTATTAGTTTTCACCTGAAATAGCCCACAGTGGCCAATCACAGCAACACATTATTTAGAAGTTTCCCTAAAGTCATCATCTTAAAGGCAGCCTGCCAGCCAGAGCAGTTCCAATGGTACAGAACTAACCCAAGGCTGGTATAAAAGCCACCCGAGTTAACAGTGCTCCTAAGGATCTCCTAAGAAAGGCTTCTCTTACCTTCAGCTCTTAACAGAAAGGAAAAAAGCAGGCTGAGTCACTGAAGCAGTGTGCATACCTGCAGCACCTTTTAAGTGCAGATGTCCAAGTGGCTGCTGCCTCCAGGAAAGCCAGCCACGTGGCCCTGGCCCATTTCCTTTATCAAATTCTCACAAACTCCCTTTATCAGGAAGTTCCTTTGTCACTTGCAAGCCTCTGAGGAGGTATCTATTTCCACTCTTCAATTGTCTGTCTCTGTTGAGTTAGTTTTTCTACCTGATCTAACCATGTAACACACATACCGTGTAGTCTTCTTTGGAGTGCTTCTTCCTCTAGGGTAATCATATAAATTTGTTCATCCAAGTCTTCAAGAATCTAAATTGAAAGATAAACTACTCAATAATGCAGTGTGACACACTCAAGTATATGACACCCCAGGCTCTGAAGTTTATTATTTAAGACCATGTGTTATATTGACTCATATAACTAGGACCCCAAAATTAAATATCCAAACTAAGCATATTTTACGTACTTTATTTTTAATACATTTATGTTTTTTTCTATTTTAGTACTAACCAAACACTTCAAAAGTTGATATAACAAAATCCATATTCATTTAAATTAGGTATTTTAAGGCTTAAAGGATAACACTTTGTAGTATTCTCAGGGGCTAAAAAGGGCATGGATTTTAAACAGAGTGAGATACAGCAAATACATCTTTATGCACAAGCTGTTATTTTAGAGCTAAAAGGAAGAGATCATCTAGTACAGTATTTGTCTCCCATGTGTTTTTACCTACTCACTAAAATTAGAAACCTATAACCAGGAGCTGGAGAAATGGCTCAATTGTTATGAACACTGGCTGCTCTTCCAGAGGACCCAGGTTGGATTCCCACCAGCCACAAGCTAGCTCACAACCATATATAGACTAACTTCATCTACGTAGCAAGTTCCAGGCTAGCCAGAATTATACAATGAGACCCTATCTCAGTGTTAAAATTTTTTTAAAAACCAAACTTATCAGAGACACACAGGACACCCCATTTTTTAACTTGATACAGGAAGTGCTTCCATGAGTATTAGAAGCTAAGATCAAAAAATTCATCTGAGACAAAGCCTTAGAGAAGTAGTGTGCTTACATACACACTCGACAGCATGTCATACAACAGTGGAGGTGTGTGGGGTGTACTCATCAATCACCAACTGCGTGGGATAGTGTCTTTACTGTCTTCAAAACTAATAAAACCTAAAACTTCGATTCTGGCTGTGTTACAGTAACTGTCCTATGAGAAGGTTCTGTCTTCCTGGCTCTGGAGGAAGCACGAAAGCAGCAGGGCTGATGGTAGTACACTCTATCACTCAAGCCCAAGCTACTGATTCCAGCAAAGCAATAAAAAGGGAAGAGTTGCTGGAGTAAAGTAAGAATGGGGGTAACCACGGTATACGAATTAACTTTGGGAGCCCACTCCACATGGAAGGATGCTCGCTCAGCCTAGACACATGGGGAAAGGCCTAGGCCCTGCCCTGGATGAAATGACAGACTCTGGAGATCCCCCCCAAGGAGGGCCTCATCATCCCTGGGGAATGATGTGGGGATTGGGATGGGGCGGGGGGGGGGGGGGGGGGGTGGAGGTGGGGATGGGGCTGGAGGAGGGAGAAGCAGGGGAGCTTGGATTGACATTTGAAGCATGCATGTTTCTAATTTAAAATAAATAAATAAAAATATTTAAGGAAAAAAAAGAATGGGAGTAACCGTTTCTGTGCACCTGCCAACCTGACAAGTTGTCTAAAATCATGTGGTCACCATTTAAAAACATTCGTAAAGCAACCCACTGCTTTCCAGTCTCTTCACAAGTGTCCACGGTTCCCTTCAGCATGGCACTAAGCTACCATTGAACAGATGTACCTACCACCAGACCCACCCTGGGCATAATAAAACAATAAAAACAAAATAAATAAGAAAACGTATATTTGGGTCTGTAGGATCAGTCCCTTCATGTGCTCCAGCAGATCACAGATGGGGTGGCTATTGGGGTGGGCCAAGTCGTAACCTTGGTTCTGGGCCTGGGTAGTTGCAGGGTTGGTCAGCCTGCCAGCTCTCTCTTGTCCTCACCACCAGGGTGACCTCTACTGCATTGCCTTGGCAGCCATGAGCAAGGGGCATGGCCAGCCTCTTTGCAATGAACACTTGCAAGTAAAGATATATGAACAAAGGGGTTTACTTCGTGACTCACTGTGTCACACACAGCTTCCATGACAAGATTCTTTTCCCTTTTCCCTCTTTTCTTTCTTAAATTGTATGGGGGTAGGGTGATGCAAGGAGGGAAGGCAGATACACAGGGGCAGGGAATGAAGGAGAATGAGATGCATGATGTGAAAGACGCAAAGATTAAATGAAAAGAAAGTTAAAAAGAAAGAAAAGGTAGATAATAGATAATGACACGGAGTGGCTGTCACCTAAGAGGAGGAAGGGGACCTCTCCAGAGACCTTACCAAGGCTGAGAGGCAGCACGTGCTAGAAAGCATGAGGTCCTGAGCAGGAGTGGCCCATGATGAGGTCCACTGGATAGCCAATGGGAGAGTAAGCCAAGACCGTTACTCGATGAGGGGACAGAGACAAGAACGCTCCTCTCGGTCAGTGTTTCCCATCACTTTTGGCTGTTTGAACTCAAATTGATCATGTTTACCTGTCCTAAATTCTTTTTTTTTTTTTTTTTTGGTTTTTACCAGACAGGGTTTCTCTGTATTGTTTTGGAGGCTATCGGTCCAGCCTGGCCTCAAACTAACAGAGATCTGCCTGCCTCTGCCTCCCGAGTGCTGGGATTAAAGGCGTGTGCCACCACCGCCCGGCACCTGTCCTAAATTCTAATACTTTAAGGATTTTCATTTCATAGTATAAATTACTGATAATTCAGACCATAGTTGAATGGCACCAGGAGAAGCACAGAGATGTATATCGTGTACCTCTGAGCATCCCAGCAACCTCATTACTTCATACTCTAAGAAGCAAAGGCTTCACAGGGAAACTCCAAGTGCCTTCAGGGCCTTGGCTCATCACTACTGTAAACTAACAGGAACTCAGACATGAGCACCCCATGGGACAACAATGGAGATAAGAATTTCAAACAGTACCTTTGAGATTAAAATAAATGTCAAAACTGAGGTTTGAATAAAAAGTTAGCAAAGGTCAGAGAGAAAAAGTACTTCCACTTGAAGAGAAAGAACACGCAGTGTTTCTAATGGCTAGAACACCTGATTGACAGCCTGAACTCTAAGAAGGGAACAGGCACTTCAGGTAAAGAGAGCCATGTGTAAACACGGAGGCAGAGAGGAGGCAAGCTCATGAGGAGGAAGTCACTACTCGGGAATTCTTAGACGACTAGAAGTTAGTGGTCGGGAGCCTGGGCTCCGGGTTCAAACTTGTCTTTACACAGCTCTGTGACTGACTACTCAGCCTCCCTGGACTGAAGCCAATTTACCTACAAAATGAGACCATCAACACCCAAGTTCTGGCCTGTGGTCAAGATGACATGAAACCATGTGTCACATACAGTACCTAGCACCAGCATGGGAGAGATGCAGAATCGCTCAGGAACTAGCCACAGTCACCGGATAGTAGGAGCAAGGAAGAAAACAAGGACAGCTAAGGCTGTGGAGGAGTTAATAAGGCAGCGCCAGGAGCAGTGACACAGAAGCACTCTGGCTTCATAAGCAAGGAGGTGGAGCTGGCAGCCCCGCATTAGTCAACAGTGCTTAGCAGACTGCAAGTGCCTTCCTGGTCTTCTCACTACCATCCGCAGACAAGGCCCAAAGCACACAGTAGAGCAGTAACAAAACTTTAGACCAAGAGTGGGAATCGAACACCCATCCACAGGAAGTAGAAAAAAAAAAAACAGAGTAGAAGAAACTAAATGAATTCTGTATCACAAAGCCTCTTTTAGAGGGAACTGAATTAGAGAATGTAATTTTCAAAATCAAGTAATAGTTTACTGAAAGATCATCTACCATAATATTGCCTCACCACAGCCGGGCGGTGGTGGCGCACGCCTTTAATCCCAGCACTCGGGAGGTAGAGGCAGGCGGATCTCTGTGAGTTCGAGGCCGGGCTGGACCAATAGCCTCCAAAACAATACAGAGAAACCCTGTCTCGTAAAAACAAAAACAAAAAAAAAAAAAAAATATTGCCTCACCACAAGGGGAGGACAGACGCATGGCCAATATGACCCAGCAGAGATCCCTGGTCAGACACAAGCCATAGACACTGGGAAATGTGGAGAAGGCAGCACAGTGATGTCTGCACTTCCCTCGGGAGCCTGCTGAGGGCTGCAGCAGGTGAGCAGCTCTGCACTGACAGAGCAAGCCTGGAACCCACAGCATGGAGCCCTGTGGCCCACAACAAGGCAGCTTCAAACTGCTCTGAGAGTCCATGCAGGAGCAGAAGAGGGGCGCAGCACAGAGCGCTGGGAAACCTAAACGGGTAGACAGCTGCGACTTAGCTGGCGGCAGTGAGGATCAAGGAAGGAACTTAAGCGCCAGAGTTTCTAGGAATAGCTAAGAAGTTATTATCTGTAAAAATAGCCAAAAAAAAAAAAAAAAAAAAAAAAAGCCGGGAGGTGGTGGCGCACGCCTTTAATCCCAGCGCTCGGGAGGCAGAGGCAGGCGGATCTTTGTGCGTTCGAGGCCAGGCTGGACCGATAGCCTCCGAAACAATACAGAGAAACCCTGTCTCGTAAAAACCAAAAAAAAAAAAAAAAAAAAAAAATAGCTCAAAGATTGGAGAACTAGGAACAGATCATTATATTGCTACCCACTAAAAGTCATTTAAAATAAATATGTAACATTTCTCAAAGTAAAAGTATAATTCAGGATACAATATGCATATTTTCAGAAACTGGTTTCAAAAATCAAAGCATGGATACAGTCAATTTTCTTTTTGCCTCTGTTTTGTGTTTGTTTGGGGACTTTAGCTAATTTATTTGTTTTATCTGTGGACAACTCTCACTCTGTGGCCCAACTAGTCTTGAGCTTACAATCCCCAAGCCTCTCATACCCCAGAATCAGGGACACTAACACCATGGTCAGCTGTGTGATCAGTTCTGAAACACATAAAATTACTGTTGGATTCAGGGCAATGAACACAAAATACAGACATCTGCAAAGTTTGTCTTGAAATTTTCTATACAAACTTTTATTTAAGTGTGTATAGTTAGTTATTATTTTAAAAAGCAAAAAAGATTTTGTTCTCTAAAAAAGTGATTTAAAATATTAAAAATGTGAATGATAAACTTAAAAAAGTATCCTTAGTTTTTTTAATCTTTGTTACATAATCAAATATATAAACACAGGTATTCAGCTAACCCAAATAAAATAAAGTACTTACCGCTGGCTTCACCAGCAACTGACCCATCACTGTGAACATACGGGAAAGGCCAACTGGGGTGCACACTGTAGGAAATAAATCACCAGTGAGGAAACAGGAAACACACTGTAGGAATAAATCACCAGTGAGAAAACAGGAAACACACTGTAGGAATAAATCACCAGTGAGAAAACAGGAAACACACTGTAGGAAATAAATCACCAGTGAGGAAACAGGAAACACACTGTAGGAAATAAATCACCAGTGAGGAAACAGGAAACACACTGTAGGAAATAAATCACCAGTGAGGAAACAGGAAACACACTGTAGGAATAAATCACCAGTGAGAAAACAGGAAACACACTGTAGGAATAAATCACCAGTGAGAAAACAGGAAACACACTGTAGGAAATAAATCACCAGTGAGGAAACAGGAAACACACTGTAGGAAATAAATCACCAGTGAGGAAACAGGAAACACACTGTAGGAAATAAATCACCAGTGAGGAAACAGGAAACACACTGTAGGAAATAAATCACCAGTGAGGAAACAGGAAACACACTGTAGGAATAAGTCACCAGTGAGGAAACAGGAAACACACTGCAGGAAATAAATCACCAGTGAGGAAACAGGAAACACACTGTAGGAAATAAATCACCAGTGAGGAAACAGGAAACACACTGTAGGAATAAATCACCAGTGAGGAAACAGGAAACACACTGTAGGAAATAAGTCACCAGTGAGAAAACAGGAAACACACTGTAGGAATAAGTCACCAGTGAGAAAACAGGAAACACACTGTAGGAAATAAATCACCAGTGAGGAAACAGGAAACACACTGTAGGAATAAGTCACCAGTGAGGAAACAGGAAACACACTGTAGGAATAAGTCACCAGTGAGGAAACAGGGAAAGAGTCTAAAGAGCCCCTTAGGTATGTATATCCTCATCTCCAACTCAGCCTCACCAGGCACTCTGCCAGAAGGCCCTTCAACTCCACCAATGAAGAACCAGGACAGTGTGAGGAGGCCATGAACATCACATGAAATGTGAAGATGAAAGCCTATGGTAGTCAGGATTGCAAAGGACCAACACTCTTGTTTAAAACGAGTTAAACAGACCCAGAAAAAAAACACACAGTATTTCACCTACTAGAACTGAGAGCCAGAAAAAGGTATCTAAAAGTGGCAACTGTAGTCACAAGTCCTTTGAACTATGTTTGACAACTTATACTATTCCTGAGATAGAGTATGATGTCTTCAGTAAAACCAAACAAATTTTGAAATAAATACTACAAAGTCATCAGACAGAACTTTACTCTCTGCATTTAAAGTAACTTCAGTGTTATACTTGAGCTAGAGGTAAAGAATATGCACATGAGGTGGGGGGACAGAGTACATGGGGTACATGTTGGTTTTGGTGTATGCATGTGTATCCAACAGAGCAGAAAAGGCTTTCCTTAGTGAACAAAAGCACCTAATTATTTCAAGGTTCTGCTAATTAAAATGTATCTGGAATACTAAAAATAAAGTTAAGGACAACTCAATAAACAGTCTCCATTGTTAAGGACTCTCATTAGAAAAACTGCCACAATTTTCCAGGGTACAAGACGACTCTGCCTTCCTGCCAGTGTCACAATGAAGAGTACTTACAGAGAAGCAGCAAGCATCCCATCAGAGAAATGCAGGAGTATAAATATGGCAAGTAGAACTCCCAGAGATCTGTGAAAACATCAATGTGTTTAAATAAGTTAAAGTGTGGCAATTAAAATAGTCTATATTTCCAATATCCCCTCATTTCCCCAGGGAGGGTGAGGCCCTCCATGGGGGTGTCCATAGTCTGTCATTTCATCCAGGGCAGGGCCTAGACCCTCCCCCGAGAGTCCAGGGTGAGAGTGCACCTCACATTGTTCTATGGGAGTCCAAAGTCCATGTGTATACCCAGGATGGGTACTGGTCTACTATGCAAGGCTCAATAGATTACCTAGGCCTCCTCACTGACACCCACGTTCAGGGGGTCTTGATCAGTCCCATGCTGGATTCCCAGGGTGTGGGAGGAGGGGAAGGAAAGGGAGAGGGACCTGGAATTGACATGTGAAGCAACCTTGTTTCTAATTTAAATTTAAATTTAAAAATAAAATTTAAAAAAAAGGTTGAGAGAGATTGAAAGATAATTTGATAATGCAAATTAGAATAGAGGGCACATTAGGTACAAGACTCTGGATTCACTAAGATAGGATAGATAATGGAGTATTTTCTCTGAATTTGTCAAATGCTAATGGACTAGACATTCTCAATGTACTTATTGCCTGTATATATTTATATAGTTATTGTACTTATTGTATATAGTTTTTCTTATAACGTTTTTGCTTTTAGACAAAAAGAGATATATGGTGATAACTTCTTTGTACAAATAAAGCATGTCTGGAGATCAAAAAAATAGTCTATATTTTACCTTAATAAATAGCAATATGTGATAAACATTTTAACTGCCTATCTGAGTATATAAATGATCTAACTTCTAATTAAGAATAAAAAGATCTAAAGCAGGAGAATAAGAAATAAACCTTCTGAGCCAGTGGTGGTAGTACACGCCTTTAATCCCAGGCAGAAACAGAGGGATCCTTGTGAGTTCAAGGCCAGCCTGGTCTACAGAGTGAGTTTTGGGGCAGCCAGAGCTACACAGAGAAACCCTGTCTCGAAAGAAAGAAAGAAAGAAAGAAAGAAAGGAAGGAAGGAAGGAAGGAAGGAAGGAAGGAAGGAAGGAAGGAAGGAAGGAAGGAAGGAAGGAAGGAAAGAAAGAGAAAGAAAGAAAGAAAGAAAGAAAGAAAGAAAGAAAGAAAGAAAGAAAGAAAGAAAGAGAAAGAAAGAAAGAAAGAAAGAGAGAGAGAGGGAAAAATCTGTTTCAGAGGAATACTACATGGAATTTTAAGAACAAGAACCAATTAATCAAAAATGCATGGAAAATACTTAGACTTTTGAAACAATGAATATTCACTGATTTGAATAAATATCTCTAAATACATCTAAATTCTGTAAGTTAACAGACAGTTAACCACACAAAGAACTATTTAAAAATTTTTAATCCAAAAAAAAAGTTTTTATATCCTATATAATTGTATCCCAAACTCAGATGCTCATCATAGGAACTAGCTAAAACAGTAATCAAGTACCATATAAAGACTCCATGCTGGCAGCATCACTGTCAATCAGGGCAGAAGCCACCCATACCATCCCAAGAATCAGCAATGCAAGAAGCAGCAACATGACCAGGGTTTCCAAAACTCGAGCTCGGATTCCCTGAAAATACAACAGCAACAGTGTTTTAGTACTTTATATCACCTCATGAGCAAGTAGGCTTTTATTTGAAAGCAAAAAACCATCCCTTGGGAGGGAAGAAAAATATATATTTATACTTAACAATTTGTTTTTCATATAAATCTGTATTTATTAAAGAAAGTGTTTGTGGTTTATGTTTAGAGTGACTTTTAAAAATTATATTTTAAAAAATAATAAACTTGGGATAAAACACACAAAAAAAGTCAACCATACCAGCATTTTACAGAAGCATTTTGAACTATTACTTTACTAGCACTTCCCAGAAGAAGGAACACTTATGGATTTCCATCTGTGGTTCTAATCAAGGAATGTCAGATTGTTTGATACACTGGAGACACAGGGCTAGGGCACCACCTATCAGGAAGGGCCCCAGCAGCACCTTGCAGCCTCTGGAGCCCTCTAGTGACCAGCTAGAGAACTGCTTGCTGGACAGCAACACCAAGAACCCCACAGATAGTACAACAATATATAACCCATTCATTTTTCATATATAAATACACTAGTTTACCAGGAGATCAACTAGTTTATAAGACATGACTAAAATAAGGAATCATCATGCATATTTTTAAAAGTAAAATAGATTCTGACCTCAAAAAGTCAGGCTGAAAGATCAGACTGGGAAACTGCTAAATAAACCTAAGTTGAAACTTTCTTACTCCTAAAAAAATCATCAATAATTGTTTCTGTAAATAAGTTCAAAGATTTACATCCCTGTTTTATGTCTCTAACTTCTAACAACAAACTTGCAAGTGTACCCATTTCTCAGTAATCTATTCCTCCATTCCATACCGAGAATGGTTTAAAGAGGTGAGTTACAAAGACGCAGACACACTTCCACTTGGCTGATCTTGCTAACCCCTGCACTGCAGGAACAAGAACAAGGAACACTGACATCACATCTCCACAGTCCTGCACATGAGACACAGAGAAGAAATGTCCCAGCCCAGTGTGCCAATGTCAGGGGTAGAGTGCCTTTTTCCTACCTGTCCTTCAACAGTGTCATGGTCTTGTACAGGCTTTAACCACTTGCTCAGACGTGTCAGCTCATGTGTGTATGGCCAGCAAGGCCAAGGAATCAAATGGAATCAGGCTCGTATCATAGCACATAAGTTCTAGTAACAAGCAGCATTTCAAGAAAGGGGAAACCGAAAAACTAGGTGAGCACAGTAGTTCCAGTCTGCAATCCCAGCACTCAGAAGCCTGAAGCAGGAGGGTTCAGATTCCCTAAAAACATAGTTCAAGGCCAGCCTGGGATACATAGTAAGTTCAAGACCAGCCTGAGGTATGAAGTAAGATTCTGTATCAAAAAACTGATTTTAGATTTGGCTCCACCCATATCCAAGAAACTACCTGCAACTGATACCCTCTGACAAAAGGAAAATCAGTTTTCTCCAATGAGTCTCAATGGAAATATCAACCACACTTCAGGGAAGGCCCCATGCTCAGGAGTAGTTGGCTAACACAAAACAAAATCAATAGTATTTTTATGGACTTTTAGTTTCATTTTGCTCTGTTGGGCCTTTTCTATGTGTCTTTTGTCTTTTGGTTTTTTGCTTTGATTTTCATTCTTGTGGGTTTTTTGCTTTGTTTTGTTTGTTTTGTTTTTCAAGACAGAGTTTCTCTGTGTAGCCTTGGCTATCCTGGAACTAGCTCTTGTAGGCCACACTAGCCTCAAACTCACAGAGATCCACCTGTCTCTGCCTCCCTGAGTGCTGGGACTAAAGGCGTGCACCACCATCACCCAGTTCCTTTTTGTGTTTTTGTGGAGAATTTTTGTTTCTTGGCTTTTGTTTTTTTGTTTTGTTTCTTGTGGGGATTTTTGTTGTTGCTGATGGTTTTTTTTGTTTGTTTGTTTTGTTTGAAAGACAGAGCAAACATAAGTTGGGTAGGTAGGAAGGTAGAAAGGATCTAGAAGAAACTGATAGAAGGGGAAAACATCAAAATATATTGTGTAATTATTCCATAAAAAAGAAATAAAATTGTTTTTAATGTTTAACTATTTATTTATTACAGTTCAACTAAAAGGTTAAACCAAGGGCTTCATGCTCAAGGCCTCACACATACTAGACAATCACTCACCACTGAGCCAAGGTATTTTTTATGGGTTTTTTTCATTTAAATTAGAAACAATCTTATTTTATATATCAATCCCAGTCCCCTCTCCCTCCCATTCTTCCATGCCTTCCCTGCCCGCCAACGCCCATCTCATCTCTTCTCCTCCATAAAATGGGTGAGGCCTTCCATGGAGGATCATTAAAGTCTGTCACATCATTTAGGGCAGGGCCTATGCCCTCCCCTGTGTGTCTAGGATGAGAGAGTATCCCTCTATGGAGGATGGGCTCCCAATGTCCATCCATACACTAGGGATACATACTGTTCCACTACCAGAGGCCCCATAGACTACCCAGGTCTTCTAACTGACACCCACGTTCAGGGGGCCTGGTTCTGCCCTATGCTGGTTCCCCAGATGTCAGTCTGGGGACCATGAGCTCCCCCTTGTTCAGGTCAGCTGTTTCTGAGGGTTTCACCAACCTGGTCTTGACCACTTTGCTTATCACTCCTCCCTCTGCAACTGGACTCCAAGAATTCAACTTCCAAATAAACAGAAGTTCCATGCTAATTTTATTTCAAAAATAATAAAATATGCAGAACCTTATGAACAAATGTCTCAAATCCTAACAGACAACCTCCATTCACTCTCCCTTCCAAATCTTCCAGGGTGCCATTCTTACCTAGACTCTGAGGAGACCCCGTGTATCATATGGTAACCCTGTATCAATACTGTGTGATGCCCCGTCTTCCACCACACTGACTTAAATACTCCCCACTGATGGGTTAGCCTTGCCTGCTCATCCTAAAGATTAGTATCTACTTTGTTGTTTATGTCAACACTGGAAATTTCAATGTCAGAACCTTTCCTGCCAACTCCTCTAGCCCCAAAGACACACCCCGAGCTTTAGCACCAATCTTCTTAGTACATTATGTGATTACAAATCATACTGGCCCCTCCTCTTCCCCTCTCCATGTCTCCACCCATTGGGAAAGCTTACACATGTCCAAGAGCATGGCTTTTCTATTACAGACCTACAAATACATCAGGAAACTCACAATAAAATAAAAGTTGCCTTGGTCATGGTGCCTTCTCACAGCAACAGAACATTAACTAAGATGGGCATATACTCAAAACACTCTTACTTCCTACTACAGACACACATATTCAGCCAAGTTCATAGCTTCTCCATTGACAATCTGGGACATGGAAAACTGTCTAAATTTCCATCAATTGTTAAATATATAATGAAATATGATATCTATATACAATGGAATTTTATTCCACTACAAAGAAAAAAGAAAATTTCATTTAAATGGACAGAGCCACAAAATACACTAAGTGAAGTAACTCAGATCCAGAAAGACAAATATCACATGTTATCTCTTCTATGTAGATCTTAGGGCTAGAATCATTAAATTTTTGTGTTTAATCAGGAGTATATGTAGAATCCAGAAAGCTAGAAAGGGACCGCTGGTGGGAGTGAAGAAAGTTCTTAAAGGGGTGGGGACTGTAGAACACATGTGATATGAAGGGGAGAGAAGAAATGCTGAGGAGAAGGGGTGGAGTAAGGAAAAGGATATAAGGGTGTGGTGACTGAAAGAAAGGAGTGGCAGGCACTATTGGGAGGTGTGCCTTTGTTGGAGTAGGTGTGACCTTGTTGAAGGAAGTGTGTCACTGTAGATGCCCCCATGCCCGGGAATATATTGGAAGCAGATCCATCCAGTAGTATATTAAAAGAAAAAAAAGGGACACAAAGTCAGGTGGGTGAGGGAGATAGGGGTAGTCCTGAGAATAGATAGGAGGAGTGAAGTAAATATGATCAGAATATACTGCATGAAATTCTCAAAGAGTTAATACTTAAAGGTAACTAAGAAGTTAACAAGTAAATAAAAGTACTGAATTACAAAAGTTCAATATAATTCAAATGTGTGAGATGTGTCTCAGTATATATTACATCACATCAAGACACTTTATTGGTTGCCCAGAAAGGCTCTTTCTTCTATTTCTATGCTAACAATTATTTAGTTATAAATTTCACATTTAAAAAGTGATTGGAATCCCCAAACTCCAAGCCTACTTCTAGTCACCCATCTCTCATACTGGTTTTCCCTGATGAGTCCCTCAAGAACCAAGCCTGCCTGCACTATTCTACATTCGTGGGCCTAGATCCAGACATGTAGCTCAGGGAAAGGCCTCGCCTAACGGGTTGCTCTAGAACATCACCTGCCTGTTCAAGCTCCACACTCCAAGGTCAAGCTCCAAATGTACTGTTCATAAACTAGCCTTACCCGGTGTATTCATCCATACCCTACCCTGTCTGTGCTATCCCCATACTCCCAAGCCTCGCTCCAGTTGTGCAGCTTCTACGCCAGGCTGGACTCTCATTTCAAACATACAACCAATGAAAGAAGTCCCAGGTCACATCACAAAACACAAACAATATGAAAATCCAAGACAGTATGTTCCCATCAAACTCACTAGGCCCTACAGAAATGTTCTCCAATGACAATTACCTTGAGGAACCCCAAGACAGAATTTTAAAGAATAATCACAAATTAGGAGGACTTCCACCAAGAGAGTACTAAAGACTAGACATCCTTATGAAGTCCTTATCTCAAAGAACATCTCAAATGCTAAATAAAATATTAAGTCTTCCTACAATCTCCTCTTTGTCTACTAACTCTGAGTAACATACCAACTGGCACCTTTTAGTGTCAGTGTCCTAGTTAGAGTTGCTATTGCTATGATGAAACACCATGACCAACCAAACGCAAGTTGAAGAAGAAAGGGATTCATTTGGCTTACACCTCCATACCATAGTCCATCATTGAAGGAAGTCAGGACAGGAACTCAGACAGGACCAGACCTGGAGGCAGGAGCTGATGAAGACGTCATAGAGGGGTGTTGTTTACTGACTTGATCAACATGGCTTGATCAGCTTTTCTAATAGAACCCAGGACCACCAACCCAAGAATGCCACCACTCACAACAGGCTGGGCCCTCCCCCATCAATTACTAATTAAGAAGATGCCCTAAAACCAGATCTTATGGAGATATTTTCTCAATTGAGGTTCCCTCCTTTTGGATAACTCTAATGCAGTATTTCTCAACCTAATGCTGTGACCCTTTAATAGAGTTCCTAATGTTATGCTGACCCCCCTCCACCATAAAATTAGTTTTGTTACTATCCTATAGCTGTAATGTTGCTTTGTGTTTTCTGATGGCTTTAGGCAACCCCCAAAAAGTTTAACCCCCAAAGGGTTGCAACCCAGAGATTGAGAACTGCTGCTTTTACAAGTCAAGGTGACATAAAACTAGCCAGCACAGTCAGCTTCTCTCAAATGCTTATTTTTATTCATTTCTCTTTGTATTTGTGAACCCTTACCTTGTTTTCATTTTTCAGGGTGTATACTCATTGTACGCAATTATGTATTTCACAAAGACATTTTCATTTAAAGATTCAAGTATCATGTACCCCCATACCCTGCCCTTTCTCCCCCATCCCTTACCACTAATGTTCATGATCAAATCTGGGGGTCTTCATGAGAGGAAAATGTGGTATTTGTCTTAAATCTGCTTGACCTCAATGTGATGATTCTCTAACTCCATCCATTTCATGAAAACACAATTTCATTCTTTTTTTGGGACTGAATGAAACTCCACTGTGGATGTGTGCGTGTGCGTGTGTATATCTGTGTCTGTGTGTGTTCAGTCATCCACCTAGGCTGACACCACCAGTCAAGATTGTGAACTTTGGCACAATAAACACAGACCTGCAGGTATCTCTGTGGTGTACTGACTATGAGTTTTTGTTGTTGTTGTTGTTGTTGTAAGCAAATACCTGACAAGAAGCAACTTAATGGAGAAAAGGTTCTTTTGGCTCACAGGTCAAGATGTTATAGCAATCACAGCGGGAAAAAGTAAGGCAGTAGGAGTATGTAGAAGCTGTCACATTATGTCTGAAGTTAGGAAGCTAATGGAGATGAAAGCTGATGCTCAACTTGTTTTCTCCATTTTATTCAGCCTATGAGATGATCCATATTTAAGGTAGGTCTTCCCTTTCTGCAAGCATCCTCAAAGGCACATGCACCTAGAGGTATGTCTCCATGATGACTCTAAATCCAGTCAACTTTACTAGAGCCTTTGGGTTCCCAGGAGAAGTATGGTTGGATCATATAATAGTAGTTTGATGGTTCATTTTTTGGTTTTTTGGTTTTTTTTTTTTTTTAGGAAATTCCATACTACTTTTCAGGGTGGCTAGTCTGACTACATTCCCACAGTAGTGTATGAGTGTTCCCTTTCCTCTCATTCTTGAATTTGTTGGGGTTTTTTTTCTTAATGATACGCATTCTGATGAAGTTAAGATAAAATCTCAATGACATTCTGATTTTCATGGTTACTCTTTTCATCATCTCCTATCTCTGGTGGTGGTGGATCTTGTGAGCAGCTATCTTGTCACTTTCTCACAACACTAGGGCCCATATCCCCTCCCGTATCCCCTGGTGGGTATTACTACTCTTGCTGGTCAACACTCCCCCACTGACCATTCCAGTCTTCAAACCCTTCAGCCACACAGCCATCTGAGTTAACTTTCACTAAAAAAAAAAAAAGGCCTATGGAAAATTTGGAGCAGTTACACACAGACATTCATCAGAAATCTGCAGACAATGTGCTAACAGATAGAGGCTGGGGGGGGAGGATGGAATCCCAGAGGACAACAAAATGAAATGTGCAGGTTGTGCATCATAAAGGGCAGGCATCAACTTCGTCTTCACCACACGAGCCAGTTAATTCTCCTTATCCATGTCCTTCCCCATGTCTCACTTGTCCATTTCCAAGTCTTGAACAATGTTTTTAGCTGACACCATAAAATTTTTGTAAACAAAATAAACGATTAAAGTGGGTATCTCAGTCAATGTTCTATGACTGAAGAGAGACTCCATGACAAGGCAACACTTGGAAGAGAGAGTATTTAATACAGTCTCAGAGGTTTAATCCATTGTCATCATGGCAGGGAGCATGGCAGCATGCAGGTACAGATGCTGGAGAAGCAGCTGAGAGTTCTATATACAGAAACTCAGGCAGCAGGAACAGAAGGACACTGGGCCTGGCTTAGTCTTTTGAAACTTCAAAGCCCATCCTCAATGACACACTTCCTCCAACAAGGTCACACCTCCTAATCCTTCTCAATTGGTGCTACTCCCTAATAACTAAGCATTCACATATATGATCCTATGGGGGCTGTTCTTATTCAAACTACTACAGTAGGGAAGATTAATAATATATTCTCACACTAATTACTAATGTACAGTAACACAAACACAATGAATGACATGAAACACAATTTAGGGTTAGCTGTATTTCAATAAAACATTTAAATTAAATAGTGTCAGGTATGGTGGCTCAGGCCACTTAGAAGGCTGAAGCAGGGGATTTGTGAATTTGAGAAAAGCCAAGGCTATATGGCAAGATTTTGTCTAAGATGTTAATGGAGCCGGGCAGTGGTAGCTCATGCCTTTAATCCCAGCACTCGGGAGGCAGAGGCAGGCAGATCTCTGTGAGTTCGAGGCCAGGCTGGTCCCACAGCCTCCAAAACAATACAGAAAAACCCTGTCTCGTAAAAACAAAAACAAAAACAAAAAAGATGTTATTGGAAACAGACAGTTGTCAATATGCACAGGTTTAGCCAAAACCATATGCCTGTGAGAGTGTCCAAGCACACCAAACACAAGGAAGTAAGCATGGAGATTCTGAAGCCCAAGTGCGCTCAGGAAGGAAGGAAGCACTTGCACTGTAGTGTCAAATCCCTTGGGAGGACTTAAAATCACCCTTCTTATAGAGTTTAGTAAGGTCATGAGAGGCCAAAGCAGGAAAAAAATGGCAGGGGGAGAGGAGGAAAAACCTTGTGCCCATCTTTAGAGAAGAAATCTGAGCAGTTTCAAATAGGGGACATGAATCTTTTTTGAGCCAAAAACAAGGGCAGAACACAAAAGTTAGCAGGGAATTCTATGACTCCAAGCAAGAACTTAAAAGGACTCAGAGATGCAGGTTGTGACGACAAGACACACACATGGATAGGAAGGAAACACACAGCATATAACTAATCAGTCTGCCCTTCTCAGCCCTGACCACAGCACCTGTGTAAGCAATCAGTAGTATGACCTGCATCTCACTATGCCTGGACAAACCTGCCTTAAACCTGTACTATATAAGCCACTGTTGACCAACACACTTAAAAATACTATATGTTCAGTTAGTATTATACATTAGATTAAGTGATGAAGTAATATTTAATACTTTTCAGTAACTTTTATGCTAGTTTCTTGACTTAGGGTTTTCTGATAACACAGATATAATACTGAACATCAAATTCTTGGGAGATAAAAGTGGATAGATAAACTCCCAGGAGAGATATCCTTCTGTCAGTGGCAGAGCATACACAAATCAATTTGTCCTGTGGCTGAGAACTTTTCACAAGGAGGCATTCTGCACCTCCTCCATGCACAGTGGACTCACATTAGGGCTGACAGTCCCCATCATCTCCTTCCCTTGATCAGGAGGCAGTGGGATCACATGCTCATTTACTCTCTGGGTTTTGGACCCAAAATTTGTTTTTTGTTTGTTTGGTTAGTTTGGTTTGGATTTTTTGCTTCTTTGACAACTACACACTTAATAATACACAATGCTTGTTACAGAATTAAATTGTTTTACATAGTCATACTTAATTATGGCATCAGCTAGTTAACTTCCTTTAAACTAACCATGAAAGACACTCCACACATGGGGATGTATGGAGCACTCCTGGGCCTTCTCATAAATTCAGAGGACAAGAGAGTACTTAGCTTCCATGCCTCATTTTCCTGCACAGCATTCTGTCCAGTGTCCCAAGCACTTGTGTCAAAAGCGCATCAATAAGCAATCACAATATAACCTGCTGTGGGAAACCTAACAGTTACAAGTACAGAAAGCCACTGCAGAACATTAGGAGAACAGTCAAGAACAGGATGCTGGAAGGGAAGGCCACGTGGGACAAACAATTTACAGACAGAGGCAATGACATCTGCACGTAGACTCCAAGCTGGGAAAAGGAACAGCAGGCAGGTTCCAGGCGGGGACAAGTTCAACAAGAATAGCACAGGATGAGCAGACCTGCCTAGTGGAAACAGTGGCTTAAAAGACAGAAGGCCGACTGGAAAGATGATCCAGCAGTTAAAAGCACTTGCTGCCCCTTACTGAAGACCTGGGTTCAGTTCCTGGTTTCTATTTAGCAGCTCACGATCTCCTGTAATTCTAGTTCAAAACAATCTAATACCCTCTTCTGTCCTCTGCAGGCATCAGGCACACACACACACATATAAAATAAAATATAAATAAATCTAATTTTAAAAAAGTTTAAAACGGAGCCAAGCTTACAGAGCACTCTGTATGTAATGCATGCAATGGAAGTTTTGACAAGTTTGTTAGCAATTAGAGGCCATCAAAAATTTTACGGAAGTTATTTATATAAGCAACCGTATGTTTAAGAGAACAAAATTAGAAAGCATTTTGTATGGGAAAGGAGACTAGATCCAGAGGGGGAAAAAAAAAAAAACAGATGGTAGTTGGACTCTCCAAGTGAGCAATCAGGAAGGTGAACCAACATAGTGACAGAAAAAATCAAGGATCATAACTCATCTAATGCAATATATTCTTGCCACACATAATAAAGTAGTCTTTTATTACATTTTTTCTAACAAAAAATAAATAAACTATGTCAGGTGTGATGGCACATGTCATTAATCCCAGCACACCAGAGGTAGAGGCAGGCAGATCTCTGTGAGTTTGAGGCCAGTCTTGTCTACAGAACAAGTTCCAGGACAACATAGAGAGAGATCCTGTGCCCCCCACCCAAAAAAAAAAAAAACAACTAGAAATATGACATAAATTACACGTGTTTTAAGAAGAATAAAATAATTATTCAGCCAACAATTCTGATACCTCAAAAAGTTTTAAAATGTAAGTCTTGGGAGCTAGAGAGATGGCTCCCAAGACTTAGGAGCAATTACAGTTCTTGCAGAGGACCATGATTTGGTTCCCAGCACAAATATGGTTGCTCACAATCACCCATTAACACCAGTTCCAAGGGATCTGACACCTTCTTCTGGCTTCCTTGGGCACTAGGTACACATATGGTACATGTGTATACAAACATGCAAGCAAAACACTCATACACATAAAATAGAATAAATCTTTTTTAAATGTAAACCTTTCATAATCTATGATAAAACCAGCTGCTTATAGAATGTAAGACTCATTATTATGTAACAAAAACATTAGTAGGTAATCCCAGTTAGAATAAAAAAGTATAAGTATTTAAACCTACTATTACAAAATAATCTAAAATTTCTTCTTACATTGTATTCCAGGAAAAAAAGGGAACTGTTTCCATAAAAGTAATCATTTTACTATATTTAACTTAATTTTTTGGTTATAAATGTACCCTTCCTTTTTTCAGTTTTTGCCTGCTGATCTCATTTTACCTACAAAAAGATACATTTACATATGTTGTTTAACATGTCTGCTGTTTAAAATTCATCACCCCCGTATGACTAGAATTTTCTTTTCTTTAATTGAAGATGTGCACAGCAGTCTGTGAAGTGGTGTCACTGTCAAGGACTACAGTAGTTTACCACAACTTGGAACACCATTTAAACTAAGCTGTCAAACAGTCTCACTGTCACTTCTATTCCTGGTATACAAACTACATAAATGGGCTGTCACTTAATACACTGCACCACATTTCAGCCAGACAGTTTCAGCTGTAGATTCGGAGAGACACTGCCAAACATTTCATAGACACTGCAAATTGTTACCAGAGCAACATGCTGAAAAATAATTTTATAGGCAAGTAAATATGAGTTTAAATGCCAAATAGCCACAAGACCTACAAATTACGCTGCATGGTGAACACTATCTGGTAGGCCTGGGATCCTGTAACTAAGAAGTCTCCAGCAACATTAAATCTTACATCTAACTTCACTCTCAAACAAAACTCATTTTAACCCATAAGTGGACAGATTCCAATCCCCCACACATACAAATTGGGAGGAGGCGTTTCTAATTAGCAATGATTATTTCTATAAAATTGTTTTCTGAATGTAAGGATCAGGACCATGGTAATTAAAAGCATATTATTTTCAAATGTGAAGCTAGTAGCTTTTTATTTCTTCCCTAACAAAGCTTTTTTTCCTCATTTAACAGAGGACTGAACTATGAGACGTTAGTTAATTTAATTATCCTATAAAATAAAGTTTGAGGTTTGGTTCACTATGAAAGCTCCACAGCCCACCTTTTACAACCTGCACTTTTCTAAGTAAAACACATCTTATACCTCAAGAGGCAGATAAGCAAACAGATGTGCCCAATGACAATACAATGTAACTCTTTTTAAAACCTGTTCTGATACCTTGTACGCCAAGCTAGCCTCATACTTGCAACCTTCCTGCTTCTGCTGCCCAAGTGCTGCAATTACAGGTGTGTGCCTCTCCCTGACTCAACGCAATTGTGCTACCATGTAAAAAGTAACCCCCATACACAACACTCTTGATGTCTCATTAGCACCTCCACATACTAGACACATGTGAGCACTGAGTATAACTGTGCTCCCAGCACATCTTAGGCATGTTACCAACACAGGTGAGAGCAGCAAGCTGCATAGAAAGACTGAGAAATACACCTGAGAAGTAGTAGGTAAGGAGAGTCCAGGCTGGAGCCTGGAAACTCAGTATTATGCAAATAAAGATAATCTACCTTTAAATGTAGAAATCCCTCATTTTTTACAGATGCAGAGAAAAATTAAAGTAATACTTAGCAGAGCAAATCAAAGCACTATAAAGCCTGAGAGCTGAGTGGTGGTAAGAAAACAATGTCATCAACAAAACCAGACACTGTAACTAAAGATGTAATTAGTGCCCTCATACATGCCAGGGTACTGAGAAGGGTGGCTAGTTAGGAGCTACATTAATTTTAAGTCAAAGTCTTTATAAACTTGAACAATTGTTTAATTGAATGTTGTGTTATTTCCCTCGCATTCACTTCCTCTGAGATCCTGCATGCACCTTCAGATATGGAAAGCTCAAGAGACCCGCACTGCCTGCCACCTTCCGCAGAGCCGTGCTCCTCTGTTTGGAAAACAGCCGGTCCTATCCTTGCTATTTCTGGGAAGAAACCAGGGCTCCCAAGTGGGGGAGGGCAAAGAGTTCTGATTAATACATGACTACATCTTTTTTTCTTGCAGGTGTTTGGAGAATCAAATTAACACATAGCAACAGTTAGTGAGATATGACTTCATTTTCTGTAATAAATGCCAAGATCAAAACATGCCCAAGTCAAATTTCCTTGCAAGGTTCCCAGCAGGAGCCTTCCTCTTGTCTGTGATTTCCTCTCACCCAGCAGAAGCAGGCTGAGTATGCGCATTTGCCACTAACACTAAGCAGCACTTCCTTAATCGCTCATTTCCAACAATTTATGGATCATCAGTGGCAAAAAAAACGAGCAAAAATAATGAAAGAATGCAATGAAAGCTCATGGAGTCCCAGGCTGGACTTCCTACTCACTCCTCTTTAAGATGGAGGCCTGAGACAAATTAGCCACTGAGGGGAAAAGTCATCTGGTCATAAAATACAGTACAAGGTCACTTTTATGTAAGTTTGCCAAAAGCGACATAAACCAGGGCAATCTCAAACTGTGACACAGGATAGAAACATATTAAAACGATCTTTGTTCCTCCTCCATTGTGCTGTCATGTTGCTTGGCTTTATGGACAGCCCCAGCCCAGCACAGAGAGCTTCGCCTCCACCTGGCCAGGGCAACTAATTAAGAGAGGAAGTGACCTCAGATTTTGTGCACTTTACTTTTATTATGAAAGCACTTTGTTTGAAGTTACAGAAGCTAACCTCTTAATCCTACAGATCATGTGCGAGGTTCTGGACACTCTAGGATGGCTGGATGGTTTGGATAATTGGTCAGGATGTTGCTGTCGTTATGCTAAGTTTAAAGATAGGCATTAAAGTAAAGGGCAATATAAATCTGCTACCAGAAAAGTCCTGGGCTTATGAATTAATCTGTCATGATGTTTACATTATACTTACAAAACAATCATATGGTAAGATATTTTCCCCACTTTAAGTTAATTTTGTCTTTACAAGGTTTTAATTCAAATTATAATGGTAACATACAAAATGGATCAGATATATTTCTCTCATTTAAACACCAGTCAGTGGGTTAACCTCTGTAGTTCATTATGAAATCAGAAAACATCACCTGGAGTTACAGCCAATAACCAAGAGGTCTTTTCTGAATAGGGGAGGAAGAAAACACCGTGCCAGGGACCAAAGGCAATAGCCACAGCAGAGTGGTCTGCCCCAAGATGATTCCAAACCCTAAGACCCACTGACTCTCCCATACCAACAAATGATGTCAAAACAAATTCAACATGGGCATTTCCTATCAGAGTTGAATTATGATTCAAGCACAGAATCAGGTTCAAGTATGTAAGACCCAATGCCTAAGGTAATGCAAGTAAGTGGCTGCAAAACAGTCTACACCTACAAAACCTCACTGCAAGACGAAGTTAAATACCTAAAACAAAAGCAGGCGTCTTACAAAAAAAAAATCACTTTTCAAGACTATGCTTTCTTAGACAGTGAGGAGATGGCCCTAATAAGAGAGCAACTCACCCCGGTGTAAGAAGACAGAAGAAAGGCTACTTACAGCTCTTAAAGGATATGGCCAGCTCCCCAGCCCTGTTTGAATTAACATAACTGTTTAATTAAAAACTAAGTAAAGAATTCTGCTTCATTGGATTTTCAACTCAAGCTCTACATCCATCCTGTAGCCAGTGGCCAATTTCCGCATCTCTGCACAATATGCAAGAAGCTGTTTTAAAATCGACTGCCCAGGGGAATCCATGGATGCATGGGGGGCCATGTGCCACTTAGAGAATATGCCAGATGTAGACTCAGTAAAACAGCCCAGGAGGGTGGCCACAAGGGAAAGGGAAATGGAACTAGCCAGACTCTAAGTTTGTCATGACTCAAATCAGTGGGTACATTCACACTAAGAAAGCTTCTACCCTCTCTCCAGTACCAGTCATCAACACACAAGCCCAATGAAGTCAATCGGCAAACAGCTGTGCATGTACTCATTAGCCAGCTTCGTAAACACTCGGATGACTGTGATCAATGACAGCATGACCAGCAGCCTACAGTGAACTTCACTGTTCTGATGTAGTCTCCTAAGCTGCATGGATGGCCGCTGCTTGAGAAACACTGAGGACCTGTGCAGATAATCCCCAGGAGTCAAATGTCACACTAGATTTCAAGGCACTACAGGGACATTTACTGGGCAGTGCCAACAGCCTTTGAAGCTTTTCTGTTAACTAATTTTGAAACAAAAAAAAATACATAAGCATTTTAAAATAACATTGCTCACTTAATATGAAAACTTTCTAAAAATTTCTACTAGGCTCTGTAATACACCTTACCATCCAGTGGCTTTTTGTCAAAGGATGCTACTCCTGATGCTAAAACTGATTTGCTTTGCTTCTACACTCTCTACTTCAAAGTGCAGAAAATAATTTGGGATGTTAGACTACCTGATAATGTGTCATTACTCAGAGCTGGCCACTGCTTTCGATAAGCACTCATTAGCTGAGCACATTTACTGACTACATACTTCTTAATTAAATCACTGTGCTAAGTAAAACAGCACATTTAAGTCCAGAGGGCTGGCCATGTCCTTTCAGAGCCTTTCATCTCTCTTTTATTTTAATTGAATTTATCTATTTGCTTGTTTGTCAGGAGGCACCTGTGCCACAATGCACATGTAGGGGTCAAAGGACAACTTGCAGAAGTCAGGTCTCTCCTTCTACCGTATGGTCCTTGGGGCTGAACTAGGTCCCCAGTCTTGACAGCAGGCACCTTTACTCACTGAATCACCTTGCAGACCCCATCTATTTTCTTACTATAAGCTGATACTCTCTTAGGGCCATCTCCTCGAAATTCCCCTTATAAATATTCAGATCTAAGGAAATACAAATGGTTTTGAGAAAGTAAAAAAGAAAAAAAACTGTACTAAGTCCTAGTCTGTGTGTATTTACATAAATTACCGCATTCAGTCGTCAAAATGATACAATGGAGAGCCAGACGTGGAGGCACACGCCTTTAATCACAACACTCAGAAGGTAGAGGCAGGTAGATCTCTCTGAGCTCCAGGCCCACCAAGGCTACATAGGGAGACCTTGTTTCAAAAAACAAACAAAATAATACAGCAGAGTAAATATTACTACTGTACCAAGCATACAGAAAGAGAATCTAAGTTCCGATGAAGTAACTCAGTCAGCAGTCTGACGTTAACCCTGATACACCTGCAAATGCCCCTTCTCCTTGGAGTGCCAGTGTAGCCAGGCCTCCCCACTCCATCTCCAAGCCTCAGCATCTCTTTCCATCCTTAGCATTAAGAAACTTGCTTACCAAGTCGGATCAATGATAGTCACCCTGGCCTCTACCTCTTAGCCTCTAGCTGCTGGTCTCTACCTTCTGGTCTTTTTTTAAATTCCTTGTGGCTGGGAATCTGCTCATTTGATGGTACTGACTTGTCTTGTTCAAACATTCAACACTTCTGCAGTCCCATCAAAGATGAAGAAAGGCATGATAACCCTGAAGGGTTTTGAGAGACAAGCATGGTTAAATACATGTTTAGGACAAGTATCTCTTTAATCATAAAAAACTTAGAAGTAAAAGTAATTAACGGCAAGAGACGTACAAATGTGGGTGTGAGATGTCATGCTTGTCTCTTGGGTCCCTGCCCAACTGGTTCTCCCTGCTGATGTGAAGTCTAGACAGTAGTTCTCAACCTATGGGTCTGCAACCCCTTTGGGGGTAAAATGGCCCTTTCACAGGGTTAACCTAGACCATGTGAAAACACAGATATTTATATTATGATCTATAACAGTAGCAAAATTATAATTATGAAGCAACAACGAGAATAACTTGTGGTTGGGGGTCACCACAACATAAGAAGCCATATTAAAGGGTCACAGAATTAGAAAGGTTGAGAACTCCTGGTCTAAGAGGAGGAGCACAAGAGGTAATGCTTCTCGGTTTTGCCAACAGGTCTTAATTTCTGAGGATGTTGTTAATCATGTCTCACAAGCTGTAGTGGAATCCCTTTCCTGGCTGGTCAGTGCAGACAGGGCAGAGGTAAGGACTATCCAAATTACAACCTGCCTTAAGTCATGATCTACCTAGTTAACAACTACAACTTCATAAGGAGTATAAACTGAATTCCTGGAACACCAAACAGGAGCAACACTGGACCAACAGTTACACCTATTGCTTGCATTTAGTTATTACTAGCACACTGGCAGGATTAGGAAGAGGAGGGACTGTGCACACAGCAGACATCAGCATCAGCACGTGGTCAGTGAGTCTACACATCTGTGCCTACACATCTGTGCCCTGCCACCTGAATGCTCCCCTCCCCAAACAGTGCTTGACATTGGGTGACACATGTGCTCCAGGGTATTCCTTTCCTTGATGACAAATGAGAAACACTGAAATGCAGACTAATCACTATACTTAAATGAAATGGTGGTTGTAAAAACCCTCCAGAAAAATCTCTTTCCAGTTCCCTGTTGTCTATAGCATAAAACCTAAACTACCTGCCAGAGCTGAAGCCTCCAGGACCTTACCCTGAGGTTCCCCATGTCCCTGATTGCTCCCCATCTTCCAGCACTCATCAATTCAATCAAAACTAAATACCACAAGGGAAGCCTTGAAAGTCCCTCTTACAAGTCCTGCTTACCCTTAAGGCTCAGTCCCATCCCACCTGGCCACCTCCTCTGTGCTTGCTCCAAGATCAAGACACCACTTCTGTTAGTGGTTCCCACAGTTCCTTGGCTACATCAAGCTAGTGCTTATTTGTGTGCATTGCTGATCCCCCCCCCACACACACACACTGTCTGTCCCTTGATTGAAGATTCTAAGCTCTTCATGAGCAGCCCCAGCAAGCTCCTTTAGGGGCACACTAACTCATACTTAGAGCTGCTTACTAAATTTCTGATGGACAGACACATATCTAGGAAAAACTCTAGCTGCAAACTTCCACAGACACTGACATCTGCAGAGTCTCCCGAGGCTCCCCCTCAGGCTGCCCATTCTCTGGAGTACTCTGTAAGGCTGTGCATTCTACACATATTCTAGAAGCCCTGTGGCCTCAGGCTTCAGGTGTTGCCTCCCTTTCTTCACACCCTCTAACAACACAGCTCCTCTGCTGCCAGCATTTCTTGATCCTCTTGTCTTCCCTTTCCACATTCTGTCCTTGGCCATCTCCTCTTTTCTTGCTAGCTTCCTTGTGCTTTCCAGTTTGGGTCTACGGAGAGAACAGTGCCCTTTGGGAGTGCCACTGCTATTTTATACATGAGGTTTTTAGACAATTTAATAGTATTCAATACCTTTGGGCCTCAGTTTTAACCATATACAAGAATAATTTGAACTAAATCAGTGATAAGACCTTGTTTAATTCCCTCAAGAAACTATAAATAATAAAGCAGCTTTCATTTTTGGTTGGTTGGTTGGTTGGTTGTTTTTTCAAGACAGGGTTTCTCTGTGTGGCCCTCGCTGTCCTGTAACTCACTCTGTAGACCAAGCTATTCTCGAACTCAGAGATCCACCTGCCTCTTGCCTCCCAAGTAATAGAACTAAAGGTGTATGCCACCACACCCAGTACAGCAGCTTTCTAAATTAAAACAAAGTAATTCTTTCCTATTACATAATTTTCACTGCCAATCTTAAGACATAAAGATAGAAAATAATTCCAACATTAAAAAAGCCAGTTTTCTCAAGGTGAAGCTTGCTAGCAAAGTACAACTGATTCTCATCTCAGTACATTTATTAAGTAGGAAGTCAGCTGACAGTTTTCAGGGGCACATCTGAAGTAACAACAAGGTCAGTCCACAAAAGCACTTGACCTCTCAGTGGCCCTTCCCCTGTGTCGCTCAGACTATCGAGTGTTAATCTCATTTCCAAGACCCCACATAAACAGCACTCCTTTGACAGCATAATTAAAACTGAAACAGCACAGTTATCAGCATACCCCTGGGCAGGGATGACACACAAATTCATGAGGCATTCTGTGCTTTGTAAAGTTATGTGAGGGTCTGAAGACGGGGCTCAGTCAGTAAAGCATTTGCCATGTAAGAATGAGGACCTCAGCTCAAATACTTAGCACTCATCTAAAACTGGTACAGTCCTGTGTCTGTAATTCCAGTGCTAGAGAGGCAAGGACATACAGATCCTTGGGGCTCATTGGCCAACCATCTGACCTAAGTTATTGAATTCTAGATTCATCGAGGTCCCGGTCTCAAAAAAAATATGGCCAAAGGAAACTGAGAAAGACACTCAATTTTGATCACTGTCCTCTACATGTGCATGCACCTGCATGAATACAAGCAAACACACACACACACACACACCAAAAAGGGGGTAAAAAAGTTATGTGAAATAAAAAAGCATAATCCACACAGTTTACAACTTCCTGTGTGAAATTTATAACATGGTTAAGCACAATTCATTCCATATATTGCAACAGGAATAGAAGTAAAAATCATAAAGGTGTAAGATACTTCAACTGTAACACTACATCACTCTTTCAAGTATTTACTTAAATCTTTTCATTATATTACAAAGTTTGTGGTTGGACACTGTATTCAAAGTCAGAGTCAGTCATCCCATCCTATAAAGTCATAGTATGTTTTCAGATGTTCTCAAAAAGCTTCCCAGTATGCTCACTGCCAGGCCTTCCATATTCATGTAAGATGAGTCATTCTCAGTACTATGGGGGTCTACATACTGTAGAGTACTTGATTGTATAATGTGCTACTATCCTGACAATATGAGATGTGCAACAGCTTTTACATCAAGATGTACTTTAGGGGCCAGAGAGATGACTCAGTGGTTAAGAGCACTACACCAACTGCTCTTCCACAGGACCAGCATTCAAGTCCCAACACACACATGATAGCTCACATCTGTCTGTAACTCCATCAAGACCTGACACCCTCACACAGACATGCATGCAGGCAAAACACCAATGCACACAAAATAAAAATAAATAAATAATTTTAAAGGATACACTTTAAGTGCATATATCAGGCCTTAAGTAGATGAGGCCTCTAAAGGCCTTTCAGCTGTGATATCAGGCTATCAGTTCCACAGGAGACACTCCTCCAGGGGCATATGCACCACAAATGTACCTTCTGCTGAGCACACAAGCAACTCACTATACAATGTTATTAATATTATTAACAACAATGTGTCAATACCCTTATTTAGTAATTAAACTACTTGTTTAAATCAACTTCTAGGTTAATATGAGTGACATGCAATTCATCATTTAACAAATTTAATCCAAATTCAATTTACTTACCTTCTTCAGGCCCGCAAAACCTTCTGATTCCAGAAAGAAAAAGGCAAAGGGCATCAAGACAAATAAACAGAGGTTGGAAAATAAGGAAGCAAGATTCCACAAACCTATAAAGATGGCAACAAGAAAATAGGGTTAGACATTGCCATGCTGTTTCAAAGTTCACTAAATTGTGGTGCTCATCAAGATCTACATTTTTAATAATAAAAATCAATACCTATTTGAAATGACTATCTACACTTGGCAATTAGAAAGTAATTATATACTTACTTTAAACATTTTGATCTGGCCGGGCAGTGGTGGCACACGCCTTTAATCCCAGCACTCGGGAGGCAGAGGCAGGCAGATCTCTGTAAGTTCGAGGCCGGGCTGGACCGATAGCCTCCGAAACAATACAGAGAAATCCTGTCTCATAAAAACCAAAAAAAAAAAAATTTTTTTTTTGATCTGTGATTTGTACCTACTGGGGAAAGCCAATATAGAAACTAGCTACTTTTCCTCACTCCCTCAAGTAAATTAACCAAGTATCTCATATATACAGAGATCCAAAGGCACAGATCCTTAGACATATCAGCACTGAAACATTTAGAGTCACTGACTGGCATCTGTTTACCATTCAGCAGATTCGGGGTTCACACCAAGTGTATCATATACAAGACCCATTAAGTCTCAGAAGACAGCCTAGAGGAAAACAACACTTCCTGGACCCCACGAACCCAGACTGCTCTAAGTGCCTTGTAGATCTTCTGCGAACTCATTTCTAGGCACAGGAGTCCCTGAGCATGCAGTACTGCTGACCACAGGACTGCAGTGGAGGCTGTCACCTGCCAAGCTGCAGAGCACATGAGTATCAAGGCAGACTACCTGGAATCCTGAAAACTACATCACAGGAGTTCTGACAAACAATTCCAAGTGGGAAAGAAAAGGCTCACAGAGTCATTTCCCTTTTGGTCATGGTATGCCATAATAAACGGCAATGAAAATAAGTACATTCAGAAAGTGACAATTTTAAGTATGTCATTGGCAGAGTGTTTAGCCCAACATCTATTTTTTATAGGAAAGACACTAAAATTCAAAATTTGAGTTTCAAAATGATGTCTGTAATCTTTAAAATGGAGTCAAAGTTAAAATTTATACCAATGCATTTATAGCACTGCATGCAATTAAATATATCAACTCAAACTTCCCATACTATGGCATGAATTAACATGTGTGTGAAGTCACCCTGTTCCTAGAACAGTGTGGAAGACAAGGAGTTAAACTCCTGAGTATTTGCATTACTTACATAAAGACATTCATTTATTTTAGAAGATATTTAATAACATCAATTCATAGTTTCTTATCCAGAAATATAGATTTAATATATGTATTATACACATTTAACCTTTTCAAGACCAAAAAATCATTAGAAATCAATATCTTAATATATTTTTCTTTTCTTTTTTTTTTTTTTGAGACCACATCACATGTATCCCAAGCTGGCCTTGAACTCTCTATGTAGCTCAAGTTGATTCTTAATCCTCCTGCCTCCGCCTCCTGAGTGCTGGGATTAAAGGCATGTACCACAACACCGGGTTAATGGTGCTGGGACTGGAACCCAGGGTCTCACGCATATCAAGCACTCTACCAACTGAGCTACATCTTCAGCTACTGTCCTAACGTATTTTAGTGGAGAACTAATTTGAACTTGTTAAAGGAAAAATTGCTTTAAAATACTTAAATATGTTGTGACCCTTAAAAAGAAAAAAAAAAGTTAATCCAAACACACCTCTAACCCCATATACTAGAGAGGCCAACCAGAAAAACCACTAGAGATCACAAGCTCAGGGTCAACCTGGATAACTTAGGGGAAATTGCCTCAAAAAAGAAAAATAAACTTTATTCTTTTCTTTACTGATGAGCTCTAATCACAATCACAGGAAGAGATGTAGAATGAGGGAGAACCAAATGCACACACCTGAGTCACAGACTTGGCTGTGGCAGCCTTGCCAGGTTCCAGGTTCCTCATTTGTATGGCCATCATCAGGGTTAAATGAAATAAGCCATGGCTGACAACTGGACCAACGCCTCCAAGAGCAGGAACTTCACGCTTTTCTGCTTTTATTAACCATCTTCCCAGAGGCAACTAGTTGCAGGACTGTTAGCTCCTAGCATGTTAGGCTCACCACTCTCTGCATTTTCCTCTCCTGTTTCTTTTCCTCTCACTCCACCGAGGTGGATCAACTCCTGGTTTTCGTTACTAGCAATCTACATGTGTCTATCCACAGTCTCCCCATGCCTAACCTGCTCTGAGTGAAGGTTTCAAGACACAATTTTTCAGAAGCTGTATCTGAAGAAAAGAATAAATGGGCCTGGATCAAAGCTGTGCTGTCAGGTGCAGTCCACTAACTTTTGTGTGTCTCTGGTCCCTTTTTTGGGTGCTCAACATTATTTTCTTTAAGGCCTTCCAGATATAAGAGATAGGGCAGTAATCCCTATTATATAAATTACTACATCCTTGAGACACATCTAATGTTAATATGTTGCTTTAGGTATAGTGGGAAACAGAAACAGCAATTTAAATAACCTGTGTTAAAGAAGATGCCATGTGTCAAGGATCATACTCAACTTGGAGGAAATAGTTTTAATGCAATTAGATGGCACATGCCCTTTTTTAAAGAAACTACCTGCATCTGTTAAAAACCTACTACAGCAGCATGGGGCATCCCCTAACCCTTCAAGAAGGGCGCTTGTTCTACAATCACTCCCAGGTTCAGAAATGCCAGATCAGGGCTGGAAACATGGCTCAGCAGTTAAGAGCACTAGCTGTTCTTTCAGAGAACCCAGGTTGAATACCTATCACCTACATGGTGGCTCATAATCATCTGTAACTCCAGTTCCAAGGGATCCCATACCCTCTTCTGGCCTCCATGGGCACAGGCACACACATGGTACGCAAACATGCAGACAAAACAGTTATATATAACATTTTTTTAATGTTTAAATTTTAAAATTAGTAAAATAGTTCATTTTTTAAAGCAAAACTAAAGGAAAAAGACGAAAAGAAAAGAAAAAGCCAGATCTGAAGCCAGAAAGCAGCTATACTACACTTACTAATTTGTTGAGATACCTTCGGGCAAAATAAATTAAATTTCTTAAACTTCTCATACTAATTCCACATATCTGCAAATTTTCTTATTTATGTGCATGCATGTGAGCCTGTATATATGTACCATATATATGCTGGAACCCTCAGAGACCAAAAAAGGATGTGGGTCCCTAAGAACTTGAGTTACAAGTGGTCGTGAGGCCACCATGCGGATGCTGGGAATCAAATCTGGCTCCTCTGACAGGGTTGGTGCTCTGATCCATTAAGCCATCTCTCCAACCCCATATCTGCAATTTTACAATGAGAAATTTCCACATCCAATCTTTGTAATGCATCATATTGCTCTTCGTTCAAGTGCCCGACTTCGTCCTTAGAGTTAAATTTTAATTGTTAATATAAAATGAAGAAAACCACAATGTATACAAAAAAATGTTCATCTTAATAGCCCCACTGAGAGTAAAGTACAGTGCGCTGGCTCAGTTGCGGTTTGAATGTACCTCCCCACGTGCCCAAGGGTGGGAAGCCTGGTATCCAGTGCAGCAATTTTGAAATGGTGGACTCTTTAAGAGCCAGGGCCTCCTGGAAGATGATTAGATTCTAGGGAGCGATGTGAAGGGACTAATACTTTTCTCATGGAAGTGCATCCTTGTTCTTACAGAAGTCATGGTAAAAATGTACCATTAGTGTGGTATGTTCTGCACATAGCTAACTACTTCTCTGGTGGGCAAGGACCTCCTTCATGAGGAGGCCCATACTCCTGACTGCCAGAGCTACAAGGCAGACCTTCTTCCTAAAGCACCAACCCCAGATGCTGTTACGGCACATAAATCTGACTAATGCACGAAGTGTACAGCTTGGCAAGTGTTGACTCTAACCCTTCAAACAGATAACGAACACGCCTGTTGCTCCAGACATTTCCACAAACCCCGCAGAATCTGCGCCTCCTGCCCTCTCTTCATCACCTTACTTACCCAGCCAACCACTGATTCCATATTTCAAAAATAAATAAGCTTTCTACAATTGTTATTATTTTTGGTCTGGCTTCTGTCACTGTGATCTGTGTCCACACCAAACCCTTACTGAATTGCCCCACCTGTAGATGTCATCTGAGTTGCTCCCACCTGTGGTTATTACAGATGAAGCCATCATTGACTATACATGTTCAAACCTTGCAATGGACACAGGTTTCACTTTGGGTAAGTATGCAGCAGAGGACGGCAGAGGAAGGGAGCCGTGTGTTTGACATTTCGGGAAACTGACAAAATGTTTTGCAAATTGGTTGTATTTTCCATTCCCACTAACAAAGGAAAGTTCTTCACATGCCCTGACAACAAATCCAGATATTACCTGAGAAACAGTGGTGCAGCCCAGAGTCACAGAGACTCTCCTGTCTGCTCTGTACCTTTTGCTGTTTACATTTAAGCCTATGATCCTCAAGCCACTTCTTTATGTGGTGCCGGGTATAGACTAAAGGTCAAGTTTTGTCTGTGATTATCCAACTGTTCCAATTCTATTTGTTAAAAATATCCTTTACCCACTAAATTTTATCTCTGTGCCTTTGTCAAAAGTCAATTGACAATACAAGTGTGCATGTTCTAGGACTCAGCACCCTGCTGGGCTGACCACTGCTCTGTCTTTATGCTGCTACCACACTGTCTTGATCATCACAGACTCAAAACTGTATTGAAGTAAGAAGTCCTCTAATGTTGTTTGGGCCACTGAAAATTCATTGACTTCTCATCTAAACTTTAATCAGTTTATCAGTTTCCACCTGTCTTAGTTAAGGTTTCTATTGCTGTGAAGAGACACCATGACCACGGCAACTCTTACAAAGGAAATATTTAATTGGGATGGCTGGCTTACAGTTCAGAGGATCAGTCCATTATCATAATGGTGGGGAGCATAAAGGCATGCAGGCAGACACGATGCTGCAGCTAAGAGTCCTACATCATACAGCTAACAGGAAGTCAACTGACTGTAACACTGAGGGAAGCTTGAGAAAGAGACCTCAAACCCCACTACAACAATAACACACTTCCTCCAACAAAGCCACACCTCTTAACAGTTCCACTTCCGAACCACCATACCACCCAAATGCCTATTGGGATTTTGACTGGCATTGTGTTGAATCTATAGATTAATGAGAATGAAGATTAGCCTCTTAACATTACCATGGACAAAACACCACCAAACTCACAAATTGGAACCGTGATCCCCAGTGTAATGACTTCTGGAGGCAGAGTTTTGGAGAGGGCATAGTCGCTGCGAGAAAGCGGAAACTAGAATAAATGGCTGCAAAGCCTCCTTTGGGACAGGGTCCTATGACACTGCCCAATACCTGCTACTGGTATTCATTCTTGCAAAAGAAGACCACTTAGAAAAGATTCACACTTTCTATCTTCTCAAGACAAAGAACAGCTTCTCTTTTTTGTAACGGGCTAAACAAAGATCACTGTTTCAAAAGAGATGAACCACTTGTGAGAATCCAAAAGTACAATATTTATATTAACTCCAAAAACAGCATAGTAACAGAAATTTGAAGAAGAAAATTATCTCACTCAAAAGCAAATTTATTTTTTGTTTAAAGAGTTTCAATAAATTTCCCTCACACACAAATTCCCTAAGTCACAATGTCACACCTGGAACTCGACTGCAGGTTCCTTTCTGTCTCCACTAGTCCATGCCTCTCAATCTTACTATTCTAGGTGAGACGGGAATCATAAATTAATTTCATTTTTTTATCTACCAAAAGAACACATCAGTTTTGTAACATTTTATTCAGGACATATGGACAGATTGGCCCATTAATTCCGTCCATTGGCATAAAACAAAGTGCTTAACTGAGCCCATGATCATTTACCCTATTAAACAGGACAAGGCAATACTACAGTTATCTTTCCAGTTATAAACGTACACACACACACACACACACACACACACACACACACACACACACACAGCCTCCCTAAAACACTTTAAAACTGCAGGAACATTTTTTGGAAATTCAATTTCAAGCAACTGGAGGGACAGCTCACTTGGTAAAATGTTTGTTCTACAAGCATGAGGACCTGAGTTGAATTCCCAGCACCCATGTAAAAATTCAGGTGGTATGAAATATGCTTATAGTCTTAGAGCTGGAGGGCTGGAGGTGAGCGGATCCCCAGGCTTACTGGCCAGCAACAGCCCTAGCCTACCTGGTGAGATTCAAGCCAATTAAAGACTGAGTAATAATAACATCTGAAGTTGACCTCTGACCTCCACATGTATACATGTGGACACAGAGTACCCACACAAATATACAAGCACTCACACACCAAAAAACATTTCAATTCAATTTTAAGAACACTAGATAAATTCTATGTACCCAACGCACTATACTGTCTTGCCCTATCTGTGATTTAAAGCAGCCAGCCTACCAGTCTTTACAGCAGTTACCTAAGTGAGAAGAACTCTACATTTGACACCCAGAGTTTGGACCTCTCAACTGTCACGACCTTGAAAGAACTTCAACTCTGTCACTGGTCTTTCTCCTGTAAAATGGATTATGACTCTGGCTCTTAGCAAGGATAGAGGAAAAACAACACACCAATTTTTAAACAAAGGTTTTAAAAAATGAAAATTTCTAATATACCAGCACTTACAAAAAGACAAGACAATGGTATGAATTATAGCTAAGGCTAGTTCAACTCTTTCCTTGCCATTCTCATTAATTTTACTCAAAAAGGCTTACACTACGAAAACACTATATATTACATGACATTAAAGACACATAAAAATGATGGTGAGGAAAAACTAGGCGGGAATGGGGAACTGACTCAGTGTTGTAAGTGCATTCACACTGCAACATGAGGACCTGAGTTTGAATCCGTGCACCCACACAAGAAGCCAAGCATGGCTTTGCCTGCCTGTAGCCCAGCTCTGGAACACAGAGACAGGGCATCCCAAGAGCTTCCTGCCCAGCCAGCTCCACTGAAACAGCTCCACTTCCAGTTCAGAGACAAATCCTGCCTCAAGGAAGTAAGGGGGAAGAGGATAAAGGAAGACCGCCGGTGTCCTGCTCTGACTCTCACATGTGTGTGATCAGGTGTATACACGACACACCACACATAACACATGTGTATACCCACACATACACACAAACACACGTACAAACACAAATGAGCATTTTAAATGAAGCATAAAAAGTAATTTCCAAGAGATGTACAAGTTATTAACAACACAAATATAGCAGACTGGTGGACTTTTCTTCCTATCTACCTTCGGTATAAATCTTCTATAAGAGGCACAGAAGTACTCTAAAATTCATGAAGTGTATATTTAAACACCTCTGTGACACATCTAAATCTCCATGTCTCTGTATCACATTAGTTTCCCCATACAATGCATTAAAAGGGCAGAAAACAACAAAGATAGACTGAGCTGGATACCCAGTCCAGGCTCTCTGCTGTTAGCGACACTGTCAACACCATTCAAACATCAGCCTCAGAAAAACTACCAAATACAAGTATGTGGATGCTAATATCTACTATATTTTCAAAAACAGAAAGATTTGTCATTTGTAGCACAAAAAGAACTTTTTATTCTTAATACTAGTCTATACATATATACATTTCCAGAACAAGAAATCCAAATTCTATGCAGGTCAAAAGTCAAAAAGTAAAATTCAAAAATCAAAAATAATGATTATAATTACTCTAACCAAGTCACTTACTTAAAACCAAGATAGGGCTACAGAGCTAGCTTAGTCAATGAAGTGTTTGCTGCATGAGTATGAGGACCTAAACTTAATCTCCAAAAACAGTGTAAAAGAGTCGGGAGTGGTGACACACGCTTGTAATCCCAGGGTCAGAGAGGTAGAAACAGGAGGTTCATCAGAAGTCTGAGGTCAGAATGGGCTATGCAGCCAGTTCCAGGCCAGCCAGCCAGGCCTATGTGGTCAGACACCATCTCAAAAAAAAGAAAAGAGTGTCGTCTGGACAAGTGAAAAAAATTGCAGGGGATTATCACATAGTTATACATACAAACTGATGAAATTAGATGTCTTTGCCATGCATTTTTAATTAACTTTATTAGGCAGAAGAAATGAAAGTGAACTGAATTATGATGATCTAATTGTAGAATGCTGTAACTCACCATTAGAAGTTTGTCTGATACACAAACATAAAAAGTGTATCTAAAGCCAGATGTGGTGGCTCACCTGTAACCACAGCACTTGGAAGGTAAAGGCAAGGAAGACCCTCACCACAAAGCTAGTACTTTCTGGGGAAAAAAACAAAAATGTGTATTCAATACGCATTGAAAAGTGGCTTACCAACTTTTCAAAGCGCAATACATTTCAATCTTTCCCTTAAAAGCATTCTACAATTTTGATACAGTTGAAAATTATTGTTGCCAGCATTACACATACTTTATGCTTCTAAAACTATATGCTTCAATATATAGAATGCAAAACTTAAGAAAGGTGACTTGTCAAAGTTAGCATCTACAGAAAGCTATTGAAGGTAAGCAGCCAATGCCCAGGCCCAGAAGACATTTCAGTTGGAGGCAACCACAGTCCCAGAATATGCAGTTTCAAACACAAGACCAAATCATCTGATCACCATAAGGTTCTTTATCTTCTACCGCCACCTACTGGCATCACAAAATCTTTCAAAACACACTACTAAACTGTGTTGAAAGAGCCTCAGGGTTAGAGCTTCTGCTGATCTCATAGACTTACACAAAACAGTGAGAAAAGGTCCTGGATTTGAGCCTTTGTACTACAAAATAAACAAGGCAAAGTAGGGCACATCTGATTGCAAATATCCTTTATTTCAACCTCTTTACCTAACAAGATGTATTCATTGGCATCCTCATCTATAATGTACAGCAAACCAGTCCAGTTTGGATCCACAGAAATTTAAGTCATTTTCCTCCTCCAAACACCAAGGCTAGTTTTCAGTATTATAAACAGTATCTCAGTGTCTAGCCCCTATGCTAATGCAAACTGTGACAAGAAACTGAACTATCAGTGTCGATTCACTAAATTGCTAGTAGCATTCAATGATCGTACAATAAAATTTAAGGTTTATCTTTCAATAACTATTCATATGTAAATATATCTTCCTTTTAAGTTTGATTGCTGATAACCTAAAAGCTTGTTTGACCTTCTCTGGATCTTAAAAACAGACTTTGAAAGAAAAGATGGGTTTTGCACTGTTCCTTCATGATGCCCCCAGCTCACTGTTCCTAATAAATCAACATAAAGTGCAGTATTCACAGAGACCAGCCAGATCACTGAAGCTCTTTTAACAACCGAGCCCAAGCTGGGCAGCAAATAAAAGTGAAGCAAATACTAGGTACCACTGGAAAAAAACACCTCCAACACTGGAGATTATTTCCAGACTTTAAGACTAGAAGTTAATTCTGTCACTCTCCTCTCTTTCAAAATGTTTTCATCATTGGTTTCTAATTTTAAACTCACTGCAGAAAAGTAGTCATTCTGAAGTAAGATCTTCAGTGGCATGTGGCATATTCTGAATATTGTGCAGCCACCACCTCTGTCTAGTTCCAGGACATGCCCTACACTGTACCCTGCTTATCCACACGTAGAACTAAAGTTCCGTATCTTCCCACTAACTTACTAACAGTGCACAAGACATGAAGAGTAAACACCTAAATGGATCTTTCTGTCTATCATCTATCCTTTTACTTCTGTTTTAGTCACATCAATGATGCCACTTTGTCACCTCTGCCTCCTCTGTTCCAGCTTAAAATGCATGGCATGCTGAATCAAAGAATCACAGTGGAGTTAACCTCTTTGGATAACTACTTGCCTTTTGAGAAACAGCTCTTGGCCTGATATTGAACTTTCACATAGACTAAGTGTTTGATCTTGGGGCGATGGTAAACCTGAACTTCCTATCTTAAAAGAATATCTTATGATACTCCTAATCCAAAACACTAGGCATATCATCAAATGGAAATGATGTGTGTATGATCCAGCATAAGCAGGCCCTAATAGAACAAGTGATTTCATTTAGAATTGGCGCAAATACTCAAGGCTTCTCCTGTCTATGCAAATTGTTCTCAGCTGAGAGATGAAGGGTCCTGGGCCCTGTTGAGTCTGTAGCACTTGCAATCTCTATAGGTATGTGGGTGGCTCCTGCTCTACAGTGCCCTCTGAACAAAAAAATAAAAAGATGCCTGTGTCCCATGCAAATACTCCCTGGATAGAGGAGATATTAATAATCAAGAGGATAAAAACGACATGATAACCCAAAAGGATAACAGTGGGCCGTTTACCTCCTCTTCCTCTGGAGCAAGCATTAGACAAGGCAGGTACTTTAAACTCTGTATACATTCCACTCTCCATACATAAAAATGCAATCAACTAGCTCTTGTTCTGCTCATTCTTCAGATAAAACACTAAGACTTGAAAAGCTTAAACAATTTGCTCAGGGTTTAAAACACAGAGCTGAAATTCAAAGCCAGGTCTAGCTGACTCCAAAGCCAAGAAAAAGACCCTCATGGAATAACTTCCAAAATAAAAAGGTATCATTAAAGACACTACAGAAGGGGCCTAGTAAAGTGGTGGCACTAGGACAGCGAGATTTGGAGGGTGAGGGACAAAAAGGTACTCTGTAAACTCCCGATGGAGTAAACAGTCAAGTGCAAACACAACTGCTGACAAGAAGAGAGTGTTAACATCCACGGAGAGAGAGGATCTTCTACAGAGAAAAATAACTAAAGAAACCACAGGAAGAAAAAGACCAGGCAACACAAAAATATAAAAATTCCAGATCCCCAAAGAGCATACAAAATCAAAACAGCAATTATAAAAACATTTACAGAGGTTTATTTTTACACATAAAGAAATCACATACTTCAGTATAAAAAAACAGAAAAGGGAAAGAACACTGTCGTGTATGTATTAGATGTCTGTAGACAAACTAAATTGAAAGATGACTAGTTTTTCTAATAACAATCATGAGAACTTCTTAGCCATATCCTTGGCAACAAAGATATCAGTATTTGATGCTGCTGGGTTTATGTTAGAAACAAAGGCACCTACACTGTCTGTCAGAAGGATATTAGCAAGTATTGCTAGAAAACAGTTTGGTAATGATATTTATTAGCCTAATAATTTTGACCCTAATTATCTATGTAAATTATAAGAAACCCAAAGTCACCGTGAAAATCCTCTGGATAGCCAACAAGAGAGAGTTCAGTAAGGGCCCCACAGGAGAGAAAGCTGCTTGGTAGCTGGGGAAACACAGACCTCATCTAGTATCTGTTGGAAGTCACTGGAGAATAAGTGGTCTCGCTCCTAAAGGCTACAGGGTAACTCTGAAGACTTCTGGGTGAGTATACAAAAGCTCTGGTACAGGCCCTAAAACTTTTCAAAGAACAAGATGAGCAGAAAGATGATCAGCAAGGATCCAGGCTTGAAAAGATGCAAGTTACAAGTGCTACAGAAACACGGTGCGCACATGCACTGCAAAGGAGCCGGTGTCGTTTCCTGCCTTGCTCACTTTGGAGTGCTCACTCATTCCAGAGTGAACACATACTACTGCTGTGCTCAGTAAAGGAAGTCACAGCTGCAAGCACAGCTTCCACTCCTCACGCCCAGAGTCGTCTCCTCGGCAACAGCATCCGCAGAAAGTGCTTCCTGTGCTTTCACAAAAAGAAAATATACAAAGCTTACTCCTGTGTCAGGAAGAACTATACTTCAGATGACAGCTTGCTGGTTCATAGCAACCACATGACCACTTCAAACTCACTGTCGCTCTCTAGAGGCTTCAGCACAAACATCACTGTACTGCAACTGAAAAGGAAGCTCTATTTCACAGCCAGCATCAGAACAGACAGTGCTAGATGGAGAATTGACTCCATCTCTCAAATTCCAACTCGGGAAATTACATAATACAAACAAGGTACCTTGGACACAACCTTTTCTAAGTCAAATGGCAAGTCAGCCAATTTTTGTTAAAGGAAAACATTTTACCATTAACTCAAAAGAAGGCTCCTAAATTAGAAAAAAAAATCTGGAATCCTTTAGCTTAAAAAACAATAAATACAACGGAGGGTGGTGGCGGTGCTGCACGCCTTTAATCCTAGCACTTGGGAGGCAGAGATAGGTGGGTTTCTGAGTCTTGTCTATACTGAGTACTGTGAAACAATCTTTTCATACACTATGAATATGTATTACTCTCACTGGCTAATAAAAAGCTGATTGGCCGGTAGCAGGGCAGGAAGAGATTGAGCTCAAAAGTCAGACTAGGAGAAATCTGAAAAAGGAAGGTTGGAGTCAGAGAGCTGCCAGCAAAATGCCGAGAAGCAAGATGAGAATGCCATTAAAAAAGGTACCAAGGTTAAGCAAAGAAAAGAATTATGGGTTAATTTAAGTGTAAGAGTTAGCTAGTAACTAGCCTGAGCTATTAGTTGAATACTTATAAGTAATATTAAGCTTCTGAGTGTTTATTTGGGAACTGGCGGGATGGAAAGAAACGTCCGTTTACATGAAGAGTTCCAGAACAGTCAAGATTATACAAAGAAACCCTGTCTTGAAAAAAAAAAAGGTAAATTCCTGTCACTGACTATTCTTCAAGATATGGTTTCATAGACTGTTTCCACTATTATAAAACATCTTCACTGGGATAAGGGAAATGATTTGTGTCCACACAAAAATATCTCCAATTGAGGTGTCCCAATTTTATCTGCCTTTGGCGTTCATAAACAATGTATCTAATCTCCAATATAACTATCAAATTATATAAACATAATAAAATAGCTTGACAGTAATAATACCATAATTAACAAGACTAGTCACAAAAATCAACACTAAGAAAACAGGAATGGTATGGACAGGAAGAGTAAGAAAGCTATCCAAGTATCCAAGAGTCATAATCCAGTCTATCAGACACCATATAGCAGAGACTATAGTTTAGTACATAGAAATAAATTCATACGACATCTATCACATACTAAGTGCCTATTAAAGGCAGGTATTTTCTATTAGATATATTCCTAAAAGCAAGTGCAAAGTGCATTTACTATTCTACTTAAGAGAGTAGTGACCTGAGGACAGACAACACAGTGGCCTGCCCAAAGTTGCACTGTAGATCTACCCCACTTCAAGGGAAAGAGACCTTGTGATCTGTACAGTCTTGTGTGCATGTGCATGCATGTGTGAGTGTGTGCATGTGTGTGTGTATGTGTGTGTGTGTGTGTGTGTGTGAGAGAGAGAGAGAGAGAGAGAGAGAGAGAGAGAGAGAGAGAGAGAGAGAGAGAGAGAGAGAGAGAGCGCAAAACATGGTCTCACTATCTAGTCCTAGATAACTTGGAACTCTGCATACATCTGTCTTCCAGTGCTAGGATTAAAGGGGTGTGTTACCATATGCAGATACCATCATTGCTTTTAAAATCACATCAGAAATTTAACTTTACAGTGTTTTTATTCTATCATGTTTTAAAATGGCTAAGAAAACAAAATAACAACTGTATCCCCTGCTCTATCCAGTCTTCAGTGGAAATTGAGGCCCTCTGACATATTCAGATGAACCAAAAAGTCTTTTCATACAATATTTAAATGAATCAAAATCAAGTCAATACCCAGGCTAGTAGCTCACATCTGTAATCCCAACACTTGAAAGGCTGAAACAGGAGAACTGTCATGAGTTCAAGACCTACAAGCAAAGTCCAGGCCAGCTGAGGTTGTAGTGTGAGACACTATTTCAAAACAGACAGACAGACAGACACACACACACACACACACACACACACACTCAAGTGCAAAACTTATAGTAAGTATAAGAACTGTTTCTTAGTGAAGTAAAGGAAAATACCCAACTAAAACTAGCAATGTTAAATAAAAGCTAGTTTCTCACTTCACAGAGGTCTTTGACAGTTGTACTGGTTAATTTTTCTGTCAACATGACATAAACCTTCCATATGTAGGAAGAGGGAATATTAATTAAAAGTCCTCCAAAAGATTGGCCTGTAGGCAGGTCTGTGGGGAATTTTCTTGATTAGTGATTAATGTGGGTGTCAGTCCAATGGGCATAGTGACACCCCTAGGCAGGTGGTCTTGGAATGTGTAAGAAAGCAGGCTGAGTACACCCTAAGAAGCAAGACAGTAAGCAGAACTCCTCCATAGCCTCTACATTAGCTCCTGCCTCCAGGTTCCTGTCCTGCCTTCCTCAATGATGGACTATGATGTGGAAGTGTGATCTGAAGCAAATCCTTTCCTCCCCAAGTTGTTATTGGTCCTGGTGTTTATAACAGCAATAGAAACCCTAACAAGACAACAGTTTACGGGAAGAAATTACAAATTGTGGAGGAAACTAAGAAAACCCTGTAACTCAACAGTGTAGTTAAAAATTCAAGCATTATTCTTTTTCTCAGGCTGCCAGGAAGATGGTGGACATTCAGACTGAACGTGCTTACCAAAAGCAGCCCACAATCTTTCAAAACAGGAAGCGGTTCTGCTGTGAGAAACCAGCAAAGAAAAACTCCCTCAGTACTATACTACAAAAACATCAGTCTAGGCTTCAAGATGTCCAAGGAGGCCATCGAGGGCACCTACATAGACACAAAATTCCCCTTCACTGGTAACGTCTCCAACGGAGGTCAGATCCTGTCTGGTGTGACCAAGATGAAGATGCAGAGGACCACCGTCATCTGCTGGGACTATCTCCATTACATCTGAAAGTACAATCTCTTTGAGAAGCACCACAAGAACATGTCTGTGCACCTGTCCCCCATTTCAGGGATGTACAGATGAGCGACATCATCACCTTGGAAGAGTGCAGGCCCCTGAGCAAGACTGTGCGCTTCGATGTGCTCAAGGTCACTAAGACTGCTGGCACCAAGAAGCAGTTTCAGAGGTTCTGAGAGGACTCTAGCCAATTCCCTAGAACAAATAAAGTTATGTTCCAGCTTAAAAAATTCAAGCATTAGTCAGGATTATATTAAGGAATATATACTAACCATGGATCAAGGAGCCATTTAGCCACTGAATATAGTAGTTTTGAGGAAAAGCAAGCAGGATTTCATTGCTGATGATTGAGAAGGGTAAAAGCAAAACAGCTCCAGCTGAAACTGCTAGAGTGAAGGTGCTCAGAAACAACCTGCAAGAGAGAAGAGGCATCATCACTGGGGGTCTGGAAGGCAGTAAACAGGAAAGCAACAGACAGTATATTACAGAAGAATCCCATTACAGACATGCAACTGAGGGACAACCCGAGTGCATAGGATCTGGACAGTGCAACCAGGTGGGATCCATAACAAGAGAGAGAGAGACAGAGACAGAGACAGAGAGAGAAGAGACAGAGAGACAGAGACAGAGAGAGACAGAGACAGAGACAGAGAGACAGAGACAGAGAGACAGAGACAGAGAGAGAGAGCTGTACAGTTTTAAGAAATTATCATTATTGTGTGTGTGACAGGGGGAGGAGGACAGGGAGAGACTAGAGTGGGGAGGGTGAAATAAATAGCATGCATATAAGGTCAGGGACAACTATGTGGAGTCTGTTTTCTCCTTCTACATTTACACTGATTCCAATATTGAACTCAGATATCCAGGCTTACAGAACAAGTACCTTGACAGACACCCATCTCACCAGCCTTGATACCTCATTAATCAAGGTTAAATTAAAGTAGTAAATACCAGAGAAGTAGTAAATAATACTAATCAATATTTCAAACACTACTTCAATATTTCTTAAATAATACAGCTTCAATATGTAAAAAGGGTCTAAAATAAATTGACTCAACAAAGCAAACTGAAGAAAAACATTGACAGTAATACAAAGCCGGCTCTCTATTCACACCAAGAAATGCTTACACATCATCAGGAAATGTGTTGTTCCAAAATCCATCATCATTTTTAACAACCCACAGAACACAGTGCAGTCATGAGGGACTTCCACTTCTCAGTTACACATTTCTGAAAAACTTTAAATTTTTTTATAACAAACACCTAATTTTGAAAATGTTTTTAAAAATGAATAAATAGCAAGACAAAGGAAGGAGGACTTCTGTGAGTTCAAGCCAGCCTAGTCTACATAGAGAGTTCCAGGCCAGCTAGGGAACATAGTGAAACCCTGTCTCAGAAAACAAAGGGGAAGGAAGGGGAGAGAAGGAGGGAAAGGAGTGAAAGGGAAAGGGAAGGGGAAGGGGAAGGGAGGGAAAAGAGAAGAGAGGAAAAAGGGGGGGAAGGAACGAAGAAAGACGGCAGATAGGCTGCAGACACAGCAGCAGTAATGGCAAAGGAACCTTATAAGCATTAAAGATAGAATTTGACTATCCGAAAGACGGAAGTTAATATTCAAAGAATGTGAAAATAAATGTAAGATTTTTTTTAAGTTATAGTAGTAAGGCCAAGCAGTGGTGGGGCATGCCTTTAATCCCAGCACTTGGGAGGTAGAGGCAGACAGATCTTGAAAACAACCAACAAAAGTCATAGTAAATGTTTCACCGTGAATTTAATCAAGTAACCTTGCACTCAGTGCCATCCTGTGGCAAACAACAGAAACGCAGACCTACATAGCCACAAGTACCCTGGATACCCCCTGAGCTTGGTAAATCAAAGGCCAACAACTATTAAATGTAGATCAATGGGAAAACTCCAAACAAAGCCTAACTCAGACACAGGAGCATCTTGAATTGATCCAAAGAGTGAACAGCACGTGTCCTGGAAAAGTACTCAGAAAAGTAGCTCACCTAGCCAGTTCCAGCCCAGAGAGAACCATCACTCTGATTAGCATCATTCCTGCCAATGTCAAAGCCAAGGTCGAATCCAAATACTCACCATCCCAGGGACTGCACAGCCTCCCAATACCCTGGGTCCCCCAGCAGGACACATTTCATCTTACACTTATTCCCCAACCTGTTTCCTAACCCTCAATGGATTGTGTAGTTTCCAAGCCTCTGCCCACAGGCTGTTCTCTCTCTCTCTCTGTATCCCTACAACACTCCACATGACAGATTGCCTGAATAGCAAGACAGACCTCAAATGCCACTTGCTTGTGTCCCTTAATTCCTACCTTCTTGTTCCTCTCCATAAAATCAGCTCCTCTTTCGTCTTACCTCCCATAACACTTGATTACATATCAAGCCAACATAACTTCCAAATCCAATACCTGACAAAAGGAGTTCACTTATGAGACAAAGAGATAAATCAGTAGGTCACAAATGGCCCAGAAAATCTAATGTATATGTCACCATTACTATTATGCTGTTTTTCAACAGCTATGGAGCATCCACTCCACACTTTGTTACTGTGATAGACCTGTCCAGAAAGCAGAAAACCACTTTTGCTGACTATGAAGAGCCACTCATAAAAGGTTCCTGTAGAGTTAATACTGACAAGGGGTTCTTAAAATAAGACCCTGAACTAGAAAACTATAGTGTAGACACTGCTTGTGTAATCATAGAACACGCCCTTTCAGAAATGTCACTTTCTAAATGGAGTGGGGGAAAAAAACCTACATCCAGAATATTGTACCTTCTATGATTATGGTAGTAATAAAACAAAAATATGAATATCTGCCATTTGTGACTATCCTCGGTAAGCAGGAGAGTGTGTGAACCTACTTGGATGCTAACTGCTTTCAGTGGCTCAGAAAGCCACCATCTACAAGTCATAGTAAATTACTTCAACAAGCCCGCCACACATACATCCAAGATTCAGGACCTTGAATGTTGGGTCTTGGATATTTCAAGTGGATAAATATTTCCTTCTTGAAATTCTACAACTTCTTCAGCATTCCCTCCTTTCTTTCTACATTCTCTATGAAATGTATCAATATGTCATTCTAAATGTTTTGGTTTGAATCTGAAATGTCCCCACAGGCTTACATTTTGAAGATACATTCCACAGTTTGTGGCACCATTTTAAAAACTGCTATAGTTGAATGAAATGGGGCCTGGCTGACAAAGATCATAGGTCTCTAGGTTTCATCAACCTCTGGTTCCAGCCTATATGCTTGCTCTATTTTCTGGTCCATCTGCAGGTAACAAAACACTGGCATACACTGCTAACACTGTGGACTGTGAACTACATAAATGTTTATAAACCTTTCCTCCCTCATTAGCTTCTGCCTGATGTTTTGTCACAGTGGTGAGAAAAGTAACTGTCACAGCCTTTATCTGGCTAATCAATAAAGGCATGCTTCATGAATTCAGCCCCCAAGTGCTCACTCTGACCAGTGCTCCTTAACCAGTGGGAACATCAGAATGTATTACCATCAGGATCACACACAAGCAACCACCTGAAAGGGCTTCTGCTGATGCACACACCACAGACTGACCCAGGAGGAATCGCTGGGTGATACTCACTCACTAAACAACATTGATTCTGAACCAGCACTGTACCTGGCATGTTAAAACAGTAAACAAGACATTTTTTGCCTTCATAGGGCTTCTAAACAGAGCATCGCTTAATGCTATGAGAGCATCAGACAACAAACAATAAAATATTAAATGGATAACTGCATAACATAGGCACTATAGAAAATAAAAACAAGTAAGGAGAACTGAAGTGGCAATGGTAAGACAAGACAGACTCTGAACACAAAACCAGCATGGCTCCTGACAAGAAGCTGGAGAGGAGTCAAAGGCGATGGAGAGGCCAGGGGCCTAACCTGGGAGTCTGGTGTCTTGTGATGTGCTAAAGGCAGGCTGACTGGGGAAATGAGGAAATCAGCCTTAGACAGATGGAGTTTGATGCCCACAAGGCAGGACTATCACAAGCTGCTGCTCTGTGATTTTTCTCTGCAGGCCACAGGAGTTGCTGTCTCTCTACTGACCCCATCTCCTTGGTCCCAGGTCAAGGCAGTGACTACCAGGGTGGTCTACTCTAAGATATTCTTCCTTTCAGTTAGGATTTTGTGGAAAGATAAGTTTGAAACTACAAGAGAAACCTGTCCTTGTCAAACTTCCAATCTACTGGTTTCTATCAGAATGGACTCAAGACTGTCCAACTATATGCAGTGGCTCAAATCCATTACAATCATTTATTTTGATATTTAAATAGTCCCCAATTTGGTGTAAGGACCCTTAAAGAACTGTTTCTTTTAAAATATCCCAATAATTCTTACATTCTTATATTCTGTACAAGTAAAATATAAAATTAACCTGGGCCTTTCCCTATCCTGCCCTTCTATGATCCCCCTTTAAGGAGTCCTGGTTCTACTTAGTGGAAAATTCTATTTAAACATGGCCTATCAAATCCCTGCGGCTGGGAGATCTCAGGAGACAGACAAGCTGTGGCATATAGTGTGCAATCTGCATGTACAAACACATGACCTCACTCACTTTTATACTGCAGTGCTACTACTCGCAGGTGTTGAAACCATGTGTTCATAAGGACACAACCCCAACTCCAAACCAACAATTCAATGATCATTTTTGTTTTCTCTTTTTCCCTTAATTTTTGGTTCCTACTGACTTTAATTAAGCCTCCCCACCGAACAAGGAACCAATTTCCTTCCATACTGATTCTAATTATACACAGATACATACCTTCCTGTCTGGGTAGCTCCCCATTCTGGATTGAATGGGCTTGACACTCAAGACATCCTCCTTCCCCAACTCAGCTCCAACACACCCCTGGCAGGCTCCCTTTGGCATGGATACCCTCTTAATCTATGGTGACAATGACACTCTCATGAAGACTTTGCCACCCTTTGGGGTCCCTGAAACTGGAGTTAGGGATGGTTGCAAGCTATCATGTGGGTGATAGGAACCAAACCCAGGTCTTCTACAAGAGCAGTCAGTGCTCTTAACCACCAAGTCACCTCTTTGGCCCCAGACACATTTTAATAGGCAAAATCTAATAGAAAGAACTTAAGTGTTTGCCATTCAGTTTGATACTTTAAAAATTAAAGTACATTTCTATCATATCTCCTCCACAAATATAAGGAACCTACAAAGCAATCAGGCCCCTCAGTGCTCTCACTGGGCAAATGTGTCACTCTGACCAGAAAGTCTACTTGCTGCTTGCCTCAGAGTCTGCTCAGGACACAAAGTAAATGGCTGACAGCTTGACTGTTTTCCCTTTTACTCAGGGTCTTGCTGTGTGGCCCAGGCTGTCCTGAATCTCTCAGTCCTCCTCCCTCTACCACTAGCGTGCTGAGACCACAAGTCTGTACCCACTCAGCAAACTCGGTGCTTCTTAAACAACTCTTCCACCTTTAAGCTCTTTCCTTCATTAAGTCTCCAGACGATAAAATCTAACTTGTTTTGTGTTGTTTCGTTTTTTGTTTTTCGAGACAGGATTTCTCTGTGTAGCGTTGGACCCTCTCCTGGCATTTGCTCTGTAGACTAGGCCAACCTGGAACTCCTCCCAAGTGCTAGGATTAAAGGTGGTGCCACCACTGCCTGGCTAAAATCTGCCATTTCTTTAAATAAATACTTAGCAGGGGAAAGGAATGTGGTCACATGTAACCTAGGCTGGCCTTACTTACTACGTATCTGAGGCTAGCCTGGAACTCCTGATCAATCCACCTCGCCCTTACCATTATTAGGATTACAGGCATGTGTCACACTCAGAGACAATCAGTTATAAAGTAACCATGTGTATTTGCTTACATGTACTTTTTAAGAATATGATTAATGCGCACGCCTTTAATCCCAGCACTCGGGAGGCAGAGGCAGGCGGATCTCAAGTTCGAAGCTAGCCTGGTCAACAGAGTGAGTTCCAGGACAGCCTCCAAAGCAATACAGATTTACCCTGTCTTGAGAAAAAAAAAAGAAAAAAAATATGATTAATAAGAATTACTATTTTAGGCAATTATTTCCTTCCGACTCTAACTTCAAAACTATAAGCAGTAAAATTAGAATACTGTGGTGGTTTGAAAGAAAACAGCCCCCAACGAGAGTGGCACTATTAGAAGGTAAGGCCTTTTTAGAGAAAGTGTGTACTATGGGGGTGGGCTTCGAGGTCTCTTTTCTCAAGCTTCATTCAGTATGACAGTCAGTTGACTTCCTGCTGTCTCTGAGTCAAGTTGTAGGACTCTCGGCTCCAGCACCACATCTGCCTGAATGTTGCTATGCTCCCCACCCCGATGATAACCTGCTGAGCCTCTGAAACTGCAGGCAAGCCACATCAATTAAATGTTTTTATATATAAGAGTTGTGGTCATGGTGTCTCCTCACAGCAATAGTAAACCTAACTAAGACAAATACATACGATATCCTGTTGACTACAGCATCCTCATCTTCTTGTTCATCTGCAAAAAAAAAAAAAAACAGTTTATAGTGTTACTATTTTATCTCCAACAAAATATTTCATGAATTTATCAAAAAAAGTACCAAAAATATAAAGTTTTAAAAATTAAATTACTAGATGAAAGACCTTCAAAGAGCATTTTGTAAATATTTCAACAATGATCCAAATGTAAATTTCATTATGAGTTGTGATTTAAAAAAAAACTTGAATAACTGACTGATACATGTACATTAAAGTTTTACAAACACACAGTCCCAAGAAAATAAAACTGAGAACCACAGGATGATTGTGAAATGCAGGTAGACAATGTCAGTATATACTACTTGGGAATGAAATATTCTGGCTGTTAAAAACCAACAGACATTTCTATTATAAAATGCCATACGCTTAGAACTTAACTGTTTTTCTTTAATTTGAATTTTTATTAGTAAATGAAATACTAATGTTTTCTTAAATCATTCTAAACTACCTTGGATAGCATTATCTTAACAACTGGAAAGCATTGTCCAAGTTACAGACAGAAAAAATACACTCTCTGTATCTCTTTAAGTACCATGCAGACTTCATTAGGATACCTCCTCCCCCTCCTCTTCCTCTCTCAGGCCTCTGGGCCACCGTCTCTTTTGTCCTTGTTCATAAACTTGCAAGTCAAAAAGACTGCCTAAGTACACAAACATTGCAAAACCCTCCCAGTCCTTCCAGCTCCGTCTCATGTCCTGCAAGGCTCTCCTTGGGTCTGTGAGCCTCTGATAGTTCACTTGCCTCAATGTCAGTGGTGAGTTTTGGCCATTCTTTGTAGTCTTTATCATGAATTACAGTCTGTCCAAAATAACTTTACAGTCAAAGACACCACAAAAATCACACTCACAATTTCCATCCTGATACCCCCACACCTAACCCAATTGCCCTATCTGGAGAAAAGGCTCACTACCTCCTTATGCACATCCATTCTATTCCACCAGCAAGGTCTGTAGTCTTTCTTACTCCCTGAAACTGCTGGGTTAGTCTGAGCATCATCTGAGTCTACAGTTTCCCTGTGTGTCACCCTTAACTTCCCCTTAAACAATATGTTTATACTTTTCACTCAAACTCTCTCCTTTCTCCTATGTGTGTAATCTATGAAGCCATGTGACCAGGTACCTTTAAAAATAACTGAGGCACTGTCTTGAATCTGCAGATCTTCACATTTCTGGCAGATTACATGATTCAGGATACTTCTAAACCATCATAGAGATGACAGCTCCAAAACAACATACTGCAACAAGGGCTGTTCCTTTATTTCTCTCTAGTTTGATGAATTTTAAGCTGATAATATTATATCAAAGAATCTTTAATACATGGAACCTTTAAGTATCATAGAGCAGTAGCCAGCAGCTCAGCACCACAGGTAGGAAATATTATGATCTTTTTAAAAAGCTGAGTACTAACAGAAGTACATATAAAACTCTAACTAAAAAATGTGTGAATTGATCAGCTGCTTAAAAAAATAATAAAGACAAGAAAACCCCTCTGATTAACTCAAAACAAAATGAAATAATACAAGGATACTATATAAATAAATACTGGTACAATTATGGATACTCTAAATTCTACATTGCTTTGGAGAAGGAAAACAGTGGCTGGAGAGATGGCTCAGCAGTTAAGGGCACTCGCTGGTCTTGCAGAAGACCCAAGTTTGATTCTCAGCAATTAAATGGAGGTTCAAAGCCATTTGTAGCTTCAGCTCTTGGGGATCCAGCACCCTCTTCTGGCCTCTGCAAACATGAGCCATGTATACAGTGCATAAATACACATACAGGCAAAACACCCATAGCACATAAAACAAAAATGAGTAAATAAACAAACACATCTTTCTTAAATGAGAGAGAGACAGAAAGACAGAAATGATGAGACAATTCTGTAGTGAGAAAATTAAGGAGGCTGGGGTGAATAGGATGCCACAGTGAACCAAATACCCTAATAAACTCTGGATTTCCCAGGTACTAAGCAGCCAATGCTATTCTTAGCTGGACATGAAAAGTGTGATAAAGCAAGGACTCTGGTCTAGTAAGGTGACCCTGAGCATAGTCAGGTTCCCTAGGGGTTATTTTTAGAGTTTAGTACCAGGCAACTGTTTACTTCAGCCAGCAGCATATTCAGCATGGCTGCACTACAGTGTGTAGGTGGAGCCCATATACCACCCACACACCCAGCTCTGATGAAAGCTGCAACAAACCTGCTTCTACTTACCTGATTTTCTCTTGTATCTTGTAATGATGAAGTAGGAAACAATGTAGAGAATGGCAAAAAGAAGAAAACATATCTGAAATGAAAATTAACAGGTCATTTACATTTTTTGTCTGTCATTTTTATAACAAAAGATACAATCCTTAGTATCTAAGAAACTAAAGGATCTAAACTATTAAAAAGTGAAACTTTTCAACATTTCACAAATGTAACATTTTTATTTAAAAAAATTATTAATTAATGTCAATTTTGAAATTCTGCAGTATTCTAGTTTGATACTATTTTGGTGAGAAAGCCCCCTAGAGAGTTTCTCTTTTCATAACTTGATCAAATGTCTTTCAAAGTTATGTAGAAGGGTAGAGAGTCAAGCCATTATCAACAATTCTGAAAACTGAAATCAATGAGCACACATTTCCCTCCTGGAAATCAAAGCATGCTAAGAGCTTCAGTAATGCATAAAGGATGTACTGGTAACCCATCCTGACAGTCAGTCAGATGAAGCTTTAGCATAAAAGAAGCATCACAGATCAATGCAGATAAAAATAACTTCAATAAATACACCTCATATCAAAATTATTCATCTGTGGTTTAAGTCTTAAAGATAAATTCCATTTACTTCATCCAATAAAAACTGTACAGTATTACTATAGATGACCTGAGGTTCTGCTACCCCCATGCATAGCAGTGCCCTCCCTCACTGCGCAATTAGTGGAGGCATGAGCACATCAGCTTACCATCTTTACTGATTAGAACTTACAATATACTCTCAGGGTTTTTAACATACACACAGTGCACTGTTCTTCATCACTCACTATGTCACACGGTAGACCTACTAAACTCACCCTCTTATGGATGTTGGCAACCACTGGCTACACCTCAACCTGGCTGAACTGTTTATTCTACTCTCTACCTCTATGAGCTCAAATTGTTTAGATGCCATATACAAATGAGATTATTCAGTGACTGTTTTTCTATATATGCAGACTTCACTTGGCAGAATATCCCCAGACTTTGCCTTGTTGTCCCAAATGGCTACATTGTACATGTCAGGATTACATTTTCTTTATCCTACTGACGCATGCATCAGTTGCCTCTGTAACCTGACATGGTGAACCCTGAGCACATTGTCTCTCATAAACCAATTCATTTCCTTTGAATGTGAATCCAGAATAGAAGAGGCAGACCACGTGGGCTATCTGCTTTGCATTCTGGAGGGTACAACATGCTGTTTCGATGCCAGTGGTATGCAAGGCTTCCTTTTTTCCATGTCCTCAACAGCATTCTCTCTTGTTCTTTGGAAGCAGCCATTCCAACAGGTATGAAGTGATTCTTCCTTTCCATTTCTCTATGATAAAGGATGTTACGCACATTTTCATACACATGTTGTCCATTTGTATGTCTTCTTTTGAGAATTGTCCACTCAGGTCTTTTGCCCATTTTTATTTGGGTTATTATGTTTACACTGCACTCCTCTTGTCAGAGCTGGGGCAACAAGTGGGTAAACAGGGGAAGGTCAAGAAACAGGATATCCATCAAAGATTAAATGCTACAAATAAAGCCCCCGTCAAGCTTATGCAGCATGTAGAAAAAATATGAAGACTTTCAGAGTGCTGAAATCTAGAAAGCATCCTGAGCATGCAACTGTCAGGATAAGTTGTGGGATATGGTAACAAAGACTTGGTGCCTGTAATGATACTACTCAGAAAACACTGAAAATGGAGAGGAGCACTACAAACTGAGTGGTAACATTCTCAGTACATGGGGGAGAGAAATGAAAGACAATCCTAACACCTGTTCTGGAAGCCTGAAGACTGTTAGGAACACAGGCTAACAAGAGGATGCTAGCTGAGTTACAACCTCCTCCTGAAGTCCTCTGAAGTACAGAAAATGGGTCAAAAGGAAAACTAAATGGCGAAGAAACATAAAGAAATAATGGTCTACAATGCAATGGAAGTCAGGCTCCAAAAGCAAGGAAAGAGGAATAACTTGGCAGTAAAACAATAAATCATAATGCTAAAGTCAGATGTCAGGTAACTGACAAAGGCTTCCTGAGTTGATTTGTAGGGGATACTACATCAAGGAACCCATTCTAAACTAGGGACACTAGCGAGCAAAGGTGAACCCTTGTGATACATTCCAGAGAGAGAAATAACAATACAAATAGATATCAGTGTGTTTGAGGATGGTTAGTCTGGGCCTAGGAAAATAGAGAGAACCATTAACAACAGAGGCTCATCTCAACAGGATGTCATTTGAGAAAGAACGATGGGTCAAGAGGAACAAGACTAGCAGTGTGTGATATAGAGAAATCATGTCAGGGGCCCGAGGCAAGATGGCTCGGTTGTGTTCAAATGAGAGGGAAGAACAAGAGATGAGCCTAGGGATTAACAGGAGTCCCCGGCACAGAGGACTTTGTTCCAGGTGCTGGTACTTACACATGGTAACTGACAGGTTGGTTCTGATCCTGAGGGAAACAGGAATCCATGCAAGATTGTGAACAGAGGAGTGACATGATCAGATTCAACTCACCCCAGGTGCCAGGACAGAAGCAGCGACCAGAAAAGAACTGAGCACAAAACGATGCAGAAGAGACCTCACTCAGACCTGTGGAGTGAGGCTTTAAGAAATGTGTTTTGAAAGCAGGCCTGCTAAGACTCATAAAATAAACACAGAGTTCTAGTCCTGGGAAAGACTGAGGTGCCAAGTCCTGAGTCAGGGAAGATTACAAAAGGAATGGTCCGGAGGAGGAACAGGCTCTGCTGAGTTTGAGGTATACACTATGAAGGAGAAAAGCTGAGTGAGTAGGTCTGTATATAAATCTATACTTTCCAGAGGGAAAGGCTAGGTTACAAGTCAAAAAATAAGAACTATTCAGCAGATGACACACAGTGTCCCAAGATTGATGTGCAAAAGCAGGCAGAGAAGTCTGAAAACAAAGGGCAACTCTCAGATGCTCAGCATCAACACAGAGGCTACCAGACAAGCAGTTGGCAAGGATGGGGCACTAAGGACCTGCACATCTGACCCACGAGAAACTTACAACAGTGTCAAATACTGCTGACAGGTCAAGCAGAATGAGAACAGAGGACTGACAAGGGGATTTAGTGCCACGAAGTCACTGCAACCTCAACAAGAGCTGTTTTTCTGAAGGAATAGAGACAAAAGTCTGGCTAACGTGGACTCCGGGAAGAGCAGAAAGAGAAATGCAAGCAAAGGAAAGGCACTAGAGTTCTCCCTGGTGCTACAACCAAACAAAGGAGTCGTGCAGAGGAATTCAGAGTTAGGAGGCTTTTTTAAAAGATGAGAAGTCACAGAAGATAGAATAATCCAGCAGTCAAAACAAAGAGGGAAATGAAATAACACTGAAATAACCGCAAAGCTGAGGGACTGGCAGAAAATCTTTCTGAATAAAGGGGCGGGGAGTGAGGGGGAGAGAAGAGAAGAGAGGAGGAGGACCATAATAATGACGGAAGTGCAGCTGAAACTGGGTTAGGCACCGGGGAAGTTACCGCAACTTCGACAAGAGTTGTAGTGGAGACAAAAACCTGGCTGGCATAGTGCCAGGAAGAGATGGAAAGAGAAAGGAGAGGAGGGGAAGGAGGAGGAAGAGGGCAGTTCCACTCATCTCTGCTCTCAACTCCTGTTCTCCTCGCGGTTTGAGCTCAAAGGACCCAGGCATGGAAGGGATGACCCAAGAGCCAAACTTCAGGTCCTAACGTTCCTTGGCCTCCATGCAGCAACCTCTGTCAGTAGTGTCCTTCCTTCTCTGACGGCTTCCCTTTTCCTCAGCCTTACCACTGTGCTCCTCTGACTCCTGGGCTGAAAGCACCCTTCCAGTCCCATTCCACAAGTTCTTCACAGGCTCTCTCGTTTTCCCGGGTTTAACCTCCAGCCCCAGGAAGCCCTTGACCACTAGAGAAGCATCCACTTATGAAAATGCAAAACAAAGTGAGACCCAAGAAGACTGGAAGACAGTGGAGACGAGGACAGCTGAGGACGAGAAGAGCAGGAGCCAGAGCAGACACTTGGCTACAGTGAAGGTCAAGGACAGCAGAAGAATAGATACGCTGGTGGAAGAAGAAGGATCGGGGAGGACCAGAGAAAAACTGTCTTCTGGACATGACAGGCTCACTGCACTCATGAACTCACAGCAGTGTTGGTTGCCTGAATAAGATCTCTGTAAGATCAAGCTAGTCAACTTGATTCCGGCATGGAGTGGGAAGGACTCACAACCTCTACCCTTAGCTGAAGGGCTACAGAGTGATGGTGGACATCCTTCTGTATGCTGAGAATATATGTTCCTTTTATTGATTGATGAGTAAAGCTGTTTTAGTCAATGGACAAGCAGGATTTAGCCAGGCAGGAAATCTGAACAGGGCTAGAGTACGGTAATAGGTGGAGTCAGAGAGATGCCATGTAGCTACAAGGAAGGTAAGATGGATGCCCAGGAACCAAGACTACATGGAGATACACAGATTAATAGAAATGGGTTAATGACTAAGAGAGAGCTAGCCAATAAGAATCCTGAGCAATAGGCCAAACATTTTATAATTAATATAAGCATCTAAGTATTTATTTGGGACTAAATGGCTGCGGGACCGGGCAGGACAGAAATTTTCATCCACAACAAAGAGTTAAAGACTTCTGAGGAAGAAACAGTCACTTTCTTTAAGGGTATGCCACTGGTAGGTCAGTCAACCATAATCCAGTAAATGGTCCATACTCAGATGTATATGGACAGCAAAAACTGGATGGTCAGAGAGGGGAATATAAGGAGGGAGAGAGGAGTCAGGATCTAGGGGGATGGCAGTCTGAGGCTTGATGGAGAGCAGTGCAGTCTGCATTGCACTTTGAGGATTCCTGGAGACAGGATCACCCTTTTTGGACTGAGGTAGAGGTAAGAGCTAGTGGCTGACTGCTTTGCTTTTCTGATCTTCAGTTTGAACCCCAAAAACTGTTCATGGGTTTTATTAATCATGTTACAAAAACTAACCAAAACCTTACTTGAAGTCATAAAGACCCCAAGAATCCAAAACAATCCTTAGAGAAAAAAACCAGTATGATCAGTGGAGGTACCACAATTCTTGACTTCAAAATACACTACTGCACCATACTAACAAAATCTGCATGTATGCAAAATAAAAACAAACATGTAAACCAATGGAATAATAATGGACCAAGAAATAATCTATGCATCTACAGCTATATGGTTCTTAACAAAGTTCCAAAATTAGACAGTGAAGAAAAGGTATCCTCTTATACAAATGGTCCTGGGAAACTGAATATTCACATGGAGAAGGTTAAAACTAGATCCCTAAGTCTCACCCTATACAAAAATCAACTGAAAATTAGATCAAAGATCTTAATGTAAGACTTGATACTACAAGAGGGAAGCACAGGAGAAGCACTCCAATAGCTCAAGAAATAAACGCAAGAACTGACAAATGAAATTACAACAAATTAAAAGGCTTCTGGGGAGCAAAGGAAACAACAGTGTGAGGTGTCAACCCACAGAGTAGGAGAAAATCTCTGTCAGCTATTCATCTGAAAGAGAATTAAAAACCAGAATATTTAATTCAAACCTTAATAGCAAAAGAATAATCCAATCAAAAAATTACACATGATCTAAACAGATACTATTCATTAAAAGGGGGGGCTGGGTGGTGGTGGTGCACGCCTTTAATCCCAGCACTTGGGAGGCAGAGGCAGGCAGATCTCTGTGAGTTCGAGGCCAGCCTGGTCTACAGAACAAGTCCCAGGACAACTTCCAAAGCAATACAGAGAAACCTTGTCTTGAAAAACCAAAAGAAAAAAAGAAAGAAAGAAAGAAACACAAATGGCCAATGAATATATTGAATATATTTTTAAATGCTCAACATCCTTAAGTATCAGGGAAATGAAAATCAAGACTCCACTGAGGCTCCATTTCATCTCAGCCAAAATAGCTTTTATCCAAAATGCTGATGAAGATGTGGACAAAAAGGAGTCTTTATACACACTGGAAAGTATGTGAATCAGTACAGCCACTATGGAAATGGAAATTCGTAAAAAACTAAAAACAAAACTACATATGACCCAGCTATACCACTCTTGAATATATACTCAAAGAAAGTAAAATCTGCATTCTTGGGTTTATTACAGTACCATTCACAATAGCCTAGATGCCTACTGACAGATGACTGAACCAAGAAAATATAGTATACATACACAGTGGAGAATTATTCAGCTGTGAAGGAGGATGAAGCTATGTTTTTTGCAGGGAAATGGAAGGAATGAAAGAACTCATGTTAAGTGAAGACAGTCAAGAAAAAGAAGTATTAATTTTTTCCATAAGTGGAAACTAACTTTATTAAAGACCTGAAAGTAGAAGACAGATATTAGGGAAAGGTAAAAAGGGCCAGGAGTTGTGTAAAAGAAGAGGAAAGCAAATGGGAAAAGTGAACACATCATGTCAGTACCTATGAGTACATAGAAATGTCACAGTAAAATTCAATCATTGGTAGAGTTAATGTACATTAAATAGTTGTGATTGAGGCTGGAGAGATGACTCAGTGGTTAAGAGCACTGGCTGCTCTCCAGAGGTCCTGAATTCAATTCCCAGCACTCACATGGAGACTCATAACCATTTGTAGTGGGACATGATGCCCTCTTCTGGCATAATGGCGTACATACAGATAGTTCTGGAAAAGAGATGAACATGTGACTATCAAAGAAGGCTTGTCTTGAATGAGGTCACAGTTGAAGACACCTGTGAATAGATATTTGTTTCAATGTAACCCTGGCATATCCTGCACACAGATCCATAGTATTCTGAATGTGATAGGAATGAGTATGACCTGAACTCATTCTTTAGAGACTTGGGGTGTAAGCAAGGAAGAGGCAGACCTACACTAAAATGGTTCCTAAAGTAAACTGTTTGAAGAAATTGATATAAAGATTCTCCAGAGGACGGCTTTGAAATTTTCATGAATGTCTGTCCTTAATGTATGGAGAAATAAAAGAATTATGGGCTTATAACACAACTGAATTAAGCACTGGTTCTTTGAGAAAGAGCTATCTTCAGAAATCTTGAACTTCAGTGACCTTGATGGACAGTAGGGGAATCACACATGAAATCCCTTAAATAAAAATGTGTTAACTTTACAAAAAAATAAAACACTATTTTAGCTAGGAGACATTAATTCATTATGAAAGAAAAAGTAAACCTAAACCAAATAAGTAAGAGAAAATATGAATTTTAAAAGATCCTAAGATTAGGACTGGAGAGATGGTTCAGAAGGTAAGAGTACTAGCTGTTCTTCCAGAGGACCCAGGTTCAATTCCCAGCACCCACATGGCAGCTCACAACTGTCTGCAACTCTGGTTTCAGGGGATCTGACACCTTCTATACCAATGCAAATAAAATTAAATAAATAGTTTTTTAAAAAATTTAAAAAAATAAATCTTAGAACAAAAATAAAGATCCTAAGATTAGAGGCCTCCCTCAATTGTTAAAGAATATCTACAAAGCATCAATAACATACTTAATAATGAGAAACTGCAATGCTTCTCTAAGATCTACAAAGCAAGGGTACTTTTTCTCATAATCTTCAACAAAGTGCTAGGAATCCTAGTTAGTGCAAGAAGACTAAAAAAAGGACCTACATAAAACTGCCTTTGTACACAGATAACTACTAGCTATACAGAAAAATCTGAATGAATATACAAAAGCCTAGAGCCTAATGCATAACTGTAGCAAGAATGAAGGTCACAAAGTTAATATACTGAAGTCAATCACTTTCTTATATGCCAGAATGCACAATGAAATTTTTGCTTTGGTTTGGTCTTGGTTTTAGGGTTTTGCTGTTTGCTTTTTTGTTTTGAGATAAGGTCTCACTATATAGCTCTGCCTGTTCTGGAACTCACCATGTAGACAAGACTAGCCTTGAAATGGCATAGATCTGCCTGCCTCTACCTGTGGAAATGCTGGAATTAAATGTATGTGCCACTCCCACAGCCACAAAAAAAAAAAAAAGACTGGGAAGTGGTGGTATATGCCTTTAATCCCAGCACTAGGAAGGCAGAGGCAGACTCACTCTCTGTGAGTTTGAGGCCAGCCTGGTCTACAGAGCTAGTTCAGGCCAATCAAAGAAATCCTGTCTTGAAAACAAACAAAAAAAAGTGTGTGCTACCATTCCAGGAACAAGTGAAATTTAAAGGTAAAACCACATACCATTTACACTAGCATGCCAATATATATATAGATACGAATGGATTTTAACCGCCTATTTAGAAATCTAACAAAATGCATTCAAAATGTTCATTAGAAAAAACCATGAAACTCTGATGGAAGATGTCTAAAAATAACTTTAATTAATGGGAGATAGGATAGCCCATGTTCATGAACAGGAAGTGTCGGAAGCTGTCTTTGTCAAGCTACGGTCAGAGCCATGAGGTTAGTAACTGAGAGCCACAACTTCTCGTGCCTGGCCTATCAAGTCAGAAGTAGCCACACCTGTGCTCCCTGGGGTTTCCCAAAGACAGCCCTCAGAGCCTGAAGGGCACGCTTGTGCTGCCACACCAGTCATGTCTCAGACTCACGAGTCTGCCAGAGCACATCCACCCTGACAGAACTTTCAGGAGCTAGCAGATGTCCACCACCAGGTGCCCCAGACCCAGAGGAATGAGTGAACCTGCCACTTCTCTGGGCTGGCACTGTAGTTCAATGGTAGAGCACCCATGTTTGGTGTCCAGCAGCAATGGGACAACTTACTACTAGTTCTAACTCCAGTTCCAGGTTATCTGGTGCCCTTTTCAGGCTTCCATGGGCAGAGGGCATATGCATGATCCACAGACATAAATGCAGACAAAACATTCATACATATTAAATAAAATAAATGATTTTTGTAATAAACTGAAAATTAACCTATGGCCTTAGAAGCCAGAGCAGCAGTTACCCTTGGAAGAGACAAAAGTGACAGCTGTAGGGGAAAGGTGGGCTCTAGCACAGCAGTAAAACTCTGTTTCTGCTTCTGAAACCAGGATTAGTCAAATATGTTTAGGAAGAAATGCATCTAGGGCATACTTACAGTCATAGATCCCTTCCTTGAGGTATAAATGTTGTGGGAGTAACCAACCACTTTCTGACTGGATTTAAGGTCCACTCCACAAAAGGAGACCCATACCTGGCACTGTTCCTGGAGACAAGAACCGGTGGCTAGAAAACTCATAGGCCCTAAAAGAGAACCTATTACTACTCTATTGCTAAATAGACATCATAGTAAACTGACTCCTAATGACTTATTGCTATATCTACAGATCAATGTGTCTTTTAACCTTCATCAGAGATGCTTTCTGTGTATATGACTACTAATAGAGGTCAAGACGGCACAGCATAAGAGACTAAAGATTGAATGGAACACTCAGGAGGCAGAGGCAGGCAGATCTTTGTGAGTTCGAGGCCAGCCAGATCTACAAAGCTACCTCCGGGACAGCCAGAGCTGAGAAACCCTGTCTCAATCCCGCTCCAAAAAAAAAAGGTATACAAGCAGATTAAGCACTCATACACATAAAATAAATATTTAAAGCCAGGCATTGGTGGCACACACCTTTAATCCCAGCACTCAGGAGGCAGAGGCAGGCGGATCTCTGTGAGTTCGAGACCAGCCTGGTCTACAGAGCGAGTTCCAGGACAGTCTTCAAAACAATACAGAGAAACCCTGTCTTGAAAAAACAAAAAGACAAAAAAATTAAAAAAGATTGAATGCTCAGTCCTAAATAGAACTTCTATATCATTCTCCCTCTCCTTAAGGTTTAAAATAATTATGGAAGAGGGGACAGAAAGACAGTAAGAGGCAGAGGCTGTAGATGGCCATAAGGAAGCAGTGTTTTCCAGTTACACAGGGCAGTTGTACAAATGAAATGAGGATGATTGTGAAAACACAGACAAAACCTGGGCAAGTTCAATCCAGACAAAATCTCACCATGGAGAGGGGAAGCGGGCATGAAATCCCACCCCTAACTGAGAAGTTATTGGCAACTGATTGATGCTGAGAGAGGGAGAGTCACTTTTCTTTAAGGGTATAGTACCTCATAGGTCAACCACACTCCAATGAATGTCCACACACCTACGAATATAAGGGCAGTACAAATTTAATTCAAATGGTTTTTTTTTTTAATGTCACAAAGTTGAGTAGATAGGAAGAGGTCTGGGAGAATTTGGAGAGGGGGTGAATATGATCATATAGTTGTATGAAATACTGAAAGAAATAAAACTTAAGCCAAATATACCACACCAGACTTCTGCATCTCCTTTTACTCCCAAATGATTTGGCATGCCAATCCTCAATTTTCAAAATCGGTAACTGCACAAACTGGTCTACTCTGAACCAGAATTTGCTCACCTCAAACCAAGGGTGTGGCTGAAGAGGAAAAGTGAGCTAAAAGAGGGGTGGGGGCAAATATGTAACTTGGACATACTTTACACAATTATGGAGACGCAAATAAACTCCTTTATACACTATAGGGTATCCTGAAAGGTGCTCATCACAGAACTTAGGCAGTCAAGCTTTCCTGACCTTTGGAAGCAGCAGAACGAAGCAGGCCTATCCTTTCCCGAACAACTGCTTCAGAGCACTGTGGGCTTCTGCTGTCACCCGTCCCAGGAGAGACCTGCCTTCCCTCCTCTGGAAGTTTTTAACTGTCCTGGCCACGGGGGCGGAGGGATGTGATGTGAGTGGGAGGCCGCAGTCAATGCCAGGCTGGAAGCTTGGGAAGCCCAGGCAGTCTGCACCGCCTCCACCTTAGCCACGGGCAGCTCAACCCAGGTACCACCGCACCAGGCTAGAGGGCACGCAGCAGCCCCCATCACCCCGCACCCGGGGCGTCAGCAGGAGATAAGAGATAAACGCAGGTGAAGAAGAAGGTGAAGACGGCGAAGCAGGTAGTAAAGGAGATGAGGGTGCGTGAACACACACACGCGCGCGCACACACACACGTGTAGGTGACTGGGACAAGCGACAGGAGGGGAGAACACTGGCGATGCGAAGGGTTGCAAGTGATGGGAGGGGAGTGCAAGCGACAAGAGGTGGGCACGGGTGGCTGAAGGGCAGAGATGACAGAGTGCAGGTGACGGGAGGGGACACGGGTGGAGGGGGTGCAGTGGGAGAGGAGCAAAGGCGATAGGAGGGGGGTAAGGGTGATGAGAGCGGGGCAGGAAGGGCAGGTGCGGGGCGGGGGCACAGGGTTAGAGAGGGCAGACAGGAGGGGAGGGAACGCGGGTGGCGCCGGGAAGGTCTACGAAAGGGAAGGGCGGCGGGTGACGGGAGAGGCACCCAGGTGAGGAGACGGGGAACAGGTGACCGGGTCGCAGGGGACAGAGGACGTAAGTGACGCGGGGCGTCGGAGTCGGTCTGCAGCAGACCCGGTGGGGCGCCGGGAGGCCGGCATGGGCGGGGGTCTGGGGAGGAGCCAGGGGACCCTCCAGGTCCGGCGCGCGGTGCAGGACCACGGGAGCCGCCCGGCCACGCACCGTGGACTCTCGCACTTGGCTGTGGAAGTGCTGCTCCCGCGCCGACACCTCGTCCTGTCCTTCCATCCTCCTTCATGCCCGCCGCAGGGCCGTCCGCGTCCGCGCGCTCCGCCGCACCATTGCCCGCGGACGCCGGGGCTGCACAGCCGCTCGCTGCCGGACACGAACGCCGCCTGGACCGCAGCGGGCACGGGAAACGTCGCCTCAGCCGCCGCCTCAGCTCAGGAAGAAGAGGCTCAGGCTGCGGGGGGCGGGGAACGGCCGCCGCCTGGGCGGGGCTTGAAGCCGGGGCGGGACTTGTGCGTCACTCAGAGGGCGCCAGACGTCAAAGACGCGCGCCTCGGCGCCGGGGGCGCTGGGACGAGGGTCGGTAGGCGCCAGGGGGGTGTGGCCGGCGGGGTGGGGGCGGAGTTTTAGGACCCAGGTCTGAACTGGGTATCTAGCGCGTGCTGGGGCATTGCCGAAGTCTGTAGCAGGGTCTGCGGTGTTGCATTCGGTCTTGATGCCCATGCCCAGGGCTGGTAACAAGGGCGGTGCCGAGGCTCCAGGCAGGGAACGGTCTAGAGGCGGAACCGTAGGTGAGGGAGGGATTTGGGGGCGTGGTGAGATCCAAGCACAGGTGCTTCTCTCCCTCTTTAGTTTGCTGAATCTTTTGAATGACCCACGGGCTGATCAACCTGCTCCTCCCCTGCTCCCCCCCCCCCCCCCCCCCGCATCTGAGCTCAACACTAGGCTAGCCTAGCCTGAAGAACTGGGGTCTACTACAAAAATTCTCTGCCAAGCAGGTGCAAGGCTGGAAAGCGGTTGCAGAGTGGCGCTCTGGGCGCAAGCCAGAAGCCCATTCTCTGCGGAGATAAGAGAGACGCTGTTTTTCTGGAGGACAGAGATAGCGCGGTTCCCAGCCCTGCAAATGAGCAGGGCCGCTCAAGTTCATGGCCCTCTGTAGGCCTTAACGCGCGTATTTGGAGCACTGCTAAATATGCCAATACTGTAATTTCCCTCCATTCTGCAATTCTTTTGTTTTAAAATGGTAATTTAGAGGAGTATTTGTTTAGCTGGTTTGGTTTTCGAGACAGGTTCCTCCGTGTAGTCGTCGCTGTCCTGGAACTCGGAGATCCACCTGCCTCTACATCTCTCTGCTAGGACCAAAGGCGTGTGCCACTGCCACCACCCAGCTCTTAGAGAAGTATTCGTAATTTTGTTTCTGGGTTCATTTGTCAGGAGATCTTGGGGACCTGAGGTGCTCCCAGACTGTGTTCCAGATACAGCAGACTGATCATCCAGTAACAACTTACAGCTGGTTGAATTCAAACCAGTTCACCTTTGATATGTCTTTAAATATCTCAGCCCTAAAGAACTAGGAAAAGACTAGTATCCTGGTCTCTTTTTCTTGACACCCACATTCTGAGAGCTAGGTTAAATACCCACCTGAACTGATCTAGATGATTTCTGGGTAAATCTGTCCAAATGAGAGGATAAACACATCAGCTTTTAAGTGTGTGGCAGTTGGGTACCTGTTCCAGAAAGTGAAAGCATACAGTATTTCACACCTTTCCAATCAGATACTGCAACCACTTAATACCTTTACATTTCTGTTACAGAGCTATTTGTGGAGGCTTACCCACCCTTTATTTGGATGTTTTGCTGTCTTTGTCACTTTTGAAACTTAACCCAGGATGGTCAGCTTCAAAAATGGACAAAAACTCCTACTCCCCTGCCAGGCACCTTGGCTCACCCCTCTGCCCTATGGCTTTGCCTCTCTTCCAATGAGAAACACTCACCCTTGAATCTGGCCCTGATTATGTGACATGCTCTAGCCAATATGAAACTCAAATTTTAGAGCTTGTGCCTTAGAGCTTGTCTTTCCTGTGTCCCCTAGCAACTCCTGCAGCTGGTAAAAAGAAGCCCCAGGCAAGCTGCAGTTAGGCAGTCCACTACTGAAGGGACACTACAGCATGTGGCTCTGACAAGCCTTACCCTTCTCTCTGTTCCCTCTGCCTTGAAAAAAAAAAAAGACTACATTCCTAAAGCTAGCCACCAAGGTCTGTTCCCTTATTTAGCCGCTTCATCCTCCTGAGGCTGACGACCAAAGTCCAGCAATCAGAAGCCTCATCCTACCTTTATAAACTGCCATTCCCTATGGACCATGTCTGTCTCCTCTCTATGCAGAGGCAGTCCTTTGTCCCTCCAGGATAAATATCCCTGCCCCTTTCCCTTGTCCCCTTCCCCTTCTCCTTCACCCCCTATCCCCTTTACCAAACATCCCAGCCCATCCTAGCACAGACCTCCCATTTTCTCTTAAGAATGACACCTGCAAGGTCGTTGGCTGCTGTTTTTCCACTTGAGTCAGAAAGCAGCCACTTTAACTTTTCTTCTCTGCTTAAAAGGGGGATCTCTCTGTGAAAACAGGTGCTTGGGTCTAATTTAGGATCTGGAAGGAAGGCCCTGCTGCATAAGAATTCCCTTCAATTACTTCTGCTATTCTAATGAGTACCCTTTTCCCACATCCCTCTTCATGATTAACCATACTAGCTATTCATAGAAACCAGGTAGTGGTGGCACACACACCTTTAATCCCAGGACTCAGGAGACAAAGGCAGATGGATCTCTGTGAGTTCAAGGTCATCCAGGGCTACATGAGACTGAATCAGTCTAAATGAGAAACAGAGCCCATGGCTTTAATCCCAGGACTCATGAGAGGTATTTAAGACAGGAACAGGGTCTCAGAGCTGGCATTCATTCTCCAGCCACACTGAAGATAGGAAGGCATTCATTCTGCAACTACATTGAGGAGGCAGCAGTCTGAGGCTTGGTGAGAGCTCTTAGAGACAGGATCAATCCTTTCAGTCAGAAGTAGAGGTAAGAGCTGGCTGTTTACTTTTCTGGTCTTCAGCTTGAAGCTTTAACCCCAATATCAGATTCTGGGTCATTTATTATTCATGTTACAATTAATCTTAGGTAAAATAAGTCAGATATAGACAAATGTAGCATGTTTTATACTCATTTGTGGATAATAGGTTTTGTATTGATTCCTAAAACATATTCATATATGTGCATATATAACATGTAAGTAAAAGCAAGAATGTCTAGAGGAAGAAAGAGGACTAGCCAGAAGGAGAGGAGAAAGGATGAGGAGTGCATGGAAGTGTACATGATAAAAGTATGCTTGAAAGAAAATGCTGTTAGAAGCTGGGCGGTGGCTGCACCATCTTTAATCCCTGCACGGGGTAGGCAAAGCGGGCGGGTCTCTGTGAGTTCGAAGCCAGCTTGGTCTACATAGATAGTTCCAGGACAGCTAGGGCTGTTACAAGAGAAACCCTGTCTTGAAAAAACCAAAAGAAGAAGAAGAAAGAGAGAGAGAGAGAGAGAGAGAGAGAGAGAGAGAGAGAGAGAGAGAGAGAGAGAGAGAGAGAGGCCTATAATGATGTACAATGAACATGTGAACATGCACCAATTAAAAATTAATAATTGGGCCAATAAGATTGTTTCTAAACCCAATGGCCTTAATTCTATACCCAGGACTCATGTGGTATAGGAGAGAACCAACCCCACAAATTTGACCCTCACATGTACCCTTGTCACATGAGCATACACACACCTAAATAAATAAATGTAATTTTTAAATTTAGGAAAAATATTAATATCCCTAATACTATTGTCATGTAAGCTTGTTTGGGCCATTACAAGGCCTTAGAATTTTGCTCTGGAAGGTGTTAGCATTCTGGAATTACAATTGTCACATACCATACTGTATTTGGAGACAAGTCAGCAGGTAAGAGTGAAATCATGAGACTCACTGTGTTAATTCAGAGCCCATGTATTGGATTCATGTGGAGGCAGTCCAAATGATAAGAAGAGGTGTGAAGACTAGATGTGTGTTCACCTAAGAGAGGACTTTGGTAAAGCAAGTGAGGTGAGGTGTGAACCAAGCTTCCTAAAATGAGGGAGTGATACACCCTGCTATCAGTATATAATGTATACCAAGATTTGTATCAGGAGGGCATGACCAACAAGTATTTTAAAAGACGTTTCATTTACTTAATACTTTGAACACATTGCTGAAACCTAAATGATGCAACTCATCACACTTACCTGATGGGATGTTGTCAAGAATGTGCGGGTCCAAGAAATTCTCTCGAGCTCCAAGTGAACCAATACAGTGTCTCCAGAACATAATGAAGCCTTCTCTTGTAAACCTGGAAATAATCAGTCAGCAAGTTATTGGCACATGGATCTGTTTCTGTTTGTACAGTGTTGCCATAACAGAGATTTGTTTGCTATTTTTCAACAACAAACACAATCCAGAGCCTGACATACAACAGCAACTCAGTGAGACTTTGTTGGATAAAGAAAGAATTAAATAAGCAAATGACGAAACTAGCCTGGGTTACATAGTGAGACCTCCAATTACATGCTGTGGTATGCGCGCACACGCACACACACACACACACACACACACACACACACACACGCACACGCACACAATAAAGAAATGTAGATAAACTAAAATCTTGCCTCACCATGCATTACATGCAGCAAAACTACCAGGCCCTGCCCATTTTCTCCCCTCCTAAATTCTTTGGCAGTATTATGTTTAAGCTGAGTATGTACTCCAGAAAGAGAGGAAGGAAGGAAGGAAGGAAGGAAGGAAGGAAGGAAGGAAGGAAGGAAGGAAGGAAGGAAGGAAGGAAGGAAGGAAGGAAGGGAAATGAAGAAATCACAAGCAGACATCCTCACCATTCCATGAGTTTGAGGAGTAACAAACGCATCAGTGTTGTCCAGAGAAACAGGCCCAATGGAGCTGAAGAGAAACAGGCATAGAAGGATACAGTCAGTAAGGATTTGAGTCCCAAAGTTTCAGTGGGCAAGATGGAGACCTGTAGGAGACAATAGTGAAAGTTCTAGACTGAAAGCTGGCAGGTCACCCCTAGATCTGATATTGGAGTTTGAGGACAAAGTCAAGAAGAGACCAGTGTCCCAGGTCAAGAAGAGCAAAGTTCTCCTTTATATGTGGAAACCCTGAGACCTCAGCTGATTGTCAGAGGGCCACCCACACGAGACAGAGCTATCTACTTTGCTTGGTCCACCAATCAAATATTCATTTTGTTCAGAAACACCCTCACAGACACACACAGAATAGCGTCTGTCCAGCTGTCTGGACCCAATCAAGTGTATACATCTGAAGAAGAGATGTCTCTTGTGACCACTCCATCAGGATGGGGACAATTAGCCTCTCATGCTGCTAGCCCCTTGGTCACTGCCTGTGGAAGGTTTCTGAACATTATCAACTAAAATAGCTGCGCCAGCCAGGCATGATGGCACACACCTTTAATCCCAGAACTCAGGAGACAGAGGCAGGTGAACCTCTGTGAGTTTGAGACCAGCCTGGTCTACATAGGACAGCCAGAGCAACATAATGAATCACTGTCTCAAAACACACACACAGAAAAAAACAAGAAACCTTGCATTAAGCTCTGTTACAGAGGGGCAGTTTGAGTTTAAGTGAACTGAACAATTTAGTTCAGTTTCTACAGGAAACATCAGAAACACGTTAAGTCTACTGCTGGTGATCTGAGTCATTTTTATCAACTCATAATGAAATCACTCATATAGCTTTTCCTTAATGCATCTTAGCTCTTATTTTTTCTTCCAACTTCAGCATGCACAGGATAGGAAAGGAAAAAATAGAGGGAGTTTGAGAATAAACAAGCCATCTATGCAACAGAGGAGCACTAATGTCTGTGGGCCACCAGAGGAATGACAAAAGTATAAAGCCAGCAAGACCTCCAAGGCTTGCTGCAGCCAAGATGCAGAGGAGTGTGCAGTCATTCATAGGGACTCATGCTTCCATTCTTCCCACCATATCCCATTCCCATGATGGAAAGGTTGGCAACCACCCCACCACCAGCAGCCTGCTCTCCCGGTGAGTCACTTCACTGTTTCAGCTGCACCTTAAGGTCTTCCTGGCTCTCCAGCTTTCACTTCCAACAAAACTGGCTCACACGCTGGGGCACATACAGTTCTCAGGTGCTTTCTTACTCCATGCTCAGATCCGAGTGGCATGCAGCCAGGCCAGGATGCTTATGCTCTCTCTCAAGTGTAGCGATTGAGCACAGAGGAAAAAAGATCCTCAGTGAATAGATACAGAAGCCATAACCATAACCCGCTTGTTCTAATACCTCCTAACAGCAGAACATAAGACCTCTTCAAGACTATCGTCCACATGCTAGGGAGGTCTGGGCCACCACGAACATGAACTGACTCTGCTTTCTTGGTGGGACTGAGAGCGTAACCTCGTTTATGCACAGTATTAGGGATTAAACCCTGGGTCTTTCACATGACAAATACTCTGCCACTGAGCTATGTATCCTCAGTCCCTAATTACCTCATTATAACCGTGTATTTGAGGCAAGATATAAGTGAAAATATAAGTGATTTTAAAATGATAGGCAACTGATGACAAATGGTAGCTAAGTGGATATATGATAAAAGATACATGCATGATAGATGCCCTACTCTGCTTTGTAATGTGATACATACCATAACCAAAAACAACTTGGGGAGGAAAGGGTTTATTTCATCTTACAGCTTGTGGTCCATCATCCAGGGAAGGTAAAACAGGAACCTGGATGCGGGAACTGAAGCCGAAGCCATGAAGAGTGCTGCTTTCTGACTTGGGCCCTATGGCTTGCTCAGACTGCTCTTTTATACAACCCAGGACCACGCACCCAGGAGGCACGTCACCCACAGGAGGCCAGAAAGTCCCAAGTCATGAAGACCCATGTAGCGCCCTAGGCATGGTCCTCCAATGCCTGTAACCCCAGCACTGAGGACGGGTGGATTCAGGAGGATTTTCTGCAGCTTGCTGGTGACCAGTCTATTGTAAAAGCAAAAGTCATAAGCTCCACGTTCAGGACAAGACTCCACCACAAGGGAATCTCATGGAGAGTAATAGAGAAGGGTATGTGACACCCTTCTCTGGCCTCACATGCATACACAGGCACTTACACTCACATACATGTACACTCACACACAAGAGAAAAGTTTAAGTCAAGGTAATTGTCTTAAAAAATATTGAAAGAGCCAGTGGTGGTGGTGGCGCATGCCTTTAATTCCAGCACTGGGGAGGCAAAGGCAGGTGGATCTCTGTGAGTTCCAGGACAGCCTGGTCTACAGAGAAAACCTGTCTCAAAAAACCAAACCAAACCAAAACCAAACTTCTGACTGAGAAACTCTTGCAGACTTTTTCTTTCAATCTTTTTCAAGACAGGGTTTCTCTATGTAGCCCTGCGTGCACCACCCCCACCCAGCTCAGAAGTTTTTATTACAAGAAAAAAAGTAAACTTGTACCAACTGAAGCCTTAAAAAAGTCTTATTTGAAAGAATATCATGCTGGAGAGATGTCCCAGCAGCTAAGAAAGTGCTGACCGCTCAATCAGAGCATCCGAGCTCCAATCTCAGCACCCATATCTGAAGGCTGCAAGGGATCTGACACCATGGACACCCGAACACGCAAAAATAAACAAACACATAGTAAATAAATAAAATATAAACAAACCTCTTTTTTTAAAAGAGCATTCCCACATTCCTTTATCCCACAATTAATTTAAAATGGTGTCTGCAAAAATGTCAGAATAAGAACTTGCAAAGCACCCCTCCTCTGTTGAGGCCATGAGAATTCAGACAGAAGTTGTCAGAATCAATAGCATCAGCACTCTGGAAACTTACCAAAGGTTTGCAGCAGTCTGCAGAGCTTGTATCCAAGAAAGTAAGCTGAACCTAGGTGTAAAGAGCAAGTTCTGTGGGCGGTGGAAACCCTGGATTTGTCTTCAGTACCCTGGCTTAGGTGATGCCCTCCAAAATACCACATTAACACATCAACAGGGAACAGCAAAAGGTGAGACAGGAAAAGACAGGCAACAGAGAGGGTCCAATCAGAACTTGCCTTCATCTTGTCACAGACACAAACGCATTGCTCTAGAAGCAGCTATGGATTTGCATGTGTGCATGTGCCTCTGGGCTGACACAGATGCTTCTCTTCGGCCTGTCAGCTGAGAAGGGCCCAGAAGTAACGATTCCCCCAGAACAATGAGCAGACTCAGTACCAAGATCTTTGTTTCTAACACTGATAACAGACACCACGAACATGTGGCGTAGAAATAGAAATGAAGCCTAGACGCATAGTCCAGCAGCACAGGCAACAGGCAAGCCTCCTTTGTTGGGCCTCAGCTTGAGCGAGCTAACTCAAGTCAAACTGGTTGTCACTGATAGGAAGTAAGCAGCTGCTCACTGGAACAAAGGAGACAACAGGCTTTTACTGATTTTTCTGGGGTTGTGTCTGAGATAGGGTTTCGATTGCTGTGAAGAGACATCATGACCAAGGCAACTCGGTGCTGGAGAAGGAGCACAGAGTTCTATGCCTAGGTCAGCAGGCAACAGGAGGACAGGGTGAGCTACTGGGCCTGGCTTGAGCTTCTGAAACCCCAAAGTCCATCCCCCCTTCCCCATCCCCAGTGACAACTCACTTCCTTCAACAATGCCACACTTACTCCAACAAGGCCACACATCCTAACAGTGCCACTCCCCATGTCCTATGGGGGTCATTTTCATTCAGACCACCACATGGGCTCAAGGTTCATCCATTAGTTGTGTTTTGTCTTGTTTGGCACAAATATGCTGGCCTTGTACTTGATGGGCTAATGTACAGTCAATGTCATTCAGGAATTGTAGCAATACATCTGCCATTAAGTCCCTCACCATGTGATGGGAGTGATGGTACTTGAGCTGCTGAGAAAGCCCAAGGGAGCAGGCCAAGTTCCCTGTGTTCGACATTTCTTCATGCAGAGCTGGGTACAGTCTTACTAAAAGGCTGAGGCAGGAAAAGAGACAGACACTGTCCATGAAAATATCTTCTACAAAATATCAGACTAGGATTCCCCAGCATTGTCAAGGTCATTGAAAAGAGAAGTCAGAGATACTTCCCCAGGGCAAAAGCGGCTCAGATTAACAGTGTATCTAAACTGGTTCATTGGCCGTGACACATAGACCACAGTCAGGTATTGACAGTGGGGGGACTGGATATGAGGAAAATGGGAGCTCTTTGTTCTGTCTTTGCCATTTTAATGTAAATTTGAAGCCACTCTAAAAGTTACAAGTTTATTTTTAAAGAGGAATTAGAATGCTACCTGGATAGCACACATCTGGGAAGATGGGTGAGAATAAAGGAGTGTCACTACAAACCACACAGCTCCGCATGTCGCCACACAGACACTGGTCACCTCTACTTCCTTTGGACCAGAATACAGCTGTTGCTTACCATGATGGGCTGGGGTGCACATGTCTGCTTAGCAGAGCCTGGGTCCTCTACTGCAAAGAAAGTATTTGGTATTGGGAGCTGCCATCCTTGCTGTGCCAGATGGGGAGTCTCGTAATACGGAGGGAAGTTTCAAACACTGTTCAGCCAGAAACAGTACAAAGCTCTCAGAAGATGCAGCATAGCCCAGGTATAAAATCTAAACTGTAAAGAAATGGACTTTAGAACTCAGTAGGTGGTAAGCAGGCAGTAGGACCTCAAGTGGCTGTTGGCACTGGCTCCTACAAGCTAGTGGTTAATTTCTAGGAATTTTGCAAGCTGGTGTTAAACACAACCATTATTCTAAATTAAATTTCATAAACTTACACACATTGTGTATTCAAATGATAATAAATATTTTAAAATCTACCAATTCCTAATTATCTTACTATGCTGTATTCAATCACCTGATCATCCTCTGTGTGTGCATGTGTTCTGTATGCTGTGAATATATGTTTCTCTTATTAGTTGATGAATAAAGCTGTTTCATCCAATGGACAGGCAGGATTTGGCCAGGTGGAAATCCAAACAGGGATAGAGAAAGGTAGTAGGAGGAGTCGAGGAGTTGCCATGTAGCTGCCAAGGAAGTAAGAGACCCAGGCATCACCGGTAAGCCAAGACCACATGGAGATATACAGAGTAATAGAAATGGGTTAATAATTAAGAAAGAGCTAGCCAATAAGAAGCCTGAGCAATTGACCGAACAGTTTATAATTAATATAACTTTTTGTGTGCTTATTTGGGACTAAACAGCTGTGGGATCAGGCAGGATAGAAATTTCAAACTACATCAATGGATCACAGACGGCCCCAATGACTTTATTTAAGCTTGCCTCTGTAAAGACCCTGTCTCACACACCTTTAATCCTAGCCCTGGGGAGGCAGAGACAGGCGGGTCTCTGAGTTTGGGGCCAGCCTGGTCTACAGAGTGAGTTCCAAGGTAGCAGTGCTGCACAGGGGGGCGGGGAACTGTCTCCAAAGTCAGTCCCATTCTGATGTCCTGGGATTTGGGGGATACAAATCAGCCTGAGCCAGGATGTAAGATCTGTCTTTACTCTACTCCTTCCTCGGGAAATAGACGGCAAGTTCAGGCGACCAAGGGGAGAGGTGAGGAGTGTGAGAGACTTCAGGAGGGAAGAGGGAAGAGGGAAGAATGAGGAATCGCATCATCTGTGGTTCTAAACAGCACTAGGGCACCAACTCTTCAGGCACCCTCAATGACAGCATGGACACCTGTTCCAGCACGGATGTCCCATCTGCTCAGAGACTCTATTAGCTAAACACAGTGTCATACTACGTTATGTGTTGGGCAACACCTGGGTAAGGTTAGATAAACTGAGATTCTGATCATTGGACAGATTATTTAAGATCCTAGGTCTCAATAGCATGAATTTGAATGCCAGCTTTACTTTTGGGTGCCTGAGCTTGGTTGAGGACTTATCTGTTCTATGCCTCTTGTTTCCTTATCAGTAAAATGGAGGGGGGAGGAGAGAGAGATATTCACCAGGTGTGGTTGCCATAACTGTTGACATAGCTATCAGACACAAGGACTTTCATAAAACTCAGCTCTTGGTCCTCATCTGAAACACTGGGATCTGAGGGGAGAGTCTACCGACATTTGTAATGTTGTATTTATCATAATGCTCACAGTTTTCCAAGAACAAAAAGATACTGAAAGCCTTGCATGGTGGTGCATGTCTGCAGTCCTGTAACTCAGAAGGCTAACAAGAATAGAAAGTTTGAGAAATCTAGACAAGCCTGGCTTACATATCAAGACGGCCCAAAAAACAAAAGCAAAAATGCTTAGACTGGTAGAGAGGAGTTTTAATTTAGGTTGGGGATTTGTGACTGAGTTAGCCACAAGAGCTGAGGTCAACAAGAAATGATCAGAGGAAGTGAATGGATACAGAACTTGAGCTGGCTCAGAGAATCATGGACAGCTTATGTGCACACATTGTAACCTTAGCCTCCAAGACTGCCACACATCTATGTAAAGGCTATTAATGTAAACTTCAGTGACTGAGTCTCATTGAAGGATAATGATTGTGTGTAATCCTTGTGCAGCAGAGGCTGAGCCTGGAGTGTTAAGAGAAGCTTTTTCTTTTGCTAGCCGCTTTGGTTTATCCCCCGCCAGTCGCCTGGGCTCTGCCGCGCCAGCCTGGTTCTAGATCCGCATGAGTCCCAAATAAACACACAGGAGGCTATATTAATTATGAAGCTGTTGGCCTTGTTTGTCTCTTACTGGCTAGCTCTGCCTTAAGTAATTACCCCATAATTGTTAATCTAAGTATGTTTCTTACCGGAGAATAGCTCCCGGCGTCCTACCCCCATGGCGTCACATGTTGACTCTCCTCTGTTTCCCCTTCCCAGAATCCTTCTCGACTCCTAGTCCCTCCTATCTAGGTTTTCTATTGGCCAGACAGTACTTTATTGACAAATGCACAGGCAAATAACAGGACTTCCCCAACATCTCCTCTTTTCTGTTTAAACAAAAGAAAGGTCTTAATTTTAACATAGTCAAATTGTATATGACAGAACAGTTATCAAGTAAGAACATAGTTACAATATTTTAGCAAGATTTAAAGAAAATATCATCCATCCCATCCTTGTGAGTCAAAAGTTCTATATGTATCTTTTATCATAACTAAGGAAAACTATAATTATAACTATCTGTCTTCAACTCCATCAAAGACCACAGAAGGATAATATATAAACACTAGGATTGACAGAGACATCTTACTGCCTGGACAGTCACCCGAAGTTCCTCTGTAACGTTGGGGCATCCATCTTCAGCCCATAGGCCACAATGTGTCTGGAACACTTCTCAGCAAAGCAGGAAATTTCAAACTGTCCATCTGCGTTGGCAGTCTGTCAGTCATTTTTCTTTGTCCTGCAGAAAGTCTCGTAGACTCTTCATCAAGCAGGAACCCTGTAAGACTGAGTTCAGTAGTCACTTTCCTGTGGGTCCTGCATGTCCAGATGATACAACAACAGTCAAACAATCTAGGCAAGAGCAGTTTCTTGCCCAAATGGCTAATCTTGCCATGTTGAAAGCAAACTTTATAACGAGTTTCTTCGATGCCCATCTTCCTCTCAGACGTAATTGGTGCTGCCAGGAGCAGACATTTCTCATTGTCAAGACAAACCCTAAACCATTTTAAATGCCATGTTCTGAAGGTCTTTGAGAGGTTTGAAGACTGTCCATCTCAAATATATTTCTGTATATCTAGAAACCTAACTTATGTAACTAGAAATTCTATTATAAGTAACTATCTATAGTCTGTATTCAATTATGCATTACATTTTAAAAGATCAGTATAAGCACAATACTTAATCAAGAGGAGAAATATACACATCACAAAATTGACCTTGAATTTGTATCAATAAATGAAAAACAATACCCATACCATAATTCCCCTTTTTACCATTAAAAGGAGATTGGTTGTGATCATTAACCAATTATAAACACTCCCATTTAAATGAAAACAAAGATTTATAAACAAGATGGGAATTGGGACGTCGCTCATTCCAAACTGCTTCATGCTGGAAGGGGGCGCTGTTCATACCATGGGGATCATGACAAAACTCAGAAACCTGTATAAGTCCATATTTTCGGGGTCTGTAAAGCTGCATCATCTTAACTGTCTCAATTGTTGGAACACCTTGTCCACTGCTTCCGGGGGTCTTGGTTCGTCGAACCACAGAAGCCTGGAAGGAATCCTCAGCTTTTCATTTTCTGTAGAAACATAAGCAAAAACTCCTTTTCCGAGTAACATATCCTTATACTTAAATTTTGAAGTCAAGGCATTTTCAAAAGATAGAAGTTGGATTAATTCAGCAGCATTTATAATCAAGTGTACTTTAGCATTTGTTCCTTCCTTAGCAATCAAAAAACTGAAAAACATAATAGCGTACAGTATCCAGACTCTCTGTGTATTTTCCATCTTTACGTGGCTTATTTATTTATTATTATTATTCTATTTCTTTTACTTTTATTTATTTTTCTCTGAGACAGGGTTTCTCTTTGGAAATCTGCCTGCCTCTGCCTCTGGAGCAATTCCTACTGGCGTGTGCCACCACAGCCAGCTTTTGTATTTATTTACCACTTTGTCGTTTCATTTTCTCTCTCAATCTCACGTATATTTTTAAACACACTGTAAACCTTTAGAGGTTTTGTTCATCCAAGTCTGACTTTACTGTAAAGCTTTACGTTTTTCTGGCCACGTGTCTTATCTGTAAAACCGCGGCTGTTTTAAACTGCCGTTTCAAGGTGGCGGGCGTAAGCGTGATCCCAGCTTACCGCCTCAGTCCATGCTGACATCCAGCAAAAGCTGCCACTTCCAGCTGTACGTACACTCTTTTCAATCGTTAGCAGAGTGTCTTAAAACAACCTTGTTGGTTTTTTTTTTTTTTTTATGCCGAGTCAGGAAGACTCCGGTATGAATCTCGGCTTGTCGCTAGCAAAACAGAGCACACCTGAGAAAAATGCTGCTACCAAAATCTGTGCTTCTCTCTGTTCTTCTGTTTCTAAAATTCCTTTAAAGCTTTTGTCATTCTGCGTGGAAATTCAATCCCACTCCTGATCACCATTATGTTAAGAGAAGCTTTTTCTTTTGCTAGCCGCTTTGGTTTATCCCCCGCCAGTCGCCTGGGCTCTGCCGCGCCAGCCTGGTTCTAGATCCGCATGAGTCCCAAATAAACACACAGGAGGCTATATTAATTATGAAGCTGTTGGCCTTGTTTGTCTCTTACTGGCTAGCTCTGCCTTAAGTAATTACCCCATAATTGTTAATCTAAGTATGTTTCTTACCGGAGAATAGCTCCCGGCGTCCTACCCCCATGGCGTCACATGTTGACTCTCCTCTGTTTCCCCTTCCCAGAATCCTTCTCGACTCCTAGTCCCTCCTATCTAGGTTTTCTATTGGCCAGACAGTACTTTATTGACAAATGCACAGGCAAATAACAGGACTTCCCCAACACTGGAGGGTCGCCTGGATGAAATAGCAAGTTCAAGACCAGCCAGACATGGTAAGAACACATCTCCAAAAACGAATGAGGTACGGCCAAGGGTCTGCTAGCAGAAGAGACAAGGAGGCATAACCAGAACACATGTTATCAGTTTGGTGCCATGAACCCCATGTGTGATTGGCTTGGTTTAATGTCTGAAGGGACGGCAGGAGCAGACCCTGCAGTAATGCATGCATCACAGGGTCTCTGGGAAAGAAAAAACTCACTGGGCCTAGTGTGAGAGACCTGTTCAGACATCATGTGATCCTTCAGCTCTGGACAGCACAGACATTGAAGAGCCTGATCCATCCAGTGAGATTCAGCCCAACCATGGAGAGGGCTGACTGGCCTCCTGGGACACACACTGAATGGTAGGAAGTCGGCTAACAGGATGAGGAAAACACTGGGCAATTTGGTTCATGATCTGGGAGAAAAACAGGATACTTCAAGGCCAGAAGGGCAGAGTCAGGCAAAGGACAGGATGTTTCCCTGTGGTCCTTTCAACCCAGGTTGTGGTAGAAACCCTGGAGGGACTGATTAACCCACCCCTGTCTGGAACCCATGGGACAGGGAGTTCAGGCATGCCCATCCACAGAGTTCTCACATATGTCTTGGGAGTAAGCACTTCAAAGCCAAGTTTGAAACTCTCTGGCTGGAAAACACTCTAACTACACGGTTGCCTCATAAATGCTCCAGGAAGGGGACCACGGAGACGGGTGGGCAATACCTGCTTCACACTAGCTTTTGAAGTGTACTTCCTGAGAAGAAGGGCAGAAGCAGCGAGGAAGGCACGTTTGAGTACTGCACCTTTCTTCCTCCTACTGGCATCGGCCACTTTTAAGCTCTGGGCAGCATCTGAGAGTAAAGTTCCTCTGGAATTCTCTGCATGCACGCACATAAGCACTCAGCAGCTTACCATTGTGATCGCAAGCTCGCTAATGACACACCTCGGTTACTTTCCCATGTTCAGTGCCCAGATCTTATTCTTTGGTCAGTCATTCACTGACTAGCATGGCTGCATTTATTTAACCAGTCTCGGGTTACTCTCGGTGTTTATTGGCTTTGATCCCATTAAACAATGCCCAGGCATACTTCACCTGCTCTTCACACATGTGTGCAAACCTAGGAGGGTCTCCTTGGGTGAGACTGGGTATCCGGGTGGCTCCTGGAAAATGCTTCCCAAGAAAGAATCCCTTGGGTTCCTCCCTAGGGAGCATTCCAAAAAGTAGAGGACCAGACCAGGCAGGACAGGAAATAGGACATAGGATATTTTTTTCAGTCTCACCGGCCCCTAGCTGGGTGGAGTGAAACAGTACTTATAGGAACCTCAAAGATTTTCCCAGACTCAACAGGCCTCATGCAGTTCCCATGAGGCAGCCAGCCCAAAGCCTACCCAGCCCAGGAACATCCACTAAGCATGACGTCAGAGACCTGGTAAGGTTGGAATCACCTGGAGTTGGCTCTTAACCCAGGAAGAGGAAGAGGTTCCTGCCCCCAAGACATCGGGAAACATGGATTGAACCCCTGGGGTCCCGGATCTGGTGCTGGCCTGCCCAGGGCTTCTAGGCCTGAGCTCCAGCTCAGAGGTGAGCTGAGGGAGGAGAGGAGGCAGTGGACTGGAGCAGAAGTCGACTGAGACTCTCCCTGCTCCAGACTCATGGTTTCCTGATTGTTCCCAAAAGTTTAATTTCCAGACAAACTTTATGTCATTTGTCTCCCCTTTAGCCCCCAATCCCTGGTGACACATGATTGGAATTGAACTGGAAAAAAGGCATGTTTTCAACTTCTGGACCTTCCTGACCAAAGAGAAGGATGCCTTTAGGTTACAAGTCAAACCGTCGAACAAAACACGTGAAGGAATTTCTGGGAACAGGCTCCTCCCCACACTAAAGTCATTTGGACCACAGGGTCAGGGCACACAGAGCACAGCAGCCTCTCTCCTCCCACTGTCCTGGTTCACTGTGGAGAACCAGTCCCCAGCTGCTAGACAACCTCAGCGCCAAGCAAGCACCCTTGTGGGGTCTGGGAGAAGGGCCAGGAGAGCCTGTCTCATTGAGGCAGCATACAAACCTTGATGGAGAGATCTGTGTCGGCTCTGTGCCCACATGCTATGGCAACTCCAACACACCCTGCCGCTCTCAGCCCCCCCCCCCGTCCTTGCATCTGCAAACTGAATCCCCAAGGGGCATGCTATAACCCCTGTGTTTGGGCAGTCCCTGGACTGTGCCCATCACACAGACCTTTAAAAGAAAGATGTCAGATGCAGCCAGACTAACCCTGCATGCTTCATACAACCCATTGCTTGCAAATGGACTACAAATCCTACAAAGGGTGTACAAATGCCATCAGACAGCAGATATAAAGAGCTACTTCCCAGCTGTAAGTGGGGACATGGTTAGGTTTTATGACTAGAAAAACAGAGAAAAGCCCCTCACTCTGGACAGAGCTGGGTCATTTGACAGGAGTTTGCTTTCTTGGATGCATCAAGACAAACACACAAAACCAAACAGAGCAGTAGATGAGAACGTTATGTTGCTTTTTTAGTTTAATGGGACATATGACATAGTCCAAAGTGACTGTTGACATCTCTTGCACTCCTGTGTATGTCTTCTGTGGTGACTACTCTTGGTTGTCAACTTGACCACATCTAGAATTAACTAAAACCCAAGAGGCTGGGCACACCTGTGAAGAATTTTTTTCTTAAGTAAATCATTTGAAGAGGAAAGACCCACTTTTAAAACAGATCTTCTGAGGTGTGAAGGTCCACCTTTAATCTGGACCACACTCTC